>NC_134137.1:69270000-69895000 GCF_033958435.1 Carettochelys insculpta
GCGAGATGCAACTGACAGTTACACAGAATGATTAAACTTAAGGCTTTTCAATGCTTTACCACCTCCAGTCCTGCTTGTGGGACAGTTCACTGTTCATAAATGTATTATAATTTAGGATCCATTTGCTATACCTACAGCTTCAAGAAAAAAATATTTCCTTGCAGAAATAAGCATGAAATCCATCACTTTTGAATGAAGGATTCAGCATGGGGAAAACAACTCAGATGAAATACAAAATGACCTGAAGCCCAGAGATGGGAGAGTTAGAGGCCAATTTCCCTAAGTCTGGGAGACCTTATAGAGATTAGTGGGTCCAGAGTTTGGTTTGGGCCCTCTCTGATCTGAAATCTATGCCAAAGTGAGCCAAAACTTCACTGAGATTAAACAAATTGTTATTGCTAAGGCATCTGAACAATCATAATAACATGGGTTTGTTTTATGGGTTCTCTCTCTCACTTACATTAACATATATATGGTTGTATTGTTGAATGTATGTCATTGGCATTCTAGACAGAAGCTGGCAACCTGCAGCCCACAAGTTGCACACATCCCAACAGGGCAATCTGCTGTGGGGCTGCAAGACAGTTTTTTTACCTGGAGCGTCCACAGGCTTGGACCATTGCAGCTCCCAGTGGCCTCAGTTTGCAGAACATTTCTTGAAACGGGGCCTTACTGAACTATTGGCTGTTCTGCAGTAGATGTCCCCTTTCACCCACACCAGAAATTCCATCCTGGATCTGAAAACATCCAACAAAATATTCATCAAAACCAATGTTTCCATGGTGTTTGTTTCAACCAGTCTGTATTTTCTGATGTAAAAACATGTTAATTAAAAAATTCCAAATTGTCTCTAGTAAATGTTTCTACTATGAATACAAATATGGTGAAAATTCCATGAGATACAGTATGAAAGTGGACTGGCACCCTTACCGATTTTGGGAAATATATTTATTTCTGAATAGTAACAGAGAGGAAGCCGTGCTAGTTTATACACTATCAAAACAAGAAGCAGTCAAGTAGCACTTTAAAGACTAGCAAAATAGTTTATTAGGTGAGCTTTCGTGGGACAGACCCACTTCTTCAGACCATAGCCAGACCAGAACAGACTCAATATTTAAGACACAGAGAACCAAAAACAGTAAGCAAGGAGGACAAATCAGAAAAAGATAATCAAGGTGAGCAAATCAGAGAATGGAGGGGTGAGGGGGGGAAGGTCAAGAATTAGATTGAGCCAAGTATGCAGACAAGCCCCTACAGTGACTCAGAAAGTTCCCATCACGATTTAAACCATGTGTTAATGTGCCGAATTTGAATATAAAAGCCAGCTCGGCTGCTTCTCTTTCCAGAACGGTGCGATAATTCCTCTTCAGTAACACATATACATTTAGGTCATTGACAGAATGCCCCATTCCATTAAAATGTTGACTAACTGGTTTGTGGATCTGGAGTGATCCACAAACTCCACACTCCACACAGTGATCCACACACTCCACACTCTGTACCTTTTTTTCCAAAGCATATTTAATAAAGTGATGAGGCACATTTATTTAGACCTAAGGGATACTTTGTGGGCATAATGAGTGAGCAAAGAATTTAGCTGTGCCATTTGTATTCTAGCCAGCCATCTGTAGTCTAGTACCAGGGACGGGGGTGTTTTTACAAAGACAGATGTGCACTTACACCAGATACTGTATTCTTTACAAAAAATGACAAATGTGAATGGTATTAGTGAAATGTTTGCATCTAGTTGCTTGAAGATTTTAGAGCTCATAAAGGAACACATTAATGTAATTTTTTTCCTTCACTTTTCAAAACCAATAGAATGGATGCATGATTCATGTTGTCCCTGGTTATTTCCTTTTACTCTGAGAATTGACTGCAACCATAAACCCATCACACAAGGAAGACTTCTGCAGGAATAGTACACATCACCACAGCAGGAATTTATAGGACATCTGGTAAATCAACAGCATTATCACAAACATCATGGCCAAGAATCTGCTTTAGCAACAGTATGTTCATTTTCCAAACATTCCAGCTGAGAAAGCTGCTCAGAACAGCCCTACCATACAGATGGTTAGTTGTTAAGCCTGTATTTTCTATATTCACAGAAGCTTGCTCTTCTATCCTTAGCCACCCTTCTGCAAAGATAACAAATACGTATTAGAGACTGGATCTTATCTTGTCCTACATTCTGTTGAAGACAGACATATATCATACAAATGCACATTTCAGTCCAGAAAACAGAGATACAGAGGAAAGGTTCTCTTTCATTTTTTCACTCATACGCTTTGATTTAGGTGAAATCCAAGTGACAGACTGTCTCCATTTCAAGATGAATGAAGTTACCATATATTTAGGTGAACTACCTTATACTATATTCAGGGTGCATCTACACTAGGAACTAACTTCGAAGTTAACTTCAAAGTTTGGCACTACTTTGAAGTAGCCAGCAGAGAGTCTACACACATTTTCCCTTACTTTGAATTTAACTTTGAAGTAGGTGTCCCAACTTAGAAGTCCTTACTCCACTCCCGGAAATGGAGTAATGCCCTCCTTCGAAGTATAACTTCGAAGCAGGGTGTGTGTACACACACAACTTCAAAGTTGCTTACTTCGAAGTTATACTTCAAAGTAAGCAACTTTGAAGTTATTTTTGTAGTGTAGACACAGTCTCAGTTTATTTAAAAGATACCAAATGTATGTGATATAAAGCTAATCCCTTTTGAATGATGTGAAGCACACCCAGCATAATATTGTTCTAACAAGATGGTAAGCCAGGCCTTGTATGGCCAATGTTTTAATGTATAAGCACCACGGGCTAAATCCTGAAGCCCTCATTCAGGCACAGTTCTCGATGAAATCAATGAAGGTTTTGAACAGCTGAATATGGACTTCAAATATGGGTCCAGAATAGAAAATCAGATTGTAAAGTAGACTGTGCATAGTCCTAGTGCCTGGCAAAACATACTTTGCCTTCTCATATGGACAAAAGGAATAACTTTTATATTAGAAAACCTTAAGTCTGATCCTTAACTTTTGAGTGCCAGACTTCAGAACCTTAACATTTTTGTGTAATATTTTTGTTATATTCAAAATTGGTTATTCTTCTGAGTTTGTCATGTGTGACTTTCTTCTCCATTTACTTTCTGAGGTTCCAGTCCTGCAAACACTTACACACTTAATTAAGCATGTGAAGGCAAACAGGACTTGTGCTTAAATACATGTGTAAATTTTGGCACGTAGTTTGAATTGGGTGTCTAGAAATTTAGGCCCCTTTGACCTTTGTTCAATGTGTTGCATATTGTTGTTTAACAGAAGCTGAGATTACAATGAGATACTCATGGAATGTTGACAACTTTTAGTCCTTACATAGTGTAGGAACAAAAGTTGGATAACAGAGGTGACCTGGAGGAGTGTCCTTTTGCCCAGACAATGCAGGTTATATCCTGGTGTAAGGTAGGGGTTGTTTTGCTGAGTGTTGGAGAAGAGAAATTATTGTAACTGTGATGATCTGTTAGGCTACAGCCACACAGCACAATGATTTCAGGATAATATCTGTTATTTCAAAATAACTTTGTAAGCATCTAAGCTACACCCCTGCTATTTCAAAATAAATTCAAAATAGTGGGCATGTTATTTTGAATTTTGTAAGCCTCATTGCAGGAGAAATAATGCCTATTTTGAAATAGCTATTTTGAAATAGGTGATGTTAAGACATGGAATAGTGAAATAAGCCATAATGATGTCCAATGGCACCATTTCAAAAGAGGCACTAAGGCTGTGTCTGCACTGCATTCTGCTTTCAGGAGCAGAATGCAAATGAGCAAGATCAAAAATGCAAATGAAGCATGGATTTACATATCTTGTGCCTCATATGCATATTCCTGCACAATTAGGCTTTACCAGAAGCAAACATTGACGTGCAGACAGGGTTCTTTCAAAAACAACCACATTTTTGAAAGAAATCTTCCTGAAACAAAATAGGAAGAAGGGTTCTGTCAAAAATGGGTTTTGTTTTTGAAGGAACCCCATCTACATGGCTGTTTTTGCTTCTGAAAAAACCTCTTCCGGAAGCGTGATCACATGAGAACATGCAAATGAGGCATAAGATATGTAAATATGTGATTCATTTGCTTTTTCAATGTTGCTCATTCGCATTCCACTTCTGAAAGTGGAATGTAGTGTAGATGTAGCCTATGTGTCCAGACATGCTATTCGAAATATCTGGGTGCTATTAAAATGCATTCTTCTGTAAAGCTGTGTTATTTCAAAATAAGGTATTTCAGAATAGCTATTCCAGAATGGCTTATTTTGAAGTAACACTGACGTGTAGACATAACTTTGCTGAGCTGGTTCTCAAGAGATTACATGATTTACAGGAACATTGAAAAAAATGCAAGTAAAAAATAAACAGCAGGTGAATGTATCTGAAATAGGATTTAATGGAACTAGTTAATTCTGGTTTTTTGGATAGCTGTTTTTTAAAGATTTAGTATACTTTTCTGTCATGTCAAGTGAAATATAACGTTCCCAAATGATAGCCTTGCCTACATCTAGTACAAGGTAAACAATCTGTGCTCAGAACATACAAGACTTATTTTCCATTTCTTCTTATCTCAGGGAAACAGTCCACCAACAGCAGCCTTTTGTCTAGTGAAAAATTAGTCATGTTTCACTTTAAACAAATGTAGGAAAAGAGAAGCATATTAAAGAAGTTTTAACAGCCAGCGATAGTTACAGTCAGTTGCCAGTATTTTTGCCTCTAACAAATAGACACAACTTATAACTGCAACATAGCTAAACTCTGGCTTGTAATCCTTGTACTTTTGTCCGACCATCAACAATTGAAAATGTTGGTAAATAAAGATACATACAGCAAAGATACAAACCAATAAAACATGACCCAAACAAACTACTGCCCACAATCAACACTACAAAAAACAAAATAAAACAAATGAACAAAAAAACCCATAGTAACAACCTCTTACTGACCCACGGCTGAGTCATAAGTAATATGTCTGGCTGATCCATCCATCTCCTAAAAGGCCAGCGCTGAAAGTGTGAGGCCTTGTCTACACTACAGCAAACTTTTGAAAGATGATATTCTGGAAGATCTTATTTTGAAAGAACATATACACATGCAAAAAAGCAGACTAAAAGATTGCTCTGCTCTTTTGATAGAGAATGTCCACACAGCCCCTGCTCTTTCAAAAGAACTGGCCAGGGATCAAACAATCTGATGCCATGAGGCCTGCTCTTTTGAAAGAAGGGCTTGCGGAGCACCGACCATGCTTTCTTGTGAAAGAAGCTTTTGAAAGGAGGCACTCTTCCTGATCGCAGAGCAGAAGAGGGCTTCTGGAAGAAGATCCACATTCTTTTGATTTCGGATCAAAGAGTACATTTTGGCCATTGCCAGCATGGTAACACATGGCCTGAAATATGCTAATGAGGCACAGATGCAAATTCCCTGTGCCTCATTAGCATATGGTCACATGATTTGGAGTCCGGAAAACCATTCCGTTTAGAAGCGCGGTCCCTGGGGGGTCTTCCGAAAGGAAGTCCTTCTTCCGGAGGCCCCTTCTTCCTGAAAATTTTCAGGAAGAAGGGGCCTCCGGAAGAAGGACTTCCTTCTGGAAGCTCCCCCAGGGCCGTGCTTCTACATGGCATTTTGGAGTCTGGAAGACCGTTCTTCCAGACTCCAAATCACGTGACATTATGCTAATGAGGTCCAGGGAATTTGCATCTATGCCTCATGAGCAGATCTCAGGCAATGTATTACCATGCCACTTTTGACAGTGGCCTGTGTAGAAACGGCCTTTGTGTGTGGACTCTCCAAGTGTTCTTTTGAAAAAAAGCCTGATTTTCCAAAAGAACCTGTTACTGTACATGTGGTTGAAATAATTTGCAGTGTATAAATTGCAAATCAGACTGAAATTACCTAAGTGACAGTATACTGTTTTTTAGCACTCTACAGGAGCACACCAAAAAGTAAATATCAGATGTGAAGAGATTATGCAGGTGAAGGGTAATGAATATCGAATATAAAGTTGGCACATTTTGACATGTGGCAGTTGGAATCTGACTGAAGTTGGGAAAATTGGGATGACGTTTAATAAAAAGGAATTCCTCCTAGCAACATCTGGTATAAGTGAGAATCATTTACATTAACATGCCCAGAAGCAATTTTAACTCGTAGGACAGATTTTTTGTGTGTGCGGCTTCTGCCTCTCATTTGCAAGAGGAAAATATGTTTACATAATTTCTTTGGCTTGTTCCATCCTCAAAACAAAATAAATCATCTTTTGTTATCTGGTATCCTGCTTCTCCACAGGAATGACTCGATTTCTCCATTGTGTTGCACATTGCACAGTCGTGTTCATGTTATCGTAGCAAGTGAGTGAACTATTGGACTCTGGTAGCCTTTTACTATTACTTTGCACAGGTTTAAATGGCTACACAGTTGAAAGATAATAGTAAATCACAGCCATAATAGTCAAAGTATCTGCAATGTGCTGAAGTTTAAAAAAGCAGACAGCTTTCTGAGGAAGCTTTCTGGGAGTATTCCTGACAAATGTGGTTAAATCATTTAAGTATTTTAAGGCAAGTAGAGGATCAAATGATGTTCTGTGGTAGTATTTTCAGGTACTCAGATACACCTGCTCAGATCTTGTGCAAAATCCATCTAACACTTCATTTTCAGTGTATCAAGCCATGTGTTTTGATAGTTACTCATCTCTTGCTGCTCCAAGTAACCAGATCAAATTTCTTCCACTGTTTTTGTCCAAAGATTATTGCTACCTTTGATTTCCTCCTAAAACCCTTCTCACTGCCAGACTTCCCCCTCACTGCTCTCATCTCAGGGCCTTAATGCTACCCTCATTCCTCTCAATTTCTCTTCTGCTGTATGACGCTACTAAGCACAGCCTCCAGCTGGACTTCTTGCCCTCCACAGAGTTTTGTGACTGTCCATTCTTGATTCTCCTTGATCCTTCTTAGCACATCTTTCAGGGTCTCATTTGATGGACTCTCCTTAACTTTTTCACAGTTCCTAGGAATCTGCCTGGGATCCATCCCTAAAACCTTCCCATCTCTTTTGAAATATCTCTTGGGGAGATCTATAATAGAATGCTAAAATTGAATAATATTCCACCATTAGCTGATGTGGTGTGTAACCTACCTTGCCTTAGGTGGTCAAAAGGTGATAGCCAGCAGCATGTTGAAGTATCTCATGCCTGCTCTACACTGCAAGATAATTGAATTTCAGGTTCTAAGGTCAATTTTATAACTCCCCATCTACACCTCAGCGATCAACAAGTTGATTCTAAGTGGCTGTAAAAGTGACTTCTGTACTGCTGATGTCCCAATGAAATTACTCGAAAAATTGAATATGCAGTGTCGAGCTAAAACAGTGTAGATTAACCAGGGTTAAAATCAATTTTATTAGCCTTGGAAACTGTCCCACAATTCCCCTTGAGGTGTCCTTTCATGTCATTGCTCCAGGTGATCAGGAAGTAGGAAATGTGAAGCCTGGCATTTAGAAATGATTTGTTTATGATCAGCATGGAGATCTCAGGTAGCTAATTTACAAAGCTCCAGCATGGAGCCAACAGGAGAGCCAGGGACTCATTTCGTCTTCTGGGTCCCTGTTAGTATGGCACAGACACCTGGAGAACAGACACTCAAATAGCTGGGGTTGACAGCTCCCTGGCTTGCTGCACTGTGAATGGAACTTGCATGCTCTCGCTTCCGCTCGCACATGGGCACTTGCTTTACTTCACACCTAAGCCCTCTGGCATTCCTTTCAAACCTTGCTGCAAGTAATCTGGGTGCCTGCTCAAATGGTTTTCAACAGGGGAAGAGAGCTCAATCACTAGAAAAGGAGGCATTCTGTCTTTCCTTCTCTTCTTCTCAGTGATGCTAACCTCTGCATACCAATACCTGCTGGGATTCCCCACTTTTCCTAATTTCCTTCTGAAAACTGGCCATTTGGTTTCAAAGGGAGGGGAATGAGGGCACTGCAGTCTGGGAAGGTGACCAGTGGGTGCTATTGGGGTAGATTTAGTTAAAAGTTCTGTGATACAGACGACACAAAAAAAATCTCATTGAGGAAAAAGGCTGCTGAAAAATGGCCGATTGTTTTGAGGGCAATGCAGTGTGAGAAAATGACATCACGTTCCCACAACCACTTGTGGGGAATTTTTCCCCATAATGAAGCAGCAAAAAAACCCCCAGAATGCAATAGGGCTCTGGGAACTGTGGGATAGGTTCCCACAATGAACTGCTGCAACAGTCAAACTTTGGCAACTAGTGGGGACACACTAAGTCAACTTTGTGGGCAGGTGCTGACACTCAACTTCGACTTTATAAAATCCAGTGTTACAAATTTGACTTAGTTAATTTTGACTTTATTTCATAGTGTAGATATACCCTCTGAGGGCTCACATCTTTTGTACCTCTCTTTCTGTAGTCAGCCCAAATGTAGTAGAGAAGCCAGTATGGTTAAGTGTTCAAGGTTGGAATGTCATTGCCCTGGTAACACTGTTCAGGATACTCTGAGTTTCTGTCCCTACAGCTTCAGTGTCATCAATACTATCAGATAGTGCAGCCAGCTAATTCATCAGATCTTGGTGTTACTCAGAAAGAGATCACAGGAAAGGTTCAGTTACAAAGGCACTCAGCCAGGTGTATTGCTCTCAGGACCTAGCACTAGCATCCCATAGGAACTACATGTACACCAACAGGTGAGGTACTCCCAACATAAAGTGACAAAATAATCAATGGAGCGGAGGTAACAAACAGGTATCATGAAATATGTAAGATGGTACATAAGTTGTTCATTCCAGTTTTCTTTCAAAGTATATTAAAGTATATCAAAGTATATTTCTTTCAAAGTATATTACAGGTTGAACCTCTCTAATCTGGCACCTTCTGGACCTGACTGGTGCTGAATGAATAATTTGCCAGACCACGGGAGGTCAATACTGTCTAGCACATTACCAAAGCTTCCGATGCCTACGGCTCTGGGAAGACATTTAGGGGTAAATTACAGCTAAATAACAGCACAGAACACTGAGAGCCAGGACTGGTGCCTGTAAACAAACTTGATGGGGTCGTTGGAAACTTGGCCACATCCATAAGTGGCTAACCAGCTTATTCAAATCATTCCGGATTATGGAGTTTGCTAGCTGATAGACTTCTGGATTAGAGAGGTTCACCCTATATTTTGTATTAGATTCAAATGTGTCGATTATGGCTGTAGTTATGTAGCAGCAATTTTGCCAAGTTCATGTAGTGAATTTGTAAGCATCTATTTTAATATGTGGCCTGGCTTGGGTTCACAGCCCCTGATAAGGCCTCAGATCTTGCACCAGTTCCAGTGCTCCATTCTGTCTCTCTCTCTGTCCCGTGCAGCCTGACCTGCTAAGAGCAGCCCTGCAAGCTACCCCATATAAGGAATACGTGACAAGGTGTCAAAAGAAAAGGTAGCCTAAGTGGTGCCAAGTGAGAACAGAAACGTGGGGGCGGGGGGGGACCTAAGGTTGCAAGCAAAAGGAAAAACAAAACAAAACCCAACAAAGAATGTAGGAGTTCTTCGGTGAACCACTCTCCCATGCCTCAGAACTTCAGCTTTGCCAGATCTTCAGAATGTGCCTTGCGGGATTTTGCACTGGCGCTAAACACTTCAGGTGCATCTACACTTGCATTCCTCTTTCGAGAGAAGTATGCAAATGAAGCATATCAAAATGCAAATGAGGCAAGAATTTGCATAATTAGTTCCTCATTTGCATATTCTAATTTCAACAAAGCTTCTTTGAAAGAATAAAGCCAGTGTAGATGCTGCTCTTTCAAAAGTAAACCCCATCTTTGAAAGAATCCTTCTTCTCATTAAATAAAGGGAAGAAGGATTCTTTCGAAGATAGGTTTACTTTTGAAAGAGCAGCATCTACACTGGCTTTATTCTTTTGAAAGAAGCTCTTTCAAAATTAGAATATGCAAATGAGGTGTCAAATATGCAAATGTATGCCTCATTTGCATTTTGATTTGCCTCATTTGCATACCTCTTTCGAAAGAGGAATGCAAGTGTAGATGTACCCATCAAGGAAACTGGAGACATTCAGATATTCTACAAGGAAAGCAGACAGAAGATCTATTTAAGCAGTTAGCCTTTACTGACAATAAACAGAAAGATGGCTATGAAACGTTTATGGCTATGGTTGATGCATATTTCAGAGAAATATAATTTATGAAAGGGTGTGTTTTCACCAGAGAATTCAAGAATAAAGGGAATCTGCTGAATCTTTTGTAAGAGAGTCACATGCCTTGGCATAGAACTGATCTGAAAACTGTAAAACATTAAGATATTAGACATTGGTTCTTAGGCTTACAGATAAGTCACTCACAGAAGTTACAGTGAAAACAGGCTTAATTCTACAGATAACTAAAAACTCCTGATTTAAAGGCTGAATTAAGCCTTCAAGAATGAACCTTAATTCCAAAATCTAGAAGAGGAGAAAGCCTAAACCTCATTCATGAAGGACATGAAGGACTAACTATATACCATGAATGAGCCAACCCAACCAGTCAGTGTAATGGCCAGGCATCAGCAAGGACATGACAAATAAAATATCTATGTATGCACATTGAAGAATTAACAGACCATACCCTTAACAACAACTCCTCAACAGATCTTGGAAGAGATTACCTGTAGATTTATGTGAATTCAGATGATATGATTATCTGCTGGCATTGAACTTCCCACTCCCAGGTATATAGAAATAACCTACTTCAAAGAAGTAATATGTTCCTGTGTTATTGACAAACTGAAGCACTCTTTTCCTCATTTTGTTATTACAGTACAACTCGAGACAGACAATGGACCACAATTTACTGTAGTGGAATTCAAGTAATTCCAAACATAATGTGCTTTTGATTATATTACTAGTAGTCCTCATGACCCACAAGTGAAAGGAGAGGAAGAGAGCTGTACTGATATCCAAGAAAATCTTACAATAGAAAGATCCATTCCTTTCTTTCCTGACTACAGATGAACACTGCCAGCACTACTGACTGTAGAACACCTCAACTGCTGATGGAAAGACCACTCAGAACTACTCTTCCAATTTTGGAGAAAGGTTATCTCCAAGCTGGCCACACATGGAGAGAATATCCAAATCAAATAAAAGATCTTATGAACATTGTCATAACAGATCTCACTCATTTGGAAAACGCATAGATCTAGAACCCGAGGACTGAGTTTGTGTCAAACTGGATGGCGAGAGAGGATGGAGAACTCCAGTTTCTTAAAGAATATCCACCCCCCAGATGATATATGATTGATGCCAACCGTGGAAAATTTTACAGAAACTATCAACAAGTTCAGTTTGTTCCTCAGAAAGAATGATCGACGCAGCAGACTCTACAGATGGCAGGTGAAGACTCAGAAGAAACACTCAAAGATTCCACTGAAACCAGAAACAGATACAATTGTTGAATTTGATCAAGTTGTCATTCATTCTGGTCAACTAATTGGAAAACCATTATGATTCAGAGACACATAAGACTGATGCATACTGAACGTCACTAATAGTGTGATGGCGTAGATACCATAAAGGGTAGAAGAGCAAACTGGAAGGGGGAGATGAAAGAGAATGCTAAGACTGTGTTACATGCAACCACTAGGTGATGCTGTCTGTAATAGACCTCATCTTAGAGGATAACTGCTGTAGTCAGCAGTACTTTAAAGAATCTCAGAAAACACATCTCTATGATGGAAGCTCTATAGCTCATCCAAATGTGGTGCAGAAACCCTGGCCCACTGTCAGGTGCAGTTGCTACTGGGTCTGGCAATTCAAAGGGGCCTGAAGCTCCAGCCACCACTGCTACTACTGTGGCAGTGACCAGAGTTCCAGGCCCCATTGAAGTACCATAGCAGCACTGCCTGCCCCCCCAGATGTGACCCTGAATGTATGTGTGTGCATGGTGGGGCAGCACCACAGTCCAGGTAGTGCTGAGAGCTGACTGCCCTTGGCTCTGCCCCTTCCTCTCTTGGCCTGCTCCTTTTCAGGTGTGGAGCCAAGCTTCTCTCCCACCTTGTCTTGGGGCCTGGAGTAGCTGTCATTGCTGCTGCAGAAACCTGACCTAGTAGTGTAAGCCCTGCATATTTCTGATACAAGGAATTAATATCACCTAAAGGCACAATTTCAGCTACTTTCTTTCTCAGTGACTCCAACTAGCTTCTTCATGAGTGACCTCCTCCAGCTAAGAATGCTTCTTGCCCTGTTCCCCCAGCAACTCCTTCTGGATATCTCATCATTCTATGCACCCATTGGCTATGTCTACACTAGCTCAAAACTTTGAAATGGCCATGCAAATGGCCATTTCGAAGTTTACTAATGAAGCGCTGAAATACATATTCAGTGCCTCATTAGCAAGCCGGCAGCCACGGAACTTCAAAATTGATGTGGCTCGCCGCCGCGCGGTTCATCCAGACGGGGCTCCTTTTCGAAAGGACCCCGGCTACTTCAAAGTCCCTTATTCCTGTGAGCAGATGGGAATAAGGGGACTTTGAAGTAGCCAGGGTCCTTTCGAAAAGGAGCCCCGTCTGGACGAGCTGCAAGGCAGCGAGCCGCGTCAATTTCGAAGTGCCGCGGCTGCCGGCTTGCTAATGAGGCACTGAATATGTATTTCAGTGCTTCATTAGTAAACTTCGAAATGGCCATTTGCATGGCCATTTCGAAGTTTTGGGCTAGTGTAGACATGGCCAATGAAACTTAACCTGCCTAAACCAATTCCTGGTCTTTCTTCTGAAACCACATGTGCTGCTTTCATTCTCTGAACCCTTCTAGCATATCCTCCATTCAGGCCTGTAAGCTCATTGTTATCTTCAGTTCCTCCCTCTCTTCTGCCTGGCACATCCAGTAAAATCTTCTCCATGTCTCTAGCTTGCTGAAGTGTCTGCAACATTTTTAAGATTCTATTTCTGATCAAATGGTCAAAACTCTTATGCCATCCTTAACGATATATCCCTGTTTTTTGGTAATCAAGAATATCTCCTGAACTTCTTTCATTATATCCTTAGGCATGGAATACCTTCCATAGACTGATCCATTGTGATAGCTCCCTCTCATTCAGGTCCCTCCCTCAGGCCCACCACTCCTGTCATACCTGTGGGAAATCAGCTAGCTACCAATGGCTTATCTGACGGTAATGTCTGCTTGTATTTTTCTCTCTACTGCCTTTGTACGTCACTTGTCGTCTTTTCAAAGCACAGATATCTTTGAATAGGATTGCATGGCACTTGGTACAACGGGGCCTGACTGAGATCTCTGAGTTTTACTGAAACATAAATATTTAATAAAGTTTTTCTTTTTGCATGTGTCTAATCCATTTATTTAACCTTAATTTGATCATAAAGGAAAAGGAATGCTTATAATCATCAAGAACACTCAAAGTTAACTGAAGATTTTAAGAAGCACCAAAGAGTAATTAAAAAAAAAAACTTAGATCCCTTCAAAGATGGCTACTGACTGTTTGTTTTCTTTTCTTTTTGCCGCCTAGCTGACAATATTCATTTAGAGTATGCGTCTAGAAGTTGCTGAGCATCCTTCTCTTCCATTAAAATGAAAATACATCTTCTTAACATTTCTCATACATTTTCAATAAACACTCTACATTTGGAAATAATATCTAGCACTTACACAGAGCTTCCAACCTTCAAAGCATTTTATAACCAGTAACTAAAGCATATTAAGAATATAAATAGCTTCCTTGCATAGTCATTTGTTCCTGTGGAAACTGTGTGTGAAAAGGGTACCAAATCAAAATTCTCTATTCACATGTGGATCTGCCTCCATGTCCTGTGGGTATTTTACTTACTAGCTTTTGTAATGATGATTTATAAAAGTTGCAATGATTTCTGTATGCATGGAGCTCTGACGTGCCAAACTGTGGATCTTGCTGTTCAGTAATAATAAAACAGCAGACACTCAAGTACTCGGAATTGACTGAGCTTTGGTGGTTTAGGTGTCTATAAACTTTTCAGTGAAACTAGGTAGCATGTACTGGGAATGGTGGTTAAAAATATGTTTTAGCATGTTCCAAAACACTGACTGAAAATGCATTTTACCCCTATCTCAGTTAGTTCCAGTGATGGTATTCTCTAAGCCAGCTCTTTCCCTGATTTTGGGGGAAATCTGGATCCAGATCCAGTTCTTGCCTATTTCTGTAATGGGCAAAACTCATAAACTGAATGCTAATGTAAACTATATTGCCAGAAGTGAAAGCTCTCTCATTTCTTCTCTTGATGGGAAAGGAAAAGAGCTGTTATAAACAGCTTCAGTGGCATAGGCAGCCTACCCAAAGTTCCTCTTGTGACATTTGGGAAAACAGCATAGCAATACATGTGGGTAGTGGCTAGGCAGATAGGCTCAAGAGAAGAGAGAGAGCTCTTACCTTGTAGCGACATGCTCATTTTCAGGCAGCAGGACTTTGACCAAGGGAATTAAGTGCTTTTGGCTCCTTACATATGTGGTCTTTGTTGCGAGTGACTGTGTAGAGGAAAGCAGCTGAACTGAGCGGATACTGGGGAGGCTCTACCTTCCCGTCCATCTTTAGGTGGTCAGCTGGTGGCATCTCCAGACAGGCAAGTAGATCCTTTGGGAGAGGAGATTTGTACATTAATCCAAACCATGAGTGGAGCTTGGTGGATGGGTGGCTAGTACACCTGTAAGATGTTCCTCCACAGTGGATGGGGATGAAGTTAGATTGACGGCAACCAAATTTACTGGAAGGAGATTATTTTGCTTTTTATTTGCATATATATTCTGTGCTCTGTGTCAAGTTTGTGCTTCCATTTCCCTAATGATTCCCTTGCTTGTACATAATCTCAGAGTGTTTGTGAGAGTAGCCTGTTTAAACTCACCTTCCCTAGATTCCCTTCCCCCCACCCCCAAGTTTCTCTGTAATGATTTGAGCTGATTTTATTTGTTGGGAGGAAGCAGAGATATATCGAATATGGTCCTATTTTTATCCCTTGTCAAAAGGGTTACATTAACCACTTCAGAGCTTGGAGGCACAGTTGATTTCAATGGGTATTAAGTAGGTTATGAACTTAGATGCTTTTGAAAAATCTCTGCATACTTAAGCATCTAAATAACTTTGAAAAATCTGGCTGTGAGGGGGTTAGGAACCTAGTACTAATTGAAACTCAATGGAACTTAGGGTCCTAAATTTCTAAATCTATTCTGGAAATGGAATGTAAACTCCTGAGTCTTTTTGCTGCTTTTGAAACTTCACCGTTTATTCCATTTCTGAGGAAGTTAATTTATGTGTTTGTTAGACCTACTATATACTACCTACTATAGACATAAGCAGCAGATGCTATATTTTCCATTCTATTGACTGGTTTCCTGCCTGAGGTCAGATATGAGCTGATCTGAGGTAAAAACCAGGCACTGTAATGGAAGAATTTTAGGAGAACGAGCTAGGAAAAGTAAGTTTAATGGCTTCAATTACTTAAATAGTCGCTTACAACTATTTAAGCGGAGTGGAGATGGGAGTTGACTTCTTATAGAATGTTGTTTTGTTTTGTTGGAACATCTTTTCCAACAGTAACTTCTGTAGCTTCGGTGTCTGATCCAGTCCCCAGTGGAATTAATACGGGAAAGAGGGCGGGAGGGTTGCCATTGACTTCAGTGCTAGCAGGATTGAAGTACTTATTCTCTGTGCACCAGATCAAGGCTGGCTCTACTACGAGTTCACAGGGGAATAAGGGAAAAAGTACCACCCTCCTGTGAATTTATGAGGTCTTCTCACATCTTATTTCCAGATGGAGGGAGACCAGGTTGCTTCTGTAAATTAAGTATGTGTGGAAGAAGTGCTAGGGAATGGACGGTGGATAGCAATTTGACTCAGTTATCTCAATATACTTGCCAGCACCGCTGATCTGAAGCAAAGGAGGAAAGATGCTACTCATGGTAAGGGGTTGTGTCACCCTGAAGCAATAGGGGAGCAGAGGAATTGCCCTGGCCCAGTGTCCATGGGGCTTCAAAGTTGGTAGCACACTTATGTGTTCTCTTTGATAGGGCTATGCTAAAGGCATAATCTATCCATGGGTAAAGCAATTCAGCCTGCTATTGAGTTGTAAGGAGTCCCATTAACTCAGAAGGGTTTCCAGTTCTTCTAATGCCCTTTCTTGTAAGTAGCTTCACACATTGCTGTACCAAATGTGAATAACCTCAGTGATAGCTGTGTTTGAGATAATTCCAAATAACTGTCATTATTTATATGTGTGTAGATTGGCTTCCTGGCAGGATCTCTTACAATCAAATACAGCACAACTATTTACTAATGATACTTTGACTTGAAATACTGCCAAGATGTTTAAATTGGTATCCACCTATTTTTAGCTGGAAAGACTGCAAACAGTTCACAGAATAAGCCTCAGCTGCAATAACAAGAAGAACTGACATAAAGCAAATGCTCGCAATGGGTGAATTTCCACATACTCATCACAACTAGAATGAGATCATGAACAGTGGGAGGCTGGCCTGTCTCTAATTTTAATTGTTTTATTTTGCTAGTCACAGCCTGATTAGATTGTGAATGGTAGGCAGGTATAATTTAATTTTAACACTAGACCTCCTACAGGATGGTTTACACAGAATGACGAGCCTTAGTAAGAATAGATTATTTTAGTAAATCTGATGCATGTTAAAATCTTGTTACTCAATTTATTTACAGAAAATTCTGCTTGTAGTTCAGAGCCTGAAATTTCTGAAAATATGTTGCAGTGAAATTCACCGTGTAATGTTACATCAACGTTAAGCATACTGATATCCCTCATGAGTTTTAAAAAGTTACCCAATGAAATCTACCTTGTTTATTTTACTGGCAACATTCTCTCAGTGGATTATCATAATAAATTTACAGTTTAGCAAATGGCGGTAAAGTAGCCATGCTGAAGTTATGGTTAAAGTAGAGTTTCCATGATAAATCTGATTAAATTCTCTAAACAAAGGAGTATTTGCTTAAACTTGGCAGGGTAGATTTGATGCTAAAGTGGCTTTTATTTTTTTTATCCAATTGGACAAGTTTGACTACATGTTCCTAAATTACATGCTCCCAAACCACAAGTGTCTACTATAGTTATACACGAAACTAATTATATAAGTTTATTTGAAAATATAGTGCTTGCTACACTTAGAAATTTTTTCGTTACCCTTTTTTGCTGGATCTCCATTTGAGAACAGTAAGTGTGAGAAAGTTAACACAGTTGTCTGCACTGTGAGGCATTGTGAGTGCTTGCTGCTCTGTGTAGACCTTGCTGACATGTTCCAAAAATATCTAGTGTGTGCTGACATAACGTTAATTCAAAGGGGGCTATGTCAGTGCTCACTAGATACTTTTTATAGTGCATCAGCAGGATACACGCAGAACAATACAGTCATTGATGGTGCAACCCTTTACAGGGCTCTGCTCTGGTGTGTATTGCCACACCATGTAAACAAGCCCTAAGTTAATTTGAGGCCTGGTCTATACTAGGGATCAAAGTTGATCCCAGATATGCAATTCTAGCCATGCCATTTGTCTTGCTAGAATCGACATATCAGGATCAACTTTCTTTCCTGGTGTAGACTGGGCTTTTTGGGCTCATACCAATGTCCCTTACTGTAGGAGTCAGTGTGGAGTACCAGGTTTGACGGCTGAGCCCAGAGAGATTGATTTTGCCACTTGTTCACGTGTCACAGCAAAATCAATCCCCAGAAGATCAGTTGTGGTGTGCCAATCCCCCCTCGCCATAAATATAGATATACCCTCATCCTCATAGTTGAGGGTGGAATGTTCTCATCTCTCTCACCAGACTACCTGGTAGTCTCAGTAACCTCCTGTTCTGTGAACCTCGTCATGCACTCATATCTCATAGACTTCAGGAAATCCTCAGAACAACTGGGGGGAAGAGCATGAAGTGTGGAAAACAGAGAAGAAGGGCACAAAGTATTGAACTTGGGTAAGTTGTAGAAAGATTCGAGCACAGGAAGGAGAGAGGACAAATTAGTAAAGTCACTATGGAGGTGGATGGCGTGGAGGAGGATCAGGAGGATGGGACAAAAGAGACCAGGGAAGGCCAAGTTGAATAATTTTGACAGAGGATTATTTAGGAGCATTTTCAGAGTTTTGACTACATGCTTCCATGTCTTAGAATGCTTGCTGAAGGCCCATTTATTTACAGTCTCAGGTAAGAGAAGTTATAATTCTTCAGGATAGGGGTAGTACCATGCAAATGGAGTCATGCTTGTGTACTCAAGACACTACCACATTATAAATAATACATAAGCTTAGCTTGCCTAAAAAATTCCAACAACCTTATATGTGACAAGCATGTATTTTGACTCCCCCTCCCCCCATTTCAATATGATATCTGTACAGCCCTGCACAGATACAAAATTTGTATCCCCACACACATCTGTAGCTGCAAAAATGAGCCAAAAGTATCTGCACTGACATCCGCACATGCAGATTCCGGTGGCTATAAAACAGATGTAGGCAGATTTGCCAGGCTCTAACTCTCTTGCTTCTCCTTACGGTAGGAGAAAACTGCACTGTGATTCATATGTGCAGTCACACATTTTGATTTCCTCCACTTTTGAAATGGTAAGATTTGTAAACAAGAAATATGGCTGATCTCACATCTGTCTTCACCATGGCATCTGTCTGTTGTAGGACACATTTAAATGTAACCCTTCTGCTGGGGGAGGAAGCAGCGAGTAGGTCTGAGTTTCCCTTAATAATTCAATTCAGAACTGGCTCCAGCCTCCACCCTACAATCTGGGAATATACTTTGCTACTCAACAGCACTCAGTCTGTGTATAGTGAAGAAAACTTTGAACAAAAAGGGAAAACTAACCCAGCATTAATTTGGCAAAAAAAACCACAGCCATGACTCAAAAGCATATGACCATCTGCAAACACCCATGCCAGCGTATGTTGGGTAGTGTCCTTAGTTTCTCACCTTGTGGTGTGAAATTCTGCTTATAAATGTTTCTTTAACATACCTTTCCTCTATCCACGGGTGGCATCTCATTCACAATTACTGTCCTTAGTCAGTGAGGACCCAGGTTTCTGAGGTGCATCCATGTGAATTCACAGCAGCGGGGTGAGTTGGGTGCGGGAAAGAAAGCAATGCCTCTGTTGCTTTACCGCTACTTCATCTGGTTCACAGTTGCTGTGGGTCACTCTGTGTGCTGCTGATACTGCCACCATCCCACTCTAAAACCTTTCTCTTGCTTCTGTGGCATCACACTCTGTGGTTCCACCGCTTACCTCAGCACTTAATGATTTTGAAGAATTGTGATGAAACCACACTGCTACTGTAACCTCTTTCACTGTAGCCCTGTCCCCCATCAGGTCTAAGGGTGGGCACCTGGGTATCAGCTCTAGGGATCACTAAATCAGAAAGGACTCACAGCTGAGTCCAAACATCTGTCTTTAATTAGTGGTGAGGGAAGGGTGAGATGGTGACTAGGATTCCTTAGGCAGGTTCTACACTGCTGAATAAAAACACCTTCTCTCTCGCTGGGATTGTGCAACCTTACTCCCTGCTTCGCAAGGGAAGTTCAGTTCATGGTGAATCCCCCCATGAAGATATGTTAAGCAGGGTTCTGCTGTCCTTTACTAACACTAAAGGGGTAACAATATTTCATTACCCCAGCCTTCAATGTTAAAATGATTCGTAACCCACCACCAGCCAAGACAGATTAACTTAGGCAAAGCCATTGAATACTTAGCATAAGCAATACCTACACTGCCTAATATGGTCTGTTCCCGAAATCTTGTCCCTTAGCTAATTACTCGATGTCAGGGGAGAGTGCATTCAGTGCATTCTTACATAAATATTAATTAGAGCTATTCGTACTTATGCCCAAGCACCTTTAAGTACTATCCTATAAGGTAACTGAGGACATAACTATCAGGACATAATTAACAGGGCAACTTTCCTGAATACATTCAAGAACTAGAGCAGAAGACACCAACATTCAACTCCAATTTATTGTATTGAGACATGGCAGACTACATATGCTGCATATGCAATGCCCACCATTTTGGCCAGCCTCAGGGGGCCTACAGAGTGAAAAGCAGGAGTGTCTACCGCATGAGTTAAAAAGCTCGTCTTTCAACCTCAGAGCTATATCAGACCTTTATTCTGTGAGGCTATGGCTACAGTGTAGCAGTAACTCAAAATAGCGTATGCAATTTGCACAGGTTAACTTATTTCAAACTCGATGCCATCCAAATGGCCTTGAAGTTCAAAATTAGTGGCTATTTCAAAGTTTCTGCTGCCCCTCTCATGATGAGGGGTAGCAGAGATGGAATACCATGCTTGAAATAGCAACTGCATTGTAGCCATAGCCTGAGTGAGCAATGGAGAATTAGTAGGAGGAAAGAAGAGAGGTGGGGACAACATACTCTGATCAGTTAATGGCTACATACACAGCTAAAAAACCAATTCCCCAGAAATAAAAATATGTCTTAGTTAATACCATCCTAAACTACTTTTTGATTGGTTTTCCTCTCCTTCTGCCTCTTCAGATTGTAAATTCTAGCAATTTACTGATTGACGTACTTTTTGCCCCACTGCTATCTTCTGTCCTCCATCTCCTCCTGCACAAAGTGTCTTAGAACATATCGTTGCAGCCTCTGAAGATATTTCTGTATCTACATCACAAAAGAGCAAGCAGAGAGAAGATATGCATTTCTGCAAATTCACAGTAGGGATCTCCACAGGTGAGCTACCTCTTTTCTTGTGGTGATATTTCTATATTAAACTATCAGAGATCGTGGTGAAGTTTGAATAAACAATGAAAATACAGGAAATGTACAGATAAGGCACTAAATAATACCTTTTGGAGAAATAAGCTCAAGCATTGTAAATTAAAGAGAGATTCAGTCTAGACCTTGAAACTCCATGTTTTTTTTTTGTGCGTGTGTGTGATATTTCTGTAAGAGCAACAGAGAAATGGACATTTAAGAAGAAAAGGGCTTCAAAAATAGGAAAAAAGAACAGCAGAAAAGATAAAAGCTGATAAGAGAGAAAGACCTGGTAGGTGAAGTATTGGAGGGGTAGCTGTGTTAGTCTGGATCTGTAACAGCAACAAAGGGTCCTGTGGCACCTTATAGACTAACAGAAAAGTTTTGAGCATGAGCTTTTGTGAGCACGGACTCACTTCATCAGATGCAGCATCTGATGAAGTGAGTCTGTGCTCACGAAAGCTCATGCTCAAAACTTTTCTGTTAGTCTATAAGGTGCCACAGGACCCTTCGTTGCTGCTAGGGGAAGTGGATGTTCAGAATGGTAGCTAGATAAGCAGTGAGAATCAAATTTAGAGATGAGAGGTAAGGTGATATTTAGACTAGGAATGGGAAAGTGTAATTTAAAGTAGGATGGCTGTTTCTTTGGTATACAGTAACATCTTATAGTCCAGGGTAGAGGACATCTAGCCCATGGGTCACATACAGTTCTTCAATGTTAGTGCTGGTGGGATGCCAGATGCTTTGTTTAACTGAACTTCCATAGGCATGGAGGCCTGCAGCTCTTAATGGCCTCGGTTCACTGTTCCCAGCCAAGGAGGACGGCAGGAAGTCGTGGTCTGGCCCACAACATGTTCTGGTCCTATTGGCTGGCAATGGCAAACCATGATTACGGGGAATGGTAGTGGCCATGCCTGTGGACACTTGAGTAAACAGAGTGCCTAGTGACTCACTAGTAGTTAACCATGATGAACAGCGTGTGGCCCAGAGGCCACACGTTGCCCACTCCTGTTATAGTCTTTAGATGTATAAGGAAGTCTACATTAGCATAAGGTGATGTGTCTAATTTACAATACTTTTTTTCACAGATTCATGGATTCTTAGATTTTAGGGCCAGGAGGAAACATTGTGATGATCTAACATGACCTGATGAATAACACAGACCACACAATTTCACCAAGTAGTTACTGCTTCAAGCTCCTAATTTCTGGCTATGTGTCAAATTTGAATTTGGTCCAGAGTTTGCATGAGGTGTAGAAGAGAACAGCAGCATAAAGAGGGAAATAGTTTAGTAGAGGGAAAGAATAGGGGAAATGAGATGGCCTCTGAAACTGAGAGAGTGTGGAGTTCTGAACAGTAAAAAACAGACAGCATCCTGGTAAACTGCATGGATTCTCCAGGAAAGCAATTAGATTACAAATGAGAATTTTTCTGCACTATGTTAGGTTGGAATGTTTTGGTATGAAAGACCAGGGCCAGACCAATGATAAAAGCATGAGCTCTGTTGGGAAATCTCCTTTCAGCTGATTTAGGAATATGGAGGACAAATGACAAGAGGAACTGCATGCATTCATTTTAGCCTGAAGTAGCAGCTTAGCCCTGAAGCAGGTGATCTTTCAAGAGAAAGGGAGCAGTGACGACATCTGGGGATTAACCATCAGCTTCATCTCCCAGATCAGCCTTTTGACTTGACCTCTCTAGGCTCATTTTGTTCTAGCTGGAGCTGTGACTAGCAATCTTAACGCGGCTCTACTTTTTTTTAAAAGCTTCTTAAACCTTCCTAAAGGGAGAGGTTCTCTGTGCTGCAGCCTCCACCTTAATGAGGCCACAGGTGGCATTTTGAAGCAGGTGATGTTGTTGATTCAGAGGAGGCGAGGGTGATGGGAAGTGAAGCACACCTAATGCATTACTGATTAAGTCCTGCAGCTGCCCTTTTCCATGGAGATACCCTAGATGCAGCAGGTCCCCCAGTAACAGCAAGGGTAGGTCACACAAAAGTAATTAGTGGAATAGGCACTCTCTACTGTTGTTCTTGAACAGGTTTCTCCCTTTTTGATTTTATACATCACTTATCAGAACGTTCAGAGCAAAAAAATATATGAAGTACGGCACAATGGGGTGGGTGCTGCCGCACTGAATTACATTTCCCTTTTAGTTCTATATACTGTGTTATATTCACAAAGACCAGTTCCTTGACTATAAATGACCTACACTTATTTCATCGAGGATAAAAGGCATTAGCTTTTCAAAAGAGCCATTTGATTTAAAGAGTGTGTTCATTCTGCTGTGTGAGCTTGTTATACAGCCAAGCCGAACAACTTAAAGATGCAAAGCATCTTCGTTTCCTGTCTTTCAAACTCAGCAGGCTGTCTACTTTTGAAATTTTTTTTCTACTCATGGTAGTCTACAAAGGAAAAATGGCTAGACTAGTCGTTTCCTCACTGTCTGCCCCATGATTACATTCCATTGCAGAAATACGACAATATTTTGTGTCTTTGAACATCAGAGAGGTGGTCTTTAGTGGTATAAATATAGGGGAAAAGTGCCTTGGACTCCTAACTCAGAGAGAAATCAAAATAAACAAACAAACAAACAAAAAAAAACCCCTCTGTGCTAAACAAAATCACCACTTTGGCTGGGAAGCAGTGTTGCAGTAGGCCCAGCAGGAGCTGCTAGAGACATTTCACCTGATTTTGGCACAAAGGTAGATGTTCTGCTCTCATCATAGCAGCGTAAGTTGTACATATACTCCAGCAAGTGGCCTGTCGTGCCTGGGAACAGCAATGGGTCTTATGTTTCTAGGGACACAGCCATTTGCATATCCTTCAAAACGGCGCAGCTCGTGTCCTCCCCAAACACATTTGATCTTATGCCATCCTGTTAGACATTTTTCCTAATGTCCTCTCTTCTCTTTGCTCCTTCGTTTATCTATTTCCCACTGGCCTACATTCACTGATAAGTAATTTATACCACCACTAATGTTGCCTTGAAACTTGAAACTTGATCCCGTGTCTCAGCTCCTGAGCTGTGGCAGAGGACCACAGAAAAGAAGGAATTAAGCCCCCCATGAACTTTCTTGATCTGTAGCTTTCTGCATGCTCTTGGCTAAGTTAAAGCAGCCTTAGGCAGATGGTCTGAATTAACTTGCAGCAGATGCCACTGGGAGCTGGGAGCAGTCATGGCTGCAGACTCTCAAGTAAACAAAGCATCTGAAGGCCCACCCGTGGCTTAACCTGATGGGTCATGACCCAAACTTTGAAAACCTCAGACCTAGAACAGAATCATCAGTTCAGTGAGAATACTTACCTTTATTGTGTCTTCCCTGGCGGCACAATCTGGCTCCATTTATACTTGCATTCCACCTTGAGTGGAGTCAGGTTCCCTATTTTTTCATGAGAATTCAAGCCTCATTTTGCAAACCTAAAATGTCCGGTTCATCCACACAAGATTCAGCTGTGCCTCTGGTACAGACTGTTTAGCTGAATCTCTGTGATTTGTATATTAATCACTAACATCACTATAGTTTTGGTGGCAGGGGAAATCTTTGTTCATATTTCTTTATTCATACATACTCTATTTTCAGTATATGGATTTAGGTAAGTAACAGAAATATTGCAAAGATCCTGCTCCAAAGTTGGTTCTATCTTCCCATTGCCTGGATACTTACCTTCCACGGACCATTTATGTGGAAACTATACTGCCTGTTGCTTGCATCTAAAATTTGACATGCTGTATATCTGAACATTCATCAGATTGAAAATAATGTGATGGGGAGAAGTCAACCAAAATGATAAAAAATTAATACAACGTACAAATCTATAGGTTGGCAGGTTTTTTCGTTATTTCCTTTGCCCAGAGAGCAGCAGTGACTGTAAAATTGCGCTCTCATTCCCTAGTTTACAAGGGCAGGGTTTTAGCCACCAAGCTCATCCTCCTCCTCAATAGCAGTATAACAATGACTCCACTTTAGGTTGCTGAACTTAACTTATATTTTATATTGTGCTAGAGCACACAAGCCTAATTAATGATTAGCTCTCTTTATACTAGGCCCTTTTTTTCGAAAGAGCAGTCCTCATGGTGCTGGATTTTTTGCTCCCTGGCCCATTGTTTTGGAAGAGCGGGGGCTGTGTGGATGCTCTCAGTTGAAAGACCAGATCGATCTTTTGAACCGCTGTTTTGTGTGTGGATGTGCTCTTACAAAAGCAGTTTTTTTCGAAAAAGATCTTCCAGAAGATCATCTTTCTAAATATTGCTGTAGTTTAGATGTGGCCTTGAGGAGGTTGAGGACCTGTGCTGATGGGTGAATCCCTAGAATATGTACAGAAGCCAAAGGAGAATCATGGAATCTTAGGACTGAGAGGGACTGCAAGGGCCAAATAGTCTAACTCGCTGCCAAAATCTCTAAACCATCAAAGACAGGTGTCTATGCAGTCTCATAAAAGCCATCCCTTGAATCCATCTCAGTCTGAATCTTTATGAAGAACAGGGCAGAACCTGTAAATGAAAGAGAGAAGCAAGTTATTTCGAATGTTAAAGCAGGTAAACACTCAGGCTATGGTTAGACTACAATGCTCTGTCAACAGAAGTCACTGCTGGAAGAGATTTCCTGACATAACTTCTGTTGACAGAGGGTGACTATACACAAAAGCCAATCAGAAGAGTGTTGGGCTCTGTCGATAGAGCAGCTGGACTGCCTGGCTGCTCTCTCAACAAAACAGGCACTCAGAAGCACAGCAGACCGTGCTTCCCATTGTTGTGAATGCCCTGACTGTCAGGAGAAGGTCCCCGCAGAGCATCCACACAGCTTTTTTGTCAACAGAATCTGTCAACAGCAGCATTATTCCTCACGGCTGAGAGGTAGAACTCCGCTGGTGAAAGTGTGCTCAGTTTTGTCGATAAACTGTGGACAAAACATATTTTGTGTATGGATGTTCCATGAGTTTTGTTCATTAAAATCAGAGTTTTGTTGGCAAAACTCACTATTGTAAACCTAGCCTTGCAGACACAGACACGAGTTAATCTTAAATTCCAAAAAGTGATATAAGATGTAGTAATGTGCAAACTCAGTATCCTTTAGAAATAACTCAAGCTAACCAGCTGGCGTACCCTTGCTTATGCCTATGTGTCTCCCTCTCTCTTTGAAATTCAAGTAGCACTGCGCTAACACTTTTTTCTTGATATGGCTTTGTAGTCCATTCCCCCAGAGTTCCAGGCATTCATAACTAAAAATTTAATCAATATAGTTTTTTGTTTCACAATGGTTTGTCTGTTGTCTATCGCCTTTCTTTTGTTGCACAGGAAATGACTCTTGTGGTAAATTAGTATTTGACATTAGGTAATGCTTCTTGCCTGACTCGGGGAGTTTCCAGTTTCATAGCAAACAATTTTATAGGTACAAAGCAAAACACTTAAAGATTACTTTACAACATGGGATACAGATATTGTGAGATGAATGCACTCAGCAACTCACAAGTATTTCATAAAGTCAAAACACTAATCACATCTCTGTAAATCTGATACCTGTTTTAACAGTACTAACACAAAGTAGAGCCAGACTGTTTTTCAGATGTACCTTTTTCAGTATTCAGTAAAGCTAGAGGTGCTAGCGTTAACTGGCACCTCTTCTGCCAATGTCACCTTGCGAACAATCTAGAGGGCTCTCTAGGGAAGTGTGTAATCTGGGCCTAGCAGGAGTCAGACTGTAAAGAGCCATCTTAAAGCAAAGTGGGGGTGTGTCGTATCACGCTGCTTTAGGGGGCAACCTGGTTTATTTCTCTGTTGTTTGGTTTTTGTTTGGGTGGTCTGAGTTCTAGGAAATTAAGTAGTGTTGTATCGCAACCATGTAGGAAGAGTCCTGTTTCCAGGTTCACTTGTGTATGCCTTGAACATAACCGGCATCTTGGTGAATAAGGACCTAAAACAAATTGGAGAGTTGGTTAGTTTTTTTGAAGCTCATGTCCAGACAGTGGCGCAAATGAGATGATTTTTCAGCTAGAAGGGCATTACCAATAAAGAGCTCAGAGACACGTATTATAATTAAGCCTAACTTTCCAACACATTTCATCATATATTGATGCAGTGTGCTTCTTACCATTTAACTTTTCATTGCACAATGGGTACTGCCATTTTTCTTTAGCTAAAAATAATCTGGTTAGCATTAAAGATGCAAAGGGAACCTGATAAAACTCCTTTCTTTAGAAATAACACATTTCATAATGCATATGTTTTAACCTCTTCACCATTAGCACATTCACAAAGGAGTATTTTTGAACAAACTGAATGCTTTGTATTTCTGTGAAGATAAATTTACCCTGGGAAATGAGTAAGTAGGGCCGTGTCTACACGTGCACGCTACTTCGAAGTAGCAGCACCAACTTCGAAATAACGCCCGTCACGGCTACACGTGTTGGACGGTATTTCGAAGTTGAAATCGACGTTAGGTGGCGAGATGTGGAAGTCGCTAACCCCTTGAGGGGATGGGAATAGCGCCCTACTTCGAAGTTGAATGTCGAAGTAGGGCACGTGTAGACGATCTGCGTCCCGCACCATCGAAATAGTGGGGTCCGCCATGGCAGCCATCAGCTGAGGGGTTGAGAGACGCTCTCTCTCCAGCCTCTGCGGGGCTCTATGGTCACCGTGTGCAGCAGCCCTTAGCCCAGGGCTTCTGGCTGCTGCCGCGGCAGCTGGGGATCCATGCTGCATGCACAGGGTCTGCAACCAGTTGTCGGCTCTGTGGGTCTTGTGTTGTTTAGTGCAACTGTGTCTGGGAGGGGCCCTTTAAGGGAGTGGCTTGCTGTTGAGTTTGCCCTGTGACCCTGTCTGCAGCTGTTCCTGGCACCCTTATTTCGATGTGTGCTACTTTAGCTTGTAGACGTTCCCTCGCAGTACCTATTTCGATGTGGTGCTGCCCAACGTCGAAGTTGAACGTCGACGTTGCCAGCCCTGGATGACGTGTAGAGTCGCTACATCGAAATAAGCTATTTCGATGTAGCGTGCACGTGTAGACGTAGCCTAGATCTCCTCTATGCCGCCAAATTGTAGGGCTGGCTGAATAGATCTAAATCAATCAGTCCCAGTCTTCTCAATAATGGATCTTACTCTGCTGAACTTGAATAATGGCATTCACAGCAACACGCACCTTGCCCTGTACAAGGCCAGTGAAAATTAATTTTAACATCAATAACAATACTGTGTTGATTCTTCTGCAAGGAGAACTGAGCTTGAGTGACTAGTTCTCTGAGTTCTCAGGCAAGGGGGAGTGAGATTTCATATTTATCACATGCCCTGGGAGCAACAAGCACTATGAACCATGGAAATGTAGTCATCAAAGAGTGAGAAAGACATTCTGCAAAGAACCCTGGGGATTTTAAATCACATCAAGTTGAGAGCAGAGTTTCTTTGGTTTGTTTTAATACAGAGAGAACTGGAGTTAGAGTGTCTGTCACTCTAAAATGGTGATTTTCAAGTCCTTTCCACACTCCTTGTTATAAAGAAAAGAGTTTGATCACTCCTGAAATACTCCACAAAGAAAGAGGGGGATTGTGACCTCCTCTGTACCTCTTTGACCACTGTTTCACTTGTGGGAGGTGATGTTCACCGAACCAGACTATTTTTCTTCGTGGTGGTGCAGCTAATATTAGGTTAAAGAGAATCTCTACATTTTCATATATGATTAGTAAACAGAGGTAATAAAGTGTACTGCGTGAACAGATGCAATAAAATCACTCTCAACCCACTCACAAATGGATGTTTTTATACTGCAGCTTATCTGGGCTGTGTCTACACGTGCCCCAAACTTCGAAATGGCCATGCAAATGGCCATTTCGAAGTTTACTAATGAAGCGCTGAAATGCATATTCAGCGCTTCATTAGCATGCGGGCGGCAGCGACGCTTCGAAATTGACACGCGTTGCCGCCGCGCGGTGCGTCCAGACGGGGCTCCTTTTCGAAAGGGCCCCGCCTACTTCGAAGTCCCCTTATTCCCATGAGCTCACGGGAATAAGGGGACTTCGAAGGAGGTGGCGTGCTTTCGAAAAGGAGCCCCATCTGGACGCGCCGCGCGGCGGCAAGGCGCATCAATTTCGAAGCGCTGCTGCCGCCCGCATGCTGATATGCATTTCAGCGCTTCATTAGTAAACTGAATATGCATTTCAGCGCTTCATTAGTAAACTTCGAAATGGCCATTTGCATGGCCATTTCGAAGTTTGGGGCACGTGTAGACACAGCCCTGGTGATATACCACATGGCATCCCAAGAAAAGGGTGTAGAACAATAAATTGTTTCAAAATGAAGTTTAGGATAAAGAGGAGACCTCAGACATAGGCCTTGCTTTGAAGGCAATAAATCCAGGAACAATTCTTTTTTTATCAATAATGTTTAACATTGGCAATATATTTGGTGCTGTACAATGCAAACACTAAAGTCGTCCTGTTCAGAAGGGATAACAAATGGAAGGTAGACCCACAGAAATGAGATATTCTTGGATATCTAGAGGCTGGGATAACTGTAATTTTATTTTGTTTTATTTTTAAATGATTAACACTGTGGATTTTAAGAGGGTCTTGAAGGAGGGAGAGAACCCGGAGGCACGGTAAACTGGGGAGTGTAGGCTAACCAGTAGTTCTGTGCATGCTGGGAGATGTAGAAATATTTATATTGTGTGACCCGTTCATGCTGCAAAGCACAAGTGATGAAGATTAAATGATGAATGGTGAATATCAAGCAAAACAAAATTTAGTTCACAGTGAGACTAGCTGGATAATGAAAGTGAAGCTTTTCTAGTTTTGGTGCGCAATTAGCCCTATACTAAAATCAATGTCTTATTTAATGTTGAGCAAAGTGCATTAATATAAAGTGCCAGCTTTGTAGTGTAATATTCCAGCCTTGGGTGTGATACTGTCAATGGAACTCTGCATGGAAGCAAAGACCTACTGCCAGCTAAAGAAGATCCCCTTTATTTTAAGTGATAGGAACCTGTCTGTATCCAAGTGTGTGGGTTCTTGCCTCAGTTTTCATAGCTGTGTCTACATGTGCACAAAACATCAAAATAAGCAGAACTTTTTTGAAAGAGTGGGAGGAGCATCCACACATGTAACACTGTCTTTTGAAAGGAAATTGAAAGAACAGGGCGCAGATGTCCAAATCTGAACCCCGATCCCAGATCAGGAAGATCAGCCCCTTTTGAAATACTTTAAAGAGTATTACTTAAAAGACAAACTAGACAGTCTCTACGTAAAAGAATAAATGCACACAACTCAGACATCAGAAATGGCAATACACAAAAACCCATAGGAGAGCACTTCAATCTCCCAGGACACACAGTAGCAGATTTAAAAGTAGCTATCCTGCAGCAAAGAAATTTCAAGAACAGACTCCAAAGAGAAATTGCTGAGCTACAATTCATCTGCAAATTCAATACCCTCAGCTCAGGATTAAACAAAGACTGTGAATGGCTGGCTAAATACAAAAGCAGCTTCCCCTCTCTTGGAGTTCACACCTCCAGATCTACTGATGACAATACAACTCAGCCTGCCTGACTGAGCTAACCTCGTTATCCCCAGCCTTGCTCTGGCCTATTTATACCTGGCCTTGCAGATTTCCAGGACCAGCATCTGAAGAAGTGAGTTAACTCACGAAAGCTCATGCTCTAAACTTTTCTGTTAGTCTATAAGGTGCCACAGGACCCTTCGTTGCTGCTACAGATCCAGACTAACATGGCTACCCCTCTGTTACTTAAAAGAAATACTTAAAAGAAAAGAGTACACATGTGGACACTCCACAGTCCGCTTTTTCTAAATATGGGTCCGCCATGGCGCTGGTCAGCTGGAACGCAGGTCTGCTCCAGCTGGCAGCAGTGGGCTCTATGGTCCCTGCATTCGTCTGCCTTAAAGCTGCACGCGTGCAGCAAACCCATGTCAGGAAGCTGAGAGCATGCTAAGAGCAGCCTCTATATGTGCTCCAGCCCCATGCTCCAGCGCCGTACATGGCCAGCACCCAGGTCCCCTGCGAGCCCCATGGCCCCCCTCTGAGCCCCTGCAGGGCTCCCAGGGGGAGGAAAAAAAAGGGCCCCCTCCTGGACAGAGCAGGAGCTGCTGTGGGACCTTTTCAGCCTGTGAAAAGAGGAGGTCCTGCATTAGATGGGAGTCAAATGGTGCAATGTTGCTGCCTTTGGCCACCTGGCTCAGGGCCTCCAGACCAGGGGCCACCCAGAGCATACTGTGGAGCAGGTATGCTCCAAGGTAAAGTTGCTGTGACAGGGCTATGCGCAGGCCAGGGACCAGGCCAGCTGCTCCGGGGCAGCTCCAGCCACAAGCCCCTTCTTCCAGGAGCTCCGGGGCATCCTGGGGCCCAGGAGAGCTTCCCACCCCCATTGTTCCTGGACACCTCAGCCGAGGAGCTGCAGCTGGAGCAGGAGGAGCAGCCCGGACTGGGGACCCAGGAGGGCGAGGGGACCACGGATCGGTCAAGTGAAGAGGGGGACCTCACCATTGTCCTCCCCTCCCACTCCTCCAGCAAGGTGACAGAGAGCCGGACAGCCCCAGATGTCAATAAGGGACCCTCCGGTACGTACAGGGAGGGGCACACACCTGCTCCACAGGGTGGGGGTGACCTAACGGCTAGTCGCCAGCACACAGGACCAGTGGTCCCGGGCCACACTCAGGCCACCCCCCACATGGGATGCAGCACCCTGTGGTGGCCCACCAGCAATGCCCAGCACTCACCTTCAGTGGACAGTGCCGCAAGCTGCACAGGGGCGGCGGCCAGTCAGTGCTGGACAGCACCTGCGGCCTGCACACCTCAGGCAGGAACGGCCACCTGCATGAGAGACCCCTGGCTGCACCCCCAGGCTGGCAGGCCAGCCCATTGGGGGATGGGTTGGTGTCCCTTGGGGGGTCAGTGTCCTTTGGGGGAATGGGGGTCCCATGGGTTGGGCTTGGGAGGGTGGGCCACAGCCAGGTCTCCTCCATCTGGGGCACATTACTAACATGCTCTCCTCCTCTCCACACAGGCCCACCATCTGTGGGCTGGGACAGCCCTGCTCCATCCCTCCTCCCTGCAGGGACGTAGGTATCCCCCTTTTCCTCCACAATATTGTGGAGGACGCAACACAGATGCCCACCACCTGGGGCATATTGAGGACCCCAACCTCCAGCCGCACGTGGAGGCACCTCTACTGCCCCTTTAGGTGCCTAAAGGCCCGATCCATGACATTGTGGGCTTGGTTGAGGCACTCATTGAATGCCTTCCAGGTGGGGTTGAGGCTTCCCATGTACAGCCTCATGAGCCACGGTTGCAGGGGGTATGCCGCATCTGTCATCATGCAGAGTGGCGCGGTGATCCTCTGCCACCAGGATCTCCTGCTGGGGGATGAACGTGCTGGCCCCCAAGCACCGGCAGAGGCCGGAGTTGCAGAAGACCCGAGCATCATGGGTGCAGCCAGTCCAGCCCACATAGATGTCTGTGAGCCGGCCCCTTGCGTCCACCAGGGCCTGGACCACCACCAAATGGCAGCCCTTCCTGTTGATGGACTGGCCAGAGTTGTGTGGCGGGGTGTGGATGGGGATGTGTGTGCCATCCAAAGTGTCGATGTAGTTCTGAAAGCCCAGGTCCTGGAAGCCAGCAACGGTGTTGTCCAGATCCCCTAGGTGGACGACGCTGTGGAGCAGCATGACATTGATGGCTCTGATGACCTGGTCGGGGGGCAGGGGACACATGCTGTAGTGCAGGTGTAGCATCCGTCTCCCCCCAGCCTCGGGCCCATTCTGCCCCCCTCCCATCCAGCCCCTGGCCCCCCTCCCATCTGGACCCCACCCCAGCCAGTCCCCTGCCCCCCTCCCAATTGGACCCTTGAAGCAGTGGGTTCCCCTGGCCCCAGCCCCACCCACCCACTCTTGGGGGATGGGTGACCCAGCCCCTCCTTACCTCCATAAGTACAGCCCCGATGGTGGTCTTGCCCACCCCAAACTGTTGTCCCATGGAATAGTAGGAGTCCAGGGTGGCCAGCTTCCAGATGGCAATCATGACTCTTTTCTCCAGGGTGAGGGCTGGCCACATGCAGGTGTCCTGGTGCCGGAGTGCAGGGGTCAGCCAATGGCAGATCCCGTTGAAGGTCTTCATCGATATGTAGAAGTTTGCAGCCACTTTTCCTGGCCCCACTCCCCCAGCATCAGGCTCTCCCACCAGTTGGTGCTGCTGGGGTGGGTCCAGAGATGTCGGGGCCCCTGGGGGGGTGCTTGGCAATGCCCAGGGTAGGGGAGCCCCATGGCTCCAGGGGGACCGCTCAGCTACCTAATGAGATCGGGTATGGCTGCAGCAATGGTGCACAGCACTGCCAGCAGGGTGTTCATAATGGAGGGTGTCCTCCTGCGGGAGCTGTCGCTGTGCCTCCATGGTGGGCACAGGTGGGCTCTGCCAGCCTGGGAAAGGCTGGGCAGCACTCGACTCCTGCAGAGTGGAGGGTGGAGGGGTGGGCCCTTTAAAGTGGGCAGATGGCTGCGGCCCCAGAAGGGCTTATCGGTCATAGGACCCCCTCCGCAGAGTTTTCTGCCTCCCTTCTTTTGAAAGAGGGCTTGGAGCCATGTGGACGCTCTCTTCTGAAAGCCCTGTGGCGGCACTTGGAAAAAGCGGATGGAAGTGCCAGTCTGATAATGGCTTTGGGTGCTCCCTTTCGACGGCCGCCATTTCGACTGCTGAACTTCGATTTTCGCCCTTTTGAAAGGGCACTCACGTGGAGATCCAGCTTATGTGTTGGTTGGTTGTTACATGTAAATTTGTTACATCGTCATTCTGTGCCACTGAATTTTAACTTTATGAACCTTCATTTCTTGGGATAAGATTTGGCTAATTGGGGGAAGGAGGATTAAGTGTAGTGCTATGTACTAGCATTGGGAAAAGTACAGAAAAGAGCTACAGAAATTATTAGGGTTATGGAACAGCTGCCATATGAGGAGAGATTAATAAGACTGGAACTTTTCAGCCAGAAAACAGATGACTAAATAGGGATATGATAATCATCCTGTAGAGTGAAAATTTCTGAGACAGACCATGGTTTGTGCTAAAGACCCCCTGTTTGAATCCTTACATCTGGAGTAGGCCTATAATCCTGTAGTACAGAAACCCAGTTAGCATGAGTGGAGAGCTACCCCACTGGGTCCCCCTCATCTCACTCACAGACCCAGGGAAGGTCATCCCAGCACAGACTTTGCCTTGGAGTTTGGAGGGAGGGATAGTTGCCCCGGCAACCACATTCCAAGGAGAGGCTCTGCACATGAAAACCTAGACATGGCGTTTTCTCCTCTGCTATCCCAGGCTGGTACTCAAAACAAATGTGTTACTGTCTCTTTTGGTTTAATCTTCTAGGTAAGCATCCCGGGTGTGCCTGTGTGAAGGCATTACTCTTGTAGACGCCTCATCCACCCAATTAGATACATAGATGTTATTGCAAGCCTGCTTTGTTTTAATAACTTGTTAAGAAAAAACACCTGTACTAGAGCTAAAGTGGTTTGTAAGCTATGGGCAGGGATACTATATAATCTTTTTAGATTATTGGTTTATTGTGCTCATTTCGTCTTGCTGCTACAACCTATCCAGCTTGGGTAACACCTACACCGTACTCATGCATCTGATGAAGTGGGTCTTTGCCCACGAAAACTTATGCTCCAAAATATCTGTTACTCTATCAGGTGCCACAGGACTTCTTGTCGTTCTTGAAGATACAGACTGACACAGCTTTCTCTCTGATACCTATACCAGAGTTTCCCCCCGCCCATCGATAATTTATACAACCAATTGTAACCTATTGTCTGATGGTGATCACAGAGCCTGACATGCAAAGTGACACCCCACCAGCACTGCGTGTAATAAACCCTCCTGCTTGCTTCGTATACGGTGTCTAGACTTTGTTCCAACAACTGGGGGCTGGTATGGGACACAAGCTTGTGAGCTGCATGGGAGCTGGATACTGATGTCCAACGAGGGGTGAGTATATTTACTTTACCACCCCTCTAGGCCAGGATAGAATTCTCTCACTCCCTGCAGACATATCTTGGTTCTGCTTTTCAACTAAACCAGAAGGAACCTGGACATATGTGAGCAAAGCATAGAGTCAGAAGAGAGGGGAGGAGATATCCATGAAAAGGGGGATGAGTACAAGAGGGATGTATACTGTTTAAGCTAAGGGGTTTGTTATGGATGGATTGGATAAACCACCAAGGATCAATTGAGCCATACATTAAGACCAGGGCTGGCTGGGTATGCAAGGTGGCAGGCAGTGTGAATGGGTAGTCCCACTTCCTCATTGCACGTAACATTGCAAGTTCTGGTGGAAGCCCCCCGACAGGCACATGATGTGTACACCTTTGAATAGTACAAGTCACCATTAAGGCTGGCATTTATGGGCACTAAGTCCACAGTATAAGCTGTATACAGAAGTGGGGGAGACTTACATTCCTAAAAAAGGCTGACAACTAATCCATGGAACTTGAAACCTTCGTATCCAAGAAGAAGACATACATCCTCAGTCACCAGCCAGGGCAAGAAGTCCTTAAGGGAGAAGCGCACATCCCCATCTAAACAAGACACGTGATCCAGTAAGCCTAAACTCATGTGACCCTAAAATGGGAGGTAACACACATGCCCAGACAACAGGCAAAGCAGGAGTAAGTCATGGCATCTACAGGGGTGAGCGAGAGCTGACCCATGAGAGTACTGAGTACAAGGACATGCAGACTCGGCAGGTGGCAATTAAGAAAGCAGGATACACTGCAGCCAGGATGGAGGAGGATTTGACCAATGGTGGACTACTCAGAAAGGGGACAAGCAGTGATAATATTATTGGACATCCTCAGATTAAAAGGAAAGGAAAATAAAGCCCTGCATAATGAGAATGATACTCTGCAGAGCAAATGTCCGCCCCAGAGTGAGACAATCAAACTGCAAGCATCACAACATCTGTGCTGGGGGAAAGCTCCAAATTCAGGGGAGAGTGAAACTGCAGTTTCGCCAACTGCACTGCTGTCCCAGCACTTCTGGGGAGACTTAGTGGCACAAGACGATGCTTTATAAACCAGAACACACTCCTAACATGAGAGGGAATAGAGAAGAGGTGCAGAAGATAAGCAGAGGGGATCAGGTACTATGCAGTTAATTAAATTAATTGAAACTAATGTGCAGCAGGTTTAAAACAAATAAAAGGAAGTATTTCTTCACACAACATGCAGTCAACCTGTGGAACTCCTTGCCAGAGGATGTTGTGAAGTTAAAGATTATAAGGGGCTTCCAAAAAAATTGAGATAAATTCAGGGAGGATCAGTCCATCAAAGGCTATTGGCCAGGATGGAGAGGGATGGTGTCCCTAGCCTGTTTGTCAGAAGCTGGGGTGGATCACTTGACAATTCCCTCTTCTGTTCATTCCCTCTGGGGCACCTGGCATTGCCCACAGTCAGAAGACTGGATACTGGGCTAGATGGACCTTTGGTCTGACCCAGTATGGCTGTTCTTGTTCATTGGAGACATAACGTCTTGTTAAGGCCAATCCACCATTTTCAGGTCTGGTAATGCTGTGCCATAGCTTCCTACCCTCCTACGAACTTGTATTAACATTTCTACCCTGGTCTGCTTGCCTTCCAAGGTGGGTGAGTTTGGCCTACTTGGATTTGAAATCAATTTTTCTTTTCCCAGACATGCTTACCCAAAGCAGCTCAGTGAGTTTTGTCAGCCCCAGTTTCAAGTCAATGTTCCCTTCTTCTACATACTGTTGGTTCATGATCTTTTATTTCATATTCGGTGCATTCCTTCTGCATTTCAAGTTAGGCTACCTCTATCCATCACCTGGGAGATGTGCCTCTAACTGTTATATGCTATTAAAAGGTCTCTACCTATGACTGTGGCCATGCTGGAATAAAAACACCTGATCTCATTGCAGTTGCTTGCAGCATAATTGTTTTTTTTTCAGCTCCATGATATTTATAACACTTAAAATATCCTTTCTAAGCTTTGTACACACAGGTCATAGAGAGATCTAGACAAGGTTTCTCATGTCTTAACCAGTTCAAGATGACATTTAAGATTCACAAAATGCTGTTCAAGTAAATGGCCTATGGTAACATGCTGCTAAAATAGTCTCTCTCTATTGTAATGGATTTAACACTGGCTAATTTATTTCAAGTGTGCTTGGGAATAAATCGTGATCTACAAAACATTATTTTGCTTTCTCTAACCCATCTGATTCAGATTTCACTGATGAGACAACAGAACTTTGAGAGGTTATTCCATTTTCAGTGAGAAAAACTGAGCTCTTACCTGTTTTAAAACTTTTTTTTAACTTTTTAGTTCTTGTTGAGGGGGCCGGGGTGGGGGAGAGAGAGTGTGCGTGAGAAAGAAGCATGTTGTTCCCCTGAAATTTTCCAACTGTACCCCTTTCACAGTTTCAGATACAGTATTTCTGACTCTTTCTGTAGCTACAATAGACTTCCTTGAGAATTTTCATGGCACCGACTCCAGGATATAATTTATGCTCTAAATTGTTTGGCTTGGTGGCACATCACAAAATTAAGCTTTCTATTTGCTTTCGTACCACACCATTTAGCAGTGTTTGAATCCTTATAAAGTGTCAATACAAAGCTTTATGTAAAAGTTGGCTAGTGTTAGCAAGACTGTTTATGTTGTTTGGGAATAAGAAAAAAAAGTAGGAATAACAGGTCTGTCTGCAATTTGTGTTTTTACTCATTCAGTGCTGCCAGAATGCACTGCATCTGGCCAGCAGTTCAGCTAGAATAGACACTCCAATTTAAAGAATCCTAAGGCTTTGTTGTGAATGTTTTTGTGTTCCAGTACCTGTGCTTCCATAGAAACCAGACATCTTGGACATGCTTTTGTGTTGCAGTGGTTCAACGTGTCCTCTATATTAAAATTTCATGGCGTGTAGCAAAATAATTTAGGTAGGAAGAGTAATAGGATGTCTGCGGAGGATTTCAGTGGCAGCAAATCAGTTTTAACTGACATTTGCATGTTCATGTTTTTAAAAGCTCTCTTTGGGACATTGGATTAGTGTAGGGAAAGAGAGGGCTTTTTACTGGAACTGAGAAAACTCTTAGGAATAATCCACTCATTCAAATACAACTTGAGCTGGTGGTCATAACAAAAAAAGTTTTTGTTTGATGAACTATATAAAATGAATAGTGGAGACCACTGTCCAACTCTTTGGGCAGGTCTATACTAGTGGAGAAAGTTGATTTAAGATATGCAACTCCAGGTATGCTGGTACAGCTGGAGTCAACATACTTTCATCAACTTTCTCCACCATCCCCACAGTGGGAGGTCAATGATAGAAACTCTCCCATCAACTTCCCTTACTCCTTGTGTCTGTGAGGAGTATTGAGGTCAACACAGATGCCCTAATGTTCAATTTAGCGCATCCCTACCAGAAGCTCTAAATTGAACCCTGGAATATTGACCTCTGGAATGTTGATCTTCCTGAAAGTGTAGACCTGGCCTTTGAGTATATCTTCACTGTAAAGTTTAATCTAGATGGTCTGGGTAACAGTTGCATGGGCTTCGGTACCAATCTAGTCATTGCAGTACAAGCCTGCTAGGGATGCTAGGTATGCAGTCATGTTGCTAGCTTGTGACGCCACATCTTCACCAGTATTGTTATCTGTGTTAGCTAAATTAAAGCTAGCACAATTATTTCTATCCATTCTACCATTACACTTTTACCTGCAGTAAAGACATACTCTTAGTTGACAGGTATTCTCATTGCAGAACACACCACTGCCACAATTCCTAGTTGGCATTCTTAGCCAAGGTCAGAAAGGTCAGAAACTACGTAAGTAAAGACATGTAGCTATCTTCCATTGTGAACCCTGTGCAAAGAAAGAAGACTTTTATGCTGAAGGCCAATTGGTAGATACTCAGGTGGGTCTCAGATTCACTGAAGTCTGGAAAGCTTTCTCATCTGAATCTGTTTGGCCTTAAATGGTCTGTTTGTGAGCCAAAGGGTAAATCAATGAACTCACAGATAGGAGGGTGACATGAACGTGTCTTACTTGTTATCGTGTGACCACCGAGAGAGGGCAAAGAAAGAGAGACCTTCTGTGATCTAAACTAGTAAACCGCATTAGTGGGTTTTGTATAAATTATAAAGGGGGAAAGAAGAAACTCAACTCATGCGTACTTTCAATGTAGGAATTATGGTATAAATAGAATTCTTCTGAAACAAAAATGAATAAGAAGAGTATTAATATAAAAATATTGTTATATGCAAATACAAAAAGCATGGAAAACAATCATGAAAAATTAGAAGAGACATGATATAACAGAAATTGCAATCCTGGAGGCCATAGATTAGAGATGCTTAACACAGTATCAATAATGTCCCTATGAATAAGTGCAGAAAGATACAAAGGAAGGAAGATATGGGGAAGTTTACTAGTATTTACAGGGCTAAACTTCAACATGGAGTAAAAGCAGCTGTGAAATTCTTATAGTGAGGACAACTGGGGGAAAAAGACCAATGAAGCGAAGACACCATTTGTGCCTTGTCTGGCAAGCAAAAGCCTGGAAGCCAGCTTTATCCAAATTCTATAGTGTAGTTAGACCCATGGGAAGAGTCTGATGACTTCTTCAAGACAGTGAATTGAGTCCATCTTCTCCTACTGTCTAAGTGTGAGCATGCTCGTCTCCTCTTTGCAGTTACACATAGAGAAAATTGTGATTTTCAGATATGGAACAAATCTCAAAGTTTGGGAAGGTTTTAATTCATTTGGCTATGGCAATGTGCTACTTATTATCTTTCACTCACTTTTGAGCTGTTGGTGCCTTCTTCTGATGGGTCACAGAATCATAGAACAACAGAGCTGGAAGAGACCTAAAAAAGCCATCAAGTCCAGCCCCTTGCCCTGGGCAGGACCAAACCCATTAGATCAGCCCAGCCAGGGCTTGTCATAGCGAGACTTAAACACCTCCAGGGATGGAGACTCCACTACTTCCCTAGGTAGACCATTCCAATATTTCACCACCCTCCTAGTGAAAAATTTTTTCCTAATGTTCAACCTGGACCTTCCCAACCGCAACTTGAGACCATTGTTCCGTGTTCTGCCATCCGTGACCACTGTGAACAGCCTCTCTCCAGCCTCTTTGCAGCCTCCCTTCAGTAAGTTGAAGGCTTTTATCAAGTCCCCCCTCAGTCTTCTCTTCTTCAGACTAAACAGTACCAATTCCCCACATGTTAAAATTTCAGACCTCTTCGTGCTTTGTTCCATGCTGCTTGGAAGGTACTCCCTGTATATATTCAGAAAGCTAACTTATTAATCAACCTTCAAATCCCTCCTTAGACCCTTGGTTTGCTGTGGTGATTGTAACAAACTTAACGCTTAGGCTGGCATGCAATGCCTATCATGCTGACACTGTTGTCTTACGGTTTTCTGATTCTCCTATTTGTCTGTATTTATCCCTTGTCTTTTATTTTGCACTTAGTCTCTGCCCCAAGACAATTATAAGCTGTATTTTTATTCTGTTTTTGTACAGGGCCTAGTACAATGGGGCATTGGTGCTAGGAGCTATGGTAATGCAAACCATATATAACAGTTATAATAATCTTGTTAAACTTGCATTTTAAAAGTGTGATTGTCTTGCTGCCCCTCCCCAGGAAATGACTATTTTCAAATAATAAACCTTTAAAATCGTGACACTAATACATCAGGTGCCCACTCATGCTGAAGCTCCAGAACAATTCGCTTGTACAGTGATATGGATCAAAGTGATTAAATGCATGAGCGTATTTGGTATTTAATCATCGTGAAAATTAATGGGCTGTTACTTGCATTGTTTTCAATTATCTGTATCCTGTTATAGTGTAGTAGAATACATTTACACTGTGTATATCCTTGTGACTAAATAACCCATCAGAAGAGAAAGAAACCTAATATAGTGCAAATGAAGAACTCCAATAGAAACAGCTAATTTCAAAGCAAGTGGTCATTGCATGGGATGATCGGGGGTCAAAGACTCAAACTGCATTGCTCATGCTCAGTCTATTTTTACACTAGAGAGTTTTGTCAATAAAACTGGTGTTTTGTCAACAAAACCTACAGAGCATCCACATTCCCACAGCATTCTGTTGACAGGAAATCGACGGAATGTGGCACTTCTGTGGACAGCATTCTGCCACTCCCACATGAGGCAGACACTTCTTTTGACAAAATCTGTCAACAGAAAGCCAGTGTGGACATTCTGGGGGCTCTTTGTCAGCAGAGTGTTTCTGGGACACTGGGTAGCCCTGTCTGCTGTGCTTCTGGTTGACTGTTTTGTCGAGTGTGCGGCTGGGCAGTCTGGCCACTCTCTGTTGACAGAGTGGATCACGCTTTCGATATGCTTGGCAATCTGGCTGTGATTTGTCAAGAGAAATGTTGTTGGAAGACATCATCAGACAGAGACTTCTGTGGACAGATCACGCTAGTGTCAACATAGCCCCAGTCATCAAAGGTAAAGCCCTCTTCAGTAGTGACTGTCAACTTGTTTTCTCTGAGAAGAAGCTGTAAGTATAGATTCAGCAAAAGATCCTTCATCTTTGCACTGTTTAGAATCTTAACTGTACTAGCTGCAAAGTGAAGATCACCAGAGACAATGCAGGTATCCTGAAAAGCCCCTTTTGGGAAGATTGCAGTTCAGAACATCACTCCCCTACTTAGAATCACCAAAAGTGTCTCAGCTGTACGTATATTTTATTTGCTTTATCCTCTCCATAGTACTTATTTCCTTTTCTAAGCTAAAAAAAACTTCCATTAGTTTGCTATAGAATGGACAACCAGCACTGTCTTTGGTGTAAGATCTAGAGCATTGATTGACTGTGACTTCTCTCTTGGGACTGGGAGAACCTGGTTTGATGTGACTTTGGTATAAATACACTTTCATGCGAAAGTTCACTTTGTGTGGCAAGAAAGACTGGAGTGCCTAGAGGAACTGTTTGTGACTCTGTGATAAGGCTGGCATCGTAATCCAGGAGTTCACATTTGTCACTGACTTGGTGAAATCTAATTATAGAGTATACCACCAGTTTGGGGTGTCTGCTTTACTTGCTACCAGTCTGGCCTTAGGTCGGCATTCGTGGCAGTGAGTCACTCCCACCTGTGTGACAAAAACATTTTAACTCACTGTATAAAAATAAAAGTACAAAGCAAAACATAGGTCAAAGCAGCTAGAAATATATTTGTAAAATTATCATGGTGGGGGGAGGGGAATGGCTTAACTTAAACTTTTGTGTGACATTTAACAGTTTCATAAACCCTGATACAGCATTCTAAGAGCTTGTGCAAAATCCAAACCTAATTATGTTCATTCATCTCTGCTTAGCAGTCACATCATGTTGAGGGAAATAATATGGAGGAGGGGTGATTTCACATCTAAGCTTATGTTATTTACTTTGAGACAGTTTTCTGCATGGCTGCATTTTAAGGTAGTTTTCAGTAAGGCTGGTCAGCAGCATGTTGATTCACAATGTTCTCAGGGCCTAGTCCTCCTCCCACATCAGAGCAACTCAGGGGAAAAGTTAATGAAGTTAGAGCTGTGTATGGCTCTAAATCCAAGACAACATTTATAACAGACAATTAACTTTTAATCTTATGACTAGTCCTGTGGACTTCAATGGCACCACTCAAATGTGCTTTGCTGCACTAGCACCTTGAGGAAGTATTACGTTGGGAAAGTCCTGCACTACTATACTATACTATACTATACTTTCTTTCTTTCTTTCTTTCTTTCTTTCTTAATAAAAGCTTTGTTAATATTTTTCATAATCATTTCAGTTGACTTTGAGTGTTAGGCTATAAAAGGATATTGATCATAGTGTTGCTCATGCCAAGCATACACATCTCATGAGTCAGGCACCTAAAGTCATGAAATTACAATAAATAAATACAAAAAATAGGTTTATTTTTGTTTACATTCTGATTTGTATACCTTTTGGCTTTGTTTGGGCTGTATTTTCGAGATTTTTTCCATAACCAAAAGGGTAGAATTTACCCACTAAAGCCATAAAATAAAACTGAGGTGCTCATGTACCTTGATTCCAGAACACCCAATATTACACTGTGATACAAAAATCATGTGAATTAACTGCTCTGTGATCAGACTATCATACACACTGTGATTTGGAAGATTCAGGGTAATCTGAATTTCTGAATGAATTTTTGTTTCAAAACTTCCTTTGTTTTTTATCCCTAAATTACTGACATTGATCAAAAGCATCTCACTGCAAGTTCAATGTCTGGTGTGTTTGACCTAGAATATTTTTAATCGTTTGGTTTACCCCAAAATTTTGGAAATTTTAAATCCAGAATAAGCCTTCCTACCCACAGAACTGCCAGCTAACTACTGGGGGAGGGGAAGGAGGAACACACACCTCTTTCAGAGGTAAGTATTAGGAGGCCCTTAAAGTAGCTCTTGATTCATTCTATGATGTATTAGGTTTGAAAAAGCATTAAAACTTTATTTAGAACACTATTCATAAGTAGAAATCTTAAACAAATGGAGAAAATTTCAGCGCCCACAAAATGCTGGTCTTTGTTTTATAAGGGAGAGTACTACTTCTGAAATCTCATATAGCTCTTTTTCATGGATTTTAAAGCACCTTGAGAAATTGTATCAAAAGTGCAATATTAGATTATTTTGTATTTGTAAATGGATTTGCGTAGCTAAAGCCTTGTCTGAGTTCAAACGATACTCCTTAGGGCAAACATCTGCTGCCAGCAGGAATGAGTTATTTAGAACCAGACTAGAAGCATACATTTCCTCCCTAGGGTCTAACAGAGATGTCTGAGATGGTTTCAAAAATCCTTTACATTTGCATCCAGAGAAAAATTCCAGTGCTCAAAGTTCATTTGATTTGTTCATTAATTGCATAGCTAATGTCTGTGGAAAACAGAAGAGAAGGAATGTAACCATGCAACCATCAGGAAGCACTGTGAAGAATTTTGAGTTACTGAGACACACTACAGAACACAGAAAATGTATTGCATATAAAATCCTCCAAAATAAACAGGAAGAAAATCAATATATATGTCCATAATCTTCAGTGGTGCAAGCCCCACAGCATATTACAAGGAAAATAAAAAATATATACAGCTGTGAAATTGGAATGGACAAGAAGTTATATTAATGCATCCCCATATGTCGTTAAACACATTTGGGCTGTCAACCAATGTATAGATAATAAACTTCAGGGAACAACTACTGTGTACTTCAGACACTCAAAGCCAAGTATGAGGTAGCAGCTAACCAAATATTTAGGGGTGGTCTCCCTATCCAAAATAAGTGTTTATAGCCTAGTTTATTATTTAATAATTTTATTCAACATCATTTTAAGGGCAGTGGCAAAACATGCTAATTTGGAATTAATTGCTCAGAATGACAAAATAATAGTAAATAATTTAATTCCTGTTTTATCTTCATTGGGCAGATCCCCCACTAGTATAAATTGCCATAGCTCTGGTAAAATCACCATTGTTAGAACAAAGTGAAAAAGAGAAGTCTAAGGGTGATCATAAATATAAAGGCATTAAACAGTGGAGGGAAGCAAAGCTGCCTCCCTTCAAGCTTAACTGGGAGGGACAAACAGAACCTCTAGTGGGCAGATCCAGCTCTTCCCCCTCCTCCAGAAGTAGACGAATGGGACTTAAATTATAATACAGTAAACCCTTGATATGTGCAGTTTCGTCTTGCACTTAATTTACATTAACATGAGTTATGTGCAAGTTGAAATCCAAGTTGAATTCCCAGGAGCTGGAGGCTGGTAGGAGTGCAGCTCCTCCACAAGCTCCCTGCTCCAGCTCCTGGTTCCTACAGCTGGGGGAAGCCGGGGAGAAGCTGCTCTGAAGCGGCTGTCTGCTTGCCTGGCTCCCCCCGGTTGGGGGACACCAGACACACAGACAGCTGCATCACTACAGTTTCTCCCCGGCTTCCCCCAGCTGAGGGAGCCCAGGGACAGACAGACGTGCCACCTTGGCTTCCCCCAGCTTAGGGAAGCTGGGTGGAACTGGCTGGCTTTCCCCAGATGGGAGAAGCTGCACCACCACAACTGTCTGCCTGCCCAGCTCCCCCAGCAGGGGTAAGCTGGGCAGAAGCCAGGGCAGTCCAGCTATCTGTCCTCCCAGCTTCTCCCCAGCTTCCCCCAGCTGGGGGAAGCTGGGTGGGCAGTTGTGCTGTCTTGGCTTCTCTGTCGTTTCCCAGAGCTGAGAGAAAGTGCACCGCCATGGCTATCTGCCTGCCAGAAGCAGCCTGGCTCCCAGAAGGGCAGGAGCCAGGAAACTGACCAGTGCCGGCCAGTTTCCTGACTCCTCCTGACTTAAGCAACATTTTAGTTATGCGAGGGTGTGCGGGAGTGCAACCCTCACGTAAGTCGGGCTGGGGGGGAGTCTACTCTAGTCCAGCTCTCCAGCTGATTTGGGCCTGAGAGAGGGAAGTAGGCACACATTTCTAGCCTGCTGCCAGACTCTTGACCAGCTACCAACTGATGGAGTGTAATTGTGTGATGCCTATGTGCCAATAGCCTCATTTAATTACAGGCACTTAGTATTGTTAGTATTTAGGCTTGCATTTCCATACATACACTAATGACATTTGTCCTTTTTAGCTGTCTGCCATCATGTGATGTAAGTGAATAGGATTCTTTTTCATTGGACTATTTCTCTTTGGGTCCTATTTATACTTTATCGACTTCTATCCTCTCCTCTTCATGAGGGTATAGCGTAACACCATTTAGTAACTCCTCTGGTAAGGAATGTGTCTGCCTAAAACATGTGCTCCTCTGCATCAGTTTGCTTTCCCTGTGTCTTAGTTTAAAAATCCCCTCTGTGAACTTCTTAATATCACATGCAGTAATCTGGTTATGTTTTTTTGAGGTAGAACTCAACCTTCTGGTAGAGGCTTTACTCCATCTTTTGCAAAAATGTTCACCAGTTCTTCCTAAACCTAAATCACTCCTCCCATCACCATCGTCTCATCAATGCAGTGAGATCCTTCAGTTCTGTTTGTGTAACTGCCCCGTGAATGGAACAAGGAGGGTTTCCCACAATGAAAGTCCTTTAATTTCTTAGCTGTTGTTAGGGGAATGTGAAGGAAATGGTGTAGAGACTAAATAATGTTCCTTCTGGCCTTGTTTTTATTTTAAACAGGCTGAATGAGCAAGCCAGAGAATTAAGTGAGAGCACAAGGCGAGTAGCCTTGAAGATAAAGGGTGAGTTGAGCAAAGAGTTGCCATGGTAACCAAGCAGTTGGAAGGGAGGGGACGTTATAAAGAAGACACAAAGTCTGCAAAAAGTGACCACAGCCAAAAATAACCTCACTCACCCCTGTCACCAGGTACAAAAAGAGGCAGTCTCATTGCCTCCAGACTCAAGACCTTCCAGAATGGAACATGACCATATATTGGAAGGTGTGGTACGAAAGAAGGGGAGTTATAGGTACAAGTAAGTTTGCACAAAGGAGGCAGGGGGAGCTCCCCCCCCCTTGCAGAGGTAGGGGTGAGGAGAAGAAAAGAAGATTATGACAACTGGGGCTTTAACAGGCTTCCAAAAAGGACTAGATAAATTCATGGATGTTAGGTCTATCAATGGCTATTAGCCAGCATGAGTACGAATGATGCCCCTTGTCTGTTTGTCAGAGGGTGGACATGGAGATACACATACACATCTCATAGGCTGTGTCTACACTTGGCCAAAATTTCAAAAGGGCCATGCTAATGGCCAAATCGGAGAATACTAATGAGGTGCTGAAATGAATATTCAGCGCCTCATTAGCATCCTGCCAGTTGTGGCACTTTGAAAATGCTGCATTTCAATCACGTGCGGCTCGTCCACACGGGGCCCTTTCAAAAGGACCCCACAAATGTTGAAATCCCCTTATTCCTATCAGCTGATAGGAATAAGGGGATTTCGAAGTGTGCAGGGCCCTTTCAAAATGGGCCCCCTGTAGACGAGCTGTGTGCAATTGAAATGCAGCACTTTTGAAGTGCTGTGGCTGACAGCCTGCTAATGAGGTGCTAACTGTTCATTTCAGCATCTCATTAGTATTCTCTGATTTGGCCATTAGCATGGCCCTTTTGAAATTTTGGCCAAGTGTAGACACAGTCATAGAGCTGGAAAGGACCTCAGGATGTCATCAAGTCCAGTCCCCTGCCCTCTGGGCAGGAGCAAGCACCATCCCCCCTTTTTTTTTTTAAATCTGTTTGCCCCAGATTCCTAAATGGCCCCCTCAAGGGCTGGGCTTACACCCCTGGGTTTAGCAGGCCAATGCTCAAATCACCAGAGAGGGATAACTGTTCTGTTCACTCCTGCTGGGTTATATGGCACTAGCTACTGTTGGAAGACAAGATACTGGGTTAGATAGACCTTTCATGTGACCCAGTATGGCTGTTCTTATGAGTTGTTTACACTGAGTGTACACTTGCCCAAAAGCAAAGTAATCATACCTGCCACAGTCAGAGTAATAAACTGGCTAGCCTCCATTCTGTTGCTGAACTTTTGTTGAACTTGCATATGTGAACAATATTAGTAAAAGTCTCCAATTTTAGAGACAAATAATTTAGAGCTGGAACAGCTCATAGGAAAAGGGAAACAACAAATCTCAAGTAGAATTAGGATAATTTAGGCATCTTTCCTGCTACATCTACATCTTTCCACATGTAGAGTTTGGTATTTATAATATCTAATAAATTAAGAGTGTTTTTCCAAAATAACTAGGGAAAGAGTTTATAAATTCTCATGTTACGTATATTCTCTTGAGGTTGGGATTTTCCACTTATCCCCAATATATTGCTGAGGCACTGTCCTAAAACAATACACCATAAAATAATTATAATAGTACATATATAGCATCAGGATTTAAAAGCACAAGACAAGCTTAGTTGTATGTCTGCAGTATCCAGAGAAAGGAGAGCAAAATTACTTCTTGCGACAGGAGCTCAGTACTTAGCTAAAGAATCAAATACATTTATTCTGTATTAAAAGAGAATTAAATCTTCATTGGTGAGTTAGAGCTTGTCAAGATGATTCTATCACAGCTTAACTTGTGCTCACTGAGGCAAACTTAAAAAGATTTCTAGCAACTTTGGATTAGGTCAGTAGTACTTCCATTTTAAATGGGACCCCTCCAGTGCTATGGCTGCTGCCTACACTGTAGGTGCTTCCATTAGGAGTTCAAGAGACTGACTGCTGGATTTCTTCTTTTCTTTTTCTTTTCTTTTCTCTCTTGGAGTTATGGAGGAGGGGAATCAGACACGACAAACTAGAAAAATCCATTCTGTCAAATTGTATGCCCTGCTGCTTCATCACCATTATTATACTGAGGTTTTACATTAAAGTACCCTGGATTTTAAATTGAAAGTCAAATATAATTTGCCACTAGAAGCAAAAGTGAGTGACTAGAAAAGCTGATAGCTAGGCACAGCATGACAAATTGGTATCTATCTAATAATGAGCCTTACAAGGTCATGGATCACTATGATGCTCTCTCCACGTTATGTAAGTAGAAGCGGACTACATTTGAGAAAAGGGCAATATACTTTAAATCAGCCCATTCATTTTGAGAGCAAATGCCAGACAGGTACAATGGAACTTTCTTTGATAACATGTCATTTTTTAGAACCTACAATTTAAGATACATTGCAGATGAGCAATGAGTTAATTTAGGCTACAGGGGAAGAAAAACCACACCTTACTAAATTATAAAATGGTCACTCTAATTTGATTTTTGTTAGGGTAACCTCCAGATCAAATGGATTAGATGCCTAAACTCTTATTTACAAAAGGAGGACAGGAGCTAACACATTTCTACGACAGAAATACTGTTTTCAGAAGAGATTATAGATGGAATGGCATTTAAATGATAGAAATAGTCAGGCAAACCCTTAAATGCTGTAAATCATTATATTGCAGTGTTATTGCCATGCTGGTCACAGGATATCAGAGAGAGAAGGAATATCTTTTATGGGACCAGCTTCCGCTGGTCTCACAAAAAGACAATCTTTTGAGCTGGCCTCTGTCACCAGAAGAAGTTAAATTAAAAGATATTATATCACCTATCTCATAAATCAGTCTAGTCCAACAGCAGTCAATGGAGCAATGGTTATTTATTCCACCTGCAAATCTGACCCATTGATTGGAAGGTGCAAGATATCCCTTCAAGAGGCCCCTTTATTGTGTAACTTCTGGTGTTGCACTTGAGCATCTACAAGAGCTTTGCTGTTCCAGATCCAAACTCAGCTGAAGTATAATTTATTAAGGACAGCTCTTCTGGGATACTTCATGTGCCGATATTATGATATATTATCATTACTACACACATTTATGAAACATTTTCTCCACAAAAACTGCTGTACATCAGATCTGTCTCATCAGTATGGAAGATTAAAACAATTTATAAAAAGAATTGATCAGCACTGAAGCTGCATAAAGCCAATCCAGGTTAATCCAACACCTTGTATGGTTCGGCTAATTGGATTTTGCAAATGGGTTTGTGTGGGTGGGTGGGTGGGTGTGGATAGATGGGGAGATAAATTCTTACTCACTGTAATTACAGCCTAGAATTTCCAAATTTCCTTCTGCTGTAAGATCAAGTCTGATGCTACTTTTTCACCAGTGCTCCATTTTTCTCACCTCATGTTTCATCTGTCAAAAGATATTAGGAAACAATAGTGGGGAGAGGGGGAACTTTAATTGCATCTGTTGGTTTCTACATGATCGACATGCTGATGCATGGACCACAAGCAGGACAGTCCTGTCACAGTTTAAGGAAACTGCACTTGTACTTCCCTCTCTCTGGTCCAGCAAGGACAGCCACTTGGACTCTCTCCAGTCACCACCTCTCTTCGGCAGAGATCCATATCTCTCTCCTCCCTGCTTGGTATGTTTGCTTCAGGCCTACATGCAAACATGGCCTACACTGTCATATTCCCAGAGTCAAACTAGGGCAGCAGGCCAGCAACTGTCCTTTGTTTTCTTTTTCAAGTCTATGAACAGCTATAATTGTCAATAGTTATGAGCTGCTGTGCTTCACATTTATAAACAAACACATTTATTCGTAAGGTGAAAATCTTACAGAGAAAACGTTCAGAAAAAACACAAAAAATGAACCTACACACATGCTAATAAGGTTGTCAGAAATCTTCACCACAACTCCTAGAGCTCCGGTCAGTCCTTCAAACTTCAACATAGAATTATTCTGTGGTTCAGATAAAGCACAACTTAGATATGTTACCATTTACTTCATATGGCTTGGCCTTTTGACCTTCAGATTCTAGGAACCTATAGTTAGCACACAATGTTCTCTTCCTTAGGGCATATATTCAAAAGAGTGGGTGTTTGCATAACTAGTTATTTCCCAGGAAAATCACTTCACATGTATTGTCACAAAAGACCATTAGTGCTGGCAGCATTGCTTGATATAGTCCTTTGATCTTCTAGTTTCGTAATAGTACATATCCTTAATACAATAAGATTGCCCAAAGATGTTTCAGGACTCTCAGAGGGAGTCCACACTTGGAAGCTGGTAGATGCTGTTAGTGGATACTTCAACCTAGAGGGGATGATGATCAATCTGTGATATTAATTTAATGCTAAAATCCGTGCCAAACATCGACGTCAATGGCTTTCTCCCGATATGATAGACAATTATGATCTAATCCCATGTTGTTTCTGTCTATTATGGTGATTGAGAAACCTTCAGCAAATGAATGAGTGCTATTTTCTCTGGACTAAACAACTGCTTTACTAACTCCAGAATCAGTCCTAGCATGAAAAGCTAATTTTGCCTTGGTAAGAAAACTCTGTGGGAAGCAGAATAGCCTGTACATCACCACAATTCTTGCCTGTGTCTTTACATACTAAGTGGATGTCTTAATGAATAAGTCCCTTGCAATGGGGCACTTTCTAAATGAGAAATCAAATGCACAGATTAAGGTGCCAATAGAGTTAAAAGGTACAGTGTATAAAACTGTCCTTCCACTCATCCTAATGAAGAGAACAGAACAGAAACATGGCCAGGCACTAGAAAGGAAAACAGTATGCTGTCCACCATGCATATGGTTAGGCACTCTATGACTAGAAACAACAAATATGATGTAGGGGACCTAAAGCAGGTTGCTCCAACTGAAGACAAATGGAGGGAGGCTAGCTTTTGCTGGTCTGGGCATACCTAGCACACACCTGAACTATCTTGATAGGATAATTTCAGATGAAAGATAACAAAGGGGAGGATCAAAGAGCCTTCACGTGGACCTGATATCCTCAGCAAAACCAGTTTGCATGAGAACATGGCATATAATCATGAGTTTTGGAAGAAGCCTGTAAAAGTCACGCACCTTGACTAAGGAAAGAGGAAAAGAAAATAAGTGATCAGATGCACCCCACAGAGGCATTCTCTCAGTCCTCCGTAAGTTCATTCTCTACCGAGTAGCCAGCCTGAAAGAACTGTACCCACACATGGCCAATTGTCTTCTCAGTGCATTACTTGCATGATCAGGCATCTCATCCAGAAACAAACCATAGGTACTGAAGGTTTCATGCATGACCACTCTTATTTATTTTTCACCATGAACCGTTTACTATTCACAGCTACCCTGTCATTCTACTAGTTTGGTAGCATTGCTAAAGTAAGGGACAGTAAAGACCTGAATTAGGAACCAGTCTTTTTCCATGTTGGATATGAAAGTATAACCCAATGTAAGCAGGTTATGCATCTCCTCTGAGTTTAGTAATATGAGACTCTCAGTCCCAACTTCAGAACCTGGCTTTTTAGCGTATGCTGTGGTATCCAACAAGTTCTGAAGCCACATTATTCTGAAAACATATTTATTACTCAAACCGACTAGCCACACTCAACTGGCCAAGTAGCCACACGTGGCTAGTGGCTACTGTTTTGGACATCAAAGCTGTAGAGACATGCTTACAGTGTTAGAGATACTGCCTTCTCAGCTAAAATGGCATCACATCAGAGCTAAGGGAAGCAATAAAATGCCTGGCTCTGGGATTAGTCATCCTGCTAGCCAGCCGGACTTAGTGACAGTAACAACAATGTACAACCCTTGGCATATTTAACTGCTATGATTTTATTTCCTGTGCACTGAACCTTTAAATTTCTAGAAATCTGCTGACAGCTAGAAGCAGCTGCCATTTTATATTTAACTGAGGGAATGTACATGGTGTGCTTTATTTTTTGTTCTTTCTTGATTTGCTGTTTTCTCTTAATCACACAAAACATTCATATGTTGCTCTTATGCATATATGGTTGCTCTTTGTGGACAGGGAAAAATAACATCAACCTTGGAGAACCCAGTGTCCACTGAAGAGAGCAGAAACACTCATATTGATTTCAATGTTGTCGGACTGGGCCTGAAATTACTGTATCCTATGAAGGTTTGGCTTTAATCCATTTGAGGAATCAAATAACATACCTCTGAGCATTTTTGCCATATGGTTAGATCCACATCAGCCTGTAGTAGAACTATCTTAAATGCACAATGGCTCCTAGAGGTTAATGGATCCTTGACCAATAAGCAGCATAGGCTTATAAAGAATAAATCTAACTAAACAAATTTCATTGTTTTTATAAAGAATTACAAACGAACTAGATTAGAGATTAATATATTTTAACTTCAATAAAGCATTTGATAGCGCCTCATGAAGTCTTTGTCACAAAATAAATACAAATTGACAAATATTCATGCTGCGTGTGGATTGAAACTTTTCTGAGAGACTATAAACAAAGAATATTGACCTATTAAGTTGCAGGGAGATGTCAAGTGGATTACATTGGGGACTGGTGTTAAATCCAGTGTTAGTTAATGTCTACATTCTTAGGTTGGGAGAAAGGAGTTTGAATAGCTCAGAAGTGAAATTCACAGATGACATAAGTTGCGAAAAGTTAAGAATGCCATTGTTGGGTGAGAAATAATGCATTAGATCATAGAAAGATACAGAGGAAATAAGATAGGGCTCAGCCTTGGAAAATGCAGGCTAATGTCTCTGGTAGAATAGAAAATAAAAAATATCTAATTACTCTCTGGAAACCATAAAAGATAAAACATAATTGCATGATATAATGGACAGAGAATGTAGAGTGAAAAGGCAGTGATAGGGACCAATGAAATTATGGGTGCATAAAGAGAGTTATTACCTCATGGAGTGGTGTTGTAGAATGCTACACAACGTAAGTGTGAAAATCCACCTGCTCTATATCTCTCTGATGCTTATAACGTTGTCTTCAGTTCTGGGAAATAAATTACTGGCAAAATTACAGGAAGCTCAAATTACTCCAACAAAAATAATCAGGTGAAATAACTGACTTAAGAGGAAAGACTAAAAGGGCTAAATACTATGGGCTAAATTCTTTCATGCATTAAGGCTGTGGCCACACTACCCCCTCCTTTCAGAGGGGCCATGCTAATGAGCCACTTTGGCAAATGCTAATGTGGCACTGCCCTGAATATGCAGTCCCTCATTAACTTTGAAAGTACTGATCTTGAAGTGCACACCGCCCATATAGCCGGGGGCCATTCAAAATGACCTCCCTGATTTCAAAAGCCTTTCTTCCTATTTGGTTTTGGAAAGAAGGAACTCTCAAAATCAGGGGGTCGTTTCAAAAGGCCCCCGGCTACATAGGCGGTGTGCATTTTGAAACCAGCACTTTCGAAGTATGCGCAGCCACCTTTATGGTAATGAAGTGCTGCATATTCATGGTGGTGCCTCATTAGCATCTGCCAAGTGGCTCATTAGCATGCTCCCTCCAAAAGGAGGGGGTAGGGTGGCCACAGCCTAAGGGCATGTCTACACTACGTACTTATTCCAGAATTGCTTAATAATAATTCCAAAATAAGCTATCCTGGAATAATGTGTCTACACAACAGGGAAGCTCCAGAACAAGTAGAACTTATTTTGAAATAGTGTGTCCACACACAATGGAGCCTATTTTGGATTAGAAGCCCTGGAAGCACTGCTCCCAGAGGCTCTAACTTGAAATACTATATCTACACCACAGCTTTATTTTGAAATAATTTATTCCTGAATATCTTATTTTGAAATAGCCCCTAGTTTGAAATATCCATTTCAAAATAGGCTCCAATCCGTGCAAAATGAGGTTTACCAATTTCGAAATAAACTGACTGCTATTTCAGAATCATTTTGAAATAGCAGTTGCGCTGTCTGGACTCTCACAAAGTTATTTTGAAATAGCGTCTGTTATTTTTAAATAAATTTGCTGTGTAGACACATCGTAAGAGCCCTTTGCATTAATGATATAAAGAGGTTTGATGGAAATGAGAATCTAGCCCTACGCATATGGTTAAACAATAGTGAAAGGTGTACAGACTCATATTTTACAGAAAAAACTGAAAAGACTACATATGAAGAATGAGAGGAATTTAGTATGATGCACCAAGTTATATGCAGAAGCCATGTAATGAAGCTGAGAAGTAGAAATTTTAAAGCGACTAGAAGCACCATTGTTTGGCATATTACAAAATGTACTTTAAGGCAACAGTACCGCATGGACACTGAGTGACCCAAAATCTTTTCCCAACCTTTCACAAGCGCTCCTGAATTCAATGAACTGTGACAAAGTCCCGAGCAATCCCTCGTGCGTCCTGCACTTTGGGGTGGTCAGGGTAATGCCTCAGAGGCTTGCTGTGCCCTTTTTGCTCTGCCTCCGGGATGGGGCAGGACGGCCTACTGAACCGTACTCCTCATAGGCACAGTCATAAATGGGGGAAGTCCCCACATAGACGTTGAGGCTCCCCCTGCTCCTTCTGAGCTGTCCTGGGGAGTGTGGGGTGGTCTGGGCGGGGGGGAAACAGTCCCCTCCCACTCGATCTGGATTCTGGCCCAGGGACCCTGGGCAGCTGCTGCTGGAGGGGCTGTCTCTCTCAGCTGACAGGGCGAGAGCTTCCTCCCTGGGCCATTTCCCCAGATTCTTTCTCTGGTACCTTGTCTCTGTAGCTCCAGCAAGACTTCTCTCTCACAGGGGTCTCCTTCACAGACCTTTCCTCCTTCCTGCTCTGTCCCCTTTCTCCTTTCTCCTTTCTCCTCCTTACCTGAGGGGAGCCTTTCTCAAGGGCTCCACAGGCCTTGATTGGCTGCAGGTGCTTAATTAGCCCCAGGTATTGGTTTAACCTGGCACTGCAGGCTGATCCTTCCTGGGCCTTAGTCCCTGGGGAACACAAAAGCACAGATCCAACTCCCCACATACGTGCCCTCCATTAGGCTACTGTAACCTGCTCTGGGCTGTGCTCTGTCACAAGACTTAACTTTACTTCTTTACCGGGGGTGTGGGAAATGGGCACAGAACTCTTCTGGCCCCAGGGCTGCAGTGGGGATACTGACTGTGCTCTGCCAAACAGAGTATAATTTAAATTTCTGCACGTGCCCTAGCTTCTGTATATGAAAGAGTCCAGTAATGGGTAGGGTGGTAGAAGACAAATTGGACAATAGCAGATCCCTTATACCAGTAGTTTTCTGCTACACCAGATGGAACTCCAAAAGCTAAATTCTAGAAATAGCACTTCTAAATATGAAGGACACTAAACCAGCACTCTGTTCTGACAGGTCCTCCCCAAAAATCCTTTCAAAATTAACAATAGATGCCTTTTCCCATGTACACAACATGGAGGACACACAATCTAGTGTGAAGCAAACAGCCAGTACACAGCATTTATACCTTATGGAAACAGTCTTTGCCTACGTCTCCACTTACCACAGAAGATCAACTGCTCAGGTTCGATCTGTTGGGGTGCTGTTTTGTGCACGTGTAAAACGGCATGTTCTGGGGTCAACTTCAACTCCAGAACTCCTCCAGAACGATGAATATTAAGGAAGGTGAATGGGAGGAGTGCTCCTATCAACCTTCTGCTGGGAAGACAGCCACCAAAGTCGATGGCTGAAAAGTTGACTTTAGGTGTATCTGGTGTATCTAAAATTGCATATCAGCCATCGACTTTCCACACGAATAACACAACCTTAGTAAAATACAACATCTGACTTCAAAAAGGAGAGCGTAAACAAACAGCATACAAGTCGTCACAGGCGACAACGTGGAACATCAGATACCCCAGGAAAAAAATACAAACTGCAGGAGCCTGCCAAGCTGTCCAAATGAGGGCAGTAAAAATACAACTGATCAATGAGACAAACAAGGGTGAAAACTATGGATTACAGTGCATTGAATGGGAGTGTAGTTTGTGGCCTTATGAAATAGTGCAACTCTTCACAGAGAATATGAACAACTAGGAACATCTGAAACAAAAGAACAGAATAATCTTGTCAGGAGGTTTTGGAGGTCCATTCCAAATCCTCACATACAGGGCCTAGCTCTATCAGGATCTGCAAAGGCAGAAAGAAAGAGTGCAATCTGTGGATGTACTAACAGGAATAATGAGTAGGAGCTGGGAAGTGAACAGCCGCCAAAATGATTTGAGGTCTGGAGAAACATAGTTACAGTGAGAAACTTGGAGCTATATGTTTAAGCTAGAAAAAAAGAAAATTAAGGGGTCTTCATTAGTGTATATCAAGGTATAGAGGACTCTCAGGTCCAGCAGAGAAAGCCATAACAAAAACCAATGGTTGGAAAATAAAACAAAACAAAACAAATTTAAATTCAGGCATACATCTTGGAAGTGAATGATTAACCACTAGAACAAACTGGTAAGTGGGGAATTTTCCATTTCCATCTTCATAGTAAGACAGGCTACCTGTCAAGGGGAAGGGATAGCATAGTCGTTTGCAAGTTAAACTTCTAAACATAAGATGGTGAGTTCAACCCTGAAGAAGGTCATTTGGGGTTAGGGACAATCACTTCCTTTATTTAAAAAAAAAATCCTTCAGGTATGATGCTTGGTCCTGCCAAACAGGCAAGAGACTGGACTCAATGACCTCCTAAGTTCCCTTCCAGCTTTACAAGAGCTGTATCTATTTGTTTTTAAGACATGGTTCAGTAAAATGGGATAACTGGGTGAAATTTTATGGTCTGTTGTATAGCATGTCTGATTAGATGATTTAGTAGTCACTTCTGCCCTTAATAAAAGTCTATGTAAGGAGAGAGTTTTGTGTTTGATTTATAGCTATTATCTGAGATATCATGGGAATCAGTAAAAAGCCAACATTTGCCACATTGCAATTTATTGTGGTACTGATCTGACTCCTATTCTGGGATACACCCCAGCTACTATAAGACCCAGAGAAGTGAATGTTCAGTTTTCAGTTGTACCGACTATTACATACAAAAACAATTTAATGAAAATACCTGTATATATTAAACAAATTAAAAAATCAACTAGGAACACCTTCAGTGAGCAAAAATATTTACTTGCAGTGTAGGAACTAGTTGTACAATAATTTAGATAAGAGAAGATCTAGTAATGTGTCTGCTACTATGCCACTAGCATTGGTGGATGAGAACCAACAGATAAGAATCATAGAATACTAGAAGTGGAAAGGACCTCAAGAGGCCATCAAGTCCAGCCCCCTGCCCTCACAACAGGACCAAGCACCATCTATATCATCCTTGTTAGATATTTATCCAACCTGTTCTTAAATATCTCCAAAGAAGGAGCTTCCACAGCCACCCTTGGCAATTTATTCCAGTTCTGACCCACCCTAACAGTTAGGAAATTTTTCCTAATGTCCAAACAAAACCTTCCCTGCTGCAGGTTAAGCCCATTAAAGACTCTGTACTTGTTATGTAAATAAGCAGTTTGTGAAACATCTGAAGACTGGTCTCATCATGGAATTGCATTGCACTTCTTCAATGTGACCTGCAGGAAATGGATCTCCATAATTCAGTTCAATTCAATAATTCTCTAGCACTTTGGTTTAATCATACTGACCGAAAATGGAAATTTGATTCTCCCAAATGGACATGAATCATACTCACAGAGTTGCACCTGCTGAAAGCATAGCTGAAGTTTTGTTCTTTTACATCTGAGGGGCAGAGCTTCATCTGGTGATTGCAGCAGGGCCAACAGCCACTGTGGGCTGAAGGGCAAGGTGGGTCCCTGAAGTGGCACACAGAAGTGGCAGGGACAAGTGCAGAAGGGGTGGGGCCTAGGTTGTTCAGCCCTCACAGCACCATCCAGACTGTGGCACTGAGCCCCTCCTACTCCCTTAGGGTTGTGCACTCTGATCCATCAGTCCTGCTGCAGCTCTCAAAGGGGCTGAGAGGTAGTTGTCTCCTTTCCAATTCCCCACATCGGTGGTCCTGGGTGAATTCAACTGAGCTACATCAGTTAATATCACTACAAGATTGGCCAGTTAGTTGGCAGAAATACTTCCTATCATAAGAGCTTGAAAAATCTGAAGGTCACCAATTTGACCTACTTTTGAACATGGAATACAGCTCGACAGTAAACATGGTATTGTGGCAACATTTTTACATTTCTAATTTTCCTGTCTGCATTATGTACAGAGTTATGCCCGGCTGCCTTGCACAAGGGTAGTCATATACACCAGTGCACAGTGAGTATAAAGTGAGGAGAAAATGCTGCCAGACCAGCGTATTAGTATTTTACATTGACTTTGTGTAAGTTTAAGTAGTTTAAATAGGTGCAAGATTGGCGATAATCCCAGGCAAACACATATTTTGTACTGGAACTGACCCATGTTCCATTTAGTTTAATAAACTCTTTCAGCAATGGCCAATACTGGATATTTTATGGGAAAGATTCAAGAAAACTTGCAAAAGGCAGATATGTGGTTATCTGTCCTTCTTGGAGGTCTCCTCCTGATCACTAAGGCTATGCATACACTACAGAGATCTTTCAAAAGAAGCCTTTCTGAAAGATTTCTTCCAATGGACCTTCTTTTGAAAGAGTGTGTCTGCACACCAAAAAGCGGATCAAAAGCATGATCTGCTCTTTTGAAAAAGAGCATTCACACAGCTCCTGCTCTTTCAAAAGAATGGGCCAGGGACTGAAAAATCAGGTGCCAGGAGGACTGCTCTTTTGAAACCAGCCTTTGTACGTAGCAGCATTATTTTGAAATAAGCTATTATGGAAGATCTCTTCCAGAATAGTTTATTTTGAAATAACTCTGCTATATAGACACACCCTAAGGCTGTATCTACACTAGCAAGTTCTTTTGAAAAATTTTTCGAAAGGGGTCTCTTTTGAAAGATCCCATGGATCATCTACACACGGGCATTCTTTTGAAAGTAAATTGAAATAATGTGGCACTCCTTTCAAAATTGGTCTTCCTTTCCTGTTTCAGGAAGAGCACCCCCTTTTGAAAGCTTCTATTAAAGGAAAACATGTGTAGATGCTTTGCATGGCCCTTCTTTTGAAAGAGCAGTCCCCATGGCACCTGATTTTTTGATCCCTGACCTGTTCTTTCCGAAAGAGTGGAGGCTGTGTGGACACTGTCTTTTGAAAGAGCAGATCACTCTTTTGATCCGCTTCTTTGGCTACATCTACACTAGCCCCCAAAGTGGGTCTTTGCTCATGAAAGCTTATTCTCCAAAATATCTGTTAGTCTATAAGGTGCCACAGGACTTCTTGTTGTTTTTGAAGAGACAGACTAACTTAGCCACCCCCTAAATACCAGTAAAGAAGTAATGTGTCAAAACACATAAAAAAGGTACATAATTTACCTTGGGTAGAATGCAGTGTCATTGTTCCTATACTTGAGTCCTATGAAATATCTTCAGGATAGGAGACTCTAGTGTCTCTTTTTTATTTTAATGTGTATTTCTCTCCACCTCCTTCCTTAAATGTAGCAAATTTAATAGCCATGGGCATTGTATTTTATTTTTGCCATCTGCCTTCCATTTTTATTAAATAGTTATGGCTTATTGTTAATTGACATTGCAAATTGTCCTTATTAGGTTTGTATTACAATAATGCATCTGGATTCAACTGGGAGAGCTTGTTGCACAACTGTTTTCACTATGTATAATGCCTAGAGCCTTATAATTATACCTGTCCTGAAGTTGCTTTTCTGCTCTCTATGCTGAATTGCATTGAAAAGTGATATTTTGGTTAAAAAACCAACCCCATCAAAATGTTTCCCTTTAAGGCAGCGAGAGTGTCATGGTTCCAAGACCAGAAGCCTAAATGATTCATTTGAAAGAATAAAACTCTCTTGATATTCTGCAACAGCAAAATCCAAAAACTTCCATTGATTTCAGTAGGCTTTGGAATAAGGCCATCTCTGAATACAAAAGCATCTAACTATATAAAGGAGCTCAGATAACCTTAAAAATAACATTAGCAGGTCTTTAGTGAGGCTAAGTATCGGGGGGTAGCCGTGTTAGTCTGGATCTGTAACAGCAACGAAGGGTCCTGTAGCACCTTATAGACTAACAGAAAAGTTTCACGAAAGCTCATGCTCAAAACTTTCCTGTTAGTCTATAAGGTGCCACAGGACCCTTCATTGCTGTTTAGTGAGGCTACAGTTCTGTGTGTTTTGTTTTAATAGTCCTGTGTACTCATTCTACTCACATCACACGTGTGGCAGCTTAAGCATTAGGGGCCATTGAACACTATAAACTTTCCCAGTGTATCATAGTTTTGGCTACACCTATGCTAACTAACTTTCTGATGACCCCCTATGAGAATTCATTGTTCAATAGCACTCAAACTTTCCCGTTCCTTTCCTGCAGTGAGGTGGTTTAGTGGACCACAATGTAAATCATTTAAGATCAGTGGTTCAATGCCTCTTAAAAGACCTTTTATTAACTGTGCCTGCAGGGCACACTCCTGCCTGTTTACTTATCAGAGTCAATTTCTTTGTTTCTGTGTATCTGTTTGCATAGATAAGAGGGACAATAGGTGTTGAAGGCCCCACTGCCTTGTGGGTTATCCTGGGAAGGAGCAAGGCTAAGGGAGTTAACCCTGACAGAAACTCTGGGGGGGAGTCCTAAGGCGGTTCTGTGCCAACTTCTGGCATTGACCCGGCAACTCCTGCAGCTGAGCTGGTACCAGACGTAGAGGTTATCCTCTCCTTTGGACTATATCAGTAAAGCCGAGAGCGGAACACTGGTGTCTGGGCAGCCCAGGGTCCCAATAATCGCCCAAGCTCGCACCTGGAGAGGTACTCCAGCATCGCTAACAGCGTTGAACCAACACGGGAGGTAACAGATACCGGTTATAAGCTCTTGCTCGACTGGCATAGAGAACAAGCGCCAGGGGTTGCCTCCGACAGTGGGAGAGATCGTTGCATCTCACTGGAGAGTCACCGCCCGCCTCAAGCTGGGCAGCCCCCAGCCAATAAGGTACTGTCCCACCACAGTTCACCTGCCTCACTGGGTGCGTGAGGCTTAAGGTTCCCAAACCTGACAAGTGACCTGAAAGATGAGCACCAGGCAAACCAATAAGGAAATCAACAAGAAAAGGAAACCATCAAAGTTTTAAGCTTGCTTGCTGGAACGTGAGGACCATGCTGACAGGTCTGACTGAAGATCTTCAGGACATCAGCGACACCTGAAAGACCGCTGTCATCAATGAGGAACTGAAGAGGCTCCAAGTTGACTTTGCTGCTTTGCAAGAGACATGTCTCGCAGATTCGGGATCTTTAAAGGAAAAGGACTACATCTTTTTCTGGCAGGGTAAAGCCCGAGAAGAACCCAGGGAGCATGGTGTTGGCTTCGCCATCAGAAACAGCCTTCTTCAAATGGTGGAATTAGTCATGGGTGGATCAGAAAGACTCCTTCAGGTCATACTTCAAACTCATGCCGGTCCTGTCCACCTGATCAGAGCTTACGCCCCAACACTGTACGCCGCACCGGAAGGAAAAGACAAGTTTTATGACGTGCTTAGTGCTGCCATAGAGCAAATACCTGCTCGTGAACAACTGTACATTCTGGGTGACTTCAAGGTGAGAGTTGGAGCCGATCGTGACTCGTGGCCTTCCTGCTTAGGCCACTTTGATGTGGGAAAATGAATGAAAATGGTCAGTGTCTTCTCAAACTTTGCACGTACCACAGTCTGTGCAGCACCAACACATTTTTCCAAACCAAGCCACAGCGCAGAGTGTCATGGAAACTCTCACGCTCAAAACACTGGCATCAACTAGACCTGGTCATCGCTAGACGTGATAACCTCAAAAACGTCCTTCTGACATGCAGTTATCATAGTGCTGACTGCGATGCAGATCGCTCGTTAGTTTGCTCCAAACTCAAGGTGATTCCCAAGAGGCTGCACTGCTCTAAACCAACTGGAAGGCCCCGCATCGATGCCAGAAAGACGGCTAACTCAGAGAGAGCTGAAAAGTTCAGAGCGACCCTCGTGGAGAATCTGCGCAGTAACCCTGGAGGTGCCAATGTGACATCCAGATGGCAGCATCTGAGGGATACAATGTACAACATGGCCTTGTCGGTGTTCGGAAGAAGAGCTAGAAACACAAATGACTGGTTTGAAGCTAACTCCGATTAGATGATTCCAGCCATCGAAGAAAAGCACGCTGCGCTCCTGGAGTACAAACGTTCGCCAAGCCAGAATACCCTGCAACCACTCAGAGCAGCCAGAAAAACAGTATAGCAGACGGCCAGGTGCTGTGCCAACAACTACTGGCTCGAGCTATGCAGCAGCATCCAGACCAGTGCTGACTTTGGTAACCTCAGGGGAATGTACAAGAGCATCAAGAAGGCATTAGGATCCACCCAGAACAAGATGGCACCTCTGAAATCCAAATCTGGTGAAGTCATCACTGACAAAGCCAAACAGATGGAGCGCTGGGTCGAGCACTACTCTGAGCTGTACTCATGCGAGAACATTGTGGTCGACTCAGCCCTCGATGCCGTCGAGCTCTTACCAGTAATGGACGAACTGGACCAGGAACCAACTGTGGATGAACTGAAGAAAGCCATCAACAACATTGAAGTAGGAAAGGCCCCGGGCCAGGATGGTAAACCACCAGAGGTAATCAAGTGTGCCACGGACACTCTCCTGGATCCCCTACATGAGCTACTGTGCCTGTGCTGGAGAGAGGGAGAGGTTCCACAGAACATGCGCGACGCTAACATCATAACCTTGTATAAGAACAAAGGAGACAGAAGCGACTGCAACAATTACCGTGGAATCTCCCTCCTAAGCATCACTGGTAAACTGTTCACTTGCGTCATCCTCGGCAGACTCCAGAAGATTGCTGAGACGGTGTATCCTGAACCACAGTACGGATTCTGTGCAGAGAGATCTACCGTTGACATGGTCTTCTCTCTGAGGCAGCTGCAGGAGAAATGCAGGGAGCAGAAGAAGCCACTCTTTATTGAATTCATCGACCTAACCAAGGCCTTCGACTTGGTCAGCAGGGATGGACTGTTCAAACTGCTCCACAAGATAGGCTGTCCACCACGGTTACTCAAGGTGATCCAGTCTTTACACGAAGACATGAGAGGAACTGTCCAATATGATGGCACATTATCGGATGCTTTCAGCATCAGGAGTGGCGTCAAACAAGGATGCGTCCTTGCTCTGACACTGTTCGGGATCTTCTTCACACTCCTCCTTAAACATGCCTTTGGATCTTCAACAGAGGGCATCTTTTTGCACACAAGATCTGACGGGAAACTGTTTAATCTTGCAAGGCTGAAAGCTAAATCTAAGGTGCGGGAAGTCCTCATCAGAGAGATGCTGTTCGCAGATGATGCTGCTGTCATGTCACACACAGAAGACCAGCTTCAGAAGCTGCTGGATCAGTTCTCCAAACCATGCAAGGACTTTGGGCTCTCCATCAGCCTAAAGAAGACAAATGTACTTGCTCAGGACGTAGCTGTTTCTCCATCAATCAGCATTGACAACTATACGTTAGAGGTCGTCCACGAGTTTGTTTACCTCCGGTCCACCATCACTGACACCCTGTCCTTGGAGACTGAGCTAAATAGGAGGATCAGTAAAGCAGCCACTACTCTGTCCAGACTCAACAAGAGAGTGTGGAATAACAACAAGCTGTACACATACACCAAAATGCAAGTCTACAGAGCCTGCATCCTCAGCACCCTCCTTTATGGCAGCGAGACTTGGACACTGTACACCCACCAGGAAAAGAGGCTGAACATCTTCCACTTACGCTGTCTCAGGCGCATCCTTGGAATATCATGGAAGGACAGAGTGTCCAACACTACTGTTCTTGAGCAAGCTGGAATCCCAGCTATGCACACCCTCCTCAGGCAGCAGTGGATCCGCTGGCTTGGCCATGTCCACAGGATGAATGATGGAAGGATCCCAAAAGACATCCTGTAGGGCGAGCTAGCCTCTGGCAAAAGACCTCCCGGGTGCCCCCAGCTGCGCTACAAAGATGTTTGCAAGAGAGCCCTCCGGGAAGTAGACATCAAGCCAGATAGCTGGGAGGAGCTGGCAGACGATCGCAGCAGATGGAGGCAGGAACTATACAAGGGCCTTCAGAAGGGTGAGTTGAGGATCACACAGCTAGCAAAGGAGAAGCGAGCCCACAGAAAGCACAGCAAGGACCTGCCAGACACCCATTACATATGCAACAGATGCAGCAAGGACTGTCACTCTCGTGTGGGTCTTCACAGTCACAGCCGATGCTGCAAATGAGGATGCCAAACGGAACTACGAAGGGCGCGATCCATAGTCTACGTAGACTGAAGGATGCTGCTACTACTACTACTACAAGGTGATGAAGATATTGCTGATATACTATACTTACCACAAGCATGAAGAAGCCATAGACAAACAAGCAAACACTCATATGTGAGCACAATACAAGGTTAGTTCTGGAAACTGGAGGTGGGCACAGTGAGAACTTGCTCCTGAAAGCAATTGAGCTGTCCTGGGAGGTGCTGGGATGCTACCTTTCCAACCAAAGGCAGAGGAAATTGAAGGCACCCAACTGGAATGTTCAGCTTCGAGAGATATTGAGCTATTAGGAGCTAGATACCCTACATAGCCTGGTTTCCTTGTAGTCAGAACAAAAGTGGCCAGATTTTGAGACAAAAGCAGTTACATTAGGTGGCTAAACATTGCAAAGGCAGCTTCTGGGTGCTGAATATTTTTGAAAATCTGCCCCCTTTACCTACCATACATATATAGGTTCTGAGTGCTTGGAAATCTGGCTCTGACTTTTTTGTGGGGGTGGACGGGGGAGGAAAATGTGTCCCTAGTGCATTATCAGTGAGGCATGGTTATTAATCACTAAGGTGTATGGAAACAACTATTACCATAAAAGTGAGGAAGAAGCACTGCCCAGGAATGTGGGAGAGTGGTTTCCATTCGGAGCTTTGCCATTGACCTGCTATGTAATCAGGCCTGCTGAAATGGCAAAGGGAGCAATTACCCTGGGGCCTGGTGTTTCAAAGGAGCCCAGAGCTCCTGTCAGTGCTGCTGATTGCCCCAGGCCCCACCCCTGGCAGGGGCAGAGAGACAGGCCCACCTTCTACCTTGCCCTGGTGCTCGTGGTGACTGTTGGCCCCACTATATGTACTCTCGGGAAAGTTGTTCCACCTGCCAGTGCCTCTATGTTTCCCCTATCCATAGTCTTGTTTCTGTGTTACATGGTGTGTTTTGAACATGTACTAGCTCTTATTATGCTTTTGTGCATTGCCTTGCACTGATCTTTTCTTACCCAAAGGCAATGAGTCTTTCTTTGCCTCACTATGCATTTTGTAGCTAGCAGCTTACTACAAGATCTAAAAAGCACTAGCACAATAGGAGCAAAATTAACATGGGCTTGTAAAGGGAGGGAAAAAGCAATAAACAGGGTCATCCTTGGTAGAACTGAACACCTGATACCTCTCAGATGTGTGCCAAAATCACAATGGTTGCTCAAATTCTACACTGCAAATAAATAAACACCAAGCTAGAACCGGGTTTGAAGTTTAAATAGCAAACAATTTACCAAACACATTTAGCCCATTATTCTCTTCAGAATTGCCTGTGTACAAGCATAGATTTTAACAAATGTATTCGCTATTCATAATTGTTTGATTAATATTTTATATCAACAAACTTTAGCATACAGAACTCTGTGACTTACTTAGTTGGCTGTGAGTGATGTGTGGGTACTCAACTACCCGTCACTTTGTCCAGTTTTTCCTGCTTATTTGGAAGGTTGAATCTTTATTTCGGAGGTAAACATTTCTGATGAGAATACCCACATGCAAATGCCCTCGTGAACGTGCATGTTCACACAAAAAATAACTGTTTTCCCACACATGGGTACAAAAGACTTATTTCCTTTTGATTAGAAAAGGATTAGAAAGTTAAAAGGGGGAGGGGCGCTTCAACAGGGTACAATAAAATGCCATGTAGGTGTAATAAAAATTTCATAATTTCATATTTCATAATTTTTTCCTACTATCCACTTCTTCTTTACCCACAACCATATCACTTGAAAAACATTTTTGCACAGCTCAAACATTTTTAGTAGGAATAAAGCAAAACGGTGAAATGAGAACACAGAGGATTTTCTAATCTGCATCAGGGTAGAAATAATCACACAGAACATAAAATGAAGAACTGGATATGAAAAAAAGATGTTTTTTGAAAGCCCTATAAAGTCAAAGTTATATCAAAAGCTACAGGACTAAATTAGACTGGCCTTGAAAAGTAATTCCAAACGTATATCGCTAACTGAGAGCTATCCCTTTAGAACTGTGGGGAAAACAGTAAGTTGCCAAGTTATGGCTCTTTTTTCACTTTTGCAATGAGTCACTTGAGTCATTTTCAGTTACAAAACTATAGTCATAAAAAGAATAACATGTTTAAGACCACTAGCTTCTGGAATGCACTGATCCATGCAATTGCTGTCACACTGGAAGAAGGCAAAGTTTGACTTGACATTAGTTTCTTGTCCTTCCATATTGCATATGACATATTGTCTTTCTTTATGCATTTTACTCGCAGGATCTTGGCATTTGGAAGAAACAGAAGATTTCGTGTTTGGCTGATATTCATTGACCAGTGTCAGAAGCCCTTTCTTCAATTCAGGGAATTGCACCAAGACACATTTTTAGGTTTATTGGCACTGTACTCACAATAACATCCTGAGTTTCATATGCAAAGTCAGTTCAGCTATTTCCGTGCCAGAACAAAAAGGGAGCACAATGAAAAGTAGAGATGCCATCTTAAATTGCTCAGTGGGGAAAGAATGGGCTTGTGACTAGGACCTACACTAAGCCTCTGCAGGCTGGCTTCAATTTCCAGGTCTTCCACTGAATTTCATTGTGGAAAATCATTTGAGGTCTCTAGGCCGGCCCCTTATAAGCATGGTGAGTAGATGCTCACGGGAGCAGTCCTGAAGATTAAAGGCCTGCATCCGTATCTGCTTGCTAGTCTGCTGTTCTGAGGCTGGCCCTCATGGTCTTTGTTCCCACTCTGTAAAATGCGGATTCTTACTTCCCTACCACTCAGGAGAGCTGTGAAGAGATTACTACAAGATCTAAAAACCACTAGCACAATAGGAGGAAAATTAACATGGGCTTGTAAAGTGAGGGGAAAAGCAATAAACAGGGTCACCCTTGGCAGAAATGAACACCTGATACCTCTCAGATGTGTGCCAAAATCACAATGGTTGGTTTAGATGTGTGCCAAAAACACTGTTGAGAGAGGCATTACACCTGAATGAGGAGAGGTATAATGCTGCTGGTGCATGTGCTGGGTTTTGTCGATAAACGGTCAACAAAGGGCATTTTGCATGTGGACGCTCTGAGGTTTTTCTCAACAAAAGCCTAGTCTTGCCAGGAAAAGCCTCTTGTGTAGATGTAGCCAAAATATATGATGGATAGACAACCTATACAGAGATGATTAGTAGCTCCACCAAAATTGCTTGTATATAAAAAAGACTCTTTGTCTTTGATCACACTCTGTAAAATGCAGATTCTTACTTCCCTACCACTATGGAGAGCTGTGAAGACACAAAGGGATAAGCCTAATTATAGCTAGGTGTGCAACTCCCTTAGGCCTTCCAGAAGATCCCAGACAATTTCACAAAGGGTTTCAAGATGCTCAGATACTACAGTGAAAAGGGGTCATATAGTTCTAGTGCTGGGTACCTTACATGAGATGAAGAAGATATTTGTTATTTAATGCTTTACACTCCTGCAGAATTTGAATTTCCCCATGCTGTCTGTGATGGATTTTTGCTGTTTCACCTATCTGTTGCTACCAATCCCAACAGCCACAGGCCCTAAACAACAAGGAAACAGCCTGGTTTGCAAAAACTATCGAGGCTCTCTAGGGAAGACCAGAAACTTGCAGCTTATTTTAAACTGTTGTTCAGTTTCCTGAGGGGAGAGAATTGTCCCTAGGAACAAATTAGTGCTACCACTGGAAGATAGGGTTCAGCTGTTTATATACTAATATCCAGCAATTATGATAAAACAAAACTCATTTCAAAATTCTGCTGTAACTATGGTAACCTGCATTTAGTGTATTCCATTAAAATATAAAAAGCTACCCCAGCAGCAGTGAGTAAATATTATCTATTATTGATTTATGAATGTTCCAGCTTGTGGAAAGTGGTTAATATATTTTTGTCATGAAATACATTTGTTAAACCTTCCTGTGTTATTGATAGTTATTGTCTGTTTAAATAGTGTCTGCCTGATATTATTAATTTTTACATCTATTTTGAATCATTATCTGCCTTTACTGTAACAACTGGTTTACACAAGGTCATGGGGCACTTCTTTGATTTACTCTGTTTTGCTAAATTTCTAACGGGGGGTCATTTCCGGTTGTATTCATCTTAAATTTAAGAAGTCTCCAGCACAAATGGGATTTTGTATATTTATATATTTTACTACTACTGCTTCTACTGTATTTGGCTATTTAAGGCTAGTTCTACATGAGAAGCCTCTGTTGACAGAAGTCACTGTCGGAAGGGATTGCCTGGCAAAGCTTGTCTCAACAGATTGCGTCTACACATAAACTCAGATCAAAAGAGCAATGCATTCTGTTGGCAGGGAGCAGCCTGAGGCCACGTCTACATGGCCCTGATCTGCAGCTCCGCTGCCAGCAGAGCTATGAGAAGCAGGCTTCTGGAAATGGCAAATGGCTTCGCATTTCCAGACTCACCTATATAATTAGCATAGCCGTATATGATTGCGCTCTCGGCAGAGAGTGGGGCCAGCAGAAAACATGCCATGTGGACGTGGCTCTGCCGGCTATACCTTGTTCTGTAAGGGACTGGTGACAAAGGGGGTTTACCTGGCAGAGGCATGTCCACATGGCATGTTTACTGTCAGCACCACCTTCTGCTGACAGTGACATCTTGTGCAGCTATGCTAATTAGTTGCACGACTATGCAAATGGAAAGCCATTTGCAATTTCCAGAAACCTACTTAGAATAGCTCTACCAACAGCAGGGTTGAGGACCGGGGCCATGTAGGCTTGGCCAGACTGCCTGTCCCTCTCTCGACAGAACAGTTGACTGGAATCCCTGTCTATTGACAAAAAGGCCCCGGAGCATCTACATGGCTATTTTGTTGACAGAACACTGTGGAGAGAAGCATTACACCTGAATGAGGAGAGGTATAATGCTACTGGTGCATGTGCTGGGTTTTGTCGACAAACTGTCGACAAAGGGCATTTTGCGTGTAGATGCTCTGAAGTTTTTCCCAACAAAAGCCCAGTTTTGCCGGGAAAAGCGTCTTGTGTAGATGTAGCCAAAATGTATGATGGACAGACAAGCTATACAGAGATTATTAGTAGATCCCCCAAATTATTTGTGTATAAAAATAAAATGATGTAAGCTAAATGAAAAACTTTTTGAAATTTTGCTTAAAGTGATGTTTGACAGGACAAAGTTGTGAAAAAATAGGGGCTGATTAATGCGTATTGAGTGCCATTCAGAACTGTTCAGTATATTTTATTGCCTTCTGTGCTGAGCAATAATATTAGATTTAGCAGTATAAACAAAGAGGGAGATTTAGGTCCTTGTCATTGTAAAGAGTTTACAAATTAAACCCCTAATTTGGTGTCTCTGGTGTGAGTTTATAATGGTTTCTTCAGTGTCTGCTCCTATGCAAGTGGCTGAGTGTATATAATACCACCATAAACATTACTCACATAAAGGAGTAAGTCTGGATTAGACCATATACCAAATAATAATATCACTGTAATGGCAGGAGTATATATACATAATAAAGAAAGAATGGGCATAGACAAATAATTACTTTCTCTTGCTCTTCGAAGAGGTTTAGATTGGAGGTTACTGAGGGCAGCTTACATTGTGGTTACCCATGCTGCACTACTCCTGTGGAGAAACTTAAACCTTATGTCTCCAGAGCTATGGATCCATCATCTTCCACTAGCATAAATACACACATGGGCTACGTCTACACGTGCACCCAACTTCGAAATAGCTTATTTCGATGTTGCGACATCGAAATAGGCTATTTCGATGAATAACGTCTACACGTCCTCCAGGGCTGGCAACGTCGATGTTCAACTTCGACGTTGCTCAGCCCAACATCGAAATAGGCACAACGAGGGAACGTCTACACGGCAAAGTAGCACACATCGAAATAAGGGAGCCAGGCACAGCTGCAGACAGGGTCACGGGGCGGACTCAACAGCAAGCCGCTCCCTTAAAGGGCCCCTCCCAGACACACTTTCATTAAACAGTGCAAGATACACAGAGCCAACAACTAGTTGCAGACCCTGTATATGCAGCACGGACCCCCAGCTGCAGCAGCAGCAGCCAGAAGCCCTGGGCTAAGGGCTGCTGCCCACGGTGACCACAGAGCCCCGCAAGGGCTGGAGAGAGAGTATCTCGAAACCCCCCAGCTGATGGCCGCCATGGAGGACCCCGCTATTTCGATGTTGCGGGACGCGGATCGTCTACACGTCCCTACTTCGATGTTGAACGTCGAAGTAGGGCGCTATTCCCATCCGCTCATGGGGTTAGCGACTTCGACGTCTCGCCGCCTAACGTCGATTTCAACTTCGAAATAGCGCCCAACACGTGTAGACGTGACGGGCGCTATTTCGAAGTTACTGCCGCTACTTCGAAGTAGCGTGCACGTGTAGACGCAGCCATGAAGACCTTCTGTCACAATATGTGCAGAGTCACACTCAACTTTTACTGTCACAAGGCAGTGTCAGGTACAACTAACATTTGTAATAATTTAATACAATAGTATCTCAGAAGCTCTGTAAGAAGAAATAAACATTATGAGAAGATGAAATGTTTTCCACATTGTATTCATAACCCAAGTCATCTATCTGGTTGCTTGGTCTTGTATGACCTTATTCTCTGCAATATAAAGTGCTGATATGGATTACCAGGCTGTTGTTCTGACTAAAAAGTGCTGTCATTCATCTCTTTTAGCTGTGGCTATGGGCCATTATTTCCAATAGCTGTAGCTGTCACTTCCAGTCCTGTGACCCATCAGGAAATCTCAAAGGAGATTGAAAGAGTTTTCACAATGGCTTGGCAAGGCTGTAATTTACAGGGTTGCAGAAGGGGCAACTGCCTACTGGTCTTAGACATATCACTCATTCCCTATAAAGCTTAAACAAGCACAAGTAGACATGTTTTTCATGCTGTTCGGTCTTAGCTCAAGAGCTCATAAGACTGAATATTTTCCCTCCACTAGCTCTCAGTCAGTGCTGTTGTTAATGTGACCCAGAAGGTTTTGCTCTTGTCATTGACCACAACCTTCTGGAAAGTATGAACATCTCTGCAGGTGTCAGGAGACATTTATAGTTCAGGAGATCTGGAGATGCCAACAAGCTACAGAGACTCAGCTGTGGAAGTGGAAACACTTCTCTTTGACTGAAGGCGGGATTAAATATGTGACTGGAAGTGTGCATGTTTGAGGGAGAGAATAGCAGCATCTTGTGAAGGGCTAGTTTTCCATGTGTTGGCTCAGTGTTATCAGCTCTTTATTATGTATCTTCTTGCTGTCTGCATTTTCCTCCAAAATACAATTTCTCTCATCTCTTTCGCTCCCCACGCCTCTGTTAAGTTGTTTACTTTATTGGAACTATTTTGCGTCTTCAGTGAGGGTAGGCTGCACATCTTCAAATGACCTGCCTGTCCTCTGGGTGATGTTTTTTGATACACCAGATCATCAACAATTATACCCCAAATTCAATGGTGACCTGATCCTGAAAGAAATCTTTCCTGACCTCCCACTTCTGGTCTTTGTCTTCATCTGGCCTCTAACCTCTCCAGGCTCATGATTTGAAGCAGGCTCCCCACAATCCACAAGCCACCAATTCCAAGTGGCATCAGACTCTTCCAAAGCAACAGCTGCAAAACCTGTAGATATGTCTTGACTGCTACAATAATCAACATCGTCTACAACATACACCTATACATTCCTATCACAAGTGGTTCATTTCAACCAGTGCACTAAATGTCACAATAGCAACTACATTGGTGAAATCAATCACTAAGCACTCAAATGAATTCACACACAAAAAAGAAACAAACACTATATAACCCGTGGAGACCACTTTCCACAAAGGCTATGTCTACACTACACAGATCTGTTAGCAAAAGAGATCTTCCAGCAAAACTTCTGTCAACAGGTCATGCCCATACACAAAAGCGGATCGAAAGAGCAAACTGCTCTGCCAGCAGCGAGCGTCCAGGCTGCCTGGCTGCTCTCTCAACAGAAGGGCCAACCAGAAGCTCAGCAAACAGGGCTGCCCCGTGAACTGGAAGTCGTGTCTGTCAACAGAGGTCCCCCAGAGCATCTACATGGCTTTTTTTTCAACAGAAACTGTTGACAAATGTATTATTCCTCATGGCGGAGAGGCAGAATGCTGTTGGTGGAAGTGCCAAATTTTGTCTACAGACTGTTAACAAAATGCATTTTGTATGTAGATGCTCCACGAGTTTTGTCAACAAAACCCTCTAGTGCAGATGTAGCCAAAGTGATTACTTTATATCTGACTTTTCAGTCCCTAACCTCAGAGGAAACTTGCATAACACTTTCAAACGACAAGCCTAGGGCTTCAATTCACAGCTTTGCTATACAGTAAACTCCCGCTGTATGTGATTTCGACAAATGCATTAATTGTATTAAAGTGAATGTCAAGGTCCTGGGCTCCAACCTCCTGCTTCCCCCAGACGGGGGGAAGCTGGCAGCTGGAGCCTGGTGGTGGGGCATGACTTTTCCTTGGCTTCCCCCATCTGGGGAAGCCAGGGGGACACCGCTGCTGGGAGGAGGAGGGGAAAGGGAAGGGGGAAGCCTCTCAGCCCCAGGGAACTGAAAGCCAGGTGCAGCAACACCTGGTTAGTTTCCCAGCTCCCGAAAGCAGCAGGGATCTGGGAAACTGACCTGGTGCTGCAAAGCCTGGATCTCTGATCCCTGGGCCTGAGGGACTTCCCCTCTTCCCTCCCTCCCCTCCCTTCTTCTCCAAGTCCCCAGGGAGCCAGGAGCCAGGCGCAGCAGTGCCTGGTCAGTTTCTCAGCTTCTGAATGGGAAGCCATGAAACTGACCAGGAACTGCTGCGCCTGGCTCCTGGGGGCTTGGAGGTAGAGGGAGGGGGAAAGAGGGAGATGTAGAGGGGAACCTGCACAGCCCGTGGAGCCAGGAGCCAGGCACAGCAGCGCCTGGCTGCAGGGGGCTCAGAGGATGAGGGAGAAGGAAGGAGGGAGGTGGTGCGGAAAGCCCCTCAGCCCACTGGGAGAGGACAGCCAGGCACAGCAGCACCTGGTCAGTTTCACAGCTCCTGCAAGCAGCAGGGAGCTGGGAAACTGACCATATGCTGCTGGTCCTGGCTCTTGGCTCCCTGTTGCTGAGTGGGAGCCTGGACATTGACCAGGAGCTGCTGCGCCTGGTTTCAGGTTCCCAAGGGCTGAGTGACCTGCCCTCTCCCACCTCCTGACCCTCCTCCTCTCCCGATTTATGCAAAATTTGAGATATGTGGGTTTGCAAGGAACTCAACCCCCAAGTAACTTGTGGTTTTACTGTGCACTAAAAATAATGGACTAAATAGAGAGACTTGATTTATGGCTTGTGATTCACTAATAACCCCTTCCAGTTGCTCCCCTCCATTTCCTTTCCTCCCTGTGACTGAACAGGTGTTAACAGGTCACATCACCTTGAGTGATCCTTTGAAATATGTGATAACTACTTATGCCAAACAGTTTTTTCCATCTCATATGTAGCTGTGACACTCAGACCCAAAGCAGAAATCTGTGTAAGCTTGTAACTTCCTGTCTCTCACCAATAGAAATTGGCCCAATAAAATATATTACCTCACCCTCCTTGTTTCATGTCCTTGTCCTCTCCACGTCATGTTCATGATAACCAAGATTATCACCATTGTCGTACTTTGCAACTGGGCAGACAATTTGTGGTGAATAACTTATTTGGAAAATCTGCCTGCCCAAAAGTTGTGTGGAAGATTGATTTTTTTTTTACCTCAAGTGTATTTGTTATTAAAATTCCTTGCTGAATTATTACAGAGAATAATTCATCCTAAGTTCTGTTGTAAATTTCAGCTGTCATTATCTGAAACATGGTGCACTAATATATTTCTGATACTAGATTGGATTAGAATAACTAGAATCAGATTTCTAATGCAAAAATCAAAATATGCTTTCCATGGGTATTCTCCAATATTTGTTTAAAATTCTGTTTTTCTGGTTTTTGCTTTTTGTTTTTTTTTTGTGTGTGATTGTATGTACCAGTACATTCATTTGATTAAAAATCAGAATTTTCTTGCAGAGTAATTTTCCAGGAATAGTGCCACTTTTTATGGTACTGATTCACATGGACATTTTGTTTATTCATATTCCCTCAGTCATTTCTTTCAAACTACGCTCACCTTCTGAGAGGCAATCAGATTTTCTGCTTCACAAAATTTACTATTTTGTGTTTATTTTCTTTTTTTCAAAAGAAGAGAAAAAAACAAAACAAAACAGATTTTCCACAAAATAAATTTTTTTAAAAGCAGACCAAAATGTTTACGTAAAATTAAAACATTTTTCTTCTGATTGTCAGCTTTTTAAAGTGCTGTAATCTAATATACAATATAAAAAGTCACTTTTGAAACACCAAATTAAAACTGTTCTTGGAAGGTAGGAACATTCAATTTAACCTTATCAGAATGCTCTGTTTAATTTCTTTTTATAAATGAAATGTCATCAGAATAAACATGCTTTGCTTTCAATGAATTGGCATTTTCCTTTGGAAAAAAGTTTAATCAGAATTTTCTGACCTGATCAACTTGCAAACCCTCTTATAAAGGATGGGAGTGTAGCACGTCCCGCGACGCCCAGCCCCTTGGTCTAGGGCGGGCGGCAACAAAAGAGGGGGCAGTCAGCGGCTCACCGCTGCCACCGTACAGGCCCCAGCCCTCAGTCTAGGGCGGGGCAGCAGTTCACAAGAATTGTATAGTTCTGGGCCCAACCCTCAGTCCAGGGCGGGGCAGCAGTTCACAAGAGTTGTATAGTTCTGGGCCCAGCCCTCAGTCCAGGGCGGGGCAGCAGTTCACAAGAGTTAAGCACCGGCCCAGCCCTCAGTTTGGGGCGGGGCAGCAACACAAGGGTAAACACTGGCCCAGCCCTCAGTTTGGGGTGGGGCAGCAACACAAGGGTTAAACACCAGCCCAGCCCTCAGTTTGGGGTGGGGCAGCAACACAAGGGTTAAACACCGGCCCAGCCCTCAGTTTGGGGTGGGGCAGCAACACAAGGGTTTACAGACAGGCTCAGCGGGGGCTGGCCCTGTCAGGGAGGGGGGTAGGGGGTCGCAGGCCCTCCCACTCCACTGCAACCCAGCCCGGGGCCCTGGGGGTCGCTCACATGCAACCCCGGCAGTGGGGATCCAGACCGCGACACACTGCCATTGGTTCGTGAGCGACGTTCCCCGGGCCACTTCCTACCTCACCCTCTGTTGGCGGCAGGTCCCAGTCCATCTGGTCGAAGGGTCCTCCTAGGTCGGTCTCCTCTGGGTCATCCACCTTTGGGGGCTCCGGCCAATCATCCATAACAACGTCGTTAGGGTAGTCAGGCGGCGGCAATACAGGAGACGCAAGGCGGTCCTGGGTTTGAGTGCTGTAAGGATCCGCCGGGACTCTGGGGCAGCCTGCTCCCGGGGCCTCTTCCAAGGCGGGGGGTCTCCACCGGCGGGAAGGTCCTGGTAGGTCCGGGAAGTCCGGGTAGTCTCCTTGGGGCATACGGACCCGGGGTTGCGTGAAGCCTCTGGGGGCCTGCTCCTCTGGCTTGGCTGGGCGGCCGCAGGCCCTCTCCCTTCGGCCCCGAGGAGCTCGTGCAGGCACGTCCTCCCTGCCCGGAGGCCCAGCCCCGAATGGTTCCTGGGTCCTGCCTTTGGCTCTTCTAGCCCCTGGCCCCGCCCTCTGAGGGGCGGGCCTCTGGTCTCCTGACTCTGGCCCCGCCCACCAGGGCCTCTGCATAGCTTCCCCCGCCTCCGGGTCTGCAGGAGGCCATACTGACTCACTACAGGGAGCATATTACAATAATAATTTGTCTTCTTATTGGTTGGCAAGTTTCACTAGTATTTAGTAAATGCTGCCTTTAGCTGCTTGGTTTCTATGCAAATAGTAACAAGACACAAAATCTATTACATTTTAGAACCCCTCCACAAATTCTAACCTGGAGAAATGCAACACTTTAGACATATAATTCAATGAAAATGATCAATATCCTTGAGAGGAAAGCTAAGTTAGAAACTGATTCTTCCAGGGTCTCCAAAGCTTATAGTTTATTAAACTATTACATGCCATTCAACTACTGAACTTCTTACCTGGGAAACATTGTTATGTTTCTGTCATGAAGGTGAAGGAACAATAGCTCAAAAGGCCCCAGGCACAAGTGAGTTACCAAGGCCTTCCACATAAGTGAGAGAAAAATAATTATCACTCTTCATAGATCACACAAAATTTATTTTGGGGTAAGTAAGTAAGGGTTGACTTACTGTGTGATGGATGTGACATGAATCAGCCTTGGCAGATATCCATCATTAAGCCCTGGTCGATGTTAATCATTAGTAAGGATGGTAAAGTAACTCATATACATAAAGAATCAACCCAAACTTTCATTGAACACTCAAGAACAATCTTAAACAGAACTTAGTTTAAGTCTGAAAAAGATCTGGTTAACTTTTTAATATTGAGCTGGATAAAATATCAATGAAGCAGTAATAATATAAAAAAATGATGAGCTGGCTCTAGGTCTCTAATTCCTTGACAGGAGTGTACATAGAGTACAAGTCTCATGACATTAATGGAAATTACTTGGTTGAAATCAATTAGAGATATTTATATATTCCATAGAAGAAGAAACAAGTTACAGGCCAGAATAAAATGTTATTTAGCAATTTTTTAAAAGATTCCCAGATAGAACTGATAACCTTTTAAGATAGAAAATGTCACCTAAACCTTTATAAATATGAACAAAATTTAAAGAATGGAAATTCAACTAATGTGCATTCTACTGAATGCTTCTTTAGGGTCACTTGAAGAAGAAAGGTTTTCTTTCAGTGAGTCTCAGTGCTCAAATTAGGTGAAAAAAAAAAAAAGCTTTTATTCTCTGCTACAACCCACCCTCAAATTAATGTGATCTTGTGCACCAATTTATCCACCTAGCAGTGAGGAGTTGCATCTGGGAAAACCAGCAGGTACACCTCACTGTATCAAGCCCAGGTAATTTCGTCTTTGCCCTATTACGATGATTTGTTTCACTTCTGCATTCAAATAGGCTATGTAATAAGCTGCTTTGAGAAAATAAAATCTGTTGATAGTGCCCTCCTTCTGTCGCCTCTAGTCTCTGATTTGCTCACCTCGATAATAATTTTTCTGATTTGTCAACCTTGATTACTATTTTTGGTTCTCTGTGACTGAAATATTGAGTCTGTTCTGCTATGGCTATGGTCTGAAGAAGTGCGTCTGTCCCAGGAAAGCTCATGATTTATTTTGTTAGTCTTTAAAGTGCTACTGGACTGCTTTTTTGTTTGGAGACTGTTGTGGATGACGATTATCTAGGTGGGAAATAAAAGTGGTGCACTGCAAGAGGGTAGTGATGGGAAATGTGAGCAGATACGCAGAAGTTTGTGTGTCCATTTCTGAACCTTCTGCAGACTCCTTCATGTATGAGAATGACAAGAATGCACCAGAATGAGGAACTGACACAGGTGCTCCATGGAACCTACTTTCCATCCCTATTTCAATAGGGGAGATCAGCCTACCAGTGGAAAGGATTAACAGGGTACTTGTCTCCTTAAGTATCAGAGAGGTAGCCGAGTCAGTCTGTATCTTCAAAAACAACAAGAAGTCCTGTGACATCTTAGAGACTAACAGATATTTTGGTTATTGGAAGAAGCAGGTCTTTGCCCTCGAAAGCTTATGCTCCAAAATATCTGTTGGTCTATAAGGTACCACAGGATTCTCTTCTTAGGACAAGTCTAGAGACAGGTCACAATATGGCCTTAGATTCTAAGGTCTGCAGCGTAGGAGATGTCTCATAAACTTTAAGGTCACAAGGGACCACAGTGATCATCTACTTTTAATGCCTGCACACTGTAGGGCACAAGACCACATCCACACCCTGTAAAAGACCCCTAACCTCTGCCTGAGCTACTGAAGACCTCAAATAATGGCATATCAAAACAAAAAGCAGTCAAGTAGCACTTTAAAGACTAACAAAATAGTTTATTAGGTGAGTTTTTGTGGGACAGACCCACTTCTTCAGGCCTGTCCCATGAAAACTCACCTAATAAACTATGTTGCTAGTCTTTAAAGTGCTACTTGACTGCTTTTTGTTTTAATAGTGTATAGGCTAGCATGGCTTACTCTCTGTTACTAAATAATAACATAAAATTTCAAATTATAGAGACTCCACCGTTCACACTAATTTAAATCTGAAAGTGACTCATGTCTCATACTGCAGAGGAAACCGACACACCTCGCCATCCATGGTCTCTGCCAACTATCTGACTGGGGAAAATTCTTTCTGGACCCCAATATGGTAATCAGTTGAACCCTGAGCACATGGGCAAGACCCAGCAGCCAGACACCTGGAAAAGAATTCTCAGTAGTAACTCAGAGGCCTCCCCACCTATCCTGTGTCTACACATGCCCCTTCCTTTCAAAAGGAGCATGTTAATGAGCAGGAACAAAACATGCAAATGAGGCTCTGCAATGAATATGCAGACCCTCATTAGCGTAATGGCGGCTGCGGAGATTCGAAAGTGCAGCTTTTCAAATCATGTGCTGCCTGTGGAGACAGGACCTTCCAAAAGGAGCCCCCCCAGTTTTTGAAAGCCCTTCTTCCTATCACCAGATCTGGTGTCCCATCACCGGCTGTTAGAGATACTTGCTGTTAGCAGTCACAGGTTGGCTGCATGCCATGTGTGGAAATCTCATCACACCTTATGCTCCACAACTTTATCAAGCTCAGTCTTGAACTCAACTAGGTTTTGTGTCCCCCACAACATCTCTTGGAAGGCTGCTCCAGCACACCACTCCTCTCATGGTTTATCTCATTCAAGCCTGTTGGATGGCGATTTATAACCATTTGTTCCTATGTCCGCTTGACACTTAAATAACTCCTCTTTCTCCTTAATATGTATCCCCCTGGTGGGTTTAGAGAGGGCAATTTAGGGTGACTATATGTTTCATTTTGGCTAGGACATACATGTCATTTTTAAGCACTGTCCTGGGTCATCCTGATTGTTTTGGCAAAAATGGCCATTTATCTTGGTTGCTGTCTCGCCAGTTCATCAGTACACAAGTGCAAATGGGAGCATGGAGGAATGTGCTGGGAGACGCAAACAGCAACACTAGCCCTGTGTGGGAAGGAGGGCTCTGGGGAGCAGCCTGGGCCAACTCAGCCCTGAATGGGGGGGCAGAGGCTGAGGATGAGGGGGGACTTCAGGCTGGCCCACTGCAGTGGTCTGTTTTCCTTCTGGAGAAATATGGTCACCATAGAGTAATCATATTTCCATTCAGTTTTCCTTAACTTTGACTAACCAAGCAAGCTCTTGGAGACTCAGCTCAGGTAGGTTTTCCATTCCTTGGATCATCCTAGTAGCCCTTCTTGTTGCCTGTTGAAGTTTGAATTCATCTTTCGTAAACATGAAAATCTGGAATTGGACTCAGTATTTCAATAGATGTCTCACCAGTGCTTTGTATAACAGTACTAGCACTTCCCTATCATCACTGGACATAGCTCAGCTGGTGTATTAGGAGATGAGGACACTATTAACTCCTTTCAAAGCTGCATCTCTCTGGTGACTCATTGCAATGCTGTGATCAACAGATATACCCAGATTTTTTTAGTTAAAGCTGTGAGTACACTAGAGAGTTTTGCCGACGGAAGGGCACTCTGTCGACATGACTGAGGTAGCCTCTACACCCATAAAGCGTTCTGTCAACAGAGTCTGGACAGAATTCTGCATTTGCCTTGATAGTGTTATCCCTCAAGAATTTGAGGGATAACACTGTGTTGACAGGGAGGGCTTCTGGTTGCCAGGCAGGCTTCTTTGCAGAGCTGCAATTCCGCTTTCTGTCACTAGAGGCCAGTGCAGTCTGGCAGGTCTCCGTTGATAGAGCAAGTTGTGTATAGCGCTAATCTGTCGACAGAGCTTCTGTCATGATTTCTCTGTTGACAGTAACTTCTATTGACAGATGCTTCTAGTGTAGACGTAGCCTAAGTGTATGTACAGAGCCTAGCAAAACAAAAACTCAAGTAATTTGCCTACTGTCACAACCCCATCCACTACTACACTATACAGTCACCCAGTCTGGAGTAAATGAACCCAACAGTTGCATCCATCAAGCTTTAAGCCCTCTGGGTCAGGAGACAGTTTAGTCACTCTTTCTACTTCTGCATCTATAAGAAAGAATTTTTCTCTGATTTTTTCCTTAGAATGTGGGACCTTGTCCTGAGCAAATAACTGTCTCTCCCTCACTCCCAGTTCAGGCTCTTCTGAAAAAATCAGAAAAAATCGATTTGGGTTAAACTTAAGTATCTAACCATGAATGCTCTAACCATTGGGATACAGCCTTTTAAAATTATTTTCTGTTCCCTTGTGAACCTATCTCAAATTATTTCCCCCTTCCATTGAAAATAGCCATGATTTTGGGTCAAACTTCCACATAGGTCCACAAAGGCCAAAACTACATTTTTCTGAGCACTAACTATTTGTCTGAAAATTTTTGCTGAGCGCTACCCTCAGTTATCTGCTCATACCCAGAAACTAGCGCCTCAGATCTGGTGGTGGTAAGTTGTATTCATGGAGATGGAATATACAGGCCCAAGGAATTAAAAGTGTAAACATAACCCTGTCACTGCTTAACATTAAATCATGCTAAACACACCTCAGCTGGCTTATTACTATGGCCAGCATATTATTGAATTTTTTAAAAATCTTTCTTGAAGGTACAGAAAACATGGAAAAACAGGTGCAACATTTTGAAATGTAAAGTAATAAATATGGCTTTCAGTTTTAACAGCATCCCCTGTTCTCTATTTCCTTTAGTGGATAAGAGATTTTAGAAGGGAAAGCCTGCTTCCCCACACTCCATCTGACAGTCTTTTAGATGGTATCAAAGATGGGCAAGATAAGACAACAAGTTACTACAGTTAGCTGGAGCTGTTGCTGTTGGTGATGTTCGTTAGATCCTGTTTCCTGTGACTTTGGCGGGCAAAAAGTAGTTTGCAAGCAGTGGTCCCAGGCACCAAGGCCAGTATGGATGTGTACCACCAGGAGAAACACATGCTGTCAGCTGTGGTCCACTGTGGACATTCTGGTAATCAGCTGGGCAGCACCTAAATCTCTCCTGGGTGACTGCCCAAGTGCTCAGCTTAAAGGGAACACTGGTTACAAGAGGTTGTTTGGGGCAGCATGACAAAACTGGGATCCTGCTGGACCAGGTGCATTAATAACGGGAACAGGATTAAAAACAGAGTGGGTTTTGTGAGATCAAAAATAGAGGGGATGTTGCCAGGCAGGGTGAAAGCAGGATTAAAAAAATACTCATCCCAGGCCACAAACAACCTGAACACTCTGGCTAGCAGCTGCTATCTGGCCACCAGACTCTGAAGACAGTGCTACTGCTAGCAGCAGTACAGAAATAAGGGATTACTTCATTCTACAAGTACTAAGGGCATGTGTGACAAATCCCATGAATGGGAAGTGGGGGCATGACTGGTAAAGGATAAAACAAGAGAAGCACACATGAAAGAGGAAAGAAGAGAACAGCAAATTGTCCTCCTGCTGTTGATTTTCATTGGCAGCCTTGCTGCTGTCAAAGCAAAGGCCCAGCACACTGTCTTATTAGCTAGTCCGAGATTTTACAAACTTGTGCCAGCACCAGCCCATTTAGGGTGTTGTTTTCACTTGCCTTTCTGGTGACAGCCTTGAAGCAATACTGCAAAATGTGCTGTCTTGCCAGCAAATCAAGACTCTTAGTAGACAGCAAGAAGGAGAGGGATTGGAAATAAAGGAATAAGGTGGGGAAAGGAGAAGTATACTTGGGTCCAGGCAGCAAAGTCTAATATACCAGCTGTTGTTTGATTCAGTTGGAGCTCTTGGAACTGGCAATGTCACCTGGATCCCTCTCTTAATTGTCCATGTACTGTCTTTTGCCTGCTACATTTCTTTTCCTCTGAGGCCTCCTCCCTTTTTATTTAATCATCCCAGAAGGGAGCAATGAGTGGAATGGCCCATCTTCTCATTAATTTGTCCACCAGCCTAATTTTGTTTAACTGATTTCCACTTTCCTTTTTCACGGGACATGGTCTTAACACAAACCTTGACTTTTATCAGAAGATCTTTTAGTTTAGACTCATCCAATCTATGTCTCTTTTCTGTACCTTTTCTGATCAGCACTTATTGTTATAAGTTTGCTTTTGATGAACTTTCACTTTTCAAAGCTGACCCTCACCCGTCAGCTAAGTTTGGAAGCCCATTTATTACAACAGGTTCTAATACACAGTGGAAGTTCCAATATAAAATGGACTTCACAATTTTATTCAGACATATTGTATAGCTTTTAAAATAAATCATATCAAATACCCACATCACACCTTTGTAGACTATATATTAGGCACCATTCAAATATGCCCCCCTGGTATGAGATGTAGGTGGAGAATGCATTTTATTACCAAACCATCTGTTCACACCTTAAAATTCACTGCAGGGGCCAGGCTAAGGAAAGCTGGGAAGTAATAGTACTGTAAACTTCAGTTTTGTGATTAGGATAACAGGGCATTGTTCATGTACATTCCTCATCTAGCAAAGCAAATAAGAAAACTGTTTTTAGACTGAAGTGTAATCTGAATGGAATCCACTAAAATAATAAATTGGAGACAGAATTTAATTATTGCTTTTCTCTGCATGAGTTGCTCCTTGGCCCCTTTGCAAACTTGCTAGCACTTATTTTCAATTCTTCTCTTACTCTTTATCTTCTGACATTATTTACATACCTAACTGTGATGTGTTTACCATACAATTAGAACAGATCTATATTTCAATTAAATATCAGTTCAGGATCACAGCTTCAAGCTATTTTTCAGTGTTGGTAGTGATCAATAGAAATAGATGCTGAACAAAGAAGACAAATAGATTTTCTGGGAAGTCAGGTTGCTTTTTTTTTCCCAACTTTCTTCTCTTAGCCCCTTTCTTATACTGAATGAAAAGATTATATTTCCTTCATCCTTTTAGCTATTCAATGACATGCATTTAGAAAGTCGAAATCTGATACTAATTGCTACATCATTTTACTTAATTGACACCATTACTTTTTTCTCTGTAACTCACCATGACAGCTATTCTCATCTGAGATGAGGTGGCTGATTGTCCTGGAACAAAAATGTCAATGGCAAATAAAGGGCAGGGCAGTGGGTGGTGGAAACATTTACTGTTGCCAAAGAAAAGAATGAACTCATGTCTTGCCACTGGTCATGGGCAATAGGCAACTTTGGAGAAACCTTCCCTTATTTTTGGGACATGTTCCAGCAAACTATTCTTACTGATAAACGTCAAGAATTATCCATTTTTTTGGTCTAAATAAAGGAGAACTTGAGAATTTAGGCAGGTATAATATTTTTAACTACATAAATCATGCTTGGCTATGTCAAAGATGAAAACTTCTACATAATCTGTGAATTTGTAACTATTTATTGACAGTTCACTAATACTAAAGTCTTTCATTTCTATTAAATCACATGAAATATATCAGATATATAAGAAATAGTCAATATCTAGCATTCACAATAGTGTTGCTTCAGTGGCAATTTGGTGGGCTAATCAGTGAGATTTCCACTATTCTGGGAAAAAAGTGATAAGGACTGTCAACCCTTATCTTCTAAACTTCAGCCTAAAATGGACATAATCTAAATAATGTCCCCATCAATAATTAACTCGAGTGTGTTTCCTTTCACATCTGTGTACCATGTGCCAAAATCTCTTCTTATTCACCTTACTGTAATATTTATTTTCACATACATGAGAGCTGAATGCATTTGTGTACTCATGTAAGAGGAATTCTTATTAGCCATAAGGTTCTAAAGTTTATCATTATCAAGTGGTGTAATAGGTGAGGGAAAACAAATGAAAACCCGATGAAGCAGATGAAGAACAGGGCAGCAGCCAACAGAGGAGTTTGCTTGGGAAACATCCAAGAGGAGCTCAGGTAAATGTGGCTTTTGCGGGGCTGTGTTGTAAGCTGGTGTGTTGAGTCTCCAAGTGTCTGTCTATGAACATTTGTTTTGCAGTTTGAAAAGAGGGGCAGTTTGAAAGTGTGTTTGGCAGTTTGAAAAGTTTGAAAAGTGCGAATTGTGAGTGCTTTGTTCTAGGTGGGCTTTCAAAGGATGATTGGATTGGAGGCAAGGCTTTGAGCCAGGCCTAGCCAGCAGCCTTATAAAAAGACAGACACAGCGAAAACTGTGAGCAGCAAACAGGCAGCAGCCAGTAGAGGCTTTGCCTTGGCGGGGACCCCCATACTGTGCAGCCTTTTTCTTGTAATTTATTTCTCTTCTGCCTTTCAATGGGCAATACAATCATCTGAGGGAACTCTCTGAAGAAAGGGAAAATAGATAGTGACAAATCCGCTGTTGTGAACTGCACAGCACGTGCCATGTTTGCCTTCCTCTCAGAAGATAAGAGGGATTTCATCTGTACCAAATGCAAGTTGGTCTCCATCTTGGAGGAAAAGATTAGAGGACTGGAGGCCCAAATAACAACCCGCTGGTCCGTCAGAGAAGATGAAGTCTTCCCCAATAGAAGACAGCATTTAATACTACAGGCACAGCAGGCAGAAGTGCCAATGAAGGCAATGCAGAACGAGGAAGAAAACTGGAAGCATGTAACATCGTAAGAACATAAGAACGGCCATACTGGGTCAGACCAAAGGTCCATCTAGCCCAGTATCCTGTCTGCTGACAGTAGCCAATGCCAGGTGCCCCAGGGGAGGTGAACCGAAGACAATTATCAAGTGATTTGTCTCCTGCCATCCATCTCCCACCTTCAACAAAAGGCTAGTCACCATACCTTACCCCTTGCTAATAGCCATCTATGGACCTAACCTCCAAATATTTATCAAGCTCTTTTTTAAACTCAGTTAGAGTCCTGGCCTTCACAGCGTCCTCTGGTAAGGAGTTCCACAGGTTGACTGTGCGCTGTGTGAAGAAAAACTTTATTTTATTAGTTTTGAACCTGCTACGCATTAATTTCATTTGGTGTCCTCTAGTTCTTATATTATGGGAACAAGTAAATAACTTTTCTGTATTCACTTTCTCCACACCATTCATGGTTTTATATACCTCTATCATATTGCCCCTCAGTCTCCTCTTTTCTAGACTGAAAAGTCCAAGTCTCTCTAGCCTCTCCTCATATGGGACTCGTTCCAAACCCTTAATCATTTTAGTTGCCCTTTTCTGAACCTTTTCTAACACCAATATATCTTTTTTGACGTGACGAGACCACATCTGCACACAGTACTCAAGATGTGGGCGTATCATAGTTTTATATAGGGGAAGTAAGATATTCTTCATCTTATTTTCTATCCTTTTTTTAATTATTCCTAACATCCTATTTGCTTTACTGACTGCCGCTGCACACTGCATGGATGTTTTCAGAGAACTATCCACTATAATTCCAAGATCCCTTTCCTGATCTGTTGTAGCTAAATTTGCCCCCATCATATTGTGTGTATAATTGGAGTTATTTTTCCCAATGTGCATTACCTTACACTTACTCACATGAAATTTCATTTGCCATTTTGCTGCCCAATCACTCAGTTTGCTGAGATCTCCAGGAGAAGAAAGCCAATTCAGGTATCCCCAGTTCCAGTGGAGTTAAGCAACTGCTTTCAGGCTCTCTGCATGGGCGCTGCAGTGGAGAATATTGTGGCAGAGACTTCTCAGGGAAGGCATCAGAAGAAGACCCCCCTGACTGGAAGGCATGGCATGCATAGTCCTAGGAGGAGAAAAATACAAAAAACACAGGTGGTGATGGTCAGAGATGCCCTCCTAAAAGGGGCAGGAGTCATCCATCTGCTGTGCAGACCTGAAATCTTGGGAAGTATCCTGCTTACCAGGAGCTAGAATTGAGAATGTGATCAAGAGTCTTCCAAAACTTTTCAAACCTTAAGATTGTTACACATTTCTCCATCTCCATGTAGGAACTAATGATACAGCCAAGAATGACCTTGAGCAGATCACTGCAGATTATGTAGCCCTGGAAAAGAAGATCAAGGAGTATGGAGAGCAAGTGATGTTCTCGTCCATCCTCCCTATTGAAGGAAGGGGTCCAGATACAGACTGTAGAATTATGGAAGTAAATGCATGGTTGTGCAGGTGGTGTCAGACAGAGGACTTTGGTTTCTTTGACCATGAGATTCTATTTCGGGCACAAGGATTGCTAGGTAGAGATGGGATCCACCTAACAAAGAGAAGAAAGAGCACTTTTGCAGGCATGCTTGCAAGCCTAGTGAGGAGGGCTCTAAACTAGGTTCATCGGGAACGATGACAGAAGCCCTGAGGTAAGTGGGGTATTGGGAAGAAATGCAAGGAGGAAGTAACAGCAAAGGAGGACCCCTGATTCAAAAAGGAGTAGGTAGGCCAATTGGGTAATTAACTACGGTGTTTGTACACAAATGCAAGAAGCCTGGAAAATCAGCAGAAAGAATTAGAAGCCCTGGGACAGTCAATGAAGTATGAGGTGATTGGAATAATGGCCACTTGGTGGGATGACTCACACAACTGAATTATTCTCATGAAAGGGTATAAACTATTCAGGAAGTACAGGCAGCGGAGAAAAGCCAGAGAGCAGGATGATTGCTCAGAGCTCCAGTATATAGAGGGAGAAAAAGCTCATTGAGAGTATGTGGATTAAGCTTAGATGTGGAAGCAACAGAGGTGATGGTGTTGTTGGTGTCTGCTATAGACCATTGAATCAGTTGGAGGAGATAGATGAGGTTTTCTTCAGACAACTATAAGACAAGCTTCCAGATTATAGGCCCTGGTTCTCGTGGGGGACTTTATTCACCCTGACATCTGTTGGGACTCCAATACAAAGAATCATAGAATCCTAGGGCTGGAAGGGATCTCAGGAGGTCGTCTAGTCCAGCCCCCTGCCTAAAGCAGGATCAACCCCAAGTAAATCATCCTAGCCATGATTATGTCAAGCTGGGACTTGAAAACCTCTAGGGATGGAGAGTCCAGTACGTCTCTAAGGCCGTGTCTACACAAGCCCCAAACTTCGAAATGGCCATGCAAATGGCCATTTCGAGTTTAGTAATGAAGCACTGAAATACATATTCAGCACCTCATCAGCATGCGAGCGGCTGTGGCACTTCTAAATTGACGCAGCTCGTCACCACGTGGCTCTTCCAGACAGGGCTCCTTTTCGAAAGGACGCCGGCTACTTCAAAGTCCCCTTATTCATATGAGCAGATGGGAATAAGGGGACTTCGAAGTAGGCAGGGTCCTTTTGAAAAGGAGCCCCATCTGGATGAGCAGTGCGGTGGTGAGCCGCGTCAATTTTGAAGCGCCATGGCCTCCCGCATGCTAATGAGGCGCTGAATATGTATTTCAGCACTTCATTAGTAAACTTCAAAATGGCCATTTGCTTGGCCATTTCAAAGTTTGGGGCTAGTGTAAACATAGCCTAACACATCCCAGTGCCTCACTACCCTCCTGGTGAAATAGTTTTTTTCTAATATCCAACCTGCACTTCTCCCTCTGTGACTTCAGACCATTGCTCCTTGTTCTGCCACCTGTCACCACTGGGAACAGTCTCTCTCCATCCTCTTTAGAGTCTCCTTTCAGGAAGTTGAAAGCTGCTATCAAATCACCCCTCAATCTTCTCTTCTGAAAACTAAATACAACAGCACACAGGCAATCGAGGAAGCTTTATGAAGAATGTTGGGAATAACTTCATGGTACAAGTGCTGAAGGAACCAACTAGGGGTTGTGCACCGTTTCACAAACAGAGAGGAACTAGTAGGAGAAGTAGAAGTGGATGTCAACCTGCACTGCAGCGACCATGAGCTGGTAGATTTCATGATCCTGACAAAAGGAAGAATGGTAATCAGTAAAATACAGTCTCTGGATTTCAGAAGAACAGACTTAGACTGCCTTAGAGAACTGATGCGCAGGATCCCTTGGGAAGCTAATATAAAGAGGAAAGAAGTCCAGAAGAACTGGCGGTATTTTAAAGAAGCCTTATTGAAGGCACAGGAACAAACCATCATGATGCATTGTGGTTTTCAAGTATTTAAAATGGTGTCATAAGGAGGAGAACATTTGTTCTTCTTGGCCTCTGAGGATAGAACAAGAAGCAATGGGCTCAAACTACAGCAAGGGAGGTTTAAGTTGGACATTAGGAAAAAGTTCCTAACTGTCAGGTTGGTCAAACACTGGAATAGATTGCCTAGGGTGGTTGTGGAATCTCCATCTCTGGAGATATTTAAGAACAAGTTAGATAAATGTCTGTCAGGGAAGGTCTAGACAGTACTTGGTCCTACCATGAGGGCAAGGGGCTGGACTTGATGACCTCTCAAGGTCCCTTCCAGTCCTAACATTCTATGGTTCTATGATTCATAGTAAGAAAAGCAAACATGGTAGGCAACCAGCTTTGCTTACCAGGGAAATTCTTGTTTAACTTAAATGCAAAAAGGACGTATAGAAGAAGTGGAAACTTTGATGAATGACTAAGGAGGAGTATAAATATATTGCTCAAGAGTACAGGGGAGTAATCAGGAGGTGAAAACAAAACTGAAACCTCAGCTAACAAGGAATGTGAAGAGTAACAACAGAGGTGTGTACAGGTGTGTCAACAATAAGAGGGTGATCAGGGACGGTGTCGCCCCCTTATTGGATAAGGGAGGTACCTTTGTGGCAGATGAAGTGGGAAAAGCTCAAGTACACAATTCTCTTTTTTGCCTCTGTCTTCACAGACAAAGACAAATTCCAGATTACTGCACCTAAACAATGCAGAATGAGAAGGAGGTGGGCATCGCTCAGTTGGGAAAGAACAAGTTAAGAGCTGTTTAGAAAAGCTAGACATGCACAAATCCATGGGTCCAGATTTAATTCACCCAAGGTACTGAGAGAATTGGCAAATGTCATTGCATAATCTTTGACCATTATCTTTGAAAACTCATGGAGATTAGGAGAGATTCAAGATGACTGGAAAGAGGCAAATACAGTGCCCATCTTTAAAAAAGGAAAGGAGGACAATCCAGAGAATTATAGACCAGTCAACCTTACTTTAGTGTCAAGAAAAATCATAGAGAGGATCCTCAAAGAATCCATTGTGAAACTCTTGGAAGAGGGGAAAGTGATCAGAAATAGTCAACATGGATTCACTAAAGGCAAGTCATGCTTGGCCAATCTGATTAGCTTCTATGATAAGGTAACTGGCTCTGTGGATACAGGGAAGGCAGTGGACATGATATACCTTGACTTTAGCAAAGCTTTTGACACAGTCTGTCACTATATTCTTGCTTGCAAGTTAAGGAAGTACGGATTGGATACATGGACTGAAAGGTAATTAGAAAGCTGGCTAGATGATCTGGCCCAATCAGTAGTGATTAACAACTATATGTCTGGTTGGTAGTTGGCTTCAAGTGGAGTGTCCCAAGGATCAGTTCTAGGGACAGTATTGTTCAATATCTTTATTAAAGACCTGGATAAGGGACTGGATTGTACCCTCAGCAAACTTGTGGATGACACTAAGCGAGGGGGACAGGGAGGGCAGGGATAAGGTCCAGAATGACCTAGACAACCTGAAGGATTGGGCAAAAAGAAATCTGATGAGTTTCAACAAGGAGAATTGCAGAGTCCTGCATATGGGACAGAAGAATCCCAAGCATTGTTACAAGCTGGAGACCAGCTGACTAAGTAGCAGTGCAGCAGAAAAGGACCTGGGAATCACAGTGGATGAGAAGCTGGATAAGAGTCACCAGTGTGCCCTTGTAGCCAAGAAGGCTAACAGCATATTGGGGGCCATTAGGAGAAACATGTTCAGCAGATCTAGAGAAGTTATTATTCCCCTCTGTTCAGCACTGATGAGGCCACATCCGGAGTACTGCCTCCAGTTTTGGGCCCCCCAGTATAGAAAGGATGTGGACACATTGGAGAGGATTCTATGGAGGGCAATGAAAATGATTAGGGAGTTGGAGCACATGACTTATGAGGAGAGGCTGGGGGAGCTGAGCTCTTTTAGTTTGCAGGAGAGAAGAGAGAGGGGTGATTTGGTAGCAGCCTTCAACTTCCTGAAGTGAGGATCCAAACAGGATGGAGAGAGGCTGTTTTCAGTAGTGACGGATGGCAAAATAAGGATCAGTGGTCTCAAGATGCAGAGCAGGAGGTGTGGGCTGAATATCAGGAAAAAAATTTTCACCAGAAGGGTGGTGAAGCACTGGACTAGGTTACCTAGAGAGACGGTAGAATCCACATCTCTAGAGGTTTTTAAGCCCTGGCTTGACAAAATCCTGGCTGGGATGATTTAGTTAGGGTTGATCCTGTTTTGGGTAGGAGCTGTACTTAATGACCAACTCAGGTTCCTTTCAGCCCTAGGATTCTATGATTCTATTTTACAAATCTAAGAAACAGAATAAACTATTGAAAACATGCTATAGCTTTTTGCCAGGCTTTCAGATCCTGTCCTACTGTAATAAGGAATATAACATCCCACAGAAAATGTATTAAATGTAGTGTATTCAATCATTTCGTGATTTGACTGAAGTCACTGACACCATGTAATTGTGAGTGCATGTTCCATCTTAGCTGCAAAGAGTGTGATTAAATTCTTGTATTGCACATTTAATTGCCTGTGTGAATAAGTTCTACTGTGTGTCAAACTGTGTCTCCTCCCATATAAAATATGCCATTCTTGTGTGAATGCTTGCGTGGCTGAATTTAAAATTCACTCTCCATGAGTATCCAAGCATGTAAGCTTATCATTTGCTTTTGCATGAGTTTGTACTAGTAAAAATAAAAACTTGCATGACTGCAAAAGCAAAGGTTAAAGTAAATTTATTCTGAACTTTAAGCAAGCCATTTATGCAGTGTTTGCCCATTTAAAGTAACAAGAGGATATAATGTGCCCCTCCAGGGTTTCTGTCCCTAAGCACACCCCAAAAGATAAAGTGACACTCATATCTAATTCTAGAGGGCTGCACAAAGTGAAACTGAATCAAAAGAAAAGTGTAAGTAAAATCGTAGATTTCAGGATCCGGACAAAAGGAAGAAGGGTGAGCAGTAACATACAGACCCTTGATTTCAGAAGAGCAGACTGTGACTCTCTAAGAGACTGGATAAGCAGGATCCCTTGGGAAATGAAGATGAAGGGGAAAAGACTTGAAGAGAACTGGAAGTATTTTAAAGAAGTCTTACTGAAGGCACAGGAACAAACAATCCCTCTGCGTAGTAAGAAATGCAAACATGGTAGGCAACCAGCTTGGCTTAACAGGGAAGTCCTTAGTCAGCTTAAATGCAAAAAGGATGCATACAAGAAATGGAAATAAGGACAGTTGACCAAGGAGGAGTATAAACATACGGCTGGAAAATGCCGGGCAGTAATCAGGAAAGTGAAAGCACAATTGGAACTGCAGCTGGCAAGGGACTTGAAGAGTAACAAGAAGGGTTTCTACAGGTATGTGAACAATAAATGGGTTATCAGAGAAGGTGTGGGGCCATTACTGGATGAGGGAGGTAACCTAGTGACAGATGATGCAGGAAAAGCTGAAGTACTCAATGCTTTTTTTGCCTCAGTCTTCACGGACAAAGTCAACTTCCCAATGATGCTCCTAGATGATGCAGTACGGGAAGGTGGAGGGCAGCCATCTGTGGGGAAGGAACAAGTTCTGAGCTATCTAGAAACACTAGATGTGCACAAGTCCATGGGTCTGGATTTAATGCACCCCAGGGTACTGAGGGAATTGGCAGAAGTCATTGCTGAACCTTTGGCCATTATCCTTGAAGACTCTTGGAGATCGGGGGAGATACCGGATGACTGGAAGAAGTCAAACGTAGTGCCCATCTTTAAAAAAGGAAAGAAGGACAATCCAGGGAACTATAGACCTGTCAGCCTTACCTCAATCCCTGGGAAAATAATGGAGGGAATCCTCAAGGAATCCATTTTGAAGCACTTGGAAGAGGGGAAAGTGATCAAAAGTAGCCAACATGGATTCACCAGGGGCAAGTCCTGCCTCACCAATCTGATCAGCTTCTATGACAATGTAACAAGCTCTGTGGACATGAGGAAGTCAGTGGATGGGATATACCTTGACTTCAGCAAGGCTTTTGATACGGTCTCCCACAACATTCTTGTCCATAAGTTAAGGAAATATGGATTGGATCCTTGGACTATAAGATGGATAGAAACCTGGCTTGATGGTCGGGCCCAACAGGTAGTGGTCAATGGCTCAATATCTGGATGGCAGTCTGTTTCAAGTGGAGTGCCGCAAGGCTCAATTCTGGGGTCTGTGTTATTCAACATCTTTATTAATGACCTGGATGAGGGACTGGGTTGCACCCTCAGCAAGTTTGCAGATGACACAAAACTAGGGGGAGAGGTAGATACATTGGAGGGTAGAGAGAGAATCCAGAGGGACCTGGATAGATTGGAGGAGTGGGCCAAAAGAAATCTGATGCGGTTCAGTAAGGAGAAGTGTACAGTCCTGCACCTGGGGCAGAAAAATCCCAAACAGTGTTATAGGCTGGGGACCGACTGGCTCAGCAGCAGTATGATGGAAAGGGACCTAGGCGTTATGGTGGATGAAAGGCTGGATATGAGTAAACAGTGTGCCCTTGTAGCCAAGAAAGCTAACGACACACTGGGGTGCATTAGGAGGAGCATTTTGAGCAGATCTAGAGAAGTAGTTATTCCTCTTTATTCGGCACTGGTGAAGCCACATCTGGAATATTGTGTCCAGTTTTGGGCCCCCCACTATAAAAAAAGATGTGGATTTGCTAGAGCAGGTTCCGTGAAGGGCAACAAAAATGATTAAGGGTCTGGAGCACAAGACCTATGAAGATAGGCTGAGGGATCTGGGCTTGTTTAGTTTACAAAAGAGAAGACTTAGAGGTGATTTAATAACAGCCTTCAACTTCCTGAAGGGGAGCTCTGAAGAGGAGGGTGGGAAACTGTTCTCAGTGGTGTCAGATGGCAGAACAAGGAGTAATGGTCAGAAGTTGAAGAGGGAAAGGTGTAGGTTAGATACTAGGAAAAACTTCTTCACCAGGTGGGTGGTGAAGCATTGGAATGTGTTTCCTAGAGAGTTGGTGGATTCTCCATCCCTTGAGGTTTTTAAGTCCCAGCTGGACAAGGTCCTGGCTGGGATGACTTAGTTGGGGTTGATCCTGCTTGAAGTGGGGGGGCTGGACTAGATGACCTCCTGAGGTCCCTTCCAGCCCTATGATTCTGTGATTCTGTATTCCAGCAGAATTTCACTTGATAAATGTTTGTCAAGAAGTTCAAATCTTTCCTATTGTCTCCGTAAATTATTAGACTAGATTTTGGGTCATAATAATAAATTTAAATTAAATTTTTGTGGGTAGGGGCATTCTGCATTCAAAAGCCTTGAAGGAATTGTCATCAAATGCTAACACTTCCAAATGCTAATCTGTAAGGGAGTGTGCTCACTTCTCCTGAGCACTCACTTTGCTGAGTGTGCATACTTGCACACCCTCTCTCCAGCTGTCTACAGAGCTGTCTACTCTATATACAAAGATGATATATGGATAATAATTCTTACCAGTCTATAACTTTTCCATTTATACCTTATGGCTATGTCTACACTACAGCGCTCTTTCAAAAGAACCTTTCTTGAAATTTTGAATTCGAAAGTAGTCTTTCGAAAGAGAGTGTCCACACACAAAAAAGTGGATCATGCCTTCCATTTTTTTCTTTGGAAAGAACACCCCGTTCTTTCAAAAAAAGGCATCTACACAGTCTTGGTGCTCGTTTGAAAGATAGGGGCAGGAAACACCATGGACAGAGTCGCATGGCTGCAATGTGCTTCTGGGAGCCTCAGTCAGCCGCTCCTTGCAAGGGCCCCTCTCTAACAGCCCCTCTCTGCTCATGCTGAGTCTGTTCACAACGCAGAAGCACCCTACCCACACACCTGTGCATATCAGACCTGGCACTGTCAGGGAACAGAAACACTATGGACTCATGGAGGCTGAGCAGCTCCATGATGAAGAGCTCCTTGACGCCATGGTCCTCCTTTTGGACATAGTGTTCCTTGCTGCCGTCCAGCTTCTCAAGCCGCCTCAATCACCCACTGTGCTCCTGCCAGCATTCTAGGTGAGGCCCCATCCACGCCCCATATCCCGGGTGCCCTGTCACCTATGGAGGCATCCCAGCTGCACAGAGTGGTGGGAGCAGCTCATCATGGGTGAGTGGGATGATGCCAGATGGCTCCAGAACTTCCGCATGACAAAGCGCATGTTTCTGGAGCTGTACCACTGGCTCACCCCTCGCCCTCTAACACCTTGACTACCCACATGTGGCCCACACTCTCTGTCATGATGAGGGTCAGCACTGTGATCTGGAAGCTGGTCAACCCAGATAATTACCAGTCGGTGGGACCCAGTTTGGTGTGGGAAAGGCCACTGTCAGCAACATCCTCATGGAGGTAGCAATGGCTCTTGGACAACACATGCTGTGCGGAGGAAAGAGGTGACTCCTGGCAAGGGGAACCCTTGGGGACAGGGTGGACAGGGAAGGAGGGGGGTTCTGGAGGGAGGGGACAGGAACGGGGAGAAGGGGGGCCCTGGAGGGAGGGGACAGGGACAGGGGAGGAAGGGGTATGGGATCACCCTGGCATGCACTCAAGAAAGAGTGCTTTCCCTATCTATCCCTTGCAGACTGTCAGAGCAATCAACACTGTGCTCCTGTGAAGGGTTGTCTGCACTGGGTACATTGATGTGGCCATCATGGGATTCATTGTGCTGGGGATCCCCAACTATTTCAGAGTGCTGGATGGGACACATATCCATATCCATGCTCTGGATCATAGACTGGGACATTTAATCAACTGTAAGGGGTATCATTCTGTGCTTTTTTCATGGCTTGGTTGATGTGAGTGGATGGATGCTTTAGGGATTTGTGTGAGGGCTGGTCGGGCCAGGCTGGGCCCATGATGTCCAGGTGTTCAGAAACTTGGGCCTCAAATGCAGGATGGAGGTTGGGACCTGCCTCTCCCAGTGGGAGTTTAATGTGCATTGTGGCTGATGCTGCATAACTCCTGGTAATGCAACCCTACATGGGGAACCTGACTCGACACTGGAACTGTTTAACAACTGGCTGAACCGTGTCTGGAACAGTGTTGAGAGTGCGCATGAGAGACAGTGCCTCCTGATGTAACTGAAGGTTGGTCTGATGAATGTGCCTGTGATCAAGGGGGGCCGGTGTGCTCTTCACAACATGGTGGAAAGCAAAGGTGAGCCCTTCATATAGTTGGGCCACTGGGCTGCTGAGGCAGGTAACTGCTATGAGCAGCAAGCAGCTGTACCATGTCACCATGACAGGTAATTACCAGGGGGTCCCTCTGTGAATTCTGGAGTGTCCCTGCTTGAGGATGTCTGGTCCATTGGAAAGGAGGGATTGGCAATGATGAGGATATATTAACGGGAGTGTTGTGAGCAAGACACAAGAAGTCATTCTTCCACTCTACTCGGCGGTCATTACGCCTCAGTTGGAGTACTGTGTCCAGTTCTGAGCAGCACATTTCAAGAAAGATGTGGAGAAATTGGTGAAGGTCCAAAGAAGAGCAACAAGAATGATTAAAGGTCTGGAGAACATGAGCCCTGATGGAAGACTGAAAGAACTGGGCTTGTTTAGTTTAGAAAAGAGAAGATTTAAAGGGGACATGGTAGCGGTTCTCAAGTACCTCAAAGAGGGTTACAAGGAGGAGGGAGAAAAATTGTTCTCCTTGGCTTCTGAGGATAGGACCAGGAGCAATGGTCCTCCCAAGAAGGCAGAGAACTGGACTCGATGACCTCTTGAGGCCCGTTCCAGTTGTAGTAGTCTATGATTGCCAGATCCCTCCTCTTCTCAGGTCTGAGGCAGCTCCAGGCGAATGGTCTGGGTTCATGGTACTGCCTGCTGCTGCTCCTCCTTGGGCTTCACATCTGGGTCACCATGCCCAGAAGCTTTACTGGAGGGGCCATGTCCTGCAGACCAAGGAGCTTGTTCAGGTCTTTGTATTGCAAGCATGTTGCTGGCAAGCCCCCAGACCTCTGGGATGCATCCCTGGCCTGGACATAGGCTTGCTGCAATTCTTTTACTTTTCTCTGGACCTAGTCTGGGTTGCAGCGAGGGTGTCCATGGGTGGCCAAGCCAGCAGCCAGGTGGGCAAATGTTGGGGCATTTTGTCACCTGCCAGTTGCCTGCAGTACCTCTTATCTCTCCATGGTGCAAGGAGGTCCCACCGTTTAGGGTCTGTCCAAGCAGCAACCCTCCTTTTGCTGGATGTTGGGCCTTTGCAGGTCATTGGGGGAGCCCTGGGGCTCTTTCTGCTTCTGGCTGGCAGACATCATTTACATGCTGTTTAAAAAAGAGTTTTAAAAGTGGCTGAGAGGGTGGTAAGCTGCAGCTTCAATGCCTTGCTGCTTTCCATCTTTCAGCTTCCTGCCACAAGAGTTGGTGGATCACTTCTGTTGTAAATGTGGCAGGACACAGTCACCATAGAGTTCTGTAGGCACTTCCTGGGAGGGCAGTGTTATGGAGGATTGCTCTTTCAAAAGAGCATCCTGCAGAGCTTCTACACATTTTCTTTGAAAATGATCTTTCAAAATACAAACAACAAGAAGTCCTGTGTCACCTTATAGACTAACAGGTGTGGAAGTAAAAGAGTTACATTGTAAAAATCACACTATGATACAATGTTGCTTCTGAGCTCAAGAAGGGGAAGTTATGTTGATGCTGTGTGTAGGAATGTAGGGTGGGTTTGGATGGAGCCAGGTGTGCCTGGGAAAGCAGGAACCAGAGCAGTAGGTGCTAGACGGTAACTAATTAAGGTAACCAGAGAGTCATAAACAGGAGACTGCTGAAGGTGACATGGAAATGAAGATACGTGACTGGTCTCAGGGGTTATGTGGGGTGTGTGTGTGTCTGGTTTTTCTTTGTTAATTAACTTGCCTTCTTTTGACTGTATAAATTGAAAGACCTGAGCCCTAGGGGGGAGCTCACCTTTTTCTGAATGTATTAGCAGAGCAGCTTTGCTAATAAACAGAGTGGTCTGACAAATTGTGAGTCTCGAGTCTAACTTTGACACAGGTATTTTGCAGCATAAGCTTTTGTGGACAAAGACCCACTTCATCAGGTGCATCTGACGAAGTGGGCCTTTGCCCATGAAAGCTCATGCTCCAAAATATCTGTTAGTCTATAAGGCGCCACAGGACTTGTTGTTTTTGAAGATACAGACTAACTCAGCTACCCCTCTGATACTTTCAAAATAAGGCACTCTTCCTGAAACAGGAATGGAAAAGAGTTTCTGAAACCGGGTCCATGTTCTTTCAAAGATAATTCTGAAAGAACTTTTTTCGTGTGTAATCGTTCTGCATGAAATTTCAAAAGAGAGGCTACTTTTGAAATATCTTTCAAAAGAGCATGCTCGTGTAGATGCAGCCTATGTGACATATGAGCTGCGTCTACACGTGCACGCTACTTCGAAGTAGCGGCACCAACTTCGAAATAGCGCCCGTCACGTCTACACGCGTCGGGCGCTATTTCGAAGTTAACTTCGACGTTAGGCGGCGAGACGTCGAAGTCGCTAACCTCATGAGGAGATAGGAATAGCGCCCTACTTCGACGTTCAACGTCGAAGTAGGGACCGTGTAGACGATCTGCGTCCCGCAACGTCGAAATTGCTGGGTCCTCCATGGCGGCCATCAGCTGGGGGGTTGAGAGATGCTCTCTCTCCAGCCCCTGCGGGGCTCTATGGTCACCGTGGGCAGCAGCCCTTAGCCCAGGGCTTCTGGCTGCTTCTGCGGCAGCGGGGGATCTATGCTGCAGGCACAGGGTATGCAACCAGTTGTCAGCTCTGTGGATCTTGTGTTGTTTAGTGCAACTGTGTCTGGGAGGGGCCCTTTAAGGGAGCGGCTTGCTGTTGAGTCCGCCCTGTGACCCTGTCTGCAGCTGTGCCTGGCATCCCTATTTCGATGTGTGCTACTTTGACATGTAGACGTTCCCTTGCTGCGCCTATTTCGATGTTGGGCTGAGCAACGTCGAAGTTGAACATCGACGTTGCTGGCCCTGGAGGACGTGTAGACGTTATTCATCGAAATAGACTATTTCGATGTCGCAACATCGAAATAAGCTATTTCGATGTTGGCTGCATGTGTAGACGTAGCCATGTTGTTCAAGATGTATTGAACTCTGAGACCTTTCACGATTTATTGCAATTTTGCAATAGCAGTGCCTGTATGGGTGTAACTAGTTATCTTGTTCTTAATACAGAATTACAGGAGCCATTACATTAACCTCACCGAATCATCTTTTCAAAACATGTTCTTAACTGTGCATCCATCCAGGCCAGAAACTTTAAAATCTTTATTTCCCTGTGGCAAAGGAAGAGGTCATATAGATGGGAGAGTGAAAAGCCTCAAGTGAAATCTTTGTACACGTGAAGGTAAACCCTGCTAATTCATCAATAATACTTTTTTCTAGTGGGTCCTGTATTTAATTTATATCATGTGACTCATTGGCTTGTTAAAAGTGCTGTACATAAGGGCCTCAGTCTTGTAAATCTTGGCTTGTCTAAGTGACATGTGACCATTCTCATCAACAACAACATCTGAGGCACGTAAAGGTTTGAAAGATCAGGCCCCACAGTGGTTTGTACTCTGAGTAGTAGCTGAAATAGAAGAAACAGCCTCTAAGTGGCTTTCTTTTGAAAGGATGAATTTATTAAAACATCTAAAATGCCAGATTCTATCAAGAACAAAGATATCTCTGTGGGTGAGTGTGAATCAGATCCTAAATTACTCACAGAGAAACAGGTTGGCAATGGCATTTACAGGAAAGCAGGTGTAGTGTTAAAATTAAAATACTTCAATTCCCGGTCCACCCACCCTGATGATGGCAAAAAAACAGAAGGACTGATTCTTTTAAATCATATAATAATTAAACAATGTAAAGAAACTGAAAAATAAGTAAGCAGAGCCTTTACACACAAGAAGGAGAGGCAGGGAGAGAGTGGGAGAGTAACAGTGAAGCTTTCAGGCCATATACAATATGGCACCAATTTAGTGAATATAGCTTTCAGGCAGATGGAGGAAAAAGCTGAAGATTTTTCAGATTCCTGAAAAAGCAAAAATGTTTCCAATTGACCACATGGGCATACAGTTTCAAAGTAAAAGGGGACCAAGAGGAGGGAAAACCATAAATTGGCTCTGTGAATCTCCTGCAGTTATCTCTTCCCCTTTGTTACCATGAAAAACGTTCATTGCAACAAAGACCTGAATTTCTTGTGTTGCAATCAGCCGCAGAAAAAGAAAATGGATCCAAGTTTCTTGAGTGGTACTCCTCTCCTCTAACCACTAGACACAGATATCTCTTATGGAACAATTACATTAGAGGCATGTACAAAGTGGTTTGATACTGCGATGAAGAGACTAATGGACTGAAACTACAGCTGGTAGATAATGTCATGATTATTTGGCATACAACAGCTCAGGCTGCTGCTACACTCCCATTCTCCCATCAGAGGAGACATGGAAATGAGTCAATTTGAAGCAGGCTAATGAGATGCTAATGTGCATATTCAGCTCCTCATTAGCATAATAGTGGCTGTGCAAACAGACTTCGAATTGCAGATTGACAGTGAAGATGGGAGTGGCTTTGAAATAAGCCCCACACTTTGACATTCCCTTACTCCAATCTAGTTCTGTGGGAGTAGGGGAAAGTCGAAGTGGGGTGCTAATTTCGAAGCTGTCCCCACCTTCACTGTCAATCTGCAATGCGAAGTCTGTCCACACAGCCACCATTATGCTGAGGTGCTGAATATGCACAGTAGTGCCTCATTAGCCTGCTTCAGATTGCCTCCTTACCGTGGCACCTTCGACAGGAGAATGATAGTGTAGCAGCAGCTCACAGTTCAGGAAGCAATAGTTGACATGAGTACTTTTTACTCAAATCCCACAAAAGTTACAGTTACATCAACTTAGGTATTTTAAAAACTCGTGTCTTATTGCAAAAGGGGGTGAATTTTTGTGTATGAATTTTAGGATGGAAATAAAAAAGGGGGGGAGTTGTGATGGCAACAGTAGAAAAAATTAGTCAACAGATGTTTGCAAAGAGTGTTTTTTCATCAACTTGTTTCCATCAAATGTTAGTAAATTATTGTGTATATTGTTTTCCATTATTTAGCCAGCTCCAATGGAGATCTAAAGTTAAAATCCTGGGCAGCATATGAAGCTAAAAGGGGGCACGGCTGTATTGACATGAACGAGTACACAGGTTAATGTCTAAAGAAGTAAGGCTGATAACACAAATTTCTGGCAAAACTCATTTTTTTATGGAAAATTGGGCTTTTAATAGAACACAAGTTTTTTCTAAAAGCTTGTATTCTGTTGAAAACAGATAACCCAAACCTAAAATATTTTGTCTGAAACTCTCATATTTTGATTTGACTGTGCTTCATGGGAGATGTACTTTGATATCACATGTCCACATATTTTTGTATGGGTTGGCTGGGATTGCCATCCAGGTTATATCTCCCATGATTACTTCCCTCCTGAAAACTGAAATAAGCTGCATCTACACGTGCACGCTACTTCAAAGTAGCAGCACCAACTTCGAAATAGCGCCCGTCGCGTCTACACGCGTCGGGCGCTATTTCGAAGTTAACTTCGATGTTAGGCGGCGAGACGTCGACGTCGCTAACCTCATGAGGAGATAGGAATAGCGCCCTACTTCGACTTTCAATGTCGAAGTAGGGACCGTGTAGACGATCCGTGTCCCGCAACGTCGAAATTGCCGGGTCCTCCATGGCGGCCATCAGCTGGGGGGTTGAGAGACGCTCTCTCTCCAGCCCCTGCGGGGCTCTATGGTCACCGTGGGCAGCAGCCCTTAGCCCAGGGCTTCTGGCTGCTTCTGCGGCAGCGGGGGATCTATGCTGCAGGCACAGGGTCTGCAACCAGTTGTCAACTCTGTGGATCGTGTGTTGTTTAGTGCAACTGTGTCTGGGAGGGGCCCTTTAAGGGAGCGGCTGGCTGTTGAGTCCGCCCTGTGACCCTGTCTGCAGCTGTGCCTGGCATCCCTATTTCGATGTGTGCTACTTTGACGTGTAGACGTTCCCTCGCTGCGCCTATTTCGATGTTGGGCTGAGCAACGTCGAAGTTGAACATCGACGTTGCCGGCCCTGGAGGACGTGTAGACGTTATTCATCGAAATAGACTATTTCGATGTCGCAACATCGAAATAAGCTATTTCGATGTTGGCTGCACTTGTAGACGTAGCCATAGAGGATAATTTTTAAAAAGATTTGAATGTTGGGGTTAGGATCACAAAAGACAGTGTTGGCATGGCAAATTGCATGGGCATGTTATTTGCACTAAAGCTGGCAAATTAAATTGTTGGACCATACTTTAGGTATCATTCACTCATGCATGATTCATAGGAAGTCTTTTGTTAACTGACTCTTTCCAAAGAGAAAAAAATAATGGAGAACACCAAATAGGTTGCATCTAATCCCTCTTCTTAGTTCATAGAACTGTCTGCCAACAGGTTTTTTACTCCACTGGGATAGCGTGACAGGTGTAGCCCAAAGACCAGTGTGCTTCTAGTAACCCTGGGAACTAAAAGTTGAGGCCTACAAACTATGGCATGTTGGAGAACTTCCTGATTCCTGCCCAGATGTACCTTCTGGGTCTCAGCACTGAGAGAGTTGGGTGCATGTAGGCTGCAAGCAGAAAGGCTGCTGAATTTTAATCCTGTTCTCTGTTCTTTACAGGAAGGACCAAAAAGTCCTTAGAAAGCATCCTGTCATATTCAAGAATTAACCCGCTGAGGGGGATCCCATAGTGCAGGAAAATATAAATCTGGATGAATCAGGTCCCCTTTGTATCACCGCAGAAACTTTCTACATATTATTACCTACTAAACTGCCTTACAATAGAGCCAAAGGTGATAAAAGTCTTGAATGTGAGGTAGGGTGACCAATTGTAGCCAGAGAGAACCCCCGCTTTTCTCTACTCCATCTTGTCTCTCCTGGGTGCTTCAGAGCACCAAAGGGTTAAAAAGAAACAGTTCAGCCCTGGAATGCCCAAGAGTGCAGATGTGCTTATCTCAGCCACAGTCTTGAAGCTCCAGAGCAAGAGACAATGGGCTAATAAACAGCTGGGCCTTGGACTGCTCTTGGCTAATTAGCATCAGTTGATTCGCCTACACAAACGTCCCAGACAGAGGAAAAATCTCTGGCCTATAAAGAAAGAATGCCCTAAAATTATCTCCACCCCACAGGTATGAACCAGCCTTGTGAGAACCAGTGTCTTGAGATGAGTTAATTCAATCGGCACCCTTTTGGATAAGGAAGAAGCGTACATGACCCAATGGGTATAAAGTAAGGGTCCGGCAGCCAATCTAATTGAGCTCCAATTACCTTTACCTGCTGGTCAGGAGGGTCGTTGCCTCCCGAGGTCCTCGTTATTTATTGCTTCTTCCTGAGGGATTGAGTGAAACGCTGGCCACGCCACGTTGGTAATGCAGGGGTGAGAATAAGACCTGTGAAGTGTATTGCTTTCCTTTTGTTTTCTTTGTGCACATTCAATAATAGATCTATGAATTGTTACATGCTAGCTATAGACAACTAAAGAACAAAGTGTAAACCTTGTATCTTTGTAACAAAGTATAAATCTTTTAAGTTTGCAACAAAGTATATATCTTGCAATCTTGTAACCATAAGAGTTAAGTCTCCTTAGTCAATAAATAAGCAACTGGTTAAGCTGTAACCTGACTCTGCCTGTTACTGTGCAAGCCGAACACAAAACAAAGAACCCAGCTGCTTTTCAGCTGTAATTAGCCTGGTGATTGGTAAGAGAGAGAGCACTGAGAGCTGAGCGCTGAGTCCTGCCACCTCCACGGGACAGACTCTCTGGGGCACCCATCAGCCACACCTGGCTGCCCGCTGCGAAGGGACTTTCTCGTCCTAGCAGTTAAAAACTTGGATGTTAGGACCTAGGGGCATCCGTCAGCCTGCCTAGGCTGCCTGCTGTGAAGGGCCTGTCTGTCCTAGCTGTTAAAGACTCGGATGAAAATAAGGGCATAGGTGGTATCTTACCCGACCATTGGCTAACACCAACCATCCCGTATTGGGCGGGACAGTCCTGTATTTGGGATGCCACAAAGTGTCCCTACTTATTTTTTAAAAGGGATGAATTGTTCTATATTTAGTCCTTTGGAGCCTGGGGGTGGCGGTGGGAGCATCTGCTTTTTTGGGGCTCCGGGCTGGGACCTCCTGCAGCTGCCGCATCCCTGGGGCTCTGGGCTGGGAGGTCCTGCAGCTGCCACTTCCCTGGAGCTCCAGGCCACAGCCATCACTTCCCTCGGGGCTCTGGTCCTGGAGATCCCATGGCTGTTGCTCCCCTGGGGCTCTGGGCCAGGACTGCCCATGGCCACCTTTTTTCATGGGGCTCCGGGCTGGGAGCTCGCTGGCCACCACTGTCCCAGGACTCCAGATGGGGAGCGCCCATGGCTGCTGCAACCTCAGGGCTCTGGGCGGGGAGCACCTGTGGCTGCCGCTTTCCCAGGGCTTGGTGCAGCTGGGAGGAGCCTCCCTTCCCCTGACATAGCTCCCTGACCTGTATTTAGGACAGGGAGATATGGTTGGCCTAATGTGAGGAGTCGTGGGTTGCCCATCTTCTTGAATGACATACAGTGGTGTGAATGTTAACCTTGCTTGTTACTAACTAGAAATCAGAGATATAGCCACTATTTATTGTCATGTAATTTTTATGTCATTCCTCCTATTACTATTTCCAGCACCTAGGATTATCAGTCCAAAGCCATTTGACTTTAGTGTTGCAAGTTACCCATTTACTAATAATGAAAACTGCCATTCTACTTGAAAATTCAGTAACTTAATTAACCAAAAAAAACTGTTGGAAGATCCTATACTCTATCAGCTAAAGGTCTGATTCTGCAACCTGTATTCTCAATGAATATCTCTTATGCAAGCGAGAAGTCCCACTGAATTTACCTAACCATATGACTCTAAATAAGTTTTTGCTAGTCAGTGTGGCTAAGGGTTGTAGAATTTGATTTTATGTGAACTGTATGGAAAGACGACACCAAGAAGAGCACGAAAGTAAACAATAGGAAGGCTATTGAAATATATGTTGTTTGCAGGGAGTGACACTAAAATTCTTCACTTGTTAGTTTTCCTGAACTTTCTATTTGCTTGTTTTGTAATGATAGGGAGGTGGCCTTGAAAATGCCTAGTGATACCAAACTCTTTGCTGCGCTGCCTTTTCTGTCCCTTTGCGGATATGAGGTACTCTTTTTACTAGCCAGAGAGCAAAACTGCTAAGTGAACTCTGCCTGCTACTCACTGTGCCCTGTAGCACAAGTTGTGGAATGCTTTCAGAGAACCACCTCTCGGTGCCTGATTCTTTTAGAGCTGCTAGTGCACTGTACTGACAAATGACTTTGCCAATTGTGTATTTTTGATAGATAATTTGAAGCATATACAAGTATACATTTCAGGATGGAATTAAGAGCACAAGTCCCATGATGGTTAGCATATTTGGATTTCATACACTTGTATATTGTGGTTTTCAAAAACCAACTCCTAAATTGAGTCAGTAAGTTCTTCAAAAATATTTCACGTGCCGATTAACAAGGTAATGCAAGCCTATTACAACTTTTTGCCCTTTTGTTTTATTAAGTGCCTGACATTTCACAGCATTAGCTGATGACATATAATGAATTTGACTATGTGTGCTGTGTTATGGAACACGATGCAAAACCTAAAAAGAAATATGGATTGAAATATTGCCTTTAGCTTGGATAGCTACTGTTTAGTTTGATGTTTTCAGAAGAAAATCTCTCACAGAAGCAGTGTTCTATGAGGGTATATTATTGTAGGAGGCTGGCATATTTCTGTATTAACATTATTTCAGTTAGAAGAGATCTGGCACCTGTCAGTCTTCAAGATTTCCTAAGTGTTACTACTTCATGATCTGCTTCAGAAAAAGTGTTTACTTCTCAAAGTAGCTCTTTTCCCAAATATATAGCCTCCATACAGCCAAAATGTGGCACTTGTCTGTTTGTGCATACAGGCACAGAACTTCTGAGAGCAGTTCTTGACTTCTTGGAAGTGTCTGCAGATCTCTGGGGCTGTTCGTTCACAACTGATTTCAAGTACTAGTAGCTTTCTAACTTCACACACTTTAAAGCATCAGCTGAATACGGCTCTGTGGAGGATTCATAGGCAGACCCACCATGAGGTATTTGACAGCAGGAATTAGACTACTTATCAGGCTCATAAAGACCCTTGTGTTATTCATGGGAGATAAATAAGCCATCACAACCTCATCGTAAGAGGAAGGCTGGGGACTACAGAAGACTAACCCACTGATGCTGCCTCATATGAGATAGAACCCATATTCAAGAACATTATGGATCCAGGTGGTTCATGTGGAAAAGTCTGACAAACCTCTACAAGCATTTTGCCATCAACCATAGTGGTGATTTATGTGTAGGCTGTCTCTCCTTTCACTGTCAGTTATGCGAAGACAAAAGGTGGAAGCCCACATGATCAGTGTCTCCATTTAGTTAGTCATGAGCCCCATGGAACTCAGCACGGATGCAGTCAGAACTGAGGCTCCCATAGATCCAAATGATAGCACCAGATTATCCCAGATTTGAGAATTCTAGAGCACCCACAGTTTTACGTGCACTGAGGGGGTGAAAATTTAGAAGAAAACATGTTTGGAATCAATTTCATGGGTATGTTGGGAGAACAGTCTGCTTTCAGTACCAAGGATGGCATCATTTCTTTGATATCTCACCCAACAGAGCCCTTGGGGGACAAAGACAAGCCCTGAAAGGTATCCAGTGCAGGGGACCAGTCTGACTAATCTGAATCCAATCTGAACTCATTTGGGGATCTTTAGATCTAGATTACCAGCCGCAACGAGTTCTAGCCCAATCTGATAGCTGGAACTTCTACTGCAGCCTTTCTTTTTCTTGTGTAGGACCTCATAACAGCTGGAGCAATGAAAAACACTCCTTTTGACATCGCTATAGACTAATACACTTAAGAAGAGCCAATTATGATGATCTGGTAGGACCTCCTGCATAAATCAGGCTGTAGAATTTCACCCAATTACCTCACATATCCAAAAGGCATCTGATCTCCTCACAGTGAATTTGACTTCAGTGGAGTCTTTATGGATGCCCTCTCCATCAGGAATCTGCCAGATGATACTAAGCTTCAGTACTGAGGCACTTTGAAACCAGCAGAAAATTATCCTGTGTTCTTAAACATGAGTGAAGATGTTGCAGTTCAGTTCTTTTTTTTTGACTCTTTGATGAAGTGCTATCCCTTAAGAAAAAAAAATGCTTTTTATGACCCATGGGCCATGTCTACACTAGCCAAAAACTTCAAATGGCCATTTCGAAGTTTACTAATGTGCTACTTCGAAGTCCCCTTATTCCTATGAGCAGATGGGAATAAGAGGACTTCAAAGTAGGCGGGGTCCTTTCAAAAAGGAGCCCCATCTGGACGAGCCGAGCGGTGGCCAGCCACATCAATTTCGAAGTGCTGCGGCCTCCCACATGCTAATGAGGCCCTGAATATGTATTTCAGCGCTTCATTAGTAAACTCCGAAATGGCCATTTGAATGGCCATTTTGAAGTTTTTGGCTAGTGTAGACATGGCCAAATACACTTAAAGTATTAGGTAGGCAAAGGTCACATCTTTGCAGCTAAAATGACATTATAAAGTTGCTGTCTCCTGGTTTGAGTGGTTTTTTTTGTTTGTTTACCACACCAAGACATGCAATGTTACATTTAGCAGAAGGATTACTTGCTTGAGATGATGTTCAATTGCTACTTTGTCAGTTGTTTCTGAAATAACAAGTTGCCTACTTTCCTTCGGTGGATTTCTTATAAATTATAGAAATCTAGTCAACATTTTTCAAGGCATTTATTATTTTTGAAGTCATCTTTCCCAAAGCCAGAAATGTTTCTTCTGGTACAGTAGCATTGTTTCTTGAGTATTTTAAATCAAAGGGTAAGATGATCTGAGATGCACATCTAAAACTGGTTTATCGTACTTGGTTGATTTCTCAGGAACGCATGCAGAATAGTCTTTGATCATAAAGCCTATTCAGCAAGCTTCTGAAAATAAAACAAGCCTACCCTGTGAACATGTAACTTCCAGAATGTGGTCTTCTTTATAAATACATTCTTGTTATCCTAATCAATATCTGAGTAATTAAAATGCCTGAAAATCAATGTTCTTGTCTTGTTCATAGGTATTTCTTATCTCTAAAAAGGTGCCATGATCTACCCTCCTCCACCTCTTTGTAGCCAAATGCACTTGACTAACTTATTTGGCTGTAATTTATAGCTAAACCGTTTCTATTGCATCAGCTAAAATTACATTGTTTTTCCTTCTACACTGACTATCATTCCTTCCTCCATATTAATTTCTTTAACAGCTAGACTGTGTTTTGAGTTTTATTACCAGGGTTTTTTCTTGTTATGCTTATCATCATCCACACAACAAATCTTCATTTATTATGTGTTGTTAATATTTCTCTGTATGGTATGTTGGAGAAAAGCCATTGGGTGAAATCCTCATGTCCTGTTTAAGACCAGTATAATTCTTAAAAAAGACAGAATAGTGTAGAATTCCTCGAGCCATCTGGAAGAATATTACAGAAATATAGAAGACAGAAACAGACTGCCTTCCCTTATTTCTCTCCCACAAGTCCTGGTGTAGGGTTTGTGCTGCAAGTGAGGTTGCTCCTGCAACATGCGGAGCTGTTGAGATTCTGGACAGTATAGAGAAGGAACATCTGCAGCATGGGTGTCCAACCTTTTGGCTTGCCTGGGCCACATTGAGTGAAGAGGAATTGTCTTGGGCCGCATATAAAATATATAATATAGTTAATGTATATAAATCACATAATAATGTTAAAAGTTTACGATCTTGTGGGGCCACATTACTAGCTGTCCAGAGCCGCATGCGGCCCGCGGGCCGTGGGTTGGACACACCTGATCTACAGGATCAGCAGAGATTGTTCGTCTACATTGCAGGGTCCTTTTGGTTACATGTACGGGACATACATAACGTATACCCTTAGCTCAGGTACAAATAGCGGAGTAGATGGTGAGGCACTGCTTAGATGTGTAAAGACATTACTGGTGGATGTGTGCACTACAGGGTTTCTACATGCTCAAGAAGTATCTCTTTGTCTACATTGTTGGATGGATAAACCTGTGGCCAGGGAAAAGGGTGCTGGCAGTAGAGAAATAGTGGGGAAAGATTCTGCTTGATCCCCACTGCAGCAGTCTTTCCCTGGTGGGGGCAGTCATTCCTCTGGGCACACCGTACCTCACAGTGGCACTTGGTAACCCCCACATTCATCATTCTTATATGGTTGTAGTATTTCATAAGAAGTACACCCTGTGGAGTATTGTAAGAAAAGCCATGATCTCCTGGAAGGCATTGTTCTGTCCAAATGTGTATCTTTTTAGAGGGTATAAAATTATCATGTGTTGCTGTGTGAAGAGAAGAAAGGCTATTTGCTGGAACAAGTTTTCAATGCAAATGAGATTGGCCTGTTTTGGAAGCATATACCTATCGAGGATGTGAGTGATGTAAGAATAAATTTGAATATTGATTAGGCTAAGTCAGTCACACCAGAGCAATGGACTGGACTAAAACTAAGTCCTTTCCAATGCTCCCAGGATTTTACCCCGCGACCCTGCTCGCCATCTGCGGTGGGTCTAATCACAACGGGGTTTCAGGGTGTGTGAACTGCGCTGCTGCGGTGTGTTTACCCAAGGAAGAAATACGGACAAGGTGTTAGGTTCAAACAGGGAGAAAGGGTTTATTTAACAAAGTAAAAGGGTGGATTATGGTAAGCTGGGTGACACAAAATATATGGACCCTTGTTTTTCTGAAATAAGCACAGGATTTGAATACTAATTGGCTTATAGCCTTAAACAATAGGTAACTGCTATAACAGCACTGCTATCTAACCCCTTAGCTACTTACTGCACTTCCGGGACGGGCCGTGCAGCCTTCGATGCATGCTGTAAAATGGAAAGATTAACTTCAGAGCTGAATATTGTATTTATTTATTCCTGGATCTTCCTGAGGTTCACCAGGTCGCTCAACCCTTGGCCGACTACCGCGGGGAGCAGATCTTACTTAGAATAAGAATTTGCCTGCACTAAGCTAGGTCAATTCTCTAGTTAAGTGGGTTGCCCTGCTGGCCAAGCAGGGGAGAGCCCAGTATATGCGGGGTTTCCTTCTGAGAGGTTATCCCCTTAGTTAAACGGTGGGGTTTTCCTAGTTAAAGGTTATCCCCTCAAAAATGGTACTGCCTATTTCGACCACCTTGTTATGGTAGCCCTTTATTGCAGAACCTTGATTACCCTTAAAGGGTTACTAAGAACACCAGGGTTTTCCCTTTATAGGGTTATCCCTGACTGCTCTACCCTCCTAAATAGGGGGGAGCTTATAGCTCTGGATTATAATTTTAAAGCAGTTTGCCTAACTACCCTTCTGTGTGCATGTAATAGTTTTACGCTAGACCAATAGCATTGGCCTCCTGTGCCTTTACAAAGAGACAAGGGGTACAAAATATAAGACATAGATCACGGACTTGGGAAAGTCCCAATCCACTCTCTGTTACAAAACTATATAAAAACATTAACTGCTCACCTAATTACTTATATTAGCCTTAAACCCAGACCACAAATACCTCCTTATTCCTGCTCTGTAATCCAGGCGCTGGGCCTGTAGTTCTCTTCGAGCTAGGAAGTTATGACCCTCACGGCGCGCTTGTACGGCAGCCGCGTCAGGTCAGATAGTAAAGGAGGAAGAAAAAGAGAGGCAGGAGGAAAAACCGGCTTGGTTAACAAAAACCTCCTGTGTTTTTTAGGAACGACCGTGATATTTCAGACACCGGCCTGACCTAGGGTCGGTGACTGGAAGGGCAGGGTCGCTACTGTGGTTTCCCCGTGCAGGGCACCGTTGTTTAGGCGGTGCAGTCTGCCAGGCAAACCCTCCGGATAAAAGAACCGGAGCCTTACTAGTGATTTTTTGCTCTTTGTAGACTGGAGCTCTTCTGGTCTTCTGGCTGGAACTCTTCTGTTCTTCGTCGGCCCACGGCAGCTAGCGAGCGATGACTGACATGCAGGTCAGCTTCGGCTCTTCCACCAGCGATGTTCGGCTACAGGCTCAGTCCAGCTCTTAGCTCAGTCCTTCTCTGTAGTCTTCTTTCTTCTTTGTCTGCTCTCCTCCGAGGTCTGGTCCGGAATGCCCCAAGCAGGGCTGCTCTCCTGAATATATGCTGCCTGGGTGGACCTGTTTGACAACTTTTGCCTGCTAGGTCCTCCTCAGTGCCACAATGTATCAAAGGGGCATTTGACTATTACATATGGATAAGGATTCTAAATTAACCAATCAGTTTGAAACCTTTCAAACCATAACTTCATACATATTCATAGCCCGCCGAATATTAATTGCAACTGTCATTTTCCAGCGGCCATTTTGTGTATCTAAACACCATTTTGACAGTAAATATACTTTACAATTTATCTAATTTTTGATGTGGTTTGTGAGGGAAATATGTCACCACTGCTGGTAAAGCAGATTATAAATTTTAAATGCTTAGCTTAAGGGCTGTTTGGTCAGGATGCAGGGCAACCACACAGACACCACGGCTCATGGACAGGGACATATAAATCACCTCAGAAGAGGATTTTTCTACAATACCCACATGCCCATTTCTTTTAATGGAAGAGAGATCAGATTCAGGTATTAAGGCAGCAAAAGACAGGCAAACTTTCTTATTTTGTGCAAATGCTTCAGGTGACTGCATGATAAAACCCCTGCTTCTTTACTGAGCCCTCAACCTGCATGCTCTTAAAGACAAAAATATAAACCACCTTTCTGTTTTCTGATGACATAATAGAAAATCGTGGGTAATGCTGCACTGTTTTTAAACTGGTTTCATAATTGCTTTGTTTATGAAGTTGAACATTAACTAACCCAAAAAATCTTGCATTTAAAATGTTGCTAATTCTGGAGAATGCACCTGGTTACCCAGACTCATTACTGTTGTCTTACCCTAATGTTGAGTATCAGAGAGGTAGTCTGTAACTTCGAGAACAACAAGAAGTCTGGTGAAGCGGGTCTTTGTCCATGAAAGCTTATGCTCCAAAATATCTGTTAGTCTATAAGATGCCACAAGACTTCTTGTTCCTAATGTTGAGGTCATCTTCCTCTCTCACCCTCCCCAAACCACCTTATTCTTCATCACATGGAACAGGTTATAATTAAAAAACACTTAAGAGCTATTTCACCAGACCTGTGTTTGACGACAGCAAAGAGATCATTGAAAAAAATCCTCAGCTTATAGTGAAAAATATCTAGAAAGGCTACACCATCGCAGACATAAGGACTGTAATCAAAGAGCCACTGAATGACATAAAACAGCCTACCTTTAATGCTGTATGGTAGAAGCTTTGGAAGGAAGCAGTGAACAATTTCATTCGTGTTCCTGCAGGTAAAGATGAAAATAAAAATTCTAGTGACTGCATAGCATTTGGGCAGTGAAAGTTTTTGATGACATGGAGTCTCATGAAAGTACAGACTTGCTCGACTTTCACTCTCAGGAGTTAACAGAAAAGGACTGGGAAAAATTCATAGTAACATGTAGCATGATAAAAGTGAAGAGCAAAACAATTTGGGACCAAAATTGAAGTTGGCTGTAGCTAATCTTAATGATTTTTTTCTCAAAGCTTCAAACCTGAGTGATCACATGTTGGAAATTGATCCTTTCATGGAATGAAGCCCAACCTTCAAATGAGGATTCATTAAATTGCTAAGACCATACTGAGAGCTACAGAAAGACCTTGGTAACAAGATGTCAGCCCACACTTCATACTTTCTTCATAAAGGTAGAGGAAGGAACAACATGAGAGCTCTCCCCTCAACCATCATGCAGTGGCCTTCAAAAAGCATCTGAAGTGGCTGTTAAGTCAGCTCAAGCCTCGCCTAATAATTGCCTGAATCATTTATGAAGGATGCCATCTCGGGATCAAAGGTACTTGTAGCGGGCATACAATTTGATTTGTTACTGTACTTAGTATTTAAGATATGTAAAATGTTATTTACATTTGCTTTATTTAGCATGCTGTCTTCCTTGCTTGATTTTTTTAGAAGATGTAAAACATATTTTAAGGGCTTTTATACATTCCCTCCCAACCTCAGTTCTCCTAGCCCTATTTTTCCTATAGGATCTTAAGTTCCTTTACATGAATTCTGTTGCTGCAGGGCTTTCAAGAACATAACCATCTTGGTTGGGGATGGATTGCTGTACTGTTTAGTAAAAAGCAGTTATTTTTATTTTATGTCTACTACTTCCTATCTAACTTTCTGTAGACAGTCAACCTGATTTTTATTCTACTGCATAGACAATGAGTTTATTTTGAACTGGTTGGGAATCGTCAGCTCAGGTGCAAAAGCAGTGCATGTCCTCTCCACATTGACTGAAGGGAAAGCTGAGTTATAAACTTACACTGGTCAGGAGTTTGACCAGGGCAGAATGGCACAGACCCAGGGCACAAGGCTGGGGAGTTGGACAGAACTGGCTGTAGTCTCTCTGTTGTTCATTCATGAATAGCTGAGAGGAGCATTCACCTAACTCGTCTGTGTTTATCCCTGCCTATGGGTATCTGTGTGAGTGCGATATCTGCCTGAGGTTTGCAGCTTGTCACAGCAACCCAGTGTGAGAAGGAGCCCAGGTTAGAGGGACAGAGGGATCCATGGTACCACTCTGCTAGGTTGCAACCCAGGGACCCCATTACACCCACTGCAGTTAAAGATTCTATCAGCAAGGAAAGGTGTTAGCAGCTCCCAGGATACAACCTGCTTTTTACTTCAGTGTGCAGCTACATGTACCTTACTCACCGATGGAAGAGGTATGCAGTGCGGACATAGCCAGAATCACACCTCAGGCCACAGGTGGGGATCCTCTGGACAATGGGCCCTACACAGTTTGTCAGGGTTAGCCTGTGCTGGATAGGAGGACTGATTGTCCTTTCTGAACATCTTATCTCATCTTCTATTATTTTTACTGAAATATTTGTGTGTTTGATTTTTTTCTCTGCATTTCCTCCCTCAAGATATATAGCAAGGGAAAAGTTTACTTGGAACTGAGGCTTCCTCTTAACACAAGTTCAGGGTTGGGTTCAAAGTCCATTGAAGTTAATGGAAGATTTCTGTAACTTCACTAACCTTTAATTTCTCTCTCTCTCTCTCTCTCTCTGTCTCTCATTAAATCAAATCCCAAACTCTATAAGAAAACCAACCATTCAGTGATTCTCAGCATGCTAACCAAAACTGCAATTCTTCTACTAATCTTTGGTTATATTACATCAAATAAAGTCAACACCTTAGTTTCAGTTTTCTGATCCATTCTTCACGTAGTCTCTTATATATCTTATATAGCTACACAACATGCACCACAGCTATAAATGGGTGCATCCCAGTTTCCTGGGCTAACTATTACACACCCTTTCAGTAAAACATTTGTAGACTGATTTCTTACTTTAATTTCAATTTATCTGACAGAAGCATCTATACAGTATACAACGCAGCCCAATATTTCACTGCTATTATATGTTATCATCCCCTCACTCTCTGTCTTTGGGTTATACAGCCTCATCCTCTAACCCACCGTTGGTGACATTCAGTACCTGAAATCTCTTGGAGACTGTTACTTCATCCATCTCTTTAATACCCATATACCTCTTCTTATACAGGTTGAACCTCTCTAATCTGGAACTCTCTCATACAGCAACATCCATAATCTGGCATGATTTTAGTTAGTTGGATGACCACTTATCATGGGTATGGCAAAGTTTCTGTCACCCCATAAAGTTTGTTTACAGCTACCAGTCCATGACCCCAGTGCTCTGTGCTATTACTCAGCTTTAATTTACTCCTAAATAGCTACGTCTACATGGGTATGCTACATCGAAATAGCTTATTTCGATGTAGCGAAATCGAAATAAGCTATTTTGATGAATAACGTCTACATGTCCTCCAGAGCTGGTGCCATCGACTTTCAACGTCGACGTTGGGCAGCACTACATCGAAGTAGGCGTTGCAGGGGAGCATCTACACACCAGAGCGGCCCACATCGAAATAAGGGTGCCAGGAACAGCTGCAGACAGGGTCACAGGGTGGACTAGCACTTCCGGGACAACAGCAAGCCGCTCTCTTAAAGGGCCTCTCCCAGACACACTTGCACTAAACAGCACAAGATCCACAGAGCCGACAACTCGTTGCAGACCCTGTGCATGCAGCATGGATCCCCAGCTGCAGCAGCAGCAGCCAGAAGCCCTGGGCTAAGGGCTGCTGCACATGGTGACCATAGAGCCCCACAGGGGCTGGAGAGAGCGTCTCTCAACCCCTCAGCTGATGGCTGCCATGGCGGACCCCGCTCTTTCGATGTTGTGGGATGCGGATCGTCTACACGTGCCCTACTTCGACGTTCAATGTCGAAGTAGGGCGCTATTCCCATCTCCTGTTGGGGATAGCTACTTTGACGTCTCACTGCCTTACGTCAATTTCAACTTCAAAATAGCGCTCACCACGTGTAGATGTGGCGGGCGCTATTTCGAAGTTGGCATGGCTACTTCGAAGTGGCCGGCTTGTGTAGACACGGCTAATGTCTTCTAACAGCCCAGTAAGTGTTGGTAATGTGCTGGACAATATAGACCTCTCATGGTCTGGCAAATTCTCATGTCTCGCACCAGTCAGGTCACGAGGATGCCAGACAAGAGAGGTTCAACCTGTACTTGCTTCTTCTCCAGTCATTGTTCCTTATGACATTTTATTTCTTTGTGCTGTACCTCCAAAAGATTTATTTTGAAGCTGTTACACAGCTTATTCTCCTCTTCTCATGTCACTGCTCCCTTTGGCTGCATCTATACTAGCAAGTCCTCCCAGAAAATCAGGCCCTCTTCCAAAAGAACATGCAGAGCTTCCACACACAAAATGCACTCTTTCGATCAAAAATTGGAAGAATGCGTCTCTTCTTCTGGAAGCCATCTTCCACTACTGTGTCAAGAAAAATGCCTTTTTTGATCCTGGGTCCATTCTGTGTGGTTGCTATCTTTTGAAAGAGCAGCTTGATCTTTTGATCTGCTTTTTGTGTGTAGACGTGATCTTTTGGAAGACAATGTTCCGGAAAATTTTCTTTCTGAAGATCACTGTAGTGTAGACATAACCTTTGCATTTGACACGAAGGCTGTGTCTATACTACCTCTCCCTTTTCGGAAGGGGTATGTAAATGTCGTGGATTGGAAATGCTAATGAGGTACTGGTGTGAATATTCAGCACCCCATTTGCATAATAGCAGCCACCTAGTGTGTCAAAAGTGCTGATTTTGTATTGAGAACTAGCTGTGTTGATGGGTTCCTTCAAAAGGAAACCCCGATTTTGAAAGCACCATTCTTTCCAATTTTGGGGGGAAGAAGGGTGCTTTTGAAATTGTGTTTTCCTTTTGAAGGAATCCCATCTATACAGCTAGTTTTCAATTCGAAAACAGTGCTTTTGATTCTCTGGGTGGCTGCCATTCTGCAAAGGAGGTGCTGAATCATACCAATGCCTCATTAGTATTTCTGATCCACAGTATTTACATACTCCTTCCATAAGGGAGGGATAGTGTAGATGTGACCTAACTGTTCGGTCATATGTGTAACTATATGCAGTTAATATGTCATCTATTAACCTGTCATATTTGTTGATCTTCCTCAGACTCAAGCTGTCTCCCTAATTCTGCTATCTGATATTCCAGTACCACAACTGACAACACATACACAAAGTATTTTAAATTCTTCCAAGTCTAATAGCCAGGAACATTTACTAATATAATTATTAACTCCACAGATACTTCCATAAGTGCAACTTTTTCACAGATAATTTTGATTTATCCTCTGAAAGGGCAAAAGTAAAGGCAACCAGTGCTAAGATTCAGAAAGCTTTTGGGGAAGGCTTGAAACTTTTACTCTGGTATTTCATCTTCTATTTAAAAGAAAGCATAAAACCCCTGTTCCTTATTTTCTTAAGCATAAAAGACTTGATGCCATGAATATTGATGATACTTCATTCCCATTCTCTTGACCTCAGAGAACAAGGCAGATGCTGGTCTCTTGAGTCTGAGAGAGTGAGTTGATATTCTTTATACTTTAAAATGAAAAAAAAAATTAATAACAATGCATAACTCAATCCACTCTAATTACAATGTCAAATGTGGGCAGGTGGCATAACTGCTATTTTCCCCAATCCTTTCTTTCATATGGTTTTCACTTTTTTCTTCAGCAACAAAACTGGCTGGTGGCACGTTTTCTCTTGTGTGTTCAGACATAGCATATTCATATAGACCTTGCCCTATATCTATAAACGTAAATGTCATAGAACAGATCCCATGTTCTAAGACTACCCTTATCTATAGTTAAACTTTATTAGTTTCTGTCAGAGTCAAGAAGACATTTGTTTAGGGTGTGGAGGAGTGAAAATGGTAAAAGGAGGGAAATAGTGCAAGAGGGAAAGGAATTTATGGTGGGCTATTTGAAATTGCTGCTCAAGGATTTTAAGTTACATTGCAGACTCTTGGAATTTATGGTTAGGGTCCCTTTTAGCATTTCTCTAAAAATTGGTCCCTGAGTCAGATCAATGATTCAGGCTGCGGTGGGAACTGCTGTACTGTGGCCCATACACATATTGTCAGGGTTAGCCTGTGATGGACAGGAGATATGCTGGTAATTTCTGAACATCTCAGCATTGAGTAACCAAGGGGTAAAACTCAGGTGACTAGTAGGTGCTGGTATGGAGCTAGGAGAGCCAATGGGGAAAGTGTTGAGATTTGATGTGAAAGAAACCCTGCTTATTTTTTGTTTTCCTTTGCAGGGAGTTTTAAGCCAGGAGCTGAGGAAGCAGGATGAATTGAACCAGGCAGGACTACCGTGTCTTCAAAGAATATTAGCCATGGAAATGGACTGGCACTTGAAGCCTGGATCTATGAATAGATAGGGAATGTCCATTTAGATGTGATCAGGTTATTTTCTTTGTTTTGTAGTTTGGTTAAACTTCTGTGTGTTAAGTCCATTTGTCTCCCTTCCCCCCTCCCCCACATACACTGTACTTTAATCTATATCCTTGAAGTGGAATTTCTCTGTTTTCTCAGTTGTTCTTTCTTTATTGCTTCAACGCACCAAGCATGCTTTATCAAGTATATCTTTTTTTTATTAATAAAACCACCTTTTAAGGTGGTGATTTGATTCTTGTATCCCAGAAGATAATAGGTGGCCTGTGTTTGCCTGCCTAAGACTGAGAGGTCAGCTATGAGGTCAGCTGCAAGGTATTTTTAAGGGCTCTTGCACGCCTCCACCTTCTGCACTCAGAGTGGGAATAGCCTTGACATAGTTGCTGATGGGCCACCAGAGTCTTTGTTCACCTGACCCTTGGCAGGCATAGAACCCCATAGTTTCGAGTGGCTGCAGTTCATCATTCCTGGACAATGGGAGATGTGGGATGTAGCGCTGTCTGGGCAACCCCTGTTTTAGGATAATATCCTTTCCAGGAAGAGTTAGGTTTGATTGGGTGCTTTATATGTTCAGTACCCTAGCTTTAAAAATGTGTATTTCTTTAATATTTTATATAATTTTTAAATGTTTATAAAATCTTCATGTTTCAAAACCTTCTGGCCAAAGGTTTCCTTGCCTACCTTATCTGTGTAAAGAGACATGGAGGAATATCATATGATCCTCCATAGGATTCTGTTTTGTTTTATGTTTACCCACACATTCAATAGAAAGCAAAGGCTGATGGAGAATAGATCTATTAAACAAATAGAATTCCTCCATATGAAAACAAAATATACACATTCTCTACATATAGCAAAGCTCTTTAAAACCAAGCATGTTAAAAACCTTAACTTTCAGAATTTCTGAAGCCTACTGAAAAGCAAAACTGATCAGAGGCATTAAGCTCTAGGTTTTTTTTTAAATATATGCCCATGATATCAAAATTAGGTTTCATTTCAATTGTCTTAGTGACCTTCAGGATCTTGCTGGCTGAAGCTAAAAGGTAAACAAAAACATTCATCTATACACTGCATTTTAGGATAGACAACCTATCACACTTTAAGTCATTGTCAGTTACTGAGCTCTTGCAGGGATAGGCATAACTCTTCCTTCCTTTCTAACTGAAAACACTTTCCTTCATGTCTTCTTCTACCCTTGCTTCTGAAAGTCCTTCAGGAACTAGTTGGCAGAGTAAACACATGAGTGGACATTAAGGCCATGTCTACACTTGGTAAAAACTTCAAAATGGCCATGCTTATGGCTAAATCAAAGAATACTAACGAGGCACTGAAATGAGTATTCAGGGCCTCATTAGCATGCCACCAGCCATGGCACTTTGAAAGAGCACAGAGCTTCTACATGGGGGTCCTTTTCAAAAGGATGCTGCAAACATCAAAATCCCCTTATTCCTATCAGCCTACCAGGCTAACCCTAACAGGTGATAGGAATAAGGGGATTTTCAAAGTGCCATGGTCAGCAACATGCTAATGAGGTACTGAATATCCATTTCTGTGCCTCATTAGTATTCTTCAATTTGGCCATTAGCATGGCCATTTCAAAGTTTTTCCTGAGTGTAGACCTAGCCTAACTGTTTTAGCCTCATCTGTGAATTGCACCTCTCTGATTTGCAGTGTTTTTTAAAACTGTCTCTCTTCCTGGGCAAACCAGAAACTGATTTTTAAGGCTGAAGTTTCTTTGGAGTGGATATTAATATTCTCTCTCCTGAACAGGTAACTCAGCATAGAAGCAACTTTGAATTTTTCCAAGTCCACAGATTTATTCGTGTGTGTGCTAGAGGAACAGAAGAAGGGGAAGAGAATCAAACAGGGTTGAGAGCAATGTGAAAATGTGGGAGTTCTAAGAAAAACAGGTATCGTTGTTTTTATTAATTATTATTACCACAGTGTCTAGAAGCACCAATCAGTCATGGCCTCTTTATATAAACACAGACATCCACAGGGTCCTTTTCCTCCAGAGTGTGCAATTTAAGGCTCTGTACAATATGGTGAACATGGCAGACTCTGTATGGAATCAGAACTCAAAAGGACAACAACAGATAAAGGATAGAGGAGGGGGACACCACTTATAAGCAGAATGGTTGAGGCGATGCAGACCACTGCTTAATTACAGTAATTTTCTGTGCATTGTCCATCCCTCTCCTTTATGCTACAGTTGTCCATCCCTCTCCTTTATGTTAACCAGTGTCCATTTTCTTTTTTCTTTCTTTGATTCCTTTCTTCTTTACTTAGTGGAAACATTCTACCTCATATATGCTACCTTATACTCCCCTCTAGTTCATCTCTTGTGGGGAAAAGTTCCATGAGTTTGTTTGTTTCAGGTGATGCAGAGTGCCAGTAGGTTTGGAATTTAATCTTCAGAACTTAATAAACAATTGAAAATTTTCCAGGAGAAATCCAGATCTGGTTTGGTATAATCACACTTCACTGTCCAATGCCAGCCACTGGGTTTAATTTAATCCTAAAATATTTGAGGACACAGTAAGATAAAACTCCATATTTTCTTGCATTAAATGTTATACTTCATGAACTATATTTATGAGTTTATTTTTCATTTTTTATGCAATGGTATACAAAGGAGAAAATTTCCCCCTGACCTGTGTGGCAATAAGTCTCCACTCTGAAGCACGACATTTGATTACAGTGGGTTAGCTTGAAGAACACAAATGTTATTAATGGTCATAAAATTATCCAACCCTTTTAAAAATCAGACAAAGGATTTGATTTTATGACCTTCTGCAGTCATGAAATCCACATTCCGACTGAAATGGTATCAATCTAAAGTACCTGATTGTTTCAGTGAAAGTGTCACCATTCTTTTACTGAGGTGGAAAAGAATCTTAATGAGTTGTTACGGAGTTACTGGGAGTGTGTTAAAAGAGTTTCACTGTAGTCTGACAACTGCACAATGTGGGACTTAGAAATACAAGTTTAGGGTAGCCCTTGCAGTTCCTGGGGTGGTGAACAATGTTCCCTGTAAGCTGCACACTTGGATGGCCACCCGGGAGAGGTTCAGGTGCTGCTCATCTGATTAGCAGAGTGTCCGCAGCCACCCACACTGTGAAGCATGTGTTTCTGCTGGTGGTGCACATGCCTTGGTGAACACAACAGTTATTCGACCCAAGGATGGAAAAAAATAGAGGGAACACTAGGGCTGCGTCTACACCACAGCCCCCTTTCGAAAGGACGGCTGTCCAAACAGAACATCGAAAGCCGTTCTTTCGAAAGGGAGCGTCCACACAGACAAACAGAGACTGAAGGTGCGATCTGCTCTTTAGAAAGTCCCAGAGTGCAATTTCGAAAATGAGCGTCCACATTATGCAGGGCGCTCTTTCAAAAGTACAGGTGCAGGAAGTCCCGTGGGCAGGGTAGCATGGCAGATAAGCCCTTCCGGGACTGCACCCACCGTCCCCTTAAAGGCCCCCCTCATCCCATATGTCAGCCTGCACATGTTGAGAGCCAGCCACCCGTCCCCAGGCTTGCACACCGAGGAGATCAGAGGAGGCAACCCAGGCCCCCATGGAACCCAAGCACCCCCCCCATCCCCATCGAGGCCATGGCCAGCGCATTGTCTGTGGTTCTGACCACCATGCAGCCTACTAGCCACCCTCCTGGAAGTCATCCAGAGGGCGTGACATCCCCAGCCAGTCCCCCGGGGCATCTGCTGCCTGTGGAGCTTCCCCACAAGCAGCGACTGGTGGGACCGGCCAGTGCTGGAGGACTGGAGCAACGACTGGTGGCTTCAGAACTTCCAGATGACCAAGGGGACATTCCTAGAGCTGTGTCACTGGCTCGCCCCAGTCTTCCAGCACCGGGACACCCGCATGAGACCAGTGCTCCCGCTCCAGAAAGGGTGGCCATCGACCTCTGGAAACTGGCCACTCCGGACAGTCACTGATCTGTCAGCCATCAGTTCGGGGTGGACAGGGCCACCTTTGGGGCCATCCTCAATGAGGTAAGCCATGCACATGCAGGGGCCAGGGGATGTGGGGCACTCCAGCATGGGGCACCATCGAGGACCACAGGGCAGCTTCCACCGGGGACAGGACAGGGACAGGGACAGGGGCCCGAGGGAGGCCTGCCCTGCAGGGGACAGGAATGGTCGGGCACACTACACCCCACCCCATGCTCATGAGTGCATCCTCCTCCCGCTCCCTGCAGGTAGTCCGGCCCATCAACAGGGTCCTCCAGTGGCAGCTGGTGCGTGTCAGGGACCTGGATGAAGCCATACGGGGCTTCGAGGAGTTGGGCTTCCCAAACTGCTTTGGGGCCCTGGACAGCACGCACATTGACATCTGGGCCTCAGTGCACAGCGGCGCGACTTTCATAAACCATAAGGGCGACCACTCCGTGGTCCTGCAGGCACTCGTCAATGCCAACGGTTGGTTCCAGGACATCTGTGTGGGCTGGTCCAGCCATGCCCATGACACCAGGGTGTTCTGGAACTCGGGGCTGGGCCGCCACATGGCCGAGGGGACCTTCATCCCGCAGTGGGAGCTCCCCACTGGGGACACCACAATGCCACCCGGCATTGTGGCGGACGCAGCCTACCCCCAGAAGGCCTGGCTCAGGAGGCCATACACAGGACACACACAGCCCAGCCAGGATGTTTTTAATGAGTGGCTGAACCGGGCCCGCAACACGGTGGAGCGGGCATTTGGCTGCTTGAAAGGCTCCCAGTGTTCTGGCAGTGGTTGGGGCCTGCTGTGCCCTGTACAACCTCATGGAGGCAAAGCACAAGCCATTCATGCATGGGTGGGCCGTTGAGGCAGGGCATGGGTATGAGCAGCCCCCTGCTGCCCCATGCCACCAGGCCCAGTGGGACGGGGTGCGGGTACAGGAGGCCCTGCACCAGGCCTTTGAGCGGGGACCGCAGTAACCACCCCACCCCCATGCACACACCCCACCACCCCCACACATGCACAAGGGACCCAGACGGAACTATGAAATAAACACTTTACCTAACCGATACTACTGCTTTGCTGCCTATGTACAGGGAGGGGTATCACAGAAAGGGGGGGCTGGGGGGAACTATATACAGGCGCATTGCGGCCCCAGGTGGTCACCCTCCAGGCCCTGGGAGGGCTGAAGGTAAGGGCGGAAGGCCCTATTCACTTATGGGAGTTGAGAGATGGGATCCACGTTGCCCGTGTCCACCCCTTCCCCCCAAGGTTTGGGTGGTCCATCGTGGCTGGGCTGGGCTGGGTGGCACAGGGAGGTGGGGGCGCTGTGGGGGAGGGGCCCCTGTGGGCTCCCTGGGGGCGGCATGGGAGGTGTGGGGGGCAGAGGGAATGGCCTTACCCTGGTCAGCCCTGGCCATCAACATATGGGCCAGCTGCATCAGGGCTGACGGAGGCAGGTGGGTTGGGACAAGGGCAGAGAGGTCGGGCTCTTGGGGCGGGGTTCACTGCAGGGATGGGGCAGGACATATCGGGGGCGGGGAGGTTGACTGGAGGACTGGGGAAGTGGGGGGCTGGCTGGGTGACAGGGGGATGAGAGATGGTTGGGTAGGGGCGGGGGTGGCAGGGGTGGCTTGCGATGGGGTGGCAGCTGGGTCTAGGTGGCCCACCATGTCCCGGGTCAGGGCCGCCATGTTCACTGCGACCTGGTCCCAGGCCTGCCTCTCCAAGGCAAGCCACTCCTGCAGCACGCCAGTAAGGTCCCGCAAAGCTGTGGTATGGGCAACATCCTCCGCCTCCTCGTCACTGCCCTGGTGGCGCCGGCGGATAGTCCGGTGGCGACCCTGCACGGTCCCTGCTCCATGGTGAGGCTGGTCTGGCCACTGGCTGCAAGAGCTGTGGAGACAGAAGGGGAGGAGGGAATGGGCCATTAGTCCCAGGTGCAGGTCCCTATGTCCTGCCCCACCCTGTCCCTGGGTGCCTGTAGTGAGCCGTTGTGGCCTTCCCCAGACTCAGAGGTGGAGGAGGCTGCTCAGAGGCCCTGATGGGCAGGCCCTGAGCCGGAACACCAGTGCCTCGCCCCTCAGAGGGTGGGGCCTAAAGCCAGAAGGGCCAGGGGTGGGGCTCGGGGCCCATTAACTGCTGGGCCGCCGTGCTGGGAGCCGGGGCAGGGAGTCCGCAGCTGCCCGGCCTGTCGGCGAGAGCTACCCCCCAGCTGCCCAGACCAGCCTGGGCAGATACAGATGTGGATGCCCCAGGGGACCTACCCAGACTTCCTGGATCTACTAGGGCCCTCACACCGGTGGAGGGCCCCCTTCCCGGGGGGCCCCCCAGGCCCAAACAGATGGCCTGGGGCTAGCCACCCAGAGGCCCCAGAAGCGGCCGGCTCCGGAGGTCGTCCGGACCCCTGCACTGCAGAGGCCCCCAATTGCCTTGGACCCACCGTGCTGCCGCCACCAGACTACCCCAATGACGTGGAGATGTTGGACTGGCCGGAGCCCCTCAAGGCAGATGACTTCGAGGGAACCTACCCTCCGGAACCCGCTGACCAGGCTGACTGGGACCCTACCCAGATGGAGGTGGAGGTAGGAAGTGGCCCTGGGAGTGTTTCACTGGAAGCCATGGCAGTGTGTTGCAGCCTGGATCTTCACTGCCACGGTCAGGTGTAAGCGATCCACAGGGCCCCGGGCTGGGTTGCAGTGAAGTGGGAGGGCCTGCGGCCCCCTATTCCCTCCCTGGTGGAGTAAACCCTCACCGTGCTAAAGCCAACCCTGTGTAGGGAAGAGCCGACTCTGTGTAACTGCTGCCCCACCCTGAACTGAGTTCCAGGCTTTTCCCCAAACTCTGTGTGTTTGCTGCCCTGCCCTGAACTAAGGGCTGGGCTTCTCCAACTACAGACTTACCTGTCGCCCCACCCCGCCGCAAGGGCTGGGGCCATCTGAACTACTTGCGGGCTGACTGCTGCCTTGCCCTGAGGGAAGGGTGGGCCTCCAGTGCCTCCCCACCCGGGCCAGAGGCAGCCTCCCCAGCTGGGGCCTACTGCCAGCTGGTTCCTTAAAGGAGACTTAGCACGGGTTCTGCTAGGACTGTGGGCAAGCTGTGGTAGCCCGTGCTGCCCAGGGTGGGGTGGGGGCACTGTCGTAGCACGGGCCTCCACAGTGCCAGACAGGGGTACCGGGAATGCACCCCCCCATGCTGTTCCCTGCTCCCTCCAAGTCTGGGCAGCCCCTGATGCTGTCCCATCTATGTGGTGCTGAGTGCCATGCATCATCCTCCTGAGAGCCTGGGAAGCATAGCCGTCCAGGGTCCACATGCACCTGGACTGGTGGCCATGTGGGATGCCTGTGGTGACCCTGGGTGGGACCTGACACTCCCTCCCTGGGCACTAGGGAGGCTGGTGTGCACGCCACCTACCTGGGGTCTCTCTGGGAAGGCAGGTGAGGCATGGGCGGATGGGTCCCGGCTGGACAGCCTGGATGGGAGGTTGATGATGAGGGCCCCCAGCTTGAGCCCTTGTCATCGCTGGTGGGGTTGAGTTGCCGTGCTGTCCGCAGTCGTCTGGTGCTGGCCGACGATCCCGGGTACTCCTCGCCCTCGGTCGCAGTCTCTGGCTCGGTGTCACTGACGGACATGTTGAGGAAGATGGTCGGGGCTTCCTTCAGCCCCAGGGTGCGGTGGAGCTTTTTGTAGTAGGGGCAGCTTGTGGGAGCTGCCCCCGACCATCCAGCTGCATCCTGGGCCCACCAAAACCACTGATGCAGTTCTTTGACCTTCGACTGGACCTGGCCTGGTGTGTGGGTGGGGTGGCCGCGGCCGAGCAGCCCCTTTGCCAGCTGCTCGAAGGCGACTGCATTGCAGCGATGGACCTCCGTTTGTTGGAGGACCTCCTCATCCTCCCAGAGGGAGAGGAGGTCCTGGATCTCAGTGTCTGTTTAGGAGGGGGCTCAACATTTCAGGGCCTGGCCTGCCTCCTGGGATGACTCCCCGCTGTCTTTGGAGGGTCCCTGGGGTGGGTGGGGGTCCTGGTGGCTGGCCATGGGTCCGGGTGGTGTGGGGGGGCTGGCTGGCCGTCGCGGTGGCTGGTAAGCTGGAAAGCAGCATGACCTCACTGCTGGCTGCACTCTCTCAGCTTCCTGCCTGAGGATTTCTGAGAGCCTGAATCCTCTTAAGTGCGGCCGGACGCTGGAACCATAGAGCTCCGTCTGTGCTGTGAGTGGCGCCACCACCTGCCAACTGATTGCTGCCATGGAGGACTCCCTTTTTTGAATGAGTGGGCCGTGGAGCATCTACACGTGTTCTCTTTCAAAATTATCTTTCGAAGGAGGATGTACTTCCCATCCCAGGAATGGAGGACCGATTCCGAAAGAACGCAGGAGTTCTTTCGAAGTTACTTTTGAAAGGGCGCGGGGTGTGTGTGGACGCTCCACGGGTTCTTTCAAAAGAGCTCAGTCTTCTGATCCTAATTTCAAATGTACCTGCTAGTGTAAACGCAGCCTAGTAGTGAATAGTCTATTATCTCATTAAATTATTTGTGCGCCCAACAGTAGCACTCATAGACTACATTTACATGGCAGCACTATTCCAAAATAAGATAGTTTGCAATGGCTATTTTGAAATATCCTTTTTCTAAATAACACAACCATATACAAAATGCATTTTGAAATAGCACTCAGCTATTTCAAAATAGCATTTCTGGGTCCATAGCACTGTTTTATTCTATTCCATGTCTTAATAGTGCCTATTTCGAAATAGCAACAATATGAGGTGTACTGGAATCGAAAAAACACACCTGCCAGTTTGAATTTATTTCAAAACAGTGTGTGCATCATTGAGATGCTGCCAAAGGTATTTTGAAATAAATGTTGTTATTTCAAGATAACTGGGCCATGTAAACACAGCCATTGTGTCCTGGGCTGCAGAAGCTGTCTCAAACCACGATGAGAAGCCAACAGTATGTGCATGGCTAGGTCCACTCACATGTGTATTTAGTAAACCTGACCATTTGGGGCCTAGCTGTGTTCCTGTTATAATTTTGTATTTATTTTGTTGTGTGAAGAGCAAAAGGCCACATACCTTTATATCTGAAATCTGTCAAAGCAGCCAGTTGACTACTGAGCCTTACTGCACAGGTGTGGGGAGACATGAGTAGGCAGACCCTGATCAGTGGCATTTGAAATCAGTAATAAACTCCCGCTGATTTCAGTAGGTAGTAGATTATGCCTATGAGGGAGAAGATGGGATGCCTGGCTTCCTCCTGACAATCATAGGCCCCTCAGTTGTGGGATGAGATATACCCACTAAATTAGAGCTATGGGCTTGCCCATCAGGCTGCCCTGATACAGGCCATATCTGCAGCAAGATTTTTACCCCCTGTAGCTGACCAGGCCATGAGTGGTCAAGTCTATTGATGGAGATGAGAGTTCAGCTTTCTGGTTAGAGCAGGATCCGGGGTGGGTAAAGGTCAGGAAATGAGACAAGGGTCAGTACCAGCAGGAGAGAACCCATACGCTAGGGCTGCCAGTAAATGGGTGTCATAAAGCGGAGACTGAGCCAGCAATCAGTGCTGGGGAGCCAGAAACCAAATGCTAGAATTGGAGGGTCAGCCAGAAATGTAGACCAGAGGTAGATTCAGGGGCCAAAGACAGAAGTCTGAAGGTTCAGGAAAGCTGGGATTGGAATGAGGGCAATTGCATATTGAGCTGCCACTGATCTTCTGTGGGGGCCAGGCTTGTAAGCAGAACTGCTAAGTCAGTAGCCAGTCAGGGTCCTTGGACACTAGGAGTTCTGAGGCAATGCACCTGGGCTCATTGGTTGCCTAGCAGCGAGTTAGTCAGGGAGCAGGTAGGCAACTGGTCAGGTCCCTAACAGCACCCACTTTCTTTCAAGGATGCTTCCTGGGAGACCTTGGGCTGAATTTTACACACAGGGATGTGGGTATATTCCATGGGTACCCAGGAACACATGATGACCTTATTTCTCCAACTCAGTCGAATGTTGGAGTCTTTCCTAGACTAACTAGGAGTTCAGAATCTGGTGGCCAACATATGGTTTGATCATGCACAGTTATTATCATGGGGAGGAGTACTGCAATGTAACAAGGGAGACTCTAAAGCTGGAGTCTGAAATTCAAGGCCTGTGGGACATCCTTGGCTGGAGCAGTTGAGCAATCTGCCCTGGGAGTACCAGCAGGTTGGGGAAGGGAACTGTCTATTACCATCCCTGAAAACCCACCCCTTCCAGCCACCACCCTGCCCTCTCCTCCATGGCACCCAATCTGCAGGGTTGTGTTCTTGGGGATTACCATGATAACCACTAAACATGCCTGAGAATAGGACCTTTGACTCCCAAGGGGGCAAGAGCCAGGTTTTTGGCTGGTTATGATTCTGTACCTGCATGATGGACACCTGCACCAGCAGGTTCTGTGTGGCACCCACCAGCTCCCCTGGGGAAAAACTGGACAGAGTGCCATCTATGTTGGTGAGATGCAGCCCATGCCATTGTATGAGGCTGCTCAAACCGCAGATAACAGGGCCATGGGCAGTCAGGCTTAGCAGTGGAAGAAAGAGTTCAGCCTATCAATCAGAGCTTGGTTCAGGTGAGCAGAGATCAGAAAATGAGCCAGGTATCAGCATCAGGGGCACATAAGTCAAAAGCTAGAGTCAGGTGGCAAACAACAATCGTAAGTCAGAGATGGAGGAAGGCAGCTGAGTAATAAAACCAGAGAGTCAGCCAGAGATATAAGGCAGTGGCAGAGTCAGCGATTGAAGCCAGAAGTCTGAAGCTGGAGGATACCAGAGCAGGTGCATGGACATGCACAACTGCAGGTGCAGTACATGCTGAGCAACCAGTGCTCTGCTGTGGGAGGGGGAGAGGGGGCAGGCTTATCAATAGGGCCACCAAATCAGCAGCTAATTGGGTACTGAGGCTATTCCGTCAGCTGCAAGGCCATGCAGCTGAGCTCACTGGTTGCCTAACAGCAAGGGGAGTCAGGGAGGAAGCCAGGAATTGCTTCTAGCTTGTCTGGTCCCTGACACCTCTGTAACATTTTCACATCTTCCAATACACTGTCTAATGTATGGGTTCAAGGAAGTTCTTATTTTAAACAAGCCAGTTCCCTTAGGTCTGCATACAGCCATAACTAGACCACTGATGGTGTCCTGACAAGTCTCCGTCTTCATTGATAACCATTCGGCTGTGTGCGTATGCTCCTTCTGTATATCATGTTAGCTGTGGGCAGATGGCTAATATGGTAGCCTCCAACAGAACCCCCAAGACCACAAAATCAGATAAGGCTCAAAGGCACTAGACCAAGTTTATTGTAAATGGAACACAGGAATAGCTTCCCTGGATCAGATATCTACAAGTCGGTTAAGAATGTGTGCCCGTGACAATGGAACCAAATCAGTCAGTGACAGGATTCTTCTCTGCCCCCTAGGTCAGACGAAGGCAGCTCCCTTCGATTACATCTTCATACATAGGTACAAACAAGTTACACATCTTTCCTGATGCATCAGATAGCTACCCTGTGAAGTTACTTAGTTATCGCCTGTTACCTTGTAGATGGTGGTTCCATCACTATTTGTCATGCTGTCAGTTTAGACCCTGGGTCGGTGTGTCTGTTGTTTGTGGGGTGTGTGCGAGTGCCAAGATGTTTCTTCACATAGTGTTCTGTTACGGTCCCACTGGAATGTACGTCCAGCCTGTGTCTGGCACCTATCAGATGTGTTTCCTCAATACCAGCCCTGCACGTGCCAAGTGCTGTGAGGACAGCCTGCCTCTTGCTCACAGCCTCACTTTGTTTTATAGTGACAAAGTCCTGACCATTGTTGTCCAGGCCACAGGCCTTGCAGCAGGCCTGTGATACATAGGCTTATGTTTCAGGCCCTCTTCTTACTGCAATTCTTTGTTTTTTGGGGGGCATCATGGGTTCATTTGCTTCCTATAAAGCAAGTTACTAAAGCCTTTTTAATTTTTTTTGGTGGCACCGCAGCACGTGATTAGTTATTTTTCTCTTTCCTCTCACATTCAGAGTTTGCCTAAGCTATTATTAAAAATAAGTCTGTAGCCCTCATGGCTATGAAGATGATCTTGTAAATTGGAAATCAATGCAGCATTATCTGCTGAGGGCCTGAAACAACAGCTATGAGCAGTGTGGCCTGCCACATTTATCTCCTGTTACCTTTGAAATTTAATGATGGTGCTATATGTCAACATTCTTAACTAATTAAGAGCTGGCTATTTTATCAAAAGGTGCTTTTCCCACAATCTCTAATTGCCCTTTGCAGCTCTTCTAATGTCAGCAGCCTCAACTCTTCCCTATCCAACCGATAAATCCACAAGGCACCCACAATGCATTACACTTACAGACTTGTGATACAAAATTTGGCACCTCAGTTGAAAGTTAGACATCTAGAGACAGCATAAAAATCAGTTTGCTGCTAAAATAAATAACAGCAGGAACACTATAATGAGATGTACTTCTTTCCAGAATGATTTTTTTTAAACCCTCTTAATTAAATTGTCCAAGACTTCTGGAGAATTTTTAGCCTTTTGCCATGGTCTGTTTCAGAATCTAGGGACTTGTCTACACTAGGCCCTGTCTTTGAAGGGGGCATGATAATCAGCCCAAGCAGGGAATAGCAACGAGGTGCTGCAATGCATCTGCGGCACCTCATTAGGCTAATTTTCACCCTGCAAACTTCAAAGTGGATAACTTTGAAGCGCTGGCAAGCTGTGTAGCAATGGGCACTTCGAAGTACCTGCACAACTTCAAAGTGCTCTTACTCCCAAAATGTACTTTGAAGTGCTCGCAGCCACATGGCTTGATGAGGCTTCAAAGTTATCATCTTTGTAGTTTGTGTGGTGAAAATTAGCCTAATGAGGTGCTGCGTATGCATCGCAGCATCTCATTGCTATTTCCTGCTTCGGCTGATTACCATGCTCCCTTTGAAGAAGGGGGCTAGTGTAGACAAGTCCTAGTTCTTTAACGGGAGAAATTAGGTCTAGCTTTCTGAAGAGCTGACAAGACTCATATATCCTTTCCTTTTATTACTCTGGTTCTATGATTTCTATTAAAGGGATGTGAAAGTATCAACTTCTTGTTCTAGATTACAGTTAAGCCCAGCCCTAACTGAATGCTTTATACTAGTTTCAGGTATGTAGTTTTACACTTTCTTTCATTGCAAGCAAAACCGTTGGTTCTTTGGTTTCAGGTTATGTATGAAAATGGCCCTATATAGTCATTCTTTGATATACACATTTGTTGAAACTTTCTCATTTGGAAAGGATTAAGTGTTGTAGGTTACTATGCTGTGAACTCAAGATCCCAATTAACATTTCATTGCTAAAACTAGTCGATTTGTTATTTGCAGCCGTGGCCAAATTTGTGCATTTGAACTTTAAAGATTTTGTTTGCCTGGTCTATAGCACAGCAGAAAATGACAAACAGCTAAATCCTCTGTAAATAAAACAGGGTAGAAAGTGCTAGCCTGTTGCTAAACTAATTTGATCCTCTTTCTGTCTCCTTAGCTTTGCTCATCTGCTGCTGTTTATAAATATCTAAAATGTAGTTTACAATGGAAAGCCATGTAAACTAGGGTGACAATTCAGGAGCTACTAATGGGTTAGAGAAGAAAACAAAATAGTTAATGAAAAATTTATGTAAGAAATGGAGGAGCAGCTAATGTATGGAAAAGGTCATGAAGTGGTATTTCAGAGCAGAGAAAAATGATTCATTGATCTGTCTTTATTACTGTTCTATTTGTGATTCTCTGTGTATTGTGCATTCTCTCTGGGTTTTAATTTACTTTATTCAGAATTCCACTCCCCCCAATGTCAATGATTTTGCCTTTCCTGTTTAAAACATGCATTATCTTGAAGCACAAAGTTTGGCGAGGCATGTCAATAGATCTGAATCACATGAAATGCTGATGTGACACAGCAGAAAATTCACTGAGACTCTTTAAGTCTAACTGAGAATGATTATTGATTACACACTACCTGTCAAGGCACACCAAAGGCACTTCACCCAAACTGGTAACAGCAGACAGCAGTTAGGAGCTTTTGAAATCTACAAAAATAGCACAGTACAAATGTCTTCATGCGCCAGAAAATACCTTTGTAGTGAGATGGAAGGCTAGGTTTGTGTGGACCTACCACCACTATAGGAAATGAGCGATGGAACAATCAGGCACTGGGGTTGCACTTCTATTTCAGCTTTGGCTTTTCCTTTCAGTGGGGTTGTGTACACAGCAGCACTGCCCCAAGGATGGCCAGTCTCCATTCAGCCTTGGGAAAAGTGTGCTTCCACTTTTTTGGGCAGCTGCTTGTGCAACTGCAGAGCATGGATAGCTGGCTCAGTGGTTGTGTATTTCCCATCCTGAATCGTCGCTATGCTACATGAAAGCCCACATACCAATCCATCCATCCACCTCCAACACAGTAGTAACTATGAATTGACATATGTGTCCAGAGTTGCTTTGGCTCAGTGTATACTATAGCATTTCTTTGATCTTTTGATTTATATTTAATCCTGCCTCAGCATGAGGAATTGGACTAGATGATTTCCTAAAATCCCTTCCAGCACTACATTTCTAAGCCTGTATGATTAAAAAGGTGTTATTCCATCTAATGGACAGCAAGTCTGTGCTTGGCGCACTCTGTCAACAATTAAAACTAAGTCCCAGATCATTACTCCAGATATCAAATAAGATGGTGCATTCCATTCAGATAATCTCCCAATAACTAACCCCCCATACACCATGGGGAGCGAAGGGTGAGATCTTGAGTCAAGGGAGTCTCCAAGGGGCATGCCCGACCTTCATCTTCTTCGCATTCATACAGCTAGACAGCTCCAGCTTGTGAATTGCCTCTGAATTGCACTGCGTTGCAGTAGGCTCAGAGGGGAGATTTGATCTGTTGGACAACTAGGCCTCAGACTTTTTTGGGTTTTAGAAACCCTTTGTTTCTCATTGCCTCCTCCACCATTGAGGAGCCTCTCCAGCTGGGTTTCAGATCTGTCTGAATGAAAACCTACAGCTATGTCTTTCCCCATGTGCAATGAATGGTGCCATGCTCCACAGTGACTCAGTAATTTGTTGATTAAAAGGAATCAACAAGGATGTGTCTACACAATACCCCTCCTTTCGGAGGGGGCATGTTAATGAGGGATTTTGGCAGATGATAATGAGCTGCTGCCATGAATATGTCATATGTCATTATGCTAGAAGCATAATGGTGGCCGTGTGCAATTCAAAACTGCCACTTTCGAAACATGCCGCCCGTGTAGCGGGGGGCCTTTCGAAAAGACCCCCTGATTTCAAAAGACCCTTCTTCCCAAAACCAAATGGGAAGAAGGGGCTTTCAAAATCAGGGGGTTCTTCTGAAAGACCACTGGCTACATGGGCAGCATGCATTTCAAAAGTGTGGCTGCCATTATGCTAATGTGACACTGCATATTCATAGCAGTGCCTCATTAGCATCTGCCAAAATTCCTCATTACCATGCCTCCTCCAAAAGGAGGGGTCTAGTGTAGACGTGGTCCAAATGTTTTACATGAACATAATCAATGAGCATAATCAATCATAAAACAGCAATGTTTTACATAAATATAACTGTTGCTTCTACTTTTTCTTGCTGACTCTTGTGAAAGTGCAGGCCACAAGGTTTCATATCCTTTGTGTCATAGCCTATAAGAATACATCTATTGGATTTATAGCTTGTAAGTGTATATGTTGTTGATCTATTTTTCCTTAATTTTGTTGTTTTATTCTATGTTAGCACTAATGCAAGGCACCTCCAGGAAGAGGTAAGCTTTATCATTCCTTTTTACATTTAAGTAGGTGTTCGTATATGTAAATTTCCAGATACATATTTCAGTGAGTATAAACGTAGCTGACTTTCCAGCTGGGCTATTTTAACTGCAAAAGAATCAGTATGCTGATATAAAAGGCAGCATTTAAGTTGGGTGGTATCAGTCAGAGCCAAAAATACAATGGCCCAGGTAGATTGGTCATCCTGTTTAGCATAAAGTAGAAGCAATTGTCACTAAAAGTCGTCAGGTCATACATCTTGATATTTTAACTGCAGATTCCCATTGTCAGAATTTTATTCATGAGGCTGTGAAGTGATATCTTAGGAATATTCTAAGGGGAGTCTTAGCTTGATTGACAATCAGATGTGTGTATCCTCAGAATCTTAGGATAGGAAGTCTGGTTTTGGTTTTGGGAGGTTGGGACAGAAAGACACAAAGAGGCCTATAACCCAAAGGCAACAGTGAGACAGAAGAATTTCTCCAAGAATTTCCAAAGATCATCTAAGACCTCTCTAAAATTTTTCTTTTCTCTTACTAGAACTAGTCCTTCTGTGACTGGTCTCTCCTTAATTCTTTAAAGTCTCCTTTACTACAATGCTCTCTCACCACCAGCAGAATGAACTGGTCCTTCAACTCCTTAGGTTCTCAGGGGGGAACATGAATATGGTGTTATTGTGATTGTATGCTCAAATTGCATTTATATAACTACCTTGGGCAATCTAATCTGTATGTGATCATTATATTAAATGTTTGATTGTGTGAAATTCCACTAATGACTAAATAAGTCCCCTTCCTTGTCCTTCAGTGTGTCACCACGAAAGCTGTGCTACTATAACATCTTCAGTGCATATGAGATTACTGGAGGAGTACAGACCTGCCTCCAGATACAGAGATCTTTTAGCTCTTAATGGCTACGTCTACACGTGCAGCCAACATCGAAATAGTCTATTTCGATGAATAACGTCTACACGTCCTCCAGGGCTGGCAACGTCGATGTTCAACTTCGACGTTGCTCAGCCCAACATCGAAATAGGCGCAGCAAGGGAACGTCTACACGTCAAAGTAGCACACATCGAAATAGGGATGCCAGGCACAGCTGCAGACAGGATCACAGGGCGGACTCAGCAGCCAGCCGCTCCCTTAAAGGGCCCCTCCCAGACACAGTTGCACTAAACAACACAAGATCCACAGAGCTGACAACTGGTTGCAGACCCTGTGCCTGCAGCATAGATCCCCAGCTGCCGCAGAAGCAGCCAGAAGCCCTGGGCTAAGGGCTGCTGCCCACGGTGACCATAGAGCCCCGCAGGGGCTGGAGAGAGAGCATCTCTCAACCCCCCAGCTGATGGCCGCCATGGAGGACGCAGCAATTTCGACGTTGCGGGACGCGGATCGTCTACACAGTCCCTACTTCGACGTTGAACGTCGAAGTAGGGCGCTATTCCTATCTCCTCATGAGGTTAGCGGCTTCGACGTCTCGCCGCCTAACGTCGAAGTTAACTTCGAAATAGCGCCCGACGCGTGTAGACGCGACGGGCGCTATTTCGAAGTTGGTGCCGCTACTTCGAAGTAGCGTGCACGTGTAGACGCAGCTAATAGCTGTCGTCCAGGGTGGAGGGTGAACCTAGAGATTCTTAGGTCAGATTGACAAGCCGTTACCCAAATTGATATTCCTGCCCAAATTCATAGCTTTAGTCAACAGTCTGGTGGTGCTCCTTCACTTTTAGCATGAATATCAGGCTTGCTAAGCACTATTGCTCATTCCCTTGAACCCCTATGTTTGAAACTCTCAGTGGCTTGCACTGTGTGCCTGAGTGTTAACATGTCTTAGAATGTTGATGTTTGACTTGTTTGGTATTAAGTAAGTCTTAATGGCACTACAAAATATTTTCAACACTTGTTTGTATACGAGAAAATAAGTCTCCCTTCTTGTCCTTCAGTGTGTCACCACTATTTATCTTGGTTGTCAACCTTGACCTATTTCTGGCTATTAAGGACCAAGAAGCGATGAAAAAGAGATACTACTTCCTTTGGAATAACTGGGAGATAGAAAAGAAGGTACTAGAACTGGATGGAGAAAGGCTTTTTTTTTTCTAACCTTTGAAAAATTTTCCTTATTTTGCATCAGAATGGGGCAAGATAGACCACCTCAGAACAGCCAATAGCCTGCTTGTTACTGTACTACTGCCTGCTTCAGAAAAAGGATTTGTACCTGTGTATATGTCATCTTTGTTTAGTGCCATAATCACTAGGCTATTTGAGGCATGGCACTTTCTTTAAGTCTATCCTGTTCATGAGAACACAAGAAACCTTTCCCAAGGGAAATTTAATTGTAACTAGTGCACTCCTGTGATAATTTTTGACAAATTGGCATTTTCTATTTACAAGCTGGTTAGTCAAAAGTCCTGACTAGCTCTAGTGGGTGTCCTTTAAAAGGGGTGCAGGGCTTGGCAAAGAAATGAGGGTTAGTAGCATTCCTATATGTCTTCTAGAAGATACCATGGCAGAACACAAACCAACTGTAGCTTCAGAATGTGGGATTTATTTAATGTGTGTGTATATACAAATGCATGACAACACACACATACCTTGTCATATTAGAGAAAGAAGACAATTAACTGAATTTGTGTCATGCTATTATCCTTGTTGAAAAAGTATTTTGAATTAAATGCATAGAAACAATACAGAAAAATAGCAGAAGCATCCAAAATTACACCTCAAGACTACAGTCTAATAACCTCTATATACATGGAATTTAATTTCAAGGAATGTTGCTCACAACCTGTTAGCCAGTGGCCGGGTAATGTGCAGTGAGGTACCAACTATGCCCTTGTTACCATCCGAGTCTTTAACTGCTAGAGCTCTGGGCTCCTATCACTCTCACCTATGGCCAGGCTGTGGTAACCAAATGGTTAAAGTTCTTTTGATTGTGCCGGCTGTGTTGTAGTAACAAAGAATAACAGCAGTCAGGCTTAGATCTTAACTAGTTACAAGTTTATTAAGCTACAGTTATAAGCGTGCGGTTACAAAAGGCTATTGTCTACTTCTTATATGCTAGCAGAGTGCAGGTGTTAACAGGTTACGTTACAATACAACGACATCTTAATACAACGACATCAATCTATAGAGCTCTAATTCTTTAACTGTGTACAGCAAAAGGAGACCGTAATGTGGGTACCTCTTACCCTCCTTGCGTCTCTCGATACCAGCGTAGCCAATCCAGGATCAGTCACTCAATTCCGCTGAAAGACGAATACGAGGTTGGGCGTCCCCAGTTGCGGACCTCAGGAGGTAATCACCTGACCTGACCAACAGGTAGTTGGTGGGAATGCACTCAGAGTTAGAGTGCTGCTGGGCCCATATTTATACCCCTTGGGTCACGTATGTTCTTTCTTATCTATGGTGCCAGATCGTACTCGTCTGTCTTTTGTGATGCCAGTTTTTACAAGGGCAATTCTTACTTAATTTGCACTTGTAAGACAGGAGATTAAGAATTTGGGAGTACAGGACAGTCTTTTACAAGGGCGGAGATTTCTCTTCTGGGATGGCTGTGTGGGCACATCACTCCATTAATGCCAGCCAAGGGCAGTTTTCTGAGGCCCTCCTATTGACAGTTGTCCTGCTAGCCCTCTATCTGTGTTTTCTGTTTGTCAGGGTCACGATGAGCCAGCACATCTGGGCCCCTTTAGGAAGGCATCAAAGACTGTGCTGTTTAACTGCTGTTCAGTGCCCTGTGTGCTCTGAAGCACCTTAGAGGAGAGGCAAGAGCTGGTCTGTAGTGGGGAGATTTTGTCTGGCTACACAACTTCTGCTCTAAAATAATACATATCAGAGTCATGATTCTATATAAGTTCCAATAGAAAGAGAACAGTGTTTACAGAAAAGTACAGTAACAGGAATAGACATTAAGAAGAGGAAAGATGGGTAGATCTTCAATGTGTGAATGCAGCCCACCATTGTACAGCATCATTTCAAGACAGCAGGTGTCTGTTGAATACTATGATCAGAGACCTGGAAATACGTTTTCATATGTCCATGACATACTTTAGTAAAAAAGCGGGATATTTGCCTTCTGGGGTGATGGAATGGAAAGTAATGCTATCAGGCTCCCAGTCCTTTTGGTTCATTCTGGGCTTGTGTACACTTGCCCCCAACTTTGAAAGGGGCATGGTAATCAGAGTGATGGGAGGTTACTAATGAAGTGCTGTGGTGAACATGCGGCACTCCATTAGGCTACTTCTCCCCTGCGGCAACTTTGAAGCGTTAAACTTTGAAGTGCTGGCACGCCGTGCAGCCATGGGCACTTTGAAGAGCCCACGCTACTTCAGAGTGCCTTTTCTGCCCAAAGTTTTGAGGAGTAAAGGCACTTAGAAGTAGCACGGGCATGGTTACATGGCATGCCGACACTTCAAAGTTTGGCACTTCAAAGTTGCTGTGGGGGAGAATTAGCCTAATGAAGTGCTGCATATTCACCTCAGCACTTCATTAGTAATCCCCAGTGGCCCTGATTACCATGCCCCCTTCAAAGTTGGGGGCAAATGTAGACACAGCTCCTGTGTTTGAAACTAGAACATCTATTATATAGTTGAGCATAAAAAGTAGGATTTTCATCTTTTTATGTTACAGTTGAAAAGGTATAGATAAAAAATTGAGTAAGTAACAGATGTTTTGTCTTATGATGAATAAGTATTAGATTTCAATGTCATACAGTTAAGTTTCACTATCCCATCCCTTTATTTAGGCTTCATTCTGTAGCACTAGGCTTTCAAATTCCATTCAACCTTAACTTCAAGGGTAACTGCTTTTTTTTATCAGCAAACAGAACAAACTTAAACCAAGTGGCACACACATTTGGAAATTCACAGTCAATCTTATAATGAATTTTAACCCCCAAGTGGGATATATCTGAACTCAGAACCATAAATGCAAGATATGGCTTACTAACGTGTGAAGCCCAAGTGGAGATATCAATGTTTGTTCTTATCTTACTTGCTCTATCCCAAATTCTTTCAGATAATATCCGTCTGACCCAGAATTTGCAAGTACAGCATCTGAATGCATTAGCAGGGTTAATTCCCTAGAGCAGCCAGTATTCTTTAGTGATGAAAGGTACTGAAAAGGCTATTACTTGCTTCAGTGCATGGGTAGCATCAAAACACTCAAAAGTTTAACTTTCTTTTAACATTGTAAATCTGTTTTTGTGGTTAAACTGAAATGGAACAGGACAGCATATTGTGTTTTACAGTCAAGATAATATGCTGGTATGATGTTATGTCCTGCTGATGCATTAAACATGGGAATTTCACCTAGACATGAAACACTTCATTCTTGACTTAAAAAATAAAATAAAAAAGCATATACACAAATGTTCAACTTCTTGTAATAAAAGCCAATAGAAAAGTGGAAGGACTGATTAAGCATTGTAAAAGGATAGGTGCTGTTTGTAGGGTGCTGGACATATACATGAATGGCAGATGGAAGAGGTATACAAGAGGGCTTAAGGGTAAATAGGCAGAGAGAGTATGTGCCAATATGAGACAGAGATAAAGAGACCTTCCCTAGCAATAAAGAAAAAAAATAGGTTCTCTGGAATCCATCATGGCTTATTTCATCACTAATGAATGAATAACAGAAGAGTCCCTTATGCTATCCCTACACAGCAGAGTTATTGCAGCACATGCTATTCCGGAAGAGATTTTGCCAGAATAGCTTATTTCAAAATATGCATCTACACACAAAATGCATATCAAAATAGTGCTCAGCTATTTTGAAACAGAGCCTTCACACTGATTGGCCAGCAGGACACTCTATTTTGAAATAGCCTCTATTGCCTATCTATAAAGCTACTATTCCAAAATATTTATTTCAGAATAGGCACTATTCCTCATAGAGGCCATGTCTACACTTACGAAAATCTTCAAAATGGCCATGTTAACAGCCAAACCAAAAATGCTAATGAGAAACTGAAACGAATATTCAGTGCCTCCTTAGCATGATGTGGGCTGAAAGCATGACAGGAATAAGGGGATTTCGATGTTTGCAGGGTCCTTTTGAGAAAGACCCCGTGTAGATGAGCCGCGCGTGAGCCAAATGTTGCACTTTCGAAGTGATGCAGCCAGCAGCATGCTAATGAGATGCTGATTATTCATTTCAGCACCTCATTAGTATTCTTCAATATGGACATTAGCATGGTCATTTCAAAGTTTTTCCTAAGTGTAGACATAGCCAGAATGAGGTTTACAGAATTCAAAATAAGCCATCTGCTATTTTGAAATTATTTTGAAATAAAAAATCCTTTAACAATAATTAATCTGTTTCAAACGTATTTCCAAATAGTGGTTTTGCTGTGTAGACACTTGCAAAGTTATTTCAGAATAGCGGCCGTTACTAACTGTGTCTACACATGCATGAAATGTCAAAATATGTGGTCGTCTTTCTAAAGAACAGGAGGAGCACCTACATGTGCAACACTGTCTTTTGAAAGCAAATGAAAAGAACAGGGCACAGACATTGAAATCTGAACCCTTATCCCGTATCAGGAAGATCGCCCACTTTAAAAACTAAATTAAAGTGTGCACATGTAGATGCTCCACAGCCTGCTTTTTCGAAAGAAGTGTCTGCCATGGCACTAGTCAGCTGGAGCACGAGGCCATTATATCCGGCAGCAGTGGGGCTCTATGATCCCTGCATCCAGCCACCTTAAATCAGCACAGATGTAGGAACCCTATGGCAGGAAGCTGAGAGTGTGCTAGGAGCAGCCCCAGCATGAGGTCTACCAGCACACCCTACACACAGCCCGGGAACAGCAGCAGGCCATGATGGCCAGTACCCAGACCCCCTTGGAGTCCCAGGCCCCTTCCCCTGAGCCCTCACAGGGCTCAGAGGGCTCCAGGGGTGAGAAAATAAAAAGGGCCTTCTCCTGGACCGAGAGGGAGTTGAGGGACCTCCTTGGGTTGTGGAAGGAGGAGGAGGTCCTCCACAAAATGGGTGTTAAATGGTGAAATGCTGCAGCATTCACCCGTCTGGCCCAGGGCCTCTGCACGAAGGGCCGTACAGAGAGTACTGCTGAGAAAGTATGCTCAAAAGTTAAAGAACTTCGGCAGGGCTATGCCTGGGCCCAGGACCAGGCTGGCTGCTTTGGGGCAGCCCCAGCTACCTGCTTCTACTTCTGGGAGCTCTGGGGCATCCTGGGACCCTGGGACAGCTCCCCAACTGTGGCAGTTCTTTATATGTTGGTGGACGAGCCACTGCCTGTGGCAGAGAAGCAGCCTGGATCAAGGACCCAAGAGGCTGACGTGTCCACCAAGTGGTCTAGCAAGGAGGGGGGACCTCACCATATGCATCCCTGCCCACGCACCCAGCTGGGCGATCAGGAGCCAGTCATCCCCGGACATTGCTGAGGGACCCTCCAGTATGTACATGGTGGGGCACGCACCCGGTCTGTGGGGTGGGGGCAACGCACTGATCAGCTGTCTGCACATAGGGCAAGTGGTCCTGGTCTGCACTCTTCCTGGCCCACCATGGTACACAGCACCCCATGGTGGCCCACTGGTGATAGCCAGCACTCGCCCCCAGTGGACAACTCTATGTGGACCAGCTACCAGTCAAGGCTGGACATCACTCAGGAGCCACTAACCACAGGCTGTGAAGGCCCCACCTGCCCAAGATGCCCTCTGGCTGCCACACCGTTGGATGGGATGCCAGCCCCAGGGGTGCCCCAAGGAGAGGGATGCCAGCCCCATCGTCAGACCTCAATGGGCTGTAATACTTTATGGACACACTGTCCCTCTCTCCATACAGCTGCACCATCCCTGGTCTCTGAGACCGCCCCCCCCCCGGGGATGTTGAGGGCAGCCACACTGCACCCCACATGGTGCGGTGTTGGGGCCATGGCCAGAGAGCCCCCAGCAGGCAGACGAGGACTCAGCCAGATGCTGCCAGGCTGAGGTGGCCAAGCGGCACCTCCAGCTCACCGAGGCCAACCTGGAGTGGTGGAGGGCAGCATGGGATAGGCTGCTGACCAACCTGGAGGGCATCAGCACCACACTCCAGGACCATGCAGCCAATGTGGCTTGTCTCCTGGCCCCCCCACTGTTCCCCTCACCAAGCCTCCTGCTGACCCCAGCACTAAGCTTCCTGCTGCCCCCCTGTCAAACCTGCTGCTGTCCCTTCCACAGCTTACTTGCTGGTGCTCCCTACCCACTGGGGACCCCACACCTGTGTGACAGGGGATCCCAGGGCTGACAGGGCTCGTGGCCCACCACCACAATACTGGACTGAGCCCTCCTGCCCCCCTCCAGGCTAGGATCCCATCTGGCACACCATCTTCCCCCCACCCCCGTAAATAGTTGCACATACTGTTCAGTTGTGCATAAATGTTTATTTTACATACACCCTATTGTGCTGTGCTCCTCAGAGAAGGATGGTGAGTGGTAGATGTGTGGGTGTGATGCTGGTGGGGGTGGTGGTTGCGGTGGCGAGGAGAGTGGGTGGCAGATGTTCATGGGGGATGGGTGTAGGTGCGGGTCACAGGATGCCATCCCCGAAGGCCTGCCTGAGGGCCTCCCTAATGCGGAGGCCATCATGGTGGACCTGGTGGATGGGGGCAGTAGCTGGTTCCTGATAGCTGGTGCTGGCCCCATTAGCCCAACCAGACAAAAGCATCCTCCTTACTCTCCACAATGTTGTGGAGGATGCAACAGGCACACACCATCTGGGGCACATTGAGGACCCTGACTACCCAACCTTGTGTGGAGGAACCTCCATTGCCTCTTAAGGCACCGGAAAGCGCACTCCATGACATTGCAGGCATGGTCAAGGGGACATAAAAAATACACAGATAAGAGCACAGAAGCTAAAATATGCACTAGATTAAATTCCAGCATTATGCCCCTATACTTACATGCTTCTAAGTGTCTATTTTGGTAACAGAAAATTCATAGGATTTTTTATTTGCACTTTCCTTAGGTTGAAAGCTCATTTCCTGAATACTTTTTGATGCTTCTCTTGATTGCGGAAACTAGAAATCACAGAGGAATACATGGGAACTCATACAGTAGAGTGTAACAGCCAAAAGCAGGTGCATGTCTGTGCTGAACGTTACAAACAGACGAGCACAAGACCTCCAGACTAAGCAGGTGGGAAGTAAGATTTTAAGGAACACTGAATAATACTGGGTTTTGCCACAACTATCATGAGAACAAAAAGACCTGTGCCAAATAACTCTGAGCTTTCCCACGGTGCAGGGTCACCAGCATTAATGTAGCCTTCAAAGCTTTCATGTCTCTCACATTAGATGGGGTACCCCAAGGAGTTAATATTAAGTAAAATTACAGCATGACACTATCACTCAAGGCTTTTTAATGCCTGTCTTGGAACTGCCAGAGCTGGAGCACCTGCTGTTATTACCTCATATGCTTTGCATGAGCACATCATGTCAGGATAACCTGACGCTATTTGACAAATGGATATTTTACATTGTCGTGTTGCCTTCTGTTTCTTAACTAATAAGCAATAACAGGAAAGGCAATACAGGAAAAGCTCACAGTGATCTGATGGGATTTAAGTAGAATCCTGTTTTCTGAAAAATTTCAAGGAGCGAGTTTCTTTTTACCTTCAGTTGTGATGAGCTTTTTGGTTTTATGTTAAACTGTACCATAATGCTTTACCCTCACAGAATGCCTAATATCTGAGGCTTTCAAAGCACTTTACAAACATTTATAAGTTTAGCCTTATGATACTCTTAAGATAATGCATGTTATCTAGATTTTACAGCCAGTGTAAGTGAGGCACAGAGAAACTAAGAATCACATTTTCAAGGATCTCTTGGTGGTAACAGGTGCCTTTGAAATAGTAGATGAAGTAGCAGATGAAGTAGATGTAGTAGTAGATGAAGTTTTGTGTTACTTAAATCGAAAATCAAAACCACCCCTTCAATACACTCCTTAACAAATTCAGCGGTCAAAGTTAGATCCTATGGGCAAGATCGTTACGTAGCCAAAGTTAGGCTTCATAAGATGCTCCGTTATCACCTCCACAGACTAGCCCCCCAACTCATTTCTTGTCACAGTACTGAAGGAGAAACAGAAAGGAGCCTTCATTCCCCGCCACTGCAGGTCCAAGGAGAGGAAATTGGAAAAAGCTCTGATTACTCCCACTATGTCAGTCAGCAGAGCTAAGATGAGCTGGTGGGTCAGGGGAAATAATTTGATCCCAAATAACATCTGCACAAATCACATCCCCTGGGACAAACAGAAAAGAAACAAGGAAAGAATTGTGATTAGGTAGTCACAGTTCATTCATTGGTCTGCTCATGGGAAAATGTAGCTATGTTCTCTCCCTTACTCTGGGCAGGTAGCAGAATGATCTACTTCTAATTATTTGCCTGAGGTTATAAAGACAGCCTGCGTCAAGCTCTTCTAACTACCAGTCCTGTGTCTCAACCACATAAACATCTCTTAACTTCTTTCTGCTTTAAAGAAGGCAACACTGAGTGGCAACAGTATTGACATTATTTTTTTCAACTGACTGCTGAAAGACATTTCAAGGATGAAATAGAAGGCACTTGAATGGCCCAAAGATTTTCTTCTTACTGAATATCAAAAGCTTGCTGCAAACAATGGAAGCGGGGGTATTTCTCAAATAATAGCTTGCAAAAAAAATCTTTTCATGGAAATTAATAGGCAATCTAAGTATATGAGTTTCTTTCTCAGTTTTACATAGTGTTTCTAGTTTTTCTCATACAACATCAATTCCCCCCAAAACCAAAGGGAGCAACAGGCAACAAAAGCCTAGCCTACAGGAAATATTGTTCAAATCTAGTGCACAAGGCCCCATTATTGATGAGATATATATACATACAAACAATACTGCTTTACATTATACTTCACGGATTACAAATATCTTCAGAGAGTGATAGAAGAAGAAGAAGAAGATGATTGTTGAGGTGATCTTCTTGGACTCCTTCCTGGCCTGTGAACCAAGGAAGACAGAGTACGCTGGAAGTGTATTGCTGGCTCATGGGTTAGGTAAGTGGTGCAAAGCACAGGATTTTGGTTTCATGAACTTTGGGCTGCCTTCTGTCAGGGATAGGGGAGTATGTAGTTTGGATGGCCTCCATTTCAGTAGACGAGAAACCAATCCTTTAAGGGGCAGGGAGGCTAGAATACTCAGGAAAGCATTAAATGGGCAGAAATAGGGGCATCGTGAAAGGGAACAACTCAACATTCACCTAGCACAAAATCTAGATGTAAAGGACAAAATTAATCAAGGGACCGAGGGATGTGAAAACAAGAAATTCTTTAATTGACTGTACTCCAATGTGAGGAGCCTGATAATAATCAAGAATTGAAATTGCTCATTTACAAATACAAATTTGACCTAGCTGGTATTACTGAAACCTGGTGGGAGATTTTTATGATGGGAATATTAAAATAACTTATTATAGTTCATTTGGGAAGGACTGAGCATACAAAAGGGTAGAGGAGGGTGGCACTGTATGTTAAAAATGTCATTATTTGTTTCCAAGATGCCAATAATTCAGAAGCAAATTATCTTGAATGCTTATGGATCAATGTCCTAACAAACAAAGTACAAGATGAGGCACCAGTCAGTGTCTGAGACAGATTATCAAATCATCTTAATGAACTAGCTGACTTAAGCATGGAAAGGGAAAAGCGTTATCATGAGGGACTTCAATCTGCATGGTGCATGCTGGAGGTCTGGTGTTAACAGTCCTAAAATGTCTTTGAAATTTCTAAACATTACAGTTGACAATTTCTTAACTCAAAATGTGTTGCATCCAGCACAGGGGAATTCTATATTAGACCTCACCTTGACAGACAGAGTGGAATCAATCACAGCAGTAAAAATTAATGGCTGCCTAGGTGAAAGTCATCATTAACTTCATTACATTCGTAATCAATTTCACACAGCTAAAAACAATTATGAGCCAAAGCAGCTGAGAGAAAGATTTTAAACAAAAAAAAAAAGTATGATAATTGGGAAATGTTTAAAACTATTTTACTAACTCTCCCAAAACCCATAACAAACAAAGAAGCTACACTGATTAGGGGGAAAAACAGTCTAGTTAAGAGAGGAAATAAAGGCAGCTATAAAACAAAATATATAGCAAATAGAGGGGGAAATTATAGCAATTAATATAAATCGGAACCTATAAATTTTATAAAATGGAAAAGCCAAGCAAAAAGACTCAAGGAGAAATCTATAGGAAGTAGAATTAAACCAAGTAAGAAGGAGGCATTTAAAGTATATCAACAACAAAAGCAACGGTCCTTTTCCAAAGGAAAATGGTACAGCTGTTGATGCGCATAAGGCAGAGGTGTTTTAAAAGAGCTGCTGCTGGCTCATTAATGCTGATTTCTAACAAATCTTGGATCACTAGAAAAATTCTTGGGGACAAAAAAAAGCTAATGTTGTGACAATATTTTCAAAGAATAAATACAACTAATTATAGGCCTGTCTGCCTGTTATTGAGACTGGGCAAAATAATGTAATGGGTGATACAGAACTCTATTACCAAAGAATAAAAGAAGGTTAACATAATTACCAGCAATCAACAAGGGCTTATGGAAAATAGATCCTGCCAACCTTATTGCTTATATTACAAATTTAGCTGATAAAGGTAAGAGTGTTGATGTAATCTACTTCTTTAAGCCATTTGACTTGCTCCTGTATGACATTTTCATTAAAAATTAGAACATGGCACGCGCTGAATGAATTGGAAGGTGGATAACTAATAGGTCTCAAGATGTAATTTGAAACAGGAAATCATCAATGATTGGATATGTTACTAAAGGAGTCCCACACAAAGCAGCCCTAGGCTCTGTGCTGGCTCGCCAACGGAAGGGGCAGTTGCCCCAGGGTCTGGCAGGAAGAGGAGCAACAGCCAGAGGCTTGGGCTCCTTAAATCACTTTTGGAGCATCAAGATGTGCTGAGCAGTGGCAACCCCCAGCTCCACCCTTTTCTGAGTGTGGAGCAGAACCGCCCACCACCACTTGGCCTGGGGACCCAGGAAATCAGTCAGGTCCCCTGGCCCTATGCTATTTAGTATTTTTTATCAATGTCCTAGGAGAAAACACTAAATCTCTCCTGGTACAATTTTCAGATGGCCAAGAGGTGAGGAATGGCAAATAATAAAAAGGACAAGCCATTGACAGAGGAATTGGGATCACTTCGTAAGCAAACAAACAATATGTGTCAATATAGCCAAATGTAAGACCACAAACATCTATAGGAACAGAGAATGTGGGCTGGCTTTGCAGGATGGGGAACTCTATCCTAAGAAGCAATGACTCTGAAAACGGCTGGTTTCTTGCAGGCAGCAAAAAGGTGAGTCTTGAAAATTATCTCAGGGAGAGAATTTCATGCAGGAGTGGTAACCTGGAATGAAGTCGGGGGGCAGTGTTTCTGACAGAAGCAGGCAACAGGGCATTCAAGGCTTGCATTGCAGGGAGCATGGAAGGTTTAAAATAGCAGAATCCTCAGCTGGCTAATTCTGTACAAGCTGGAGTAGCCCTAGAGATTCAGCACATCAGTTTACTCTTACGAGCAGAAGACAAATGTCAAGGAGAGCCCAGAAGATTTTACATTCCAAAAAGTTCTCCAGCAACAACAGAAAGTCTTCCTTAAAGAAAAATAATTCAATGTTTGAGATGCTCATATAGTGTCCAGATCACTGGTATTATAGAACTGAGCTCAACCTACACTATTAGGGTGTATCTACACAGCAAAGTTTTTTCATAGTAGCTGGGTCTACACGTGAGCACCCTTTTCAAAGAGCAAAAAGTGACAGAAAGAGGTCAAAATCATGACTTTTGAAGGGACGCAACTGCATGTTAAAAGCAGATCAAAGGGTCAATCTGCCCTTTCGAAAGGGAGCGTCCACACAGCTCCAAGCACTCTTTCAAAAGAAGGGAGGCAGAAAATGCCATGGACTGGGTACCATGGCCAACAAGCCCTTCCGGGACTGCAGCCAGCTTCTCCTTTAAAGGGGCCCTCCCTCCCCCCTCCACCCCACATAAGCTGAGGGCCGCCCAGCTGTCACCAGCCTGGCAGGGTCCACCTACGCTCCAGGATGGAGTCACAGCAGCAGCTTCTGCTGTAGGACACCCTCATCCTGAAGATCCTGCTGTCAGTGCTCCCCATTGGTGCCATAGCTGCCCCCCATCTACTTGGGTGCCTGACCAGCCACCCCCAGGCCATGCCCTCCTACCCACCCATGACACCACCGGGCTCCACCCAGCTCACCACTAGGTCCACTCCAGCAGCACAGACTGGTGGGAGCGCCTGGTGCTGGGGAAGTGGGATGACAAATGGTGGCTGCAGAACTTCCACATGTTGAGCCAGATGTTCAATGAGATCTACCACTGGCTCGCCCCCACAGTCTGGCACCAGGACACCTGCATGTAGCCCGCCCTCATGCTGGAGAAGAAGGTAGCAATTAGTATGTGGAAACTGGCAGCCTTGGACTCCTACCCCTCCATGGAACTACAGTTTAGGGTGGGCAAGGCCACCACTGGGGCCGCAGTCATGGAGGTAAGTCACATAACCCCTAGGGGGGCGGGGCAAGGGGAACTCCCCTGCTGCAGGGACCAGGGGGATGGGGGCAAGGCGGGTGAGGGCCAGGCTGGGTGAGGGCAGATAGAAGGTGGAGGTCAGTGGGCAGGCAGGGGGCAGGCAGGGGGTGGGGCCAGGGGGGATGGCCTGCAACACTCTCACAGGATCACATGTCCCACTTCCCCACATGTAGGCCATCAGTGCCATCAACGCAGTGCTGCTGCGCAGGGTCGTCCGCCTGGGGCATCTGGATGCCACCACCGCAGGCTTCAAGGACCTGGGATATGTGAACTGCTTTGGCACCTTGGATGGAGTGCACATTCCCATCCATACCCCAGCACACAGGTTCAGGCAGCATGTCAACAGAAAGGGCTACCATTTGGTGGTCCTCCAGGTCCTGGAAGATGCTAGGGGCTGGTTCACGAACATATACAGGGGCTGTGTCTTCTGGAACTCCATGCTCTGCCAGTGCATGGGGGACAGCACATTCATACCCCAGTGTGAGATCCTGGTTGCGGGGGGGGCATCACCATGCCACTCTGCATGGTGGCAGATGCAGTCTACCCCCTCCAGCCGTAGCTCCTGTGGCCATACACGGGACACCTCGACCTCACCAAGGAGGCATTCAACTAGCCCCTTGACCATGCCTGCAATGTCATGGAGTGGGCTTTCCGGTGCTTGATTGGTACTCCCTTCTTTTCATGAGCGTGTATATTTAGACCTACCTCTGGAATCTACACTATGTACATCTGGTGTAGTAGATCTTTGCCCACAAAAGTTTATGCTCCAAAAAATCTGTTAGTCTAAAAGGGGCCACAGGACCGCTCGTTGTTTTCCATATGGCTATTTCTGTCATTGTGAAAAGATGCTAATGGTATCATCTTTGAGGACTGTGGATGAAAAGTGTACGAAAACATTAGATACTTTTATTGATTAGCTGTTCAGTGTAGTAATGAAATATTAGTCATAGCATGCGTATAATTATATAGTGGGTTGTTACCCTTGGCAGGAATCCAATATTCGGGGTCCTGTTAGGTTGCTTCCATCAGAAGACAAACTGAGTATATGATTAACTATTTCTTTGTAAATAAATAGGACTGCCTAAGGATAATGAAATTCAAGTCAGAAGACCCTGGTTTAAAGAGACACAGACTGTAAACTCCAAATTAAGAATTTTATAACCTTAATCTGCATTCAAACTGCAGTATGCAGACCCAAGCCCGATCAATTGTATACCAGACTTCTGAACGCTTTTTTGAAATGTGGTCACTTCGTTTGGGGCACCAAGGGGGAGAATTTGGCTATCCATCAAACTTGACTATTTAGAGGACAAAGAAAGGAGGGTTTTGGAAAATTATTGGTGGATTTCCAGAGTTTGGATTCAGTGGAGTTGTGTCTATGCTGCACAGCAGAAGCATTTGAGCCCTGAGTGCTAACTTGACTCAGGCTTGGACACTGTACCCCATGAGGCCCTGTTTGAGACCCAGAATAGTGTTATTTGTATGTAGGTGGAAAGAGTTAGGCCTGACCCTGAGTTTGAAATCTGGGCTTACATTGCAGTATAGATATACCCACAAACTACTGTTGATCTTAGCAACATAAAAAGAAACAGATACTATTTTCTTTGCTCAGAAATCCTACTTTTCCAGTCAGTTCTGTGATTCAAGGAACTCTGTCTCTGCTGCTCCTTCTCAGGGCCTCATTCAGGCCTACATCTCTCACTTTTTTATTCCTTCATGATTCTGACACCACACAGATATACAAAGTTGCCAGCAGCCTGGGCTCCATCACATACATTTTCGTGCTTTCCTCACAGAAAACCCTCTTATACTGTCTAGGTTAGTTCTCTTCCCATATGACCAAGAGCTCTGGACATTAACTTCTGCCATTTTGCCTATCTTATTCCATAAGGGAACATACTTATTTCTTTTATTTAGCTTGAAGGAAGGGTGGCTAGCACTCTTATCAGCTTTAATGAGGTCATTGATTGCTCATAGATCAAAGAAACACTTAATGGCAGCCATTAACACCTTCTTGCATAAGAATATGATAATTCAGTCATGATTTTAGATGTTTCAAAAATGAAAATCACCATATAATGTGGCCTAGGGCCTGAACTCTATCAGCCCCACTGACTTCAATTAATTTGCTCTGAAGTAAGTTACAGTTAGGCAGTATTTCCATGGATGCCTAAATGTGTATTTTGCTGCCTAAATTTGAGAACGTATTTGAAAATGTTGACTGTCCCTTATACAGTACACATGGCAACACTTTATGAAGAGCATTTTTCACAGAAAATATGTTGTCTGTGGATAACTGCTGGTGTATTCTAGAGGGGCCTAATCCAGGGTCCTTTGAAGTCATGGAGATGAATTCTCCAATTGTCTTCTGTGGTCACACTCTACAACAGTGATGATTTTTTTTCACACTTAAGTTCCTTGCTAGTTTTTAATACAAAGCCCAAACGTACTCAAATAAATTTTACTCATGCTTGAAAAAGTACCACAATCAGTTTTAGAACAAGGCTTCCTAACTTTATCATAGCATCTCTTTCTAGAAACACATAAAAATGGACGCTTCCCTAACAATATGTGTATCTATGCTGTAAACACTCTGTGACCATGAATAACAATGAAGGAAAATTACTCCTTGTTACTTGCTCAGAAAGAAGCTAATCATGCGAGGAAGACTAACCTTACTTTTTGGCAAATAATAGGCAGTCCTGTGGCATATTAAGGACTAACAAATTTATTTGGTCATGAGCTTTAAGGGGCAAAACTAACCTTCTTCAGATGTTTAGGAGACTATAGACACTACACAGAGTGAAAGTTTTAAGAATTCCCTGTTAGGATTAAGTCTTTGCTTGATTGGTAAGAGCTGTCAGGGAACAAGTTTCCTAAATCAGGAGTGAGCTGTTGTTACAGAATGGTTTTGTAAAGCCTGTACAGTCACTTGTGTAAAGTCCATTTAAAGCAACCTGCTAATAGTGCCAGGACCACAACATCTGTGACTAAAGCAAAAGAAGTGGTAAGTGAAGCTCAGGGAACCAAACAAATGTTACTTTTCCCATTGTGATTCTGATGTGAGTGAAAATGGTCCCAGAATATTTCTTTCACCACATTAAATGGAAGGAACTAATTAAAAACATCATTGTTCAGGGATAGCTATGGGAAGATGAAATACATCCCTGAGGACTTTGTTGTTAAGCCAAACTTTTTGCCTTGTGTATATTACTAATGTTGTGGTTTTTTAGTCTTCCGGAGTCATAGTTGGATATTTAATGAGCCAGAATCTGCACCTGAACTCACAGGCCGTTTCTACACAAGCCACTTCCTTTGGCATGCTAATACACGGAGCGAAAGAGCTAATGAGGTGCAGATGCAAATTCCCCATGCCTCATTAGCATAACGCCATGTGATTTGGAGTCCTGAAGACCATTCTTCCGGACTCCAAAACACCTTGAAGAAGCGTGCCCCTAGGGGTGCTTCCAGAAGGAAGTCCTTCTTCCGGACGTCCCTTCTTCCTGAAAATTTTTGGGAAGAAGGGGCCTCTGGAAGGAAGACTTCCTTCCGGAAGCGCCCCCGGGGGCCACGCTTCTACACAGCGTTTTGGAGTCTGGAAGAATGGCTTTCTGGACTATAAATCACGTGATGTTATGCTAATGAGGCGTGGGGAATTTGCATCCACACCTCATTAGCATCTTTCACTCCATGTATTAGCATGCCACTTCCGAAGGAAGTGGCCTGTGTAGAAACAGCCACACTGAGTTGTGCTGTCATAGTTATTCCCACTGATGTAAATGGAGCCACTCAACTCCACTCTCCATGTCTGTGGCCACACTAGCCTCTTCTTTTGGAGGAACTATGCTAACGTGGCACTTTGGCAGATGCTAATGGGGCAATGCTATGAATATACAGCACCTCATTAGCATAATGGCAGCGGCAAGCATTTCAAAAGTTCTGCTTTCGAAATGCACACCCCTGTGTAGCCAGGGACTTCTGGAAATGAAATCAAATGGGAATAAGGGGCTTTTGAAATCAGGGGGTTGTTTTGAAAGGGCCCCAGATACCGTTGACGTGCACTTAGAAAGCGGCACTTTCGAAACACGCTTGGCTGCCATTATACTAATGAGGCACTGCATATTCATGGCAATGCCTTATTAGCATCTGCTGAAGTGTCACAGTACCATAGCCCCTAGGGGCTAGCGTGACTACAGCCCATGAGTAAAGATTGCAGAATTAGGCTTCAAGTGAATAAGTTAGGAGCTACGTCTACACGAGCACACTACGTCGAAGTAGCCTATTTCGAAGTAAGAACATCGAAGTAGGCTACTTCGATGCGTATCATCTACACATCCTCCAGGGCTGGTGCCGTCGACGTTCAATGTCGAAGTAGTGACAGGGAATGTCGAAAGGAGCCGCCCCAGAAGGAAATGCAGAGAGTCCACACACACAAGCACCCTCTTTCGAAATAAGGGGCCAGGAAAGCCCGCGGACCGGGTCATAGGCTGGACTAGCCCTTCTGGGGCAACAGCAAGCCGCTCCTTTAAAGGGCCCCTCCCAGACACACCCAGCCTCCACAGCATGAGGTCTGCAGAGCAGTAGCCACTCTCTCGCAGACAAAGTCACAGCAGATATGGACACGCAGCAGCAGCAGCAGCAGGAAGAGGAGGTCCCACAGGTAGTCATCCAGAGGGCAAGCACCCTGCTAGGTGCTGCCCGGGAAGCTGCCCAGTGGTTCTTGCCAGAGAAGCCCTCCCTGGAGGCAGATGGGGATGCCCCTGACCACCAGGGTCCCCTCTTCCTCCCCCCCTAGGCTGCTCCCCCACCTCTGGAGCTACCCCACCAGCTCCGAGTGGTGGGAGCAGCTCGTCATGCGGGAGTGGGATGACAATATGTGGCTCCAGAACTTCCGCATGCGCCAGCAGACCTTTCTCAAGCTCTGCCAGTGGCTCACCCCAACACTGAGGCACCATGACACCTGGATGCGGCGCACCCCCCCCCCGTCGAGAGGAGTGTCGCAATAGCCATCTGGAAGCTGGCCACTCCAGACAGCTATTGCTTCATGGGACACAAGTTTGGAGTGGGAAAGGCCACGGTCGGGGTCGTCGTCATGGAGGTAAGGAGGCCTGGGCATGCACCCACTGGGGGGCAGGGAGGCTGGCTGTGGGGCTGGGGAGGGAGGGGCCGGGTGTGGGGCTGGGGATGGAGGGGCACCGGGGAGGGAGGGGCTGGGTGGGTGGGGTACCCGGGAAGGTGCCCGGGAGGGGGGCCTGGGAGAGGGGCCCTGGGGCACCCTGCACAGCCTCATGGGCACCTGTGTTCCCTCCCCACAGGTGGTCCGTGCGCTTAACGTCATGTTGCTCCAGAGGGTTGTCCAACTAAGGGATCTGGATGCAGCCGTCACCGGATTTGCCTCCATGGGGTTCCTGAACTGCTTCGGGGTCCTGGATGGGACCCACATCCCCATCTGTGCCCCCAACCACAGAGGAGGAAGATACACTCTGTGGTCCTGCAGTACATGGTGGACAGTCGGGGCTGCTTCCAGAACATGTACGTGGGCTGGCCCAGCTGCACACACGATGTACATGTTTTTAGGAACTCGGGCCTGTGCCGCTGGCTGGAGGCGGGGACCTACATCCCCCAGAGGGATCTCCTTCTGGGGGACATCACTGTGCCCCTCTGTCTCATGGCAGATGCGGCCTACCCCCTCCAGCCCTGGCTCATGCGCCCGTACACCGGCCACCTCAATGCCAGCCAGGAGCGGTTCAACGCCCACCTGAACCACACTCACCAGGTGGTGGAGAGAACATTCAGCCACCTGAAGGGCCGCTGGCAGTGCCTCCTTGCCCGACTGGACGTCAGCCTCCAAAACATACCCCAGGTTATGGGCGCATGCTGCACGCTCCACAACATTGTTGAGAGCAAGGGGGAGCCTTTTGTCCAGTGGTGGGTGGTTGACGCTGTCACAGGTCTCCCCCCTGCTGGCTGCCGCACCCAGCAGCCAGGGCTACCATGAGGGGTACACGTCCGTGAGGCCCTGTAGGCCCACTTCGATCAGGGAGACCCCTGAGCACCTCCCTGGCCTTCCCCAGAAGAACCCCCCCCCACACACAGCCCACACACTGCCCCCAACATCCACATGCCACCCCCACAACAAGCACACATGTCCAGCTGTTTGGAAGATAAAACCATCTTTTTTCTGAAACCTGATAACTTATTTTGTTCACAACAGAAACTGCAACCAATATATGAAAAGGGGGACAACTATATACATGGGGGACAACTGTATACATGGGGGCCTGGCAGACGGCTCAGCCATTGGCCCATCAGTCCAGGGTGGGGATAGAGGAGTGCAACCCCTCGCAGGTACAGCTCGCAGCTCCCGCTCCCCCTGTGTCTGTGGTCCCCAGTGTGGCCAGCTCGGGGCTGGGAGGACCGGCAAGTACGGCCAGGATGCCTCCACTGGCTGGTCTTCAGCACCAGTGGGCTCTGTGGAGCTCACAGGTGGTGGGGCGGCAGGCAGGGCAGCAGGCAGTGAGGCGGGTGGGCCGGCAGGCGGTGCTGCGGGGGGGCCTCGGGTGGAGCAGCAGGGAAGGTGGCCTGGGGGGCAGTGGGGGTGGGAGCTGGGTGATGGCCTCCTGGATCGAACCGGCTATGTCCCGAAAGACCCTCATAAAGTCCTCACATGCCGCCCACTGCCGGGTGGACTCCTCCTGGTCAAAGCGGAGTCTCTCCTCTGCCACCTCCGTCTTCCGCCGGAGAGCTGCCAGGTGCTGTGTGTCCACAGGGGCCATCCCCAGAGTCCAGCAGTGGCGGGACCGTCCTGCTGCCCTTGGGGGTGTCTCCGGGTGCTGGCAGTGGCTGACCTCCGGCGGGCTGTCAGGGACGACGGAGAATGCCTGGCTGCCTGGGGCATCAGATGCTGCAGCTGGAGAGGAGAGAGGGAGAGGAAGGCTGTTAGTACAGTGCCCTGGCCCATGGCCCATTCCCCTCTCCCCCTCTTGGGTGCTGGGTCTCCGTCCCCATCGGTGGGTGTGATGTCCCTGTTGGCTGTTGCCATGGCATTGTCCCCCCGCCCCCGGGGTTAAGGCTGAGTGCTGTCCATGGGTGGGGGTGCTGATGGGAGCTGATGGCCGTGCCACTGTTCTGGGACCATACCGTGGCTGGGTGTTTGCAGGTTGGGGTCCACTGGGGGTGTGTGAGGCTCCCGGTCGTGTCTGGTGCCCCTGCCCTGTGGCCCATGGCTGTGTGCTCTGTAGGGTATGTACCTGACCATCCCTTGCCGCGGTCGGGGGAAGCCTGGTGGGTGGATGCCTGGCTGATGCTCTGGGAGGGGTGGTCGATGAGGAGCCCCCCCTCCTCGCTGCTGGACCCCTCCTCCGCTGTCCCAAGTGGGGCTCCTTGGGTGGCCCCAGGATGTGGGGCTGGCCTCTGGGCCAGACCCCGGCTCCGAGGCCTGCTGGGGCTCGTCGGCCATAGTGTCAAGGGTGGCTGGTGGGGAGGAGGTGTCCTGGGGGCCCAGGATGGTCCTGAGCTTCCTGTAATGGGGCAAGTGGTGGGGGTGGCCCCGGACCATCTGGCTGAGTCCCGGGCCTGGGCATACCCCTGCTGCAGCTCCTTCACCTTACTCCGGATTTGATCTGGAGTGTGGGCAGGGTGACCCTGGGTGGCCAGGCCCTCGGCCAGTCAGGTGAATGCTTCTGCATTCTGGCGCTTGCTCCCCAACACATGAAGCACGTCCTCCTCATCCCAGAGCCCCAGCAGGTCTCAGAGCTCAGCCTCTGACCAGGAGGGGCCCTGCCTCTTTTTGGCCCCCCACTTGGCTGCTGGGGGTGCCTGGGTTCCCTCAGGAGGGGAGCCCTGGGGGCACTTGGGAGGCTGGCTTGAGGCCATGGGTGGTGGCAGTGCAGGCTGTGGCCTCTGGAAAGCATGCAGGGCTCACATGTGCATGTGCTGCTGCCTGCACGCTCTCAGCTTCCTGCCACAGGAAATCCGGGTTCGTGGTGCTTTAAAGGCTGCTGCGTGCAGGAACCATAGGGCCCTGCAGGGGCTGGACAGAGTGTCTCAACCCCTCAGCTGATGGCTGCCATGGAGGACCCCGCTATTTTGAAGTAGCGAGACACGGATCGTCTACACACACCCTACTTCGACGTTCAACGTTGAAGTAGGGCGCTATTCCCATCTTAGATGCGACGGGTGCTATTTCGACGTCGTGTTGGCTACTTCGAAGTAGCCGGCTAGTGTAGATGCACTCAGGGTGTTAGGATGTATTAAGAACAAAAGAGAGACAAAAGAGGAACATGTGTGTCACTGGTTATAAATACCTCTGGCACATTCTCATCTTGAATACTGCGTTCAATTTTTGTGACCTCAGCTTTAAAAAGCTGTGTTGGAAAATAAAATAAAAAAAAATTATAGAGGAGGAAAAGTGTTTGGAGATCTGTTAAATGGAAGGTTCCATGTGATGTGATTACAAAGCACCAAATTACTTATAAAAGTTGGGAAAGAAAAATAATTGGGATATGACAGAGGTTTACACAACAATGCAGAGATTCTCTTGTGAGCCACCTGCCGTCCTGTTCACATTCTTTCCCATTCTCAATTAAAACAGCCTGTGGCAAATACAGCAATTGCTTACAAGTAATTGTTCTACAAATGGAAAAGTAGCATTACAAAGCCACACTGCATCTGGCAAACTGTTGATTTATTTTACTTGTAGTGGTCCTTTAATGCAGGTTAGCAGTTTAGAAATAAGGGGAAAGCCCATGACCAATGGCCCACGGACCACAGTCTGATAGCCTCTGGGATAGTAAATGCCATCTACCACTTCTATTTATCCTCTGCTATCATACAAAATCAAGGGTAAGCTCCTCAGCATTGGGCCAGTCATCCTGGAGCAGAACTGGCAGGATGCAGCATGCTGGGTTTTTCACTCTCTTTCATAATTAGGTCACTGTTGGGGTGCAGGGTATCTGACTTAATGGAGTATTGACAGTTGGTGCTGTGTGAAATACTCTGAGAATTTGTCTACAAGCTGCTGATTTCCCTCCTCCAGAATGCTGCTGGAATACGTTTCCGAAGCACGTATTTCCAAGCCGGCATTTACTTTAAGCTCCCAAAGGTGAGACGTCTCAGACAACAGAAGACTTCTTTTGTGTTGAGAATAATTCATTAGCGCTAGCACTAGGGTGTTCAGGGATGAATCTTTGGGGAGTGTAGTACTCCCTTCTTAGTAAGACACCTGTTGCCTTCTTTGACTGAGATTTTTTTGAAAACATTGTTCAGATGTTCAGGGAATCAATGAGTTATAAGACTGGTTGCAGATTAGGTTCTCTTTCCTGTGAGCTTTCTCATGTTACTTTTTGATGCCTGAGGATAGAATAGAGTCACCGGACCTTGCAGAGGGTAGTCTAGCTAACCAGAAGCGTTTCATTGGGAAGAAGGATAGATGGCAGTAATGCCCTTCGTTAAATTTTGATTCTTTGAGACAATCAGCTTCGTGCCAACTGGGACTCCACCGAAGGCTGGATTGAAGTTGTATTGAATAGTGTATCTCCTAGCTGCCTGGAGCATGCTTCCTTTCTAGTAACAGAGAGAAAGCTGTGCTAGTCCATATATTATTGTAATACCCAGAGGTACTAAGACCTCATCCGGGGTGAGTGAAGTCTCTGCTCTACACCCTTGGCTGAGAGCCAGTTGGCCTTTAGCTCATGTGGTAGACTGCAGGGCTTTAGACTCTTATGCTTGCAGGATCTATCCCTAGTGCTGGCAACCAGGGTCTGTCAGCATTACAACCAGTGCGTTGGCTGGGGAGAACTGCTGGAAGGTCTCAGAAGCTGGGGATGTGCCCAGTACTGAGACCTTAGTGGGGTGAATAAAGTCTGCTCTACAGCCTCAGCTGAGAGCCAGATGGCCTTAAGCTCATGTGGTAGAGTTCAGGGATTTAGACCCTATGACTGCACGTTCTACAAAAACAAAAAAGTTAGAATTATCACTTTGGCCCATTACAGTATGCTTGTAGTGTGGCTAGAACTGTGCCTTCTGGCACTGCTGGAGCTCGTGCCAAACAATAGCAGCATTGACATTATGACACGGATAATGGCATGGGCCAGCTCCCTACTATAGACTCATGGGATTAAGCAGGATTGAATTGAGTTGGCTAGCCTGGGCTGCCATCTCTTCCAAACCATCTACAAAGTGATTTTTAGTGCCCTAGCTTGAGCTGAGCTAGTGCATTCCTGTTGCCTCAAATAGGGAAATGTGCAGCCATATTCTTAGAGGTTCCTAGCAAAAGTGAGGTTGTATTCTTTCTCTAGGTTCAGTGGACCTCCTAGAGGCCTCTACCAGAATCTCTGGTGATAGAAGCTGGGATACAACTTGAGTGACATCCTGTCCATTACTTTAAATTACTTGATGACTTTCCTTTTCATTATTGTTTTGCATTCTGTGCCATGCTACTGTTAGGCAGGTGGTATAGATAATTTTAACTATGGAACATAATGCTGAAAACAGGGGCTGCTAATCTGAGTAAACTAAAAAATAATCCCATTGATTTTCCTTACTCCTCATGATATTGAGGAGAACAGGGATTGACTGTCAACCCAAGATAGTTTGATTTTGTGTGTCCCTACTAGGCGCTTGAAATCAAACCCCAGAAGATCAACCCTGACCAGGCTGACCTTGTGCACAGTGAAGACATACCCTAGCATATGCACAAGTAGTTAATTCTCTGCCCTCCGCAGTGAGAGACCTGTGTGACGTGGAGTGCTTATTTTTGTTATTATACATGTTGCTACATGTTTGTCAGACTAAGCAAGTGAAAGACATGTATATGAGTGGCTGTGTCTACACTAGCCCCAAACTTCGAAATGGCCATGCAAATTCTCATCCCATCTGCTCATAGGAATAAGGGGACTTCGAAGTAGGCGGGGTCCTTTTGAAAAGGAGCCCCATTGGGACAAGCTGCGCGGCGGTGAGCTGCGTCAATTTCGAAGTGCCACGGCCGCCCGCATGCTAATGAGGCGCTGAATATGTATTTCAGCACTTCATTAGTAAACTTCGAAATGGTCATTTGCATGGCCATTTCAAAGTTTGGGGCTAGTGTAGTAGTGGAGACATAGCCAGTAAGTGACAGGCAACCAAAGCTAATGACTGGGTCATGTGAGTGGCCCTTCCTCATCTCAGTAGCCGTGTCTACACATGCACACTACTTCAAAGTAGCGGCACTAACTTCGAAATAGCGCCCGTCACGGCTACACGTGTTGGGCGCTATTTCAATGTTAACATCGACGTTAAGCGGCGAGACGTCAAAGCCGCTAACCCCATGAGGGGATAGGAATAGCGCCCTACTTCGACGTTCAACGTCGAAGTAGGGACCGTGTATTCATTGCGCGTCCCTCAACATCGAAATTGCAGGGTCCTCCATGGCGGTCATCAGATGAAGGGTTGAGAGACGCTCTCTCTCCAGCCCCTAAGGGGCTCTATGGTCACTGTGTGCAGCAGCCCTTAGCCCAGGGCTTCTGGCTGCTGCTGCTGCAGCTGGGGATCTATGCTGCATGCGCAGGGTCTGCAACCAGTTGTTGGCTCTGTGGACCTTGTGTTGTTTAGTGCAACTGTGTCTGGGAGGGGCCCTTTAAGGGAGCGGCTTGCTGTTGAGTCTGCCCTGTGACCCTGTCTGCAGCTGTTCCTGGCACCCTTATTTCAATGTGTGCTACTGTGGCGTGTAGACGTTCCCTCGCAGCGCCTATTTCGATGTGGTGCCGCGCAACGTCGATGTTGAACGTCGACGTTTCCGGCCCTGGAGGACGTGTAGACGTTATTCATCGAAATAACCTATTTCGATGTCACTACATCGAAATAAGCTATTTCGATGTAGCGTTCACGTGTAGACGTAGCCAGTGAGCCACAAGACTTTTTGTTACCAAAATCATCTTCCAAGGTAAAGTAATTTGGCTCACTGTGCTTGTGTCCTTCGAATTTGTGGGGTGTGCCCCCATTGAACTAGAGAAGCACTTTGATTGGATGCAGAGGGAACCCACGGCTCTCACAGTCAATATTGTGTGCAATCAGGGTGCCCCTCAGTTCACTAGCCCTTGCTTTACTTGTGTCGCTTTAGTAATACTGGTAGGAAAAAGAAAAAAAAGTATGGCTACATCTACACTGCATTACCCTTTCAGAGGAGGAATATCAATGAGGGAGATTGAAAATGCAAATGAAATGCTGATTTATGAATCTTACCCCTCATTTGCGTAAGCTTGTGCAGTCGCGTTTCTGGGAGCAGCTTTTCCCGAAACAAAACCAGCCATGTAGATGGGGTTCTTTCAAAAAAAAAATTTTTTTTTTCAAAAGAACCCTTCTTGCTAGTTAGTTTCAGAAAGAAGGGGTCTCTCAAAATATGGTTTTTCTTTTGAAAGAAGCCCATCAACAGGGCTGTTTTTGCTTTTGGAAAAGTGTCTTCTGTAAATGGGATTGGATGAGATTATACAAATGAGGCATGAGTTTTGTAAATCAGCACTTCATTTGCATTTCATTTCCCTTATTTGCATTCCTCTTTTGAAAGGGAACTGTAGTGTAGATGCAGCTTACATGAATGGGAACCAGCAGAATCTGCAACCCTGCATGTGGGCAATAGTAAGGAAAGTGTCTTGTGGGCCACACTTGGAACCCTGATGTGCCACATGCAGCCTGAGGGCTACAGATAGCCCACTGCTGGCTTATGTTATTGTGGGACTTTATCCCACAAGCTTGGGCCAGCTCTGCTTCCAAGTCTGGTGCTCTCTTCTTTAGGCAACATGTGTTGTCTCTGTGAAAAATGTCTTTCTTCACATATGCCTAATGCTGACAGACCTGGGTTGCTAGCCCCAGGGATAGAACCTGCACGCATAGGATCTAAAGCCCTGCACTCTTCCATGTGAGCTAAAGGCCAACTGGCGCTCAGCTGAGGCTGTAGAGCAGAAACTTCATTCACCCCAGATGAGGTCTCAGTACCTCTGGGTACTACATACGAATGAGAATATTTGTGTGTGAACAAGAGTATTTGTTTAACATTTATTAGTGCTTTGAGTGATTTGTTATTCCTTACGCCATACATGGGAGGTGAGTATAATTGGTCAAGGAAGGATAAGTTTCCCTAGTGCAGCCACCAACCCACTGCCAGATAGCTGGGCCATGTTGGCCAAGTCTCTTCCCCAAACCTCCCACAGCCTTCTGCTGCCTGCCATACCTGGTAAACTTCCACAACTCCACACACCCACTCCCCTGAAGGTCCCTACTTCTTGCCACAGTTTTTCCTCCTTGGGGGCAAAAGAGTGAGAAGGGATGCCTTTAGCCAGTTACAGGAAGGAAGGGAGGGTCTGGTAGGGTGATACCAGTCAGTGGTGAGTGTTTGTGGGGGGTATTCTTTGGGCAGGGAGGAGACTGAGGTGGCTCCACCACATGCTGGGCCCACCCCAACACTCAACGGTGCCAGCAAAGAAGCCAAATGCTGGGCCTGGCCTGGTTCAGACAGGTGACAAGGGGCTTTCTGGGCTTCTCTGCTCGTGGGATAGGGAAGTGTGGGATTCTGGCCGGCAGGTAGGTGGGGTCTCAGACAGAAGGTTTGGGGCAGCGACAGCAGGCTAGCTTCCCCAAAGGAGGGTTCATCTTCAACTCATGAGTCCCTTGTTTATAAGGTTTCAGTCAATCTGGGAGAAAATAATATCCTTTCTCACACTGGCTGGATAGAGAACCCTCAGTCTGTGGATCCTATAAAATACAATTTATTTCCATTAATCTTTTGTCATATAAGTATGAAAAACAAATATAGTAGAAATCAAAGGCTCTTCTCAAACTAGTGACAGAAAAAATAGTCAATTTATTTGCAGGGAATAATTTGATGACTGGAGCCTTGGAGAAGAGATTGTTACATCACTTATTTTGCTGGAAGTGTAATGGGCAGAGGGAAGATTGAAAGATCATAGATGAATGGATAAGACAAAACCTTGTTTTTATACTTTATATTAACTAAAATATTTATAAAAAAAGTCACGCTCTTATGTATCACTCAGATAAAGCTCTAGCTGTTCCAATAATATAAACGAAACATAAGCGTGACTGAGTGAGGGAAGGAGGGCCTGGCATCCCAGGGCTTACAGAAAGCCTCTGGGATCAGCTAGCCCCACCCCACTTTACCTGCAACCAATGCCAGGCTGGGAAGGAGTTAAAAAGAAAAGAGACCAGTTCAGTCTTGGGGCACCTAGCAAGGAGCCAGGAGCCCAGTTCAGCAGTCTAAGGACATGAACCATAGTCTGTCCACTCAGCAGCCACAAGGGGCAAGTAAGGCTTCAGTTTGCCCCTTGGGCAAAGTGGGGAACCTCCTGACAAGCTCTAGCTAAGGGGAATCTGGGCTTTTGAGGCTGCGCTCAAACCTGAAGGACTTGACTAGAAAGTGGTTTGGAGATCCCAGGCCATGAGCATAGGGGGAAGGAGGCCACTGCCACCCCTCTTCTGGCTGCCTAGTCTGTGATATAGCCACCAGTCTACCTAGCCACCAGAGACTTGGCCATAACATTTCCAAGAAAAATCACAGCACAGGACCATGCCTGTGGAATGGGTAAAGTAGCATTGAAATGGGGATCATAACCACTGTTCTTCCTGTTGAGACATCTGTCAGAAACGATTAGGCTCTTTTGTGGAAAAATAGGGACCTTCATCTCCAAACAAAGATAAACATTGCTGCCCAGAATGAAAGCATATGTGAACCTGCTCAGGAATTAGCCTTGTATGATGGAGAATTTTTTTTGCTGGCTCTAAGATAGGTGGGCAGACATAAAAGACAAGGGACAGAAGCAGCTAGAAAACTAAGATGACAGTAAAAGAAGTGGTATTCATAAGACCCTGAGAGAAAGCAAGTAGAGGGAGTTTTCTGAGCACAGAGGGCTGGCCGGAAAGGCAAGTATGGAATAAAAAAAGCAGTCATGTAGCACTTTAAAGACTAACAAAATAATTTATTTGGTAATGGGAATACATGGGACAGACACACCTCTTCAGATCTGGACATAGTGAACTGACACAAAGAATATATAACAGAGAGATAAAAAACAAACAAACAAAAAATGAAATGAAATGAAAACCAACAAATCAGCTGGGGAGGGAGACAAAGGGTAGTGAGGAGGTGGAAGAAAATTACTACAAGTATATATTAAGTGACTGCCCCATGAAAGCTCATTATCTAATAAATTATTTTGTGGGTCTTTAAAGTGATACAAGACTACTGTTTTGTTTTGTGAAGATACAGACTAACACAGCTACCTCTGTGAGGCATGGAATAGTGAGCTAAGAAACTGCTGTGTGTAGATCAGTAAGACTGCATTGAAGGATATATTGGCTGTCTCATCATTTTTTCCCCCTCATAGTGGAAACCACCCAGAGGGGCACAACAAAGGCTGGCTGGTCATGTCAAAAAGCAGCTGGTCAGGTCAAAAAAAAAAAATAAAACCAATATCTTAAGTACTCTTCCTTTGCATTCTGTTAAATAATTCACTCCAAAGAAAGACATTATGAAATTGATGGAACTGATTGTTTCCTACTCTTGTATCTACACTTAGAAAGCAATCAGGCTGTTCTGTTTCTTTTCCAAAGTGATCCATGGTGTATGTTATTGTGAATGTTTTCAAAATAAGAAGACTTTAGAAAGTCAACATGTGTTATTCATTTGTTAGGAAATAATATGATGATCATTAATAATATGGATTTGAGATTTCCCTCAGGGAACGGTGGGTTACTTGTTAATTCACTCAGCTAACAAGTATGTGGAGAAAAGACGTTTTAAAGAAATGGACTTTGGGTTTATTTTTTTCCCCTGGGACACTTAATATTATAGCAGAAGTCTGTGGAATGACATATGTGCCAGCTAAGAGGAAAAATTACTGCCTGTTCCTAATAATTTAAAGCATGTATCACAAATGAAGATAAAAGGGAATAAAGTATTTAAAGCTTAATGATACAGCGGTAGCAATTGCCCTGTGATAATGAACACAGTAGATTACCAAGCAAAGCTTAATGCATGCCTTGCTTACAAAAAGCTTTTTATAAACAAATATGGGCTGAGTCATCTTCCAAAATTAACACTTAACACAAAAATGAATTGATGACTAAATTAAAATATTCAAGATAAATAAGAAATAGCAAAAAAACATTGTACAAAATAGTCTGGTAGCAGTTTTCTAACAGAAGCCTATCCAGAAATTATAAGTCAGGGTCCTGGGCGCTGATTGTGCCTCTCCCTATAACAGAATAGCAGCTTCAAGAACAACAAGAAGTCTTGTGGCTCCTTGTAGACTAACAGATATTTTGGAGCATAAGCTTCCGTGGGCAAAGACCCGCTTCATCAGATGCATGAGTGGGGGGTGGTGGTTTCAGTGGGGTATTTAAAGAGGGGGGTCCCAGTAAGGGGGGGTGGGGCAGAGCTGACAAGGTCTATTCAGCAGGGTGGAAATGGCCCAGTATCATCAGTGTGTATTAAAAGAGCTGAAAACAAGTCAGAGCAGGTGGGGATGTGAGCCATTGTCAGCGTCTATGGCTCACATCCCCCCTGTCTGATCTGACTTGTTTTTTCCTCTTTTAATAAGTACTGTTGATACTGGGCCATTTCCCCCTTGCTGAATAAACCTTGTCAGCTCTGGCCCTCCCTCTTACTGGGACCCCACTCCTTAAATACCCCTTTGAAACCACCCCCCCCGCACTCATGCATCTGATGAAGCAGGTCTTTGCCCACGGAAGCTTATGCTCCAAAATATCTGTTAGTCTGTAAGGTGCCACAAGACTTTTCGTTGTTCTCAAAGCTACAGACTAACATGGTGACTTCTCTGATACTTGTCAGAACAGTAGCTGTTTTTCATATAATCATAAAATCAAGCCCAGCACCCAACCCAAAGCAGGATCAACTCTAGCTAAATTATCCCAGCCAGGACTTTGTCAAGCTGGGACTTAAAAACCTCTAGGGATGGAGAGGCTACCAACTCTCTAGGTAAAGCACATTCCAGTGCTTCACCACTCTTCTGGTGAAATAGCTTTTCCTAATGTCTAACCTAGACTACCCACCACCGTTATTTGCGACCCTTGCCAACTTGAGACTCCTTTTTCTGCCATCTGTCACTACTGAGAACAGCCATTCTCCATCCTTTTTAGAATCCCATTTCAGGACGTTGAAGGCTGCTATCAAATCACCCCTCACTCTTTTCTTCTGCAAACGAAATAAGCCCAAATCCCTCGGTCTTTCCTTGTAGCTCCGTGGCAATTACCTGGACCTTGGGTCTGAACACCTAGGAGTAATAGGTCCTATGTGTTTGCCTCTTGTCTCCTCTCTTTCTCTATCCTGCACAGGTAGACAAGGAAAAGTAGGGGAGTATGGGGAATGTGAGTTCCATCCTCTTATAGGTTAGCCCAGTCCAGCTAGGCCAGTGTTGGCTCAGCTGGACTGAGTGTACTGGTTTTCTTGAGACTGCAATACCCACCTGAGGAAGTGAGAAAACAAATCAACAGAGCCAGACGTGTGCCACGAAGCCTCCTACTACAGGACAAGCCCAAGAGAGAAACCAACAGAACACCACTAGCCATCACCTACAGTCCTCAGCTAAAACCTCTACAGCGCATCATCAGGGATCTACAACCCATCCTGGACAATGATCCCACACTTTCACAGGCCTTGGGAGGCAGACCTATCATTGCTCACAGACAACCTGCCAACCTAAAACAAATCCTAACAAGCAACTATACACCGCACCACAGTCACTCTATCTCAGGGACCCATCCATGCAACAAACCTCGTTGCCAGCTCTGCCCACATATACACACCAGCAACATCATTACAGGACCTAACCGGATCAGCCACACCATCGTGGGCTCATTCAGCTGCACATCTACCAATGTAATTTATGCCATCATGTGCCAGCAATGCCCCTCTGCCATATACATCGGACAAACTGGACAGTCTCTATGTAAAAGAATAAATGCACACAACTCAGACATCAGAAATGGCAATATACAAAAACCCATAGGAGAGCACTTCGATCTCCCAGGACACACAGTAGCAGATTTAAAAGTAGCTATCCTGCAGCAAAGAAATTTCAAGAACAGACTCCAAAGAGAAATTGCTGAGCTACAATTCATCTGCAAATTCAATACCCTCAGCTCAGGATTAAACAAAGACTGTGAATGGCTGGCTAAATACAAAAGCAGCTTCCCCTCTCTTGGAGTTCATACCTCCAGATCTACTGATGACAATACAACTCAGCCTGCCTGACTGAGCTAACCTCGTTATCCCCAGCCTTGCTCTGGCCTATTTATACCTGGCCTTGCAGATTTCCAGGACCAGCATCTGAAGAAGTGAGTTAACTCACGAAAGCTCATGCTCTAAACTTTTCTGTTAGTCTATAAGGTGCCACAGGACCCTTCGTTGCTGCTACAGATCCAGACTAACACGGCTACCCCTCTGATACTGGTTTTCAGAGTGTGCTTATTTGATGATGGTTTGAAGCGGGATCAAGGGAGCGACAGGCAGGGAAGTACTCATCATTTCCAGGCATGTCCATGAATTGGAAAGTGTCCTAGCACTGTTTCTGAGATAGCACAACTTATGCACCCCACTTTTGCCTGGGGCTGTGTTTAAGGACTCTAGCTGATGGTGCTTTTTAATTGTGCAGTTACAGTCTATCCATATTTGCATTTAGTTTCAAAAGTAGTTACATAATTCACAAGATTGCTGAAAATATCAGAGAACACTAATGAGGAGGGAAACGACTTTTTAAAAACTTCTTTCCTTTTATTCCTGTAGACTGCCTTTATTAGCATGTGTTGAAAACTGCTGCTATGAACAGACTCTGATCATAATTACAAGCAACTTTTATCTTTTCAGAGTGATATTAGTTGGGGGTGAAAAGATAATTAACTTAATGGTTTGGGCTGGAATTTAAATCACTTTATTTAGAGGAAAGGGCCAGAGGGTACCATTTGAACAAAAGTACTGCTAAGGATTCTTATACAGAGCTTCCTTTCACAGATAACGTGCAGTTCTAAACATCTGCTGATATCCTGTTGTTCAAACAGTGTGTATTTTGTTTCTTTTGGTAATACATCTGATTTGAGTAATGGAATAATATTGGTCAGCACCTGGAATTTATTGTGAGATATAATACTTGGGTTCTAAACCTGACTTGTCCCAGTGGGAAGATGTAAAATAAAATATTAAACATTGAGATGACTTACATTAAAAATCTCTTTATCTTTAATTAAATGAATTTTGAGGCAGATCCTCATCTGATGTACATCAGTGTGGCTCTCTAGAAGTAAATGGAGCAGCATCAATTTACATCAGCTGAACTTCTAGCACAAAAACTGAACAGTGAACACTGCAAAATAAAAATGTGTGTGTGCATAGTTGTATATATAGTTGCCCCCTCTTACCTGAGTAGTTAGCCAACTTTTATGGCCCCTCTGGGTTGCTTCTGATGGAAGAAGAAATTGATTATAGCCAGGTGTTTCTTTGATGCAGTAATGTTTATGTACCAAGAATGAATACAAAGGCCTGTTTTCCTGAATATGGTAGGAACAAAACAAAAGGCAACACTCCTTTGTTCAGAAATGTAAATCTGCTTCTGGTCAGTACTGTGCCCCAACGAAGCTTTCTCCTAGCTTCAAATTCACCAGTGCTTCTCTGACTGTCCTTTGGCTTTCTGCCTGTTTTCCTTTGGGATTTCTGCATCTGAGAGAGACAAAGACACATATACTGCATTTGTAATCAGTCCCTCCGCTCAACTAGTTCATTACGTGAGTGGCTAGTCCTTCTGGTAGAGGCTTTTATTGTTTCAGCTTCTGCTTTATTACATTCATAAAGAAGTTTACCTGCTTCTTACCTTTATCTTGAGTGAAGGGTGTCTGTCCTACCAATCACCTTCAATGATGCCCGTGATTAGGTCAAAGACGTGCCTGCTGGTATCTGCCCTTATAAGGAACAAATGAAGAAAGGAGACAAAAGAAGTAACAGTGAAGTAGCTCCAAATGGTAAATTGGTCTCAGGAAGGATGATAACATTATTTCTATCACGTCCCTTTTGTCCTTCTATGTCCTCCCCCCTCCCAATGTATGTGTGCTTGGGATCTGGAGCAGTGAGTGGGTTGTTTCACTTTGATTGGAGGGAAAACTCCATTTTTAATTATATAATTAAATCACACAAACCAAATTATAAACTGTTTACTGAATTGGAGAAGCTTGGAAAATATTATTTGTGTTGGATCCAGGGTTGTACTAACAGCAATATTTTATGTTAGAAAAGGATCTAGCTGGAGAGAATCAATGGAAGTGAATTTTTAATGGAAAGGGTGTAATTCTTTTGAAATACTCTTAGTTGTTATTACTAAACTCAACTGGACAGGAGAAGCTTATTTGGCCCTTCTGAATGGAAGCCTCCGCTGAAGAGTCAAAAGTGGATGCACGCTTATTAGAATGACTGTGTCTACCTCCACACAGCTTCATTCCCTCTTAGCAATGACACATCGCCTGACCCACAGGAGGCCAAGCTACACCAGATGGTCGCTTCAACATCATCAGCTTGGTGCTTTCATTGAACAAATATGGCTCATTTCCTGATTTACGTTCTGGCTTATGTTTTTCTTTGACTCTCTTTGGAGGGCAGGATGCCTGCTCAGAAGCTGGTCAGCTTTCTGAAATATTTCATGGCCTGTTACTGCTAAGGAATGAGGGAATAATATAGGCAGCCTTCATCACGCTTTGAGTTACATTTATTCTGCATGATCCTCTGAGCTTATGCCAGTGTTGTTATTCTAGTTACAGTTGTGCATATCTGTATGCAAGGAGAAGAATGTTTATCCTGAGCAGGGAACATAGAGATGGGCACAGATGATGGACTGGAGATTATATAAACTGTATTTGCTTTACGTTGTTTTGAAACCTATGGAATCCGTTCAGTGTTATCATTGGAGACAGATAAAATGTTTCTGAGCATATCTAGAAAATGTTTTAAAACACATTCCTTTTAACTGTTCTTCTTTTGTGTTCATGAATTTACTAGCAGAAATGCTCACAAAGGCTTGATAGGACATCACTGAACTTAGTGTATGTGGAGGTGAGTGGTGTCTTCCATATATTTCATCCAATACTGGTAGGGCCTAATGTTAAGTGAATATTACAAAATATTTACAGAAAGGGAATTTGAAATCATAAGACTGTAGATTATAAACTCTTATGGGATGAGAAAGCTGTCTCTTACTATATGTTTGTACAGAACATATTTCAATAGGGCCATGATGTTAACTGGAACCTGTAAGTAATACTATAATATGAACATTTAATAATTATATGGTAAAAAGAGAGCACAATAATTAAAGTAGTTTAGTGTAGCATTAAATAAACAATAGAGTAGCTGATATAGGATTCATCACTATCTTGGAATACCATTTTCCAGCTTTGTTTAGATCTGTGTCCGAATGTAATATATGTGTGCATACCCGGAGCGTGTATTTTAAAAAAAATGTTTGTAAGTTTAATTTATACTACAAATTAACTTTTTATGTTGTGTATTGTGAGAACATTAAAATGAGTGAAGTAAACAGGAAGAACAGGAACTGAAGCCTGTTGAACTCCATGTCTTCATAGGGAATTCAGCTTGTAATTCAAACACCTCGTGACCAGCCGTTTCCAATCTATTTGCCATCATGCACAACAGACTTGGAGCACAGACCAAAGAAAATGAAAGGCCAGTAAGAGTAAGCAGCTACACCTCAAAACTAAGAGTATGTTTTACCTTGCAAAAGACTTTGTGACAGGCAGACACATAATGGCTGTGTCTATACGTGCACGCTAATTCGAAGTAGTGGCGCCAACTTCGAAATAGCGCCCGTCACGGCTACACTTGTTGGGCGCTATTTCGAAGTTGAAATCGATGTTAGGTGGCGAGACGTCGAAGTCGCTAACCCCATGAGGGGATGGGAATAGCGCCCCACTTCGAAGTTGAACGTCGAAGTAGGGCACGTGTAGACGATCCGCGTCCCGCACCATCGAAATAGCGGGGTCCGCCATGGCGGCCATCAGCTGAGGGGTTGAGAGACGCTCTCTCTCCAGCCCCTGTGGGGCTCTATGGTCATCGTGTGCAGCAGCCCTTAGCCCAGGGCTTCTGGTTGCTGCTGCAGCAGCTGGGGATCCATGCAGCATGCACAGGGTCTGCAACCAGCTATCAGCTCTGTGGATCTTGTGTTGTTTAGTGCAACTGTGTCTGGGAGGGGCCCTTTAAGGGAGGGGCTTGCTGTTGAGTCTGCCCTGTGACCCTGTCTGCAGCTGTTCCTGGCACCCTTATTTCGATGTGTGCTACTTTGGCGTGTAGACGTTCCCAATAAGAAACTTCAGAAGAGGGATGGAGGGAATGCATAATTCAATGAACAATCTGTTTTTCTTGTAGGGAAAATAATCATTTTGCAGCAAGATTTTTCAAAAGGTTAAATGGGCATTTGTAAGATTGAGGGAAAATGGGCAGAACCTTTAAAGCTTTAAAGATGGGTTTTGTGGGCTGGGCTGTAAAAAAGACCAATTAAAGCTGTTCAGTTAGTAAAACACTCATCATGTGTAGTGCTATTAGTACTGAGAGCAGATTAAACACAATTTAGACTGCACTGAAAGACTAAAGTCAATTTAGCAGGTACATAAGCATACATGATAATGGTCTCTAAATCTGCAGCAACAAGATGAGGATATTCTTGGATATAAGATAAGGATGGGAAACTGAAGTAATTTCCTTTGTAGACTACAAAAGAAGTGGTGAAGAAAAGGACAAATTTAGCAGCTGGAGTTTAACAGTTTAAAATCAGTGTACTAATCTTTTCATACTGTTGATTTTCAGGTTCTGTTGACCTGACCCATGAGGAATGCTCAATGTTTTATTATTGCTAGTTGTGTGTTTGTATTGTGGTGCCAGCTTTCTACTGGGAAATGTATAGAAACGTATTAAAACAAAATCCCTGCCCAAATACCCAGGTTCCAGAAACTGCTGTTGATTTATTGACTTCTGCCGAAAGGCTTTTCCTGTACAGAATTCTAGAAAGCGCTAGTCTGTCTTCCTCCTTGTTAGAATGTGAATGATGCTCTTGGGGGCAGAGTGAGACTATGTTGATATTGGTGTGGGGAAGGCAGATATTGCCAAGTCACTTTTTCATTGAATTAGAAGGTCATTTAAAAAGGAAGGAAGGGTCACAGGATTTAGCATGCAGCTGTGTTTTTCACTTGCGACCGGGGCTCTTGCAAACAGGCCGACTGCTAACAGGTGGGAGTTTTGAGAGGGGTTCTCCTGGTGAAGGAGGGGGCAAACTACAGCAACTTGAGGTAAGTGGCTGTCTAGAGTGTGTGGGTGTTTGTGATTGTCTGTTTGTCTGGAGTTTGGAGTGCTGAGCTGTCTGTTTGAAAGGCTGTGTGCTCAGTCTGGCAGTTGGAAGCTATGAGCCTTCATTAGGTTTGAAATCTAAACCTCTGTGCTGATTGGCTGAGCTGTAGCCAGAGGGAAGGGCTATCAGGAAGGCCAGAGCCTTTTAAACCCTTCTGGCAAGCAACCAGGGCGCTTGCAACCTGGGCTCTTGCAAACAGGCCGACTGCTAACAGGTGAGAGTTTTGAGAGGGGAGTTTAGAGGTGGAACTTAGAGGGAGCTAATGCCCTTAAATCTTTTATAACATCCCCATCTGAAACTTTTACTTAAGAACCCCATATAGAATTAAATTAAATCAGAGGAGGAAATGGAGGCAGAAGACCAGCAGCAGAGTGGGGGCTATCCTGTTTATTGCGTCGAGTGTAATATGTATGATTACCTACCCTGTGGGTGGCTGGCTTATGTGTGCACTTGATGCAAGGAGCTCCTGGCCCTCAGAGACTGAGTGCGGGCTTTGGAGACCAGGGTGGCTGAACTGGAGGAGCTAAGGGAGGCAGAGAGCTATGCTGATGAGGCTTTCCGGGACGCAGTAGGGCTGTCCCACCTCCAGTCTGACAGTTCCGATGCTGTTAAGGAGGATGAAAGGCTCAGGGAAGGAGAGCAGTCAATGGGGGCAGAGTGAAACCATCCCATAGTTGGGACCCTCCTTCCAGAGGGTGCTATGGTATCCTCTCACGCCAAAGATACCTCTCTGGGGGAGGGAACGCCAGTTGTTAGGAAGTGGGTGATTCGATCATTAGAAATATAGATAGTTGGGTTTGTGAAGACCAGGAGAACCGTATGGTGACTTGCCTGCCTGGTGCGAAGGTTGCGGATCTTTCAAGGCATCTAGACAGACTTATATGCAGTAGCGGGGAGGAGCTGGTGGTCATGGTACATGGTACACCAATGACATAGGGAAGAGTAGGAGAGATGTCCTGGAGGCCAAATTTAGGTTGCTAGGAAGGAGACTGAAATCCAGGACCTCAAAGGTGGCAGACTCAGAAATGCTTCCAGTTCCTCTCGCAGGGCCAGGTAGGCAGGCAGAACTTCAGGGTCTCAATGCGTGGATGAGACGATCACGTGGGGAAGAAGAGTTTAGATTTATGAGGAACTAGGGACACTTTTGGGGTAGGGGGAGCCTATAGAGGAAGGATGGGCTCCACCTAAACCAAGGTGGATCCAGGCTGCTGGCATTAAACATTAACAAGGCCATAGAGCAGTGTTTAAACTAAGAGATGGGGGAAAGCCGATTGGTGCGGAGAAACACGTGGATCAGATGGAGGCTTCTCTTAGGCGAGACGCCATTGATAGAGATTCTCTAGAATTCAGTCAGAAAGAGAAGAAGGGAGATGATAGAGTATGGGCCAGATCAGATGAGAAAAAATCACATGTAAAAGAATCCAATGCATCAGGGAAGGGCAGGCATATGAATAGTGGTAGTTTTTCAAAGTGCTTTTACACAAATGCTAGAAGTCTGTTTAATAAAATGGGTGAATTAGAGTACCTCATATCAAAGGAGGAGATTGACATAATAGGCATCATGGAAACCTGGTGGAATAAGGACAATCAGTGGGAACTATCATGCCGGGATATAAAATATATCGGAAGGACAGAATGGGTCGAGTGGGTGGCAGAGTGGTACTGTATGTGAAAGATAATATAGAATCAAATGAAATAAAAATCCTAAATGAATCAAAATGTTCAATAGAATCACTATGGATAGCAATTCCTTCCTCTGATGGGAATATAGCACTAGGGATATATTATCGACCACCTGACCAGGACAGTGATAATGATGCTGAAATGTCAAGGGAGATTAGAGAGGCTATCAAAATAAAAAACTCACTAGTAATGGGGATTTCAATTATCCCCATATTGACTGGGTACGTCACCTCAGGAAGGGATTGAGAGAGAAAATTTCTTGATGCCTTAAATGACTGCTTCTTGTAGCTGCTGGAACAGGAACCCACAAGGGGAGAGGCAATTCTTGATTTAGTACTGAGTGGAACACAGGATCTGGTCCAAGAGGTAACTCTTATAGGACCGCTTGGAAATAGTGACCATAACATTTAATATTCCTGTGTTGGGAAGAACACCACAACAGTCCAACACTCTGGTATTTAATTTCAAAAAGGGGAATTACACAAAAATGAGGAGGTTAGTTAAGCAGAAATTAAAAGATAGAGTAACTAGAGTAAAATCCCTGCAAGCTGTGTGGAAACTTTTCAAAGATAGCATATTAGAGGCCCAACTTAAATGTATACCCAGAATTAAAAAACACAGTTACAGACCTAAAAAAGAGCCACCATTGCTTAACAACCATGTAAAAGAGGCAGTGAGAGATAAAAAACCATCTTTTAAATAGTGGAAGTCAAATCCTAATGATCAAAGTAGAAAGGAACATAAACACTGCCAAATTAAATGTAAAAGTGTAATAAGAAAAGCCAAAAAAGATTTTGAGGAACAGTTAGCCATAAATTCAAAAAACAATAGTAAAATGTTTTTTTAAGTACATGAGAAGCAGGAAGCCAGCTAAAAAAGCAGTGGGGCCCTTGGATGATAGAGACATAAAAGGAGCATTCAAGGAAGATAATGCCATTGCGGAAAAACTAAATGATTTCTTTGCTTCAGTCTTCATGGCTGAGGATGTTAGAGAGATTCCCAAATCTGAACCGTCCTTTATGGGTGACAAATCTGAGGAACAGTCCCAGATTGAAGTGTCATTACAGGAGGTTTTGGAACTAATTGATAAGCTAAACAGTCACAAGTCTCCGGGACCGGATGGTATTCACCCAAGGGTTCTGAGAGGACTCAAATGTGAAATTGCGGAACTATTAATGGTGGTTTGTAACCTATCCTTTAAATCAGCTTTGGTACCCAATAATTGGAAGACAGCTAATATAACACCAATATTTAAAAAGGGCTCTAAAGGAGACCCTAGCAATTATAGACTGGTAAGTCTAACATCAGTACCAGGCAAATTAGTAGAAACAATACTAAAGAATAAAATTGTCAGACACGTAGAGGAACATGATTTGTTGAGCAAAAGTCAACATGGTTTCTGTAAAGGGAAGTTGTGTCTTACTAATCTATTAGAGTTCTGTGAAGGGGTTAACAAGCATGCAGACAGAGGGGATCCAGTAGACATAGTATACTTAGATTTCCAGAAAGCCTTTGACACGGTCCCTCACCAAAGGCTCTTATGTAAATTAGGTGGTCATGGGATAGGAGGAAAGATCCTTTCATGGATTGGGAACTGGTTAAAAGACAGGAAACAAAGGGTAGGAATAAACGGTAAATTTTCACAGTGGAAGAGGGTAACTAGTGGTGTTCCCCAAGGGTCAGTCCTGGGACCAATCTTGTTCAACTTATTCATCAATGATGTAGGGAAAGGGGTAAGCAGTGAGGTGGCAAAGTTTGCAGATGACACCAAAGTGTTCAGGATAGTCAAAACCAAAGCAGACTGTGAGCTTCAAAAAGATCTCAGCAAACTGAGTGATTGGGCAACAAAATGGCAAATGAAATTTAATGCGGGTAAGTGTAAGGTAACGCATATTGGGAAAAATAACCTCAATTAGACACACAATATGATGGGGGCAAATTGAGCTACAACAGATCAGGAAAGGGATCTTGGAATTATAGAGGGTAGTTCTCTGAAAACATCCACGCAGTGTGCAGTGGCAGTCTGTAAAGCAAATAGGATGTTAGGAATAATTAAAAAAGGGATAGAAAATAAGACGAAGAATATCTTACTTCCCCTATATAAAACTATGGTACGTCCACATCTTGAGTACTGCATGCAGATGTGGTCTCCTCACCTCAAAAAAGATACATAGGCATTAGAAAAGGTTCAGAAAAGGGCAACTAAAATGATTAAGGGTTTGGAACGAGTCCCATATGAGGAGAGGCTAGAGAGACTGGGACTTTTCAGTCTAGAAAAGAGGAGACTGAGGGGCGATATGATAGAGGTATATAAAATCATGAATGGTGTGGAGAAAGTGAATACAGAAAAGTTATTTACTTGTTCCCATAATATAATAACTAGAGGACACCAAATGAAATTGATGGGTAGCAGGTTCAAAACTAGTCAAAGAAAGTTTTTCTTCACACAGCACACAGTCAACCTGTGGAACTCTTTACCAGAGGATGCTGTGAAGGCCACGACTCTAACAGAGTTTAAAAAAGAGCTTGATAAATATTTGGAGGTTAGGTCCATAGATGGCTATTAGCAAGGGGTAAGGTATGGTGCCTAGCCTTTTGTCGAAGGAGGGAGATGGATGGCAAGAGACAAATTGCTTGATCATTGTCTTCGGTTCACCTCCTCTGGGGCACCTGGCATTGGCTACTGTCGGCAGACAGGATACTGGGCTAGATGGAACTATTGTTCTGACCCAGTATGGCCGTTCTTATAGAATCATAGAATCATAGAACACTAGGACCAGAAGGGGACTCGAGAGGCCATCGAGTCCAGTCCCCTGCCCCGACAGCAGGACTGACCACTATCTACACCATCCCTGATAGACATCTATCTAATCTGTTCTTAAATATCTCCAGCGAGGGAGATTCCACAACCTCCCTTGGCAACTTATTCCAGTACTTGACCACCCTGACAGTTAGGAACTTTTTCCTAAGGTCCAACCTAAACTTCCCTTGCTGCAGCTTAAGTCCATTGCCTCTTGTTCTCTCCTCAGAGGCCAAGAAGAACAAGTTTTCTCCCTCCTCCTTATGACACCCTTTAAGATATCTGAAAACCGCTATCATGTCCCCCCTCAATCTTCTCTTTTCCGAGCTAAACAAGCCCAATTCTTTCAGCCTTTCTTCATAAGTCATGTTCTCCAGACCTTTTATCATTCTAGTTGCTCTTCTCTGGACCTTCTCTAATTTCTCCACATCTTTCTTGAATTGGGGTGCCCAGAACTGGACACAATATTCCAGCTGAGGCCTAACCAGCGCAGAGTAGAGCAGAAGAATGATTTCTTGTGTCTTGTTCACAACACACCTGCTAATGCATCCCAGAATCATGTTTGCTTTTTTTGCAACAGCATCACACTGTTGACTCATATTTAACTTGTGATCTACTAGAACCCCTAGATCCCTTTCTGCTGTACTCCTTCCTAGACAGTCTTTTCCCATTCTGTATGTGTGAAACAGATTATTCCTTCCTAAGTGCAACACCTTACATTTATCTTTATTAAACTTCATCCTGTTTACTTCAGAGCATTTCTCCAATTTATCTAGATCATTCTGAATTATGTCCCTATCCTCCAAGGTAGTTGCAACCCCTCCCAGCTTGGTATCATCTGCAAACTTAATAAGCGTACTTTCTATGCCAATATCCAAATCATTAATTAAGATATTGAACAGAACTGGTCCCAAAACAGACCTCTGCGGAACCCCACTTGTTATGCTTTTCCAGCAGGATTGAGCACCATTAAGAACTACTCTCTGGGTACAATTAGCCAGCCAGTTATGCACCCACCTTATTGCAGCCCCATTTAAGTTGGACTTGCCTAGTTTGTCGATAAGAATATTATGCGAGACCGTATCAAATGCTTTACTAAAGTCTAGGTATACCACATCCACTGCTTCTCCCTTATCTACGAGTCTCGTTATCGTGTCAAAAAACGCTATCAGGTTGGTTTGACATGATTTGTTTTTTACAAAACCATGCTGGCTGTTCCCTATCACTTTATTACCTTCCAAGTGCTTGCAGATGACTTCCTTAACTACCTGCTCCATTACCTTTCCTGGCACAGAAGTTAAGCTGACTGGCCTGTAATTTCCTGGGTTGTTCTTGTTCCCCTTTTTGTAGATGGGCACTATATTTGCCCTATTCCAGTCATTTCTGGCTCTTTCATTTCAAGTCCTGAATACAGAGACGCTATGTAGTGAGTCAGTATGGCCTCCTGCTCATATTGGAGTTACTGGGGGTGGGGGTGGGCAGGCATAGCCTGCCCACGGCTAAAAGGCCCCTCTCAGAGTGAGGGGGGGCCCACTAAAAACACCCAGTCACCAAATGAATGCGGGGGACAACAAAGGAAAAAACAGGGACGGGAGTGAGGGTCAAAGGTTTAGAATGAGGGAGCCGGAAGGGGATACCGAGCAGAGGACCCCGGACAGCACCCACCGCTCCTCGAAGGTATCCAGGGAGTTGGTGGACGCCGCCCAGAGGAACTCCGCTCGGATTCGTGAGCGAAGGGAGGAACGAAAGTAGGCCCCACAGTCGCAGGTCGCCCCCTCTGCCAGCCTCCTCTCCCTGGTTTTGTAGATGGCCATTTTGGCCATGGCCAGGAGGAGGCAGACGAGGAGGTCCCGCGACTTTGTGGGGCCGCGGATGGGGTGTGACAAGATAAGGAGGTGCGGGGAAAAGTGCAGCCAGAACCTCAAGAGGAGGTTCTGGAGGAGCTGGAAGAGGGGCTGCAGCCTGGCGCACTCAACGTAGATGTGCGCCAGGTTCTCCCTCATGCCGCAGAAGGTGCAGGTGTCTGGGATGGGAGTGAACCGCGCCAGGTACACGCCTGTGCTCACCGCTCCATGGAGGATTCTCCAGCTGATGTCCCCGGCGGGCCGTGGGACCAGGGTGGAATAGAGGCTGGCCCACCGGGGCCCCCCACCCTCCGATGGCGGCAAGAGGTCCCGCCACTTGTGGTCGGGGCGGGACACGAGGGTGGGGAAGTGGAGCGTGTGAAGCACGAGTGCGTACAGAAGATGTCTAGGCGCGGTTCGGAAGGGCACCGGCTGCAAGGTATGCAGCCGGCTGAGGTGGTGGAGGGGAGGGGGACGGGCAGGATCGCGAAGCCGGGGGCCCACGGAGAGGTCCGGAGGGCTAGGAGTGAGAGGGGGGCGGGGTGCACCCTCTCGCAGGACCTGGCCGAGGTAGACGTGAGCAGTGGGCGGCAGGGCGGCCTTCACCTCCTCGACTACGCGACGGGGGGAGCGTAGGTTGGAGAGCCCCATGCGCTGGGCGAGCGACGGGGCCTCCATCCAGTCTCCCCGGTCGTAGTCCAGGAGGTCTCCGACCCTGGTGATTCCACCTCGGACCAACCTCCGGCACACCTCGGGAGACTCCGCCGCCTGCACACGAAGGTGGGGGTTGTGTAGCAGGGGCTCCGTGAGGAGGTCTTCCCCCGTGGTGGCCCCTAAGGACCTGGAGGCTGCGAGCAGCCGCCAAGTGAGGAGGAGGTCCTGGTAGAAGGCCGGCAGCTCCGAGAGGCCTCGCAGACGGTCTCTCCAGGATAACTACAACAGCTGCCGGTCATATCGGAGCCCTCGGTAACGGCGGAGGAAAGCGTGCGCCAGCGTACTCCATGGTGGACTATCTGCACTGTTGGTGTTGGTGTTGAGGAGTCCCTGCAGGGCCCGGAGGCGGAAGACATGGACCTGAGTGCGCATGCAAGTCAGGCCCTGTCGTCCCTCCTCCGGAGGTAGGTGGAGTACCCCTGCAGAGGCCCAGTGCAGTCCTGGCCAGAAAAACTCCAGGATTAACTTCTGGAGCTGGTCCAGGAACTTCGGGGGTGGGACCAGGGTGCTGAGGCGGTACCAGAGCATGGACAGGACTAGTTGGTTCAGCACCAGTGCTCTCCCCCGTAGGGAGAGACACTGGAGCAGCCCTGCCCACCTCTGCAACCGCTCAGCGACCCTGCCCTCTAAACCCTGCCAGTTTTCCGGCAGAGATGGATGCGTGGCGGATAGAAAAACGCCCAGATAGGACAGCAGACCCGTGCTCCACCGGATGGCCTGAAGCGCGGGCGGGAGGCGGCTCGTCTGCCATCCAGTCCCGACCACCAGGCCAGAGCTCTTGACCCAGTTGACCCGGGCGGAGGAGGCTGCTGAGTAGATGGCTTGGCAAGCCTCCAGACGCGCCAGGTCTCCCGGGTCCCGTACCACGAGGAGCACGTCGTCAGCGTACGCCCACAGGACCAGCCGCAGCCCTGCCTCTGGAAGCACCAACCCCATCAACCTTCGACGAAGGAGACAGAGGAAGGGCTCGATGGCCAGGGCGTAGAGCTGTCCTGAGAGCGGGCAGCCTTGTCGTACTCCCCGTCCGAAGCTGACCGGAGCGGTCAGGGTCCAGTTGTGCTTGACCATGCACTCCAAGGCAGGGTACAGCACCCGGAGAAACCCAACGAAGCGGGGTCCGAAGCTGAAGGCCTGCAGGGTGCCCAGGAGATACCAGTGGTCCACCCTGTCGAACGCCTTCTCCTGATCCAAGGACAGGAGGGCGAACGACAGGCCGTCCCTACACCCAAGCTCTAGGAGATCCCGGACCAAGAACAGATTATGGAGGATGGTGCGGCCCGGGACGGTGTAGGTCTGGTCGGGGTGGACCACGTCCTGCAGCACGGACCCCAAGCGACGGGAGATGGCTTTAGCAATAATCTTGTAGTCCGTGCTGAGGAGCGAGATGGGACGCCAGTTCCTGAGGTCGCGGGGGTCCCCCTTCTTGGGCAGCAGGGTGAGGACGGCATGCCTGCATGACAGGGGGAGGACCCCGCTTTGCAAGGCCTCGGCCCAGACACTGAGCAGGTCTGGGCCGAGGACGTCCCAAAACACGCGGTAGAACTCCACGGTCAGCCCGTCCATGCCCGGGGATTTATTGGTGGGCATGAGGCGGAGGGCTTCCGAGAGCTCAGCCAGAGTGAGAGGGAGCTCTAGCCGGTCCCGGTCGCCTGTGCTGACCGAGGGGAGTTGGTCCCAGAGCACCCTGCAGGCGTCAGTATCAGTCGGATCCGGGGAGAAAAGGGTGGCGTAGAAGGCGCGAGCCCTCTCACGCATCTCCACCGGATCCGTAAGAGGGGTGCCATCCTCCGCAAGGAGGCAGAGGATGTGTTTTTTGGTACCCCTCTTTTTCTCCAGGGCGTAGAAGAAGCGGGAGCCGCGGTCCATCTCCCGGAGGAGTTGGATTCGCGACCTCACCAAGGCCCCCTGTGCCCGGAGGGCGTCGAGGGCCCTGAGCTCGTCCCTCTTCTCCTGGTACGTGCCGCAGAGGGATGGATCTCTGGGGCTGGCGGCTAAACGCGTCTCCAGCTCAAGAACCTCCCGTTCCAGCTGCCCTATCAGCGCATCCCGCCGCCGGCTGGCCCCCCGAGTATAGTCACGGCAGAAGAGCCGCGCGCGCACCTTTCCCAGATCCCACCACCGCCGTGCCGAGGGAAAGGCAAGCCGTTGCTCGCGCCAGGCCAGCCAGAACTCCCGGAAGGACGCCACGAAGCCCACGTCCTCCAGCAGGCTGTTATTGAAGTGCTAGTAGGCCGACCCCTGCTTCCCCAGCGAGAGGGAAGCCTTCACGGCCACCAGGTGGTGGTCCGAGAAGGGGGCCGGCCGCACGCTGGAGGCGTGGGCCCAGGAGAGATGGTGCCGCGAGATGTAAATGCGGTCCAACCGGGAGTGTACAGATTTATGGCCCACGACTCGGACGTAGGTAAAACCAGCGTCCTCGTCCGGGTGGTGGCTGTGCCAGACGTCCACCAGGGAGCGATGGATGAGAAGCTCCCTGAGGACGCCCGCAGCGGCCTGGCAATGCTCAGTCCCCGTGCGGTCCCGCTCCTCGAGGGTGCAGTTGAAATCCCCGCCGAGGACCAGGCACTCGCGAGGATCAATGGTGTCGAGGAAGGCTGCCGCCTGCTGGAAGAAGGGTGTTCTCTCCGAGCCGAGTGTCGGGGCATAGACATTGACGAGATGGAGAGGCAGCCCCTCCACCCGCACCCGGAGATACAGCAGGCGGCCGGGCACAACCTCGACGCTCCCCAGCACCTCGGGCTGCAGGGCTGGGGAGAACAGGGTCGCCACCCCGGCCCGGTGGGCTGAGAGGTGACTAAAGCGGACCCCGTCTCCCCACTCCAGCCGCCACTTAGTTTCGGCGGCTGGGGTAGTGTAGGTCTCCTGTAGGAAGGTGACCGAGTACCTCCCCTCCCGAAGGAAGGAGAGCACTCGGCACCTACGGAGACCCGACCCGCAGCCCCTGGCATTCAGAGTGGCAAAGATGATCGGCGCCATTTGGAGGGCTGGGGAGGATCCTCGCCAGAGGGAGTACCGACGGTTCCCGTGGGGCCACGCAGCAAACCGTGACCAACCCCGAAGATGACGAGGGCGTCACGGAAGCTGCGGGCCCATTGGTAAGCCGTGGCGTCCCTCCTCCCGGTGCCCTTGCCCTCCTTGAGAAGGGCCCTCACGGATTCCAAGATGGTATGGAAGTCCCCCCAGCGCTGGAGGGCGAGAGCAACCTTGTTCTTGGAGCCACGAATTTCCTCCAAGAACTGGCGCATCTGTCCCACCAGGCATGGGGTGCCGAGGCCTCGGGGTCTCCAGTACCCGTCGGCCTTGTGTTCCTTTGGGCCCCACGGCCAGAGAAGAGATTGGGGTGGGGACTGGGGTCTGGCTTTGGGAGGGATGAGGGCGGCAAAGGGAGAGCAGCCCCGGAAGTGCTGGGAGAGGGCGATGTGAGGGGGGCCTCCCGAGGGATTACGGTCTCGGGGGCAGGTATGAGTGGGCAGGGATCAAAGGGAGGGGTAGGAGGAGGAGGGGTGGGGGTGGGGGCAGGGGGGATGAGACTCATCAGGGGAAGGGAAGGTTCATGAGGGGGAGGGAGAGGGGGCAGTGGGGGAGGGGGAGGAGGAAAAGGAGGGAGTGGAAGGAGAGGAGGGTCTGGAGGGGTTAGGATTGCAAGTTCTGGGGCGGGGCGTTGGCTGGGAGAAGGTACGGGGATGATGGCAGGTGATGGGGCTAAGTTGGAAGCAGGGGCGGGGATATGGATAGAAGGTGTCTCGGGAGGAGGGGCTTCCTCGGATGGTGGGGCGGGGGAGGGGGGTAGGGGCGAGGTGCCAACATGCTCAGCAGTAGGTGCCAACTGGTCGAGGGGGTGGGTGTCTGGGTCTTCAGTTTCGGGGCCAAAGGCGGGGGACATGGAAAACTCTGCTTCCCCCAGGGCGCCCAGGGGCTGGCTGACTCCCGCGGGGAGGTCATCTATAATTAAGGGGGGGGGTCGCCTCCTGGGACGTCCCAAGGCAGAGGAAGGTGGTAGTTGAGGGATTACTGGTAGATAGGGAGGGGGAGAGTGGAGGGGGTGGGGGTGAGTGGATGGACGGCCCACAGGCCTCCAGTAGGAGGCTGTCCACGTCCAGGGCTACCGGGGTGAGGCCTAGGGCCTCGACCTCCTGCGAGAGGAGGGCGAGGCCGGGACTCACCTCCTCCGGATGCTCCGCAGCAGCAGTCTGGGTGGCGGCCGGAGGGGTGTCGGGGGGGGGGGGCCCGGGCGCAGAAAAGGCCTTATCAGCCTCCTGAGTCTCTGGCTCCGGGGCAGAGGGGATGTTACTTTTCTTAGCCACTGCCGCTGCAGCCCCCATCGCCCCCATCAGATGATCGGTAGCCGGGGGTTCAGCAAGTGGATCTGGGCTGTCAGCTCTTTTTAGTGCTTTGCGCGGCGCCTCCACCCCATCCTCCGACAGGGTGGGGTGCCGGGTGCGCGCACTCTTTTTCTTTCGTTCCCCCCCACCAGCACCCAGCCCTCCGAGGAGGCGGGCTGGGCAGTAGAGGAGGAGGGGCCAGGGGCCAGGGCCGACGAGGAGGAAGGGACGTAAGAGGGGAGCGGGGCGGCAAGGGAGAGGGACGACCCGCCCCGGGACAGGCCCTCTTCTGGTCCTGCCGCCGTTCCTGCCTCCCTCTCCTCCGCAGGCCCGGCCCTTGTGCCCGCTTGGGTGCCAGCGCCTGCTTCTTCTTGCCCGGCACCATGCGGCCGGGCATCCTCCGACGCCCGAGCGGCGATGGATCCGTCCGGGACGAGAGGAGGAGGGTCGGTCCCAGGGCCCATCGCGGTCGGGGCGCCACAGATCTCGTGGCTGACGCCCCCCGGGTCGGAGGAGGTCCCGGGCTCCCCTTCGTGCTGGGCCAGGGGGCAATCCCTCCGGACGTGCCCTGCCGCCCGGCCCATAAAGCACCGGGCCTCCCCCAGGGTATAGAAGACCCGGTACTGGGCCCCTTGATAGGGCACCAGTATAGTCCCCTCCTGGGCCACCCCGCCCTGTGCTGCTGCCGGCGGCAGTTGGACCCGGGCCTGCCGGCGGGAGGAGAGCACGTGCCTTAGGGCGGGGTCTTTACAGCCTAGGGGGAGGGGACTCAGGACCGTCAAAGGCCGGCCCAGGGCGGTGAGGAACGGCAGAAGGGCGGAGTTGGGAAGGAAGGGTGGAACAGATGAAAAAACCACCCGCACGCCTAGGTTTTCCAGCAGCTCCAGGGGCACGTGCACGCCCCCAACCGCCAGGCCCCTCTCCACCGCCTCCTGGGCGGCGGCCTCCGAAGCCAGGAAGAAGACGATCTTCCCAAACATCTGGGAGGCCGCCACCACGGCCGCGGGCCCCACCACCCGTGCCAATGCCCGCACGTAGGTCTCCACGTGGGGCGAGGCAGCCACCAGGAGGCAGCGGACTCCGTGCCTCCTGGTGAGCGCGGGGAAGGGGCCGCGACCGTTGGGGATGGTAGTCCCAACAGAGGCGGCAGGAGTAGGGTGCGGGGCGGCGGCCGCTGCCTGGGCGTATGACCTGGGGGCCGAGAGGTCGGGGCCCCCAGGAGCGGTGGAGGGAGCAGGGGAAAGGGAAGAAGGGGAGGCTGCACTCGGTGTTTGGGCAGCCTGGGGGAGAGTCCCCGCCACGGGAGGTTTGGCCTTCCGGGTGGGGCTCTTGCCCTTTCTTTTCCCCTGGCCCTTCCTGCCCTTTTGGGGGGGAGGGTTTGGGGCTGGGTCGCCAGGGGGCGCCGCGGCGGAGGTAGTAGGAGACCCGGAGCCTGCGCCCGCACCCTCAGCCGACATGGTGGTAGAGTTCTGGGCAGCCCTGGACGAGTGGGCCGCCGTTTCAGGGATAGGAGGGGTGACAGTGGAGGGGAGAGGGAGGGAGGGGTCACCAGAGGACCCTCCAGTGGGCGTGGGGGTCATTTCGGTGGGTGTGAGAGGGAAAAAGTTTATTGGGGGTGGGGGCCTTTAAGAAAGAGCGGGGGAGGGGGAGGAGAGTGGAAGGGAAGGAAGGAGTGAGGCGTGGCTGCCCCTCCCCCACCGGCTGGGCTGAGGACCCAGTCAGATGGGGGAAGGGCAGGGCAAGGGCAGTGAGGTCAGGGAAAGAGAGACACAAAGAAGGCCACAACTCCCAGCACAAGATGGTAAGATGGCTCCTGTTTCTGCACTGGGGTGTGGAGGGAACAAAAGTTTGTGTGTGTGTGGGTGGGGGGGGGCTCAGGCGCTTAAGTGAACAAAAAAGCGGGGGGAAGGGGCGTGGGCACGTGGGGGGGCGAAGGAGGAGGCACAGCCAACTTAGGGGGGATGGCGGGGTTAATGGGGGGAGGGGTTGCCCACGTGCGCCTGAGGGGTGGGCCCGTAGCAGCTGCTGCAGAGCCTCAAGATGACAGGGGGAGAAGGAAGGGGCAGCTGATTGGAGGGGCCCAGGTGGAGGGGGCCCCAGCAGCAGCTGGGTGTGGGGGGGGCAGTAGGAGAGGGGGTGGCTGCAGGGGTGGGGCAGGGGCCACGCCCTAACACCCCACCCCCGGCTATGCAGCCCCCCCTCTGGAGTCCCAGTGGAGAGGGGCCCTGCCCAAACTCACCCCTCCCCAAGCCACTCTATGGGAGGCTGTGTGGAGGGAGCCCAACCGCCGCTTTGAGAGAGCCCCCTACCTTCTCCAGGTGGTGAGGATGCAGCAGCTGCTCGATGGAAGGTGGGCCCAAATGGGGGGCCAGCAGTTTCTCCCCCAAAGGATGGTAAAAGGGGGGGGCCCCCTGCTGTAGGGCAGGGGGCAAGAGGCCCCCACCCTCCACCCACTCAGCAGTTCCTCAAAGAACTAGCTGGAGAAGTGGAGGAGAGGGGGGGAGAAAGGTAGAGCCTGCCTGCCTGAGGCAGGAGGGAGGCTGACCCCAGAACGGGCGGGAGGGGGGGGGGGCGGGGAAGGCAGCCAAGGCCTGCCGGCCCTTGGTACCTCGCCTTCCAACCGTGGGAGGGGGGTCCCACGGCGGCAGCAACAGCCCTGCAGGAGCGCCTGCAGCAGGCTTCCTGCTGACTCAGAGGCCCAGGAGGCTGCGCAGAGGCCCTGGTGGGCGGGCCCAGAGCCAGAACACCACAGGCCCACCCCTCAGAAGGCAGGGCCCAGGGCTAGAAGGGCCAAGGGCAGGGCTCGGGACCCATTAAAGCCTGAGCCTCCGGGCAGGGAGGAGGCGCCTGCACAAGTTCCCCGGCGCCAAGGGCAGAGTGCCTGTCATCGTCCGGCCGGGCCGGAGGGACAAACCCCCAGCGGCTCCGAACAACCCCGGATCCAGATTCCCCAGGGGGACTAACCAGACTTCCCAGACCTGCCAGGACCCTCACGCCGGCGGAGATCCCCTGCCTTAGAAGAAGCCCCGGATGCGGCCAGACTGGCGAGGGTGAGCAAACACGGGGCCCCAGGAGAGGCCTGCCCCAGAGTCCCGGTGGATCCCTGCAGCCCTCAGGCCCAGGATAGCCATGGGCCCACCATGCTACCGCCACCCGACTATCCCAATGATATCGACACGAGCGACTGGCCGGAGCCCCTGAAGTTGGACGATTTGGAGGAGACTGAACCCGCGGGACCCCCTGACTAGATGGACTGGGACCTTCCCCCGGTGGAGGCAGAGGTAGGAAGTGGCCCAGGGAACGTCGCTCCCGAACCCATGGCAGTGTGTTGCGGCCTGGATCCCCACTGCCGTGGTTGTGTGTGAGCGACCCCCAGGGCCCCGGGCCAGGTCGCAGTGGAGTGGGAGGGCCTGCAACCCCCTACCCCCTCCTTGACAGGGCCAGCCCGCGCTGGGCCTGTGCTCAAACTCTTGCACTGTTGCCCTGCCCCAAACTGAGGGCTGGGCCTGTGCTCAGACTCTTGTGCTGCTGCCCTGCCCTTAATTGAGGGCTGGGCCTGTGCTGTACAACTGTGAACTGCTGCCCTGCCCTAGACCAAGGGCTGGGCCGGGCTTGTGTTATAACCACGAACTGCTGCCCGCCCTGAACTGAAGGCTGGGCCCATACTGTATTACTATTGTGAACTGCTGCCCCGCTCTAGACTGAGGGCTGGGCCTGGATTGTATTGCAAGGGTGTTGTAACGCTTTTTTTGATTGCCGCCCTGCCCTAGGCCAAGGGCTAGGCATCCCTGGACTCCTTCATGTGGTGGAGAATAAGGGTAGTCGATCCCCCACCCCGATGTAAGGGGTGAGGGAGTGGGCTCGCAAGCCCACAGAACAGAAGAGACCCCAGACGGTGCAAGTAACTGTCCACTGTTTTTTTTTTTGGCGTTGTTGCTATCCCCGCTCCAATGATGGAGATTGACAAGCTGCTGAAGTACTTAGCAGAAAGTCAGCAAAAGCAGCAGACTGCCCAGCCACAGCAGCAACAGCAGCTGCTCCAGCAGCTGGGAGCACAGCAGACACAGCTGTTGACTGAACTGATGGCCCAGAACCAGGAGCACCAGTGGCGATGTCTGCAGCAACTGGCAGCCCTGGTGCCATTGCCGGCTGAGCCATGGCAGGGAACTCCAGGGGAGGGCCCTGCATCAGTCCTGCCGGTATGGCTGACGAAGATGGGTCCAGTGGATGATCCGGAGGCCTTCCTAGTCACCTTTGAACGAGTAGCGATGGTGGCTGGGTGGCCTCGGAACCAGTGGGCTACACTGCTGGCCCCTTATTTGACCGGGGGGGCCCAGAGAGCTTACCGGGCACTATCTATTGAAGACACCCAAGATTATGACTGGGTGAAGGCAGCCATCCTCGACGCCCTGGACATTAGCCCTGAGACCTTCCTCCGGCAGTTCCGGACCCTGACCTACGCCCTGGGGCTCAGCCGTGGTGTGTGGCACAGGAGCTGAGGGACGCGTGCCGGCGGTGGTTGCAACCAGAGGTGAGGACCCCCAAAGAGCTCATGGAGCAGGTTGTCTTAGAACAGTTCCTCTGCATCCTCCCACCCAGAGGGTGGGCTTGGGTGCCGTGCCATCGACCTACCACTGTGCAAGTGGCCGTCGACCTCATGGAGGACTTCCTCGCCGCGGAGGAGCCAGAGGCACCCACAGGCATGGTCCCGTCATCACGGCCCCCGCGTCTGGGAGCCGAGAAGCCAGGGGAGCCCCTCTCCAAACTGCCCAGCCAGCTGCGGGAATCTCCCAGTCTTCATAGGAGGCCACCGCGGAAGCCAGGCCCCGGTAACCCCCAGGGGGGCCTGAGGGGGCCACCAAAACACGGCCACCAGGTCCAGGGAGGCGCCAGATCCATGGGGGGCCCCAACCAGCGCTAGGACCCTGCTTCATCTGTGGTCAACGGGGACACCTCCAACGGGACTGCCTGGAACATTTCTGTAGTTTTGGCCGAGTATGGGCGGCCGAGAAGAGGGCGCGACCCCCACAGGCGCCCACGATTACGGTCCTGGTCCTCGTGGAGACTGAGGCCATGGTCGCCTTTGTGGACTCGGGGTGCAGCCAGACCCTGGTCCGCCAACGGGCCGGCCTTGAGGCTGACCCCAGCCTAGGGACCATCTGGCTGCAGTGCATTCATGGCGACGTGTGTCCATACACCAGCGCACGGGTGCCCCTGACGGTGGCAGGGGTGACCCATCATTTGGTGGTCGGTCTAGCGCCCCGACTGGCGTACCCAGTGGTGTTAGGCCGGGACTGGCCAGGCTTCGTGGGTATCTTCCACCCGGCCACCGGAATCAAGGGGGAGGCGGCCCCTGTCCTGCAGGGGAATACGCCAGAGGATCCACCCGAGGAGAGGGTGGGGCCGAACCTGGGACCCCTAACCGAAGGACCCACCGAAGGCTCAAAGGGGACCAGCCCCGACGATGGGGTAACCTCGGATTTCTGCCGGGACCAGAGAGACGACCCCACACTAAGCCGGGCCTAAACCCAGGTGGCGGCAGTCGACGGGGTGGTAACAGACCCCCAGCTCATGGCACAGTGGCCCCACTTCGAGCTGCGCCAGGAGTGGCTGTACCGGGTGGACCGGGATCCCCAGACCCAGGAACAACGAACGCAGCTACTGGTGCTGAAATGCCACCGACGGGCCGTAATGAAGTTGGCCCATGATATCCCTGCCGCCGGCCACTTAGGCCAAGGAAAGACACTAGCCTGGATACTTTCCCGGTTCTTTTGGACAGGGGTCCATCAGGAGGTTAAGAACTATTGTAGTTCCTGCCCCGCGTGCCAGCTTGCTGCTCCCCTGCCGGTCCCTAAGGCCCCGTTAATCCCGATGCCAGTGGTGGGGACCCCGTTCGAGCGGGTGGCCATGGATCTGGTGGGCCCGCTCCCTAAGAGCGTGGCCAGATATCAGTTTGTGTTGGTCCTCGTGGACTATGCCACCCGCTTCCCAGAAGCTATCCCACTGTGCAACATCATGGCCCTACCATCGCGGGAGAGCTAATGAAGATCTTCGCCCGAGTAGGGCTGCCACGGGAACTTCTCACCGATCAGGGAACCAATTTACATCCCGCCTGATGAAGCAGGTCTGTGCGCTCCTGGGGATTAAGCAGCTACGCACCTCGGTGTACCACCCCCAGACGGATGGCCTCGTAGAGTGCTTTAACCGTACGCTGAAGGAGATGCTGCGCAAATTCCCACCAGAGGACCTACGCTGGTGGGATCAGCTGCTACCTCCCCTACTTTTGGCCATCCGGGAGGTTCCCCAGTCCTCTACGCATTTCTCTCTGTTTGAGTTACTGTACGGACGCCGGCCCTGGTGAGAACTCGACCTTATGCGGGAGGTCTGGGAGCAAACCGTGTCCCCCTCAAAGGGACTGCTACAATATGTCTTCCAGCTCCAGAAGCGCCTGGAACAGGTAGGGGCCCTCGCAGAAAAAAACTTGAGAGCTGCACAGGCGTCCCAAGCCCAAACCTACAACCAGGAGGTGCAGAGCCGCAGTTTCGAGCCAGGTGATCGGGTCCTGGTCCTGCTACCCTCCAGCAAATCTAAGTTGCTGGCTAGGTGGCAGGGACCTTACAAGATCATTCGAGCCGTGGGGCCTGTCCCCTATGAAGTTTACCAACCCGACCGCTGTAAGACGATTCAGCAATATCACATCAACCTCCTAAAACCGTGGCGGGACCGGGAGGGCTTCATGATAAACCCCTGCCCCCCCCGGACCCCGAATTGGGACCCCAGGTGCCTCACGGGGAGGAACCTGCACAACCGGCCCTTGGGGCAACACTGACTGACGAGCAAAGGAAGCAGGCCCAGTGCCTCCTCCAGGCATTCCAGGAGAACTTCACAGCCCTCCCCGGACACACCTCCCTGGTCTGCCATGTCATCCGTACAGAGCCTGGGAAGGTGGTTCTCGACACTATGCGCCCACTACCCTTCTGGAAGTTGGAAGTAGTGGTAGAGGAGGTACGGGCGATGCTGGCCCTGGGAGTGATAGAACCGTCCCAAAGTGAGTGGCGCAGCCCTGTGGTACTCGTCCTGAAACCTGACGGCACTCGGAGATTCCGCATCGACTTTAGACGGGTGAACGCGATCTCCAAATTCGATGCGTATCCAATGCCCCGGGTCGACGAATTGTTGGGACGTCTGGGGGCAGCCCGCTATTTCAGTACCCTTGACCTCAGTAAGGGGTACAGGCAGATCCTCTTGGCACCTTCTTCAAAGGAGAAGACGGCCTTTGCAACTCCATCAGGCCTGTACCAGTTCACCCGAATGCCCTTTGGTCTCCACGGTGCCCCGGCGACCTTCCAGCGGCTTATGGACTGTCTCCTTCAGCCCCACCGGGACTACGCCGTGGCCTACCTCGACGACATCATCATATATAGTCGCCATTGGGAGGAACACCTGGACTGGGTGGCAGTGGTCCTTAGGTCCCTGAGGGCAGCAGGCGTAACGATGAACCTGAAGAAGTGCCGCATTGGATGGCAGGAGATGACTTCTCTCGGGTACACTATAGGAGGGGGCCAGGTAAAGCCCCTTGTGGACAAGGTGCAGGCCCTAGCGGCCTGCCATCCCCAGTACCAAACGGCAGGTACGACGGTTCTTGGGACTGGCAAGGTACTATCGACACTTCATCCTGAAGTTTGCTTCAATTGCCGCCCCCCCGACACAGCTTTTGACAAAAGCCCAGCCGCAAAGGGTGGCATGGACCGCAGCTACAGACAAGGCATTCTGAACGCTGAAACAGTGCCTAATGCAGGAACCTGTCCTCTACAGCCCTGACTTCACCCGTCTGTTCATCCTGCAAACTGATGCCTCGGGGGTAGGCCTGGGGGCTGTCCTACCCCAGGAGATTGACAGAGAAGATCATCCGGTGGTCTATATAAGCTGGAAGCTTTTCCCGAGGGAACAGCGCTACGCTGTAATAGAAAAGGAGGCCCTGGCAGTGAAGTGGGCCTGCGACGCCCTTAGATATTACCTGTTGGGCGCCCCCTTCACCCTAGTTATGGACCATGCTCCTTTACAGTGGCTGTCCCGAATGAAGGATACCGACTCCCGAATTATGTGCTGGTATTTGGCATTACAGCCTTATGCCTTCGACGTACGTCATTGGGCAGGTAAGGACCACACAAACGCTGACTTCCTTTCCCTCCTGGGGGAGATGGAGGAGTCCGCCCCCATGGCACGGGAGATGGACTTGGGCGGGGGGGAGTGTAGTGAGTCAGTATGGCCTCCTGCTGACTCAGAGGCAGAGGAGGCCGTGCAGAGGCCTTGGTGGGCGGGTCCGGAGCCAGAACACCAGAGGCCCGCCCCTCAGAGGGCAGGGCCCAGGGCTAGAAGGGACAAGGGCAGGGCTTGGGACCCATTAAAGCCTGAGCCTCTGGGCAGGGAGGAGGCACCTGCACAAGCTCCCCTGCACCAAGGGCAGAGGGCCTGTCGCCGCCCGGCCGGGCCAGAGGAGCAAGCCCCCAGCAGCTCCGAATAACCCCAGATCCAGATGCCCCAGGGGACTACCCAGACTTCCCAGACCTGCCAGGACCCTCACGCTGGCGGAGACCCCCCACCTTGGAAGAAGCCCCGGACATGGCCGGACCGGAGAGGGTGAGCGACCACGGGGCCCCAGGAGCAGCCTTCCCAAAGTCCCGGTGGATCCCTGCAGCCCTCAGGCCCAGGATCGCCTCAGGCCCACCATGCTACCGCCACCCAACTATCCCATTGATATCGACATGAGCGACTGGCCGGAGCCCCCGAAGGTGGACGATTTGGAGGAGACCGAACCCGCGGGACCCCCTGACTAGATGGACTGGGACCTTCCCCCGGTGGAGGCAGAGGTAGGAAGTGGCCCAGGGAACGTCGCTCCCAAACCCATGGCAGTGTGTTGCGGCCTGGATCCCCACTGCCGTGGTCGTGTGTGAGCGACCCCCAGGGCCCCGGGCCGGGTCGCAGTGGAGTGGGAGGGCCTGCAACCCCCTACCCTCTCCTTGACAGGGCCAGCCCGCGTTGGGCCTGTGCTCAAACTCTTGCACTGTTGCCCCGCCCCAAACTGAGGGCTGGGCCTGTGCTCAGACTCTTGTGCTGTTGCCCTGCCCTGAATTGAGGGCTGGGCCTGTGCTGTGGTACAACTGTGAACTGCTGCCCCGCCCTAGACCAAGGGCTGGGCCAGGCTTGTGTTATAACCACGAACTGCTGCCCTCCCTGAACTGAAGGCTGGGCCTGTACTGTATTACTATTGTGAACTGCTGCCCCGCCCTAGACTGAGGGCTGGGCCTGGATTGTATTGCAAGGGTGTTGTAACGCTTTTTTTGATTGCCACCCCACCCTAGGCCAAGGCCTGGGCGTCCCTGGACTCCTACAGGCTCTTTTAATGGTATTTCCAGCCTAATCAAATGAAAAAACCACAAATGAACTGAGAGACTATTTTCATGGCATTCTTTACTTCTCTTCTCATTTGTGATGTTATTTCATGACCAAATTTTGGCAGCTAGTCCAAAGTGAAACCCACAGAGGGAGTGATTTCTGTTTCACGGAGCTAGCGAACAGGAGCAGCTAACAAGGGATTTTTGCAAGGGAGTCCTCCAGGCGAAGGAGGAGTGATTATATGACCTTTGAGATACATTTGTTGTCTGCAATGTGTGTGTTTGTGTTGTAGTGTGCTTGCTAACTGCCCAAACGATGCCGTGTGGTCTGTTTGCTTGGAGGACCATTTGCTGACCATGTGCTGAGTCTAGCAGCCTTCTAGGCAAGGCATAGAGAGACCTCTGAGCCCTTAACGAGGGGGTGGGGCTAGTCAGGCAGGGCAGGGCTTTATAAAGCCTACCCCTACGTGACCAGAGGAGCTAGCAAACAGGAGAGTTTTGCAAGGGAGTTTAGAGGAGGACTGTGAGGGGGGACTAGTGACACTTTTATCATCCAACTTGAATTTAAAGTCAATAACAACCTAATTTAATCCATGTGATCCACTTCAGGTTTAATAAGACAATGCAGGCAGAAGCCCAGCAATGGTGGAGGGAAGTGGGGGGCTATCCAGTTTATTGCACCCAATGCAGCATGTATGATTACTTGCCCTCTGGGCAAGTGGCCTTTGGGTGCATCAGGTGCAAGGAACTTCTGGCCCTCAGAGACTGTGTACATGCTTTGGAGGCCAGGGTGGTGAAACTGGAGGAGCTGAGAGAGACAGACAGATACATGCATGAGACTTTTCGGGACATAGTAGAATGGTCCCACCTCCAGTCACAGCCTCAGTGCTGTTGAGGAGGATGAAAGTCTCAGGGAAGGAGAACACCTACCTGGAACAGAGGGAAATGATCTCATAGTTGGGACCCTTCTTCCAGATGATGTCAGAGTATCCTCTCACACTGATGATACCTCTCCAGGGGAGGGAACTCCAGTTATTAGGAAGAGACAGGTTTTAGTTATGGGCAATTCAATCATTAGGAACATAGATAGCTGGGTTTGTGATGACTGGGAGAACTGCATGGTGACTTGCCTGCCTGGTGCGATGGTTGTGGATCTCTTGAGACATCTAGACAGACATATATGTTGTGCTGGGGAGGAGCTGGTGGTTGTGGTACATGTTTGTACCGATGACATACAGAAGGATAGGAGGGAGGTCCTGGAGGCCAAATTTAGGATGTTAAGTAGGAGATTGAAATCCAGGACCTCCATGGTAGTGGTCTCTGAAATGCTTCCACTTCCACGCACAGCGCCAGTGAGGCAGGCAGGACTGCAGGGTCTCAACACATGGATGAGATGATGGTGCAGGAGGAGGGGGTTAGATTTATAAGGAACTGGGGAAGTTTTTGGGAAAGGGGGAGACCATACAGGAAGGATGGGCTCCACTGAAACCAATATGGAACCAGATTGCTGGCACTTAAAATTAAGAAGGTTTTAGAACAGTTTTTAAATTAAGGGCAGGGAGAAAGCCAACAGGTTTGGAGACACACATGGTTCAGACAGTGGCGTCACTTAGGACAGGATCTCTTATTGAAGATTCTCTATGTCCTAATAAGGAGGAGAGGATGAAACATGATAAACATGAAGAAACACAGGTAGTATCTGACAAGGAACCGTCAAGTAAAATAGAATCCCTTTCAATCACATCATGTGATGGCAGGCAGCTAAAAAGTGACAAGTTTTTAAAGTGCTTTTTTCATAAATGCTAGAAGTCTAAATAATAAGATGGGTGAGCTAGAGTGCCTCGTATTAAATGAAGATATCAATATAATAGGTATCACGGAAACATGGTGAAATGAGAATAATCAATGGGACACAGTGATACCAGGGTACAAAATTTATCAGAAGGACAGAACAGGTCATGCTGGATGGGGGGTGGCACTATATGTTAAAGAAAGTGTAGAATCAAATGAAGTAAAAATCACACATGAACCAAACTGTACCATAGAATCTCTCTGGATAGTAATCCCACACTTTGGCTGGGAAAATACTACAGCAGCCCAAGACTGTAGTATTTAATTTCAGAAAGGGGGACTACACAAAAATGAGGAAGTTAGTTAAACAGAAATTAAAAGGTACAGCATCTAAAGTGAAATCCCTGACAGCTGCATGGAAACTTTTTAAAGGCACAATAATAGAGGCTCAATTTAAATGTATATCTCAATTCAGGAAATGTTGTAAAAGAACCAAAAAAGTGCCACTGTGGTTAAACAATGGAGTAAGAGAGGCAGTGAGAGACGAAAAGGCATCCTTTAAAAAATGGAAGTTAAATCCTAGTGAGGAAAATAGAAAGGAACATAAACTCTGCCAAGTAAAGTGTAAAAATATAATTAGGAAGGCCCAAAAAGAAGTTGAAGAACAGCTAGCCAAAGAGTCAAAAAGTAATGACAAAAAAAAATTAAGTACATCAGAAGCAGGAAGCCTGCTAAACAACCAGTGTGGCCACTGGATGATTGAGATGCTAAAGGAGCACTCAAGAATGAAAAAGGCATTGCAGAGAAACTAAATGATTTCTTTGCATCAGTCATCATGCCTGAGGATGTTAGGGAGGTTCCCAAACCTGAGCAATTCTTTTCAGGTAACAAATCTGATGAACTGTCTCAAATTGAAGTGTCATTAGAAGAGGTTTTGGAACAAATTTATAAACTAAATAGTAAGTCACCAGGACCAAATAGCATTCACCCAAGAGTTCTGAAGGAACTCAAATGTGAAATTGCAGAACTACTAACTGTAGTTTGTAACCTGTCATTTAAATCAGTTTCTGTTCCAGATGACCGGAGGATAACTAATGTGATGACAGTCTTTAAAAAGGGCTCCAGAGGTGATCCTGGCAACTATAAGCCATTCAGTCTGACTTCAGCACTGGGCAAACAGGTTGAAACTCTAGTAAAGAACAGAATTATCAGACACATTGATGAACATAAATTGTTGGGGAAAAGTCAACGCGGCTCTTGTAAAGAGAAGTCGTGCATCACCAATCTATTAGAATTTTTGAAAGGGCAACAAGCAGCTGGACAAGGGGGATTCTGTGGATATAGTATACTTAGATTTCCAGAAAGCCTTTGACAAAGTCCCTCACCAAAGGCTCTTAAGCAAAGTCAACTGCCATGGGATAAAAGAGAAGGTCCTCTCTTGGATTGGTAACTGGTTAAAAGATCGGAAACAAAGGGTAGGAATAAACGGTCAGTTTTCAGAATGGAGAGAGGTAAACAGTGGTGTCCCCCAGGGGTCTGTACTGTGACCAGTCCTATTCAACATATTTATAAATGACCTGGAAAAAGGGATGAACATTGAGGTGACAAAACTTGCAGATGCCACAAAACAACTCAAAATAGTTTAGTCCCAAGCAGACTGTGAAGAGCTACAAAAGGGTCTTAATAAATTGGGTGATTGGGCAACAAAATGGCAGATGAAATTCAATGTTGATAAATGCAAAGTAATGCACATTTGAAAATATAATCCCAACTATACATATAAAATGATGAAGTCTGATTAGCTGTTGCCACTCAAGAAAGAGCTCGTGGAATCATTGTGGGTAGTTCTCTGAAAACATCCACTCAGTGTGCAGTGGCAGTCAAAAAGCTAACAAAATGTTGGGAATCATTAAGAAAGGAATAGATAATAAGACAGAAAATGTCATATTACTGCCATATAAATCCATGGTACATCCACATCTGGAATACTGTTTGAAAATGTGGTTGTCCCATCTCAAAAAAGATATATTGGAATTGGAAAAGATTCAGAAAAGGACAACAAAAATGATTAAGGGTATGAACCATCTTCTGTATGAGGAGAGATTAATAATATTGGGACTTTTTTAGCTTGGAAAAAAAAGACAGTTAATGAGGGATATGACAGAGGTATAAAATCATGACTGGTGTGGAGAAAGTAAATAAGGAAACATTATTTACTCCTTCTCACAACACAAGAACTAGGGGTCACCAAATGAAATTACTAGGCAGCAGGTTTAAAACAAACAACAGGAAATAGTTTTTCATACAACACACAATTAACCTGTGGAACCCCTTGCCGGAGGATGTTGTGAAGGCCAAGACTATAGTAGAGTTTAAAAAAGAACTAGATAAATTCATGGAGGATAGGTTCATCAATGTCTTTTAGCCAGGATTGACTTAGAGGGTGTTCCTAGCCTCTGTGTGCCAGAAGCTGGAAATGGGCGACAGGGAATAGATCACTTGATGACTACCTGTTCTCCTCATTCCCTCTGGGGTACCTGGCATTGGCCACTGTCAGAAGACAGGATACTGGGCTTAATGTACCTGTGGTCTGACCCAGTATGGCTGTTCTTATGTTCTTATGGATTTGGATTTGGAGAACACAAACAAGCAGTACTTTGGATCTAGATTTTGTTCTTCAGTGGAGGTAGGAAAAAAGATGTGAGCCCCATAGTTGCTTATGTTTTGGAAAATCTACAATCAGACTTGAGAAGTTTTTACCAAATGAACACAAAACTCAGATAATTCAGTGTCATATTTTAATTGATCTGAAACATAACATTTCTGTGATGTCATATACCAAAGATAGGCCAAAAGCACTATCTGTTAAGTTTATAGTAAGGGACCAAATTTATTCTTGGTGCATCTTCATTGAGCTAAGTGAGCTTATATCATGAATATAAACATTCTTTTAGGCCTTTCCTTGAACATATTAATAAGATGATCTAGCACAAGGCTTCTCACTTTGAAAGTTATGTTCATTTTGGTCAGGCAACCCATTATATCCATGTAGTTTTCCTAATTTTTTTCAAAGACTTAGAAGAGTTTGTTGGCTCTACAAACTGTGAAATCCAACGCCAGGTCTACACTAAAGAGGAAGGTTGAATTAAGATACTCAATTCCAGTGACATTAATTATGTAGTTTAATTCCAGCTTCCACTTCATCTCCTCTGCAGGAGGTTGATGACAGCAAACACTCCTGTCGACTTCCGTTACTGTTAGTGAAGGGCAGGAGGCCCAGTGCTGATGGGGGCACCCTATGAGCTTGATTTAGTGCATCCCTACTGGAGTGAAATCACACCCTAAGTAAGCTGTGCCATATTTTAGGCAACAGAAGATGCAAGGAAAGGTATAGTAGTCAGGTGCTAAAGCACACTACTTTCTGCAAAGTAAGAATATAACTGGGCACACTAGAGACTGATGGAAATCATCAAATATGTAACAATGCTGCGTCTCATATTATTATCATTCCTGTTGGTCAAGGTTTCAGAATCTTAAATGCAGAAATTGTGTAACCTGTACTTTGAAATTCAACTGACTCTGACAGTATCAAAGGAATCAAAGGAAGTAGCAACACACGTTAATACGAAGAGACCTTTCTCAGAGAGAGAAAGAGAGAGTATAAAGACTTGGCATGTCGAGTACCACTGTTCTAACTCAAAATGCTCTTGCAAAGAAAAGACAGGGGGAAGACAACATTTAAGGGAGATATTAAACTTGCCTGATGCTAAGATAGAGGCCAGAAGTATCTAGAAGAATGAGCTTCCAATTCAGTCTTCAGAAGACTTGCCCGACATGCTTGTGAGGGGATTCAGATTTTTCAGGCTACCTGTTCCTTACCAATTGCTTTATGTGACTATTTCCTCTTACTATTCACATGAGCTACATCTACACTGGAGTGCTCTTTTGAAGGAGAGCAATTGAAAAATGCTCTTTTGAAGGGGAGCATCTACATATGGGCTGCAGTTGGTGCTGTCAATGAGCTCCATTGAAAGGGCCACCCCCCATCGAAAGGGCCATCGAAAGAGAGCATCTACACTCACCAGCACCCTCTTTTGAAAGAAAGGGCCAGAAAATGCCATGGATGGGGTTACATGCTAGTGAAGCCCTTCTGGGGCCACCACAAGCTGCTCCTTTAAAGGGCCACTCCTCAACACCTTTGGCCTGCACATCGCAAGGCCTGCAGAGCTGCCACAAGTCTTGCAGACACAGTGATTGCAGGGAGAGCCATGGAGCAGCAGCAGCTCAACACTCTATTGGCTGCCACCAGTGGAGTTGTCCGCCTGCTGGCCACAGCAGTGGTGGCCACTTTGCAGCTCCTGTCAGGGGAGGCTCCCCCCAGGGGCAGATGGGGATGTCCCAGACCATCAGGTCCTTCCACCCACCTTGGGCACTCAAGCGGCTCTGGAGCTACCCCACCAGCTCAGAGTGGTGGGAGCAACTGGTCATGGGGGAGTGGGATGATGACAGGTGGCTCCGGAATTTCTGGATGCAGTGGCAGATGTTTCTGGAGCTCTGCCAGTGGCTGTCCCCTACCCTGAGACACCAGAACACCCAGGTGTAGCACGACCTCCCTGTGGAGAAGGGGTTGTGATAGCTGTCTGGAAACTGGCCACTCCGGACAGCTACCGCTTCATGGGACACCAATTTGATATGGACAAGGCCACAGTAGAGACCATCATGATAAAGGTAAGGAGGCCCAGGCACACTCTCACCTGGGCTGGGGAGTCTGGGGCACGGTGGTGCCAGGGTGGGCCTGGGGTGGGGCGGGGATAGAACTGGGGTGGGCCTGGAGTGGGGCCGGGGTGGGGTCTGGCACACACCGCATACCCTCATGGGTGCATATGTTCCCCCACCCCCTCAATTGGTGCGCACACTCAATGCCATGCTCCTCCAGAAGGTCATCCATATCGGGGACCTGGACGCAGCCATCTCTGGCTTCACTGCACTCAGGTTTCCAAATTGCTTTGGGGCCCTTGATGGGACCCATATGCCTATCAATGCCCCGGAGCACAGCGGAGGACCATATATAAACCAAGAGAAGTACCACTCAGTCATCCTGCAGGCCATAGTGGAGAACCCATGCTGGGGTTGGTTCCAGGACATCTACATGGGCTGGCCTAGCTGCACCACGACATACAGGTGTTTTGGAACTCAGACCTGTGCCACCTCTTGTAGGTGTCATTGTAGTAACCTTTAATAGGTTGATTTTTGAAAAAAAAAACCCCACCATTATTAAAAAATAATAGTCTAAGGCTGTTTCTACACTAGCTAGTTCTTTTGAAAGACTTTTCAAAAGAAGGTAGCTCTTTCAGAAGATCCCACGGAGACTGTTTCTACACTTGAATTCCTTCTTCAAAAAAGGAATGAAAATGAGGGAAGTGCCAATGCAAATGAGGCAGTGATTTACATACCTTGACATTCATTTGCATAAGCTCTTTTCGGAAGAGATTCTTTTGAGGGGAAAAAAGCAGTGTAGATGGGCTCTTTCCAAAATAAACCCTAACTTCGAAAGAGCTTTTCTTCCTATTTTATTTGTAAAAGTTTCTGTTTACAGAAAACATTGTGGGGAAATATACAAATGTAGGCTGGCACTCAAACTTTTCAATATAACCTGTTGTCAGGCCAGAATGCATCTCTCTTCTTCCACCTATTCACAAGCAATTTAAAATCATCTTGTTTCACATAATCTATCTGACATTCTGTTCTATTCTGGTTTTTATACCATGCCCATCACCACAGGATGTCTGTGAGATCTGTTCTGACCTGTTGTCTTGCTGATATCATTGTTCAACTCTGAGACACAACCCCAGTGTTCAGAATATATGTCCTGATTCAGAAGCTTGCTTAGTCATGTGAAATTAGCAATGCACTTAAGACCATAATTGAATCTGGCACTATTTTTGTAGATTAAATTCCTTCCTAATAACCAGAATTGTATCATGTGTCTTGGAATCACACACCTATAACCTAGAGTAACTCCCAGAAAACATTAAAATGGGGAAAAAATCCTATTTACAGAAGGCAGAGGCTCAATTAAGAGACCTATCAGGTGTCCCAATTTAATCAGAATACAAAATGAAACATAGGTTGCATTGTGCATTAGTGTGTCTTTCAATGATTACGGCTTTGGCCAGGCAATTAAACAGGGCAAAACTATTCTAAGTGATATTTTAAATAGCTTCTTTCAATCATTAAAAACAGTTATCATACACATATTTTTTTTTAAGTGTAGAACACTGAAGTCTACCAAAGTCTGCTCTCTACAGTGGTATTTTATTGATGATCCATCTGAGCTTCGTTTCCTAACTGAAAAATCTTGCCAGTCAATTTATTCCAACATGTTGTTATTTGGCCGGGTAGATATCAATCCTGAAATTGTTCATGGCATGCCAGGAATAATTCAGCTAATTATTACAATATGTCTTATTTTGCCATGTGTCTATGTGCCAAAATGCCCTTTGCGTGTATCAGAAAAATCCAAATTCCTAATTAAATGGAAGATATAGGAATTGATTATTAACTCGCAAAATAATGGACAGTTACAGTTTTGCCTGTTCTGCATAGAAATTGTACTGGTCTGAACTCATTTTTCACAAATATTATGCTGCTAACTTTAACTGATCTATTACCGCCATTCTGCCACAAAGCCTAGAAGAGGCTGCTGTCACTGAACATTAGTTTCAGTTATTGGACAACTATAACAAACCACCCTTGGCTATAATGGAGAAGAACTTCATTTTTCCCAATTCATTGGTGGTGGGAGAGAGGGAGGAAGAGCTGATATCTTTACTACCAAAAAGGTCATAAGATTAAATTCTCTTCAATTATATGGATAAAGAGAAGAAAACCCTCATGTAGAGTGAACAGACTGCAATATACATATTTATAATCAAAATAGGTCAGATTTAATTTAATATCACAGTGCGTAAGAGGCTGATTATTTTATTTTTGCCACATAAGACTCTATCTTGAATTCACTGGTGTCAATGCTAATCTGTTGTTTTAATTAGGAGTAGAATTAAGTTCTTGTATTGTGAAAGTGTGTCTTAGTTCATTATAGATGAGGGGAAATGGAAAAGACAATAAACATTATTTAGCACTTGATATGCATTGTTTTAATTAAGATATGTCTAAGAATCACTAATATTTCAATGTATGACTTAGTTAAAGTGCGTTTAGCTGATGCAGAATCTTCCTAGCTTACAATAAATGAATGATTGTGCAAGTGCAAACTATAACAACAGATCATAACAGAGGAGGAAATATTTTGGGTTTCATACTGCAATATAGTACTTGTAAGATCAGGATGGTTGGAGAAGGAATAACCAGCTGAGAGAATAAGCAGTTTGTTACCACAAAGTTGTATCACCAGAATTAACGTGAGACGTTTACTCTCGGGGGTGACATTCACCCGAGGAAAGATGGCCCACATTGCGCTGTTTTAACCTCTTTGAAACATTATGTAGGAACTTAGAACTGTACAAACCTTTATGGATGGGATCTTCTGAACTGGGGTGTATTTCACATAAATGATGAACAAATCTTTGAAACTAAAATTGGAGACAGAGGAAATATGAGCTGGAAGAATAAACTGGCTAAAATTATCAGCCCTTTGGTGTCAGAGGATTCCCTACTCTATACCAACATCTCCTGCCCAGCTGAGAAGTTCAACTAGGGCTTGTCTCCACTTAAAATGCTATAGTTGCACAGCAGCTGGGCTGCTGTAACAATTCAGTGGAAACATGACCTATGCCAAGAAGAGGCATTTTCCCATCAGTGTATGTAATCGAGTTCCCCAAGAGGCAGCAGTTATTTTATGCTTCTCAGTGGTTGGATTTTTCATACTCCTGACTAACGTACTTGTGCTTCAAGTAATTTTCTGGCATAGAACTGGCTTGAGCCTGGCACAGTGCTGTCATAGTATTGACCTGCAAAGAGTGTCATATAAGGCCTTGAACGAAGCCAGCATCATGCTGAGCACAGCTATTATTGTGAAATGTATGTACTGAGGATGTGAAAAAAGTCATGTCTATATACTGAAACTTTTGTTCTTAGCCTGTATGAAGGTGGTGTGCCCCAGCAGAGGTGAGAAAATGGTTTTCTGCCTGACCTGAGATGTTAATTCATCGGTTTGTGGAAATATAAAATGAGTACAGTTGTATTTCCATCCAAGAGAGGTTTTCATTAAGGTAATCACGTAAAATTGTTGTAGGCAGGGGGGTGAGTCTGGTAAAATTAAAGTTAGACTCTAATAAGCACACAATTTTGCGTTGTGCTGAACTCACATTAAAGTGATTTAAATGCAACTCAAATTCCCTGGACTTAGCTCAACCGACCCCACTCTGCGTGGCCCTGGTTCAACCTCCTACAGCCCAGCTTACCACCTGAGCACAGCCCCATATTACCTCCTACCCCTGCCCCCAGCTCTGGTTCCAGCTCACCACTCCTCACGCATGGCTCCAACTCAACCCTCCCTGAACTGCTTCAAACCCCTCACTGGCTCACCAACTGAACACGGCTTTGACTCAACCTGTACCTCCACGCACGACTCTGGCTCAACCCCCTCTTGCCCTAGTTGAAACCCCCACTCACAGCTCCAGTTCAACCCCCTGGCCCCAGTTCAAACCTCCCCAGTCCGACTCATCACCCGAGCACAGCTCCAGCTCCCCACCCCCGTGGGTAGCTCTAGCTCAACCTCCCCAACCCAGTTCAGCTGCCCCTCATGTGCGGCTCTGGCTCAACTCCCCCAGATCTCCTTCAGGCCTAACCCACCCCAGGTTTAACCACCCTGGCCCCTCCCACAGACCCAGCCCACCTCCAGGCTTAATCGTCCCCAACTGCCCCCCACAATCTCAGGACTTACCTTTCAAAGGGAGCTCCATGTGATCCTGTTGCATCCCTGGCTGCAGAACATTCATTCTGCCAGGCAGAAAAAAGGTGTCCCCTGATTTACAAAACATTCCAGTTATGCAAGGGTGCATGGGAACGCAACCCTTGCGTAAATCGAGGCACTGCCATATATGTGATTATTTCTGTTTTCGTGAACCTTTCTCAGGAGCTTCTCAGCCTTACTCCAACAAAAAACTTTCAGATTGTTTCACTACCTCTCTGTGCTTTGTTGTAAGGAGCCCGATCCTGAGTTTTACCAGTTAAGCTGTGTGTACTGCTCCCTTCGGAATGGTGAGCCTGGTAGTTACTGTGAGTGCCCGTTATATGGGGATGCTTCAGAAGAACTCAGAAATCGAGATACACAAAGTGGTAGAAGTAAGGAAAAGTAAGGGCTGGCAGAGAACAGAGAGGATTGTTTGAGTGGCCATTTTCTCACAAAATCTATGTATTGCATTCACCTTCCTACCTAGGCAGTATGATTATTATTTTATCTGAGTCTATTTTCTTGTCCCTAGTTAAAATTGGACTACAGTTCAATGAATAATATTTTTTTAACTCTTGTTTCATTAGTCCCATCTACATCAAACATAATGTGCTATGTAGCAATATACTATTCTGGAAACTATTCAGATACAACATAAAGGGTGGGTCTACACTAGCCCCCAACTTCAAAGGGAGCATGGTAATCAGGGTGATGGGAGATTACTAATGAAGTGGTGCGGTGAATATGCAGCACTTCATTAGGCTAATTCTCCCCCTTAGCAACTTCGAAGTGCCGGCATGCATGTAGCTGTGGGCACTTCAAAGTGCCCACGCTGCTTCAAAGTGCTTTATTACCCAAAATTTTGGGGACAAGTATAGACAAGCTCAAACTGTGTCAGGGGTAGTAGATAGTGGCCTGATATTTCCCACAGAGGGAAAATTTCCTGCAGTTTTAATTTGAGACCATTGAATTGTTTTCTTTTACATCATGATAATATAACATTCTAAATAAGTATACTCTGCATACTAAATTTAGCATAATATATGTGGTAAAAGCAATACAACATAAAAATCTAAATGAAACAAAATTAAAGTGAAAACTAAGGCTGAATCTACCCTTGCATTCCTCTTTTGAAAGAGGTATGTGCATGAGGGGCATTGAAAATGCAAATGAGGTGTAGATTTACATATCTGGCACCCCATTTGCATATTCTTCTTTCAAAAGGAAAGAAGCATGCAGACATGGCTCTTTCTAAAATAAACCCCATCTCAAAAGTACCCTTATTCCTGAAACAAAATAAGAAGAAGGGTACTTGTGAAGTTGGGGTTTACTTTTGAAAGAGCTGTATCAACACTGTTTTTTTTTTTTTTTGGAAAGAAGCTCTTTCGAAAGAAGAATATGCAAATGAGGCACCAGATATGTAAATCTACACCTTCTTTTCATTTTCAGTTTCCCTCATTTGCATGCCTCTTTTGAAAGAGGAATGCAAGTGTAGACACAGCTTTAACTGAAATGATGAAAATTTTGTCACAATAAACACATTCCCAGGAACATTCAGATGTCAGTGAAAGAGTGTTTTCTGCCAGGAAATGTTCCTGTTGAACGTTCTTTTGTCCAGAGCAACTAGAAAGCTCGTGTCACCAAATACAGATTGTTCTGAATTTGTGCTGGTGCTTGCCACAGTTGAAGCCTGGCACTCTGGATTTCTCAGCTGACAGTCGCAGGACCTCTGAGCTTGCCATGTCCGTTATGGTTGTAAAATAATTGCTTGAGCCCGGGTACCTCTTTCATTATGAATTAAGCACTGTTGATAAGGAAACAATGACTACGCCAAAGAAGAATAATCCTGGTGCTTTTCTGTAAGCAGTTAGCATATTTGTCATATTTCTACTATGAAAAATGTTCTACTGTGCAAGTAAGCTGAAAAAGTAGGAATCAGCACAATAGAAGCATATATTCAGTTTGGTGCTGTTGACATTAATATTGATGGATCAGGCCCGTGGTGTGAAGATGAAATGGGCACACACTCCTGGCTTGGAAAAGCCCTGACTGGAATGATTTAGTTGCAACTGACCGTGTTTTAAGCAGTGGGTTGGACTTGATGACCTCTTCCAACCCCATGATTCTATGAGTCACAGTATATGTTGTTACAGGTTCCATTGTATACTGTTGTGCTACCAGCTGTAACCAGTTCAATTAACTGCTTAGACTGTTATGAAAAAATAAGAGGCTATATCTATTTTCTTATAGATTGTAAATCTGTAACAGTGAAAAACATCAAAGAATAAGAACATCAATTTCTATTTTGCATATTGCAGAATGGTCCTATGTTTTTAAAATACTGTCCTGAGAGGCCACTACTGTATTCTAGGTTCTGCCTCAGACTTTCTGCATGACCTTGTCATAACATTTTAGGGCTACATTTTCATATATATGCCTGTGCAACTCTGCATGAGAGGTTCCTGGAATCACACCACCAGATTTCTCAATATTTTAGGACTTTTCTTATCTGATACTTATGTAAACTAAGGATAATAATACTTAACTCACTTTAGAGTAATTATTATTATGCTGTTGTGATGATTGATTAATTATATTTTTGTGCAGTGCTTTGAAAATCACATTGTATAAGGGCTAGGTATAATTATTATCATCAGGGCAGGTAATGTCCATTAATCTATCTGTCGAGCTCAGTATTTATGCTAGCTTCATTACCATGGTATCAGAGCATCTAATGGGAATTCATTAACTGGTGCTGTGTGTATATGCCAAGTGGAGACTGGGCTCTCCTGGACCAAATTCTGATTTCTGTGTGAAGTGTGGCTTAGACTGTTAGTTGGAAGATCTGGGTTCTTTTCCTGCCTCTACATCTATCCTTTTGAGGGACCTTGGGCAGCCTCTTTTCCTCTCTATGACTCTGTTTCCACAACTGTAAAATGGAGATAAGGGCAATGACCTTCTTTTGTAAATTGTTTTGCAATCTGGTGATAAAAACTGGTACATAAAAGTTTGGTATTTTTATTATTACCAGAGTTCTGGGATGGAAACAGGAAATTTCCATAACTGGTGGATCTACAGGACCATGTCCAGATCCAACAAATATTGTCCATCTAGCCAATGCCATGGTCCAGAGATTGGGGTCCCTGAGGGAGAGCCTTCATCATTACAGCAAGCTGTCTTTTCCACTCATTACTGTAGGGTGGGAAGCCCTATTTTTCCCATTTTGTTCCCTTGCTGCTTTCATGCCAGGCGTGAGGTACATGTGTGCTCTGCTCGAAGGACTTGACCTAACTGTCAGTGATGTTCATGGGAATCTTCACAATAATTTCAGAGGGAGATGAAACAGGCCCTAAATAATTTCCCTTTTCACGTTCATACAACTATGCCTAATGCACTGGCTGCTGCTTTCTTTCAGCTGTTAGGTACATGAAGCAAAGGTCCTGCAGCTGTATAGCATCCACATTGGTTGTAGCACTCCATGTGTGGATCAGATTGGTGGATATCACCTGTCTTAGCATTTTTTTCAGACCATTTTATGTAAATTAGGTGGTCATGGGATAGGAGGAAAGATCCTTTCATGGATCGGGAATTGGTTAAAAGACAGAAAACAAAGGGTGGGAATAAATGGTAAATTTTCACAATGGAGGAGGGTAACTAGTGGTGTTCCCCAGGGGTCAGTCCTGGGACCGATCCTGTTCAACTTGTTCATCAATGATCTAGAAAATGAGGTAAGCAGTGAGGTGGCAAAGTTTGCAGATGACACCAAGTTGTTCAGGACAGTCAAAACCAAAACAGATTGTGAAGAACTGCAAAAAGATCTCAGCAAACTGAGTGACTGGGCAGCAAAATGGCAAATGAAATTTAATGTGGGTAAGTGTAAGGTAATGCATGTTGGAAAAAATAACCCAAATTACACGTACTACATGATGGGGTCAAATTTAGCTACAACAGATCAGGAAAGGGATCTTGGAGTTATAGTGGATAGTTCTCTGAAGACATCCATGCAGTGTGCAGCGGCAGTTAGTAAGGCAAATAGGATGTTAGGAATTATTAAAAAAGGGATCGATAATAAGACAAAAGATATCATACTTCCCCTATATAAAACTATGGTACGCCCACATCTTGAGCACTGCGTGCAGATGTGGTCTCCTCCCCTCAAAAAAGATATATTGGAATTAGAAAAGGTTCAGAAAAGGGTGACTAAGATGATTAGGGCTTGGAACGGGTCCCATATGGGGAGAGGCTAGAGAGACTGGGACTTTTCAGTTTGGAAAAGAGGCGATTGAGGGGCGATATGATAGAGGTATATAAAATCATGAATGGTGTGGAGAAAGTGAATATAGAAAAATTATTTACCTTTTCCCATAATACAAGAACTAGGGGACACCAAATGAAATTGATGGGTAGTAGGTTCAAAACTAATAAAAGGAAATTTTTCTTCACACAGCGCACAGTCAACCTGTGGAACTCCTTGCCCGAGGAGGCTGTGAAGGCCAGGACTCTATTAGGGTTTAAAAAAGAGCTTGATAAATTTTTGCAGGTTAGGTCCATAAATGGCTATTAGCCAGGGATAAAGTATGGTGCCCTAGCCTTCAGAACAAGGGCAGGAGATGGATGGCAGGAGATAAATCACTTGATCATTGTCTTCTGTTCTCCTTCTCTGGGGCACCTGGCATTGGCCACCGTCAGCAGATGGGATGCTGGGCTGGATGGACCTTTGGTCTGACCCAGTATGGCCATTCTTATGTTCTTATGTTCTTATTTCCCTTATTTTCTGTTCATCCCAAGACTGGCCTCTGCCAGTAAGCTGATGGGAAGAGCCTCTCCTGCTGTACATCAGGAGATGGTGCCATGTAGATTTGTGCTCATCTTAATGTCAATCCCATTGTGTCTCTAAACGATGTGCAAAAGTGGTAAAAGTTGGCTCCCTCTACCTGATCTCTATATAATCACGAGACTAAATTCTATCATCCATATACTTAGTGTTCATTTTTAGTTCCAAGAGTCACAATGAAGTCGATGAGACTACTTGCTGAGTAAGCTGCTGTATAGTTTGAGTAAGGGTGGAAGGGATTGGCCTTTGGGATTGAGAGCTAACTTGCAAATAAAGCAAAGCAGCAGAAATGTAGCATTTTAAAGACTAACAAAATGATTTATTTGGTGATGAGCTTGTATGGGACAGACCCACTTCATTAGATCAATTTCATTTCCAATACAGACTGACATTTGTGAGTACAGAGGACCCAAAAAACTGCAATTAAAAACCGACAAATCAAATAGGATTAAAGGAGGGGGGTGAGGGATCCAGAAGAGGTTGTATGTTTTTAATGATGCATTGCAGGGGTTTGAGTTGGGGGCTATAGGTGACGAGAAGCGGTGTTCTGTTGTTGATCTTCTTGGCCTATCTTGATGCAGCTGGCTTCTGGGTATTTGTCTGGCCCTGTCAATTTGTGTTTTTACTTCTTCCAGTGGGTAATTCAGTTTTATAAATGCTTGGTAGAGATGTTGTAGTTTTCTGTCTCTGTCAGTAGGATCAGAGCAGATGTGATTGTATCTAAGAGCTTGACTAAATGATAGATCATGTGGTTTGAGCTGGGTGGAAACTGGATGCATGTAGGATCAGGATGCTACACTTCAGAAGGCTCTAGGTGACAGGCCTGTCCTTTCCTATAGACAACCTCCTAACCTGAGAAAGATTCTTACGAGCAATCACAGGCTACACCACAGTAATACTAATTCTGGCACTTTTCCTTGCAACAAACCCCACTGCCAACTTTGCCCACCTATTTATTCTGGGGATAACATCACTGGTCCTAACCATGTTAGTCACAAGATCAAAGGCACATTCTCGTGCACTTCCAGCAGCATTATGCCAGCAATGCCCTGCACCTAAGTACATTGGACAGGCTGGGCAAAACCTTTTTCCAAAGAATAAATGGACACAGAGCAGACATCAAGAAACTCGATACACATAAGCCAGTCAGTGAACAATTCAATGGAGTAGGACATTCTGTTAAAGACCCCAGAATTTGTGTCCTAGAGCATAAAGTTTAAAAACAGATTAGGGCGAGAAATTTGAGAGTTGGAGTTTGTATTCAAATTCGACACATTAACATGTGGTATGAACAGAGACGTCAATTATCTCATGCATTACAAGGACTTCTTCCCTTCTTTTGATGCTCATAATTGTCTCAGACAGGACAATTAACATCCCCCCACCCCTTATCCCCTTCCTTCAATTCTATTTGATTTGTCAGTTTTTATTGCAATTGTTTTGGATCCTCTGTACTTATAAATGTCAATCTGTATTGGAAATGAGATTGATCTGAAGAAGTGGGTCTGTCCCACAAAAGCTTATCACAAACTAAATCATGTTGTTAGTCTTTAAAGTGCTACGTTTCTGCTGCTTTGTTTTGTTGGAATACAGACTAATGCATCTACCTCTCTGTTACTATTCAACGTGAATAAAGCTTAAAGTTTTGGTATCAAAGCACTTTGGCAGTTGTATATTGTTAGAAACAGCTAACCTGTAGATGCTCATAGCAATTGTAGTGACTATCTTACTAATGCTATAAATGTTTATATATTTTCTGTCCCTATATACTGTTAGGCACCCCCTGCATTTGGGACTATAATCCAAATTTTGCTTTCAATAGTGTGGAGCCTGGGCAATTCTGGTCTTATATGAGATTCTTCAAAATTGTTTTTAGAGAGCCATTTTGGGGCAAATATTTTGTCTATAATACATGAAAGCCTACTATTTTGAATCAATTCTTATATAATAGTCAAATAACTTTGTTGAACTTGATGATGATTGTTAGTTATTATTTGTATTGCTATATTACCTACAAGTCCTAGCTCCTTTGTGCTAGCCAGTGTACAAAAGTAGTATGTTTTGTACAGTTTGGTGGGCACTGGCAGTCTTCATTTTTTTCTGTGCTATTTGCTGAACAGTCATTGAGGATTATTCAAAATGATTAGAAGATGCACCATGATGATATACAATAAGCTTCTGAATGGTCCCAAATCAATAATGCTATTTGTTTAGTGGCTGTCTCTATAGCTTCATTTTGTTTTTAATTTGATTGGCCTATACTATCAAAATGAAAGTTAGAGTTTTTTCCATCTTATTTTTACTGAATGATGTATAAAATAGGATCTACTGTGTTTCCTAAGAGGCTTTTATGCTTGCCAAAATAGATTACACAATGCCTAATGGTAAACAGAGATAGTTTGGGTCTGTCCTGAAAACAGAGTACTGAGAAATTGGGCCCATCATTGTCATTTTTTTAGCAATTCCTCTCATCTGTCACAACACAGTAGTTATGAAAAATGAAACCATAAATTCAATTTAGAGGGCAATTTGCAGCTAATCTTTGGAGTAATTCCAGTGTGAATAATGCAGCAATTTGGATGCATGGTCAGCCAATTCAGTCCCTGATTTATTAGGATTTAAGGAATTTTTCTTTCATTAATGATAATTACCCAACAAAGAAAATAATTTCTCAAAAATTATCTACCTTTGCATCTGTGGACTCGATTTTCAGAAAGGCTGTAATGTTGGTTAAACTTATTACTATGGGTGTATGTGTGTGGGGGGGTAGCTTTTTACAAAAGATATACGAGGTATTTAAATTCTGAACTGTATCTCTTTACAGCACATGTGTGAACTCATCAGCACTGGTTTATGGCCACTTTTCTATGACTCCCATTAGACCTAACATTTTGAATACCTCAGCATAAGGACACTGTGATTTGTTATTGATTTTCCACACTTCCTACACCTTGAAGATTGCATTAAAATCTAGCTCAAGCAAGAAAGACATTTTTTTTGTTCTTGTCTAAAAGTCAGATTTATTATCTGAGAATTTTTCTAATGATTAAATCCCCTTTTTCTTTAGTATAGTATGTGCCTATATCTGTATATAGTTTTCCTTCAATTACAAAGGTATAGACAAATCAGTATCTCTCAGAAACATAGTATCTGTCTCAGCCCAAAACTAAATGTCCACCGATGCCATCTCCTTCCTTCACCTTTGTGTGGGTTCCCTGGAGGAACATTACACTTGATGCAGCTTGCTGGGGGACCATTTTAGCCTCAGGAACAAGGAAACTGAAAAGTGGCATGGTTCAACCGAGGAATTAGCTACAGATAATATGTATGTCCCTGTTCTTTCCCTCTCTAGATTCATGTTTCTTCCAAAATAGGTCTTCATTTTATTTAATATGGCTATTCTTTATAACATTCCTATTTATGTAAGCCTTTCAGGGTCTCCTGTGAGATTCATAATGAATCTCTAATCCTGATTTGGGCCATTGTTTGCTATCCTCTTATAAATATTAATTATTAATAATAATAACAAGTATGCATACCGATTACTTATTTTTCCATGAACCAAGGACACTATGTTTGGTCCTAATGATGAAAAAAAAACATACCTGAGACATGTCATAATTAAGATAAATAAACAAGAGATGGAAGACATACTCATGCTTGAGCTATTATGTCATGCTTTGTTCAAATATGATGCCACATGATTTGGAAAGGTACAATCTGGAAGGGAAAATATATCATCATCATCATCATCAACAACAACACCATGGGCTCAGTGCCCGTTGGTTTCTGATGCCTCCCTCACTATTTCCTTCCATCTTTCCCTGTTCAGTGCGGAGTGGCTTAGTTTCTGTAAACTAGCTCCACACCAATCTACTCTATTATCTACCCATTCTCTATGGGGTCTGCCTCTCCTATTTGAACCGTCCATTATGCCACATACCGAGGTCTTGGTTTTTCATTCGTCATTCATTCTGCAGATGTACCCGGATAACTGTAACTTCCATTGTATAACCTTTTGCAGTAGGTTCTCTTTTGGTTGTTATCTAAAGGAAAATACAGCATCTGCTATTTGCCGTGTTACAACATATCTTGCACATTTAAAATTTAGGTGTTTGAAAAAGAGAATTGCTTCAGAGTTCTTTCAACACCTTTATCATGTTGCGTTTTGCATCTGGCAGGAGGCATTGGAATATAATTATGACTAAAAAGACAGAAAACCAATTAACTTATTTTCAGATGTTTCCTTGTAATAGACAGTAACAGTTGTAAAATGAACCTGTAAAACTGTGACCCTGGAAAAGGTTTATGGTTATGGGGGGAAATTCATGTTTGTTTGACTTTTGTGAGCATGCCAGCTTTTTGTACTTGTGAACACAGCTTAAGCTGGCTTCAGGAAGGAATTCGCACACCTGGTAGCAGATCTTAAATCATTCTTAATCTAACAAGACTGGAGGGACCTATAACCTGCATATTTTAAACGTTTAATTTTATGTTTCATGGGATAAGTTTCTTGTTATTGTTTTCTTTTGAGACTTAAAACTGGGTTCCAGGAATGTACTTTCATAATCAAATTAAAATATTCACAGATGCCATTAGTGTTATAATCTACTGTCATTTCTCATCTGTGCCCAGTAAAAGGTCAGGCCCATTAACAATCTTCCCGGTGAGGCTGTTAGAATACAGTATATATCTCAAGAACCTCGGTATTATGGCTTTTAAAGTTTCACAATGGAAAGGCTCCACGTAGCCTATTCATTTTTGTGGTAATATTGTGATAACTTTAGATTGCATTACCACTTTTACACTAATTAAGAAAAACATCTTGAGGAAACAGCATTTAATTTATTATTAATCTTTCTCAAGATTTCCACTTAATTTTGTATAATTAAAGTGTGAATGTATCATATTCATTTTGTGCTTTTCATTGTAATATTTCAAATCCTTTTACAAATGAACTACAGTCAAGCTGATGTGCAGTCTATGACATGCAGCCATTCTGAGGTGGGATATAAGCTGTTATCCTCATGATATGCCCTGGTGTCTAAGAACTGTGATTTCCCTTTCTGTCATTAGTTCCTTCTGCCAACCTATAGAAATGGAAAGACAGTCCAAGTCCCTGTTACCTATGACCTAAGCACTTGAAAAGTTACACATACATGTACGGGGATGCACAGATGGCCAGCAGCCAATTAAGACCACATGCTTACTGTTTTTATGTTACAAAACTTTGTAGGTATTGACTTGTCAAACAATTATGTGCTTGCCTAATTTTATGCATGTGAATAGCTCCATTGAAGTCAGTGAGTAAGATTCTTACTGATGCTCCAGCTCTGCCTGGCAGAAAACAAGACTAGAGTAATGTAAAATGACGCTAGAAGACTCCCAGGTCCAGCAAGGAGAAGCAGCCCTTCTGACGATGGGCAGGGGGATACCTAAGTGGACAGTATAATGGGTTTCAGGAGTCCCCAAGCTCTGTATACCATCCACAGGCAGGAGTGACTCTCACTTAGCAGGAGAACAGTGGGTTTATTAGCCAACAGGGCACAGCATTGTACAGCGGAGTCAGGGCAGCAGACAGAGACAGCCAGTCCAATTCGTGTTGGGGAGAGGAGGCCCCAAGGAGGCCCCCAAGCCGGGGCCTTAACCCCTGTTTGTCTCTCTCTCTCTGTCCACCAGAGTAACTGCTTTCCAACTCCCAGTTCCAATTCAAACCTCTCAGGCTCCACCTCCTCCTTTGTCTGCAGTCCAGAGGTATCACCTGGTCGCCTGGGTTACCTTCCCCAGGAACCCCACACCCTCTGTGAGCCACACGCATAGACACACGTATATCCCGCTACACCACAGGCAGTTGCTCCCATGCCTGCCCAGAGCTCTGGTTGCTGACACTGCTACTTTGCCAGTGGCAGAGATGGCAGGAGCTCTGGGCCCCTTTGAATTGCCATGGCAGCGCTGCTGGCTGCAGTGCATGGCTGTGAAGGAAGGGGAGGACTCAGTGCCATGGTCTGGGCAGTACTGAAAGTCAAACACCCTTCTGCTCCCACCCCCTAACTTCTGGGGCATGGATCTGGGCCCCCTCCCACCTTGCCCGAGAACCTGCAGCTGCTTTTGGCTCTGCTCAGGAGAGGATTCCTCCAGCACAGAAGCAAAGGAAGACAGCCCTCAGAGGGCCACTTGGCAAGCCCTGGCATAAGGAGGCAGGCTGAGGGTGGACAGCAACGTTGAAGGAAGGTTATCTGCAGTGTTCCATGCTGTGGGCATTCTGTGCAGAACCACTGCCTATAGACAGCTGGGGTCAGGCAGCTGGGGTAACTTAGGCACTGTCATTTGTGCCAGGGACTCTCACCAGCCTCTGGCCCAGTCCAAACTTATGAAGGTGCAATGGTGGCTTCTCCTCCTGGGCTGTAACTTCTGGATTGTGCTGAGCCTAATGAGACTGTTCACGTGCATAAATTTAAAGGTGCATATAAGTGCTTTTAGGATTGGCAACATAGCCCCTTAAACTCTTCAGGGTATGGACTTTGTCTCCCTATGGCTGTGCAGACAATGCCTGTAATGCTTATGAACAAATCATGAGGAAAGGATTATTGATGGAATAGCATTCAGCTGTGCCAGTTCCAAAAAGCCAGTTAGGTTAAAGATGCGTGTCTGCTGCCTGTTGACTGCATCATGTCTGAGACACACAACTGAGCAGTTCTTAACCTCTGCTAGGGAGAAGTACAGCTACCCCTCGTCCATTATTACAATGTAAATAAATGCACAGCATGAGATTTGTGACTTTTACTAGTGTATGTCTTCTACTGCTCCCCTTTAACTTTGAAATGATCAAACTGCCAAGAAATGATGCATGACTAATCTGTGAGTCATTTCATTCTCTTCTCTACGCTCGACGAATGTTAACAACAAGGTAAATTTAACCTTACATTTATAGACTTTTCTTTATTCTTTTTTTATAACACACTCTCCTTATGTGTGTTACTGCCCAGTTCCCCATTCTAAGATTGTATTTCATTCTTCCTAACCCCCCAATAATCCATTTTTTGAAGCAATGAGCAGCAGATAAAAGTGCATAATCTCTGACAAGGTGGTTGTTCTGTTTCCACCAGATCAAAGTGTATAAGGACAAGAGTAACAGTAAAAAAGAAAAGTGAAGCCTCCACTATGAGATATGAAGTGACTGTAACTCTGTGTGAGATTCAGGCTGTGTGTGTGTGTGTGTGTGCGCGCGCGCACGCGCGCATGCACACACATGTGCTTTAACAGGCCACAGCAACTCTGAAAACAAAATGTCTTCTTAACTATGCCCAGAAAGAGGTCTGAGAAATAAAAACATGAAGAAAACGAGGCATCACAATTTCATAGCTACACAGCTGCCATCTCTTTTGAGTAACTAGCTGGTTGGATCAACGTGAGGGTAATTCACTTTTGTACCCCAACGTTTCTTTCACAATATGTCTGGGCTTCAACTAAGCAGTGACTATGAGATATGAGGTACAGTAACTTTTGCATCAGTTTTGAGACTGGCAGTATTATATGCAGTTGCTATGCCATCAATCTGGCCTGAGGCTTTTCTTGAAGTGCATGTGTTCCAAAAGGAGATACATGGGAGCAAATAGATCACTCCATATTTTGCCATTTTGCCTTCCCTTGTCTTAGTCCACATACCATGCTAATGGTTCTAGTTGAGGTTCTACAAAAGCCCTCACCTGACAAACCACCTCCCTAAAAGTCACTGAAGAATTATATAAAATGATTCGTTTAATCCCCTCCTAGTCTTGTAAGAGCTGGACCGTGTTTGGTACCCTAACTTGGATGCACTGTTTTAGTACATTGGCTGCTTTCAGAGTAGACTCAGGTTGCTTTAGATAAATGTATTTGGAGGCTTAAATCGTCAAACATCAGTGAAATGAGTTAAAAATCTGCATTAGTTAGGGGATAAATAAATCTGTGAAATTAATAAATTGATACTGGTGGCTTTAGCTTGTATTCATTCTGCCAGTTATTTTAACTATGCCTCAAGGGGTGAAGTCTAAGTGAGATCTGTTCACAAAAAATGTGAGATTTCCATAGGCACAGTAGGTTGTAGATGGATTCTTGGTGAGCATGAAATTACATGCAGAATTCAATTATGGCTAGTAATGCGGGCATGGCGTTCTCTGCTGATTGCCCTTAAGTGTAGAATATAACATTACATGGAATATTCTTTCAAGAATACTGAAGAAGGCTGTTTTTTGCACTTAGCATCATAATCAAGAGACTGACTTTAAAACACTGGAAAAGTATTTCTAGCACTGCTAAGTACATGTCAAACAAATACTTATAAATAAAATAAGTAGAACTCATCAAGAGTTGGAATTTGTTTCTGGTAAGCCTTTAGGTAAGAGAAACAAGATAGGCGAAGTATTATCTTTTATCTATCACCTTTTGTTGATGGAAGGGACAAGCTTTTCAATCTCACAGCACTCCTCTTATTCAGATGAGGAGCAGGTAACCAGAATGTCCAAGCTAAATACAGGTTGAGACAGTTTATTAAGCATAAATGTAAGGGGTTCATACATACTGGAAGAGACCACTTAAAATGAAGTGGGCAATTTAGGGTTAGCTTACTAATGTTGGAGAGACATGCAGGTAGAACACTGCTGTTTTAAAAATCCTTTTTGTCTTATGTAGTGATGTTTCCTGTTAAGTTTAAACAATAGTTTAGTTTGAGAAGATTCTGTTTACCTCTTCCAAACTGAAGCACCTTAGTCATAGGGTCCCATCAGACCTGCTAAGTAAGCATAGATGATGCACTGGGTATTGTAATCTCAGGCCTGTTCTAAGAGTCAGCAAATTATGGGATTCCAGCCCCCCGAAAGGTAAGGGTTTGAAGCCTAATGTTTGTGGGGGTACACTCAGAAAGACCAGAAAAGAGGTAAAAGGTACAGTTAGGCTTGTAACCATGCAACCCTTGGTTATATGCAAGGGGTGTACAGGCCCACCACTGGCAAGGAGGGGCTTAATAATGGCCACTGGATGCAGTTGGTCACATCCCATTACATTGTAGCTGAAGTCATCTGTGGAGAGGGGAGTTAGAAGCACAGGTATGGTCTGCCCTGGAAGTAAAGCAGAGCTACGTTTCTCCTGGCTGTGAGAAACCTGGGCACAGCACCCAGGAAATCAATTCCCAAAAGGGATCAAACCTGGAGATAAATCCATCTCTTTCTGTGAAAAACTTTTGTACAGAGAGGGCTCATTAGGTAGGACCCTTTTATGAATGAAAGGGAGATGTGGACACACAGATTACAGCCATCCAGAAGCACTTTAAAGACTAAAAGAATAATTTATTAGGTGATGAGCTTTCGTGGGGAAGACCCACTCCTTCAGATAATAGCCATACCAGAACAGACTCAATATTTAAGGCACAGAGAACCAAAAATAGTAATCAAGGTTGACAAATCAGAAAAATATTATCAAGGTGAGCAAATCAGAGAACGTGGAGGGGGAAGTCAAGAGTTAGATAAAGCCAAGTATGCAAAACAGCCCCTATAGTGAGCTAGAAAATTCCCATCCCAGTTCAAACCACGTGTTAATGTGTTGAATTGGAATATAAAAGAGAGTTCAGCAGCCTCTTTCTCCAATCTGTTGTGAAAATTCCTCTTCAGTAAAACGCAGACTTTCAGGTCATTAACAGAATGGCCCATTCCATTGAAGTGCTGGCTGACAGGTTTGTGAATCAGGAGTGTTTTTATGTCTGTTTTATGCCCATTAATTCTTTGTCTAAGAGAGTTTGAAGTCTGTCCTATATACAAAACATCTGGGTATTGTTGGCCCATGATGGCATATATGATGTTAGTTGAGGAACATGAGAATGTGCCCATGACTCTGTGAATAACCTGGTTAGGTCCAGTGATGGTATTTCCAGAATAGATATGTGGACACAGTTGGCAATGGGTCTTGTTGCAAGGAAAAGTTCCAGCATTGATATTCCTGTGGTATAGACTGTGGCTGTTGGTGAGAATCCTCATAAGGTTGGGAGAGAACAGGCCTGTCACCTAGGGTCTTCTGGAGTGTGGCATCCTGATTAAGAACAGGTTGTAGGTCTTTAATAATGCATTGCAGTGGTTTGAGTTGAGGGCTGTAGGTAATGACCAGTGTTGTTCTGTTCTTGGCTTTTTTGGGCCTATCTTGGAGTAGCTGGTCTCTGGGTATTTGTCTGGCCCTGTCGATTTGTTTTTTTTATTTCTCCTGGTGGGTAATTCAGGTTTATGAATGTTTGGTAAAGATCTTGTAGTTTTTGGTCTCTGTCAGTAGGATCAGAGCAAATGTGATTGTAGGTAAGGGCTGGACTGTAAACAATGGATCTAGTTGTGTGTGCAGGGTGGAAGCTAGAAGCATGTAGGTAAGTGTAGTGATCAGTGGGTTTCCAGTGGAGTGTGGCACCGATCAGGCCATCCTTGATTTGTACTGTAGTGTCCAGGAAATGTATCTCTCGGGTGGAGTAATCGAGGCATAAGCTGATGGTGGGGTGCAGATTGTTAAGGTCTCTGTGGAATTCTTCTAGCATCTCTATACCATGGGTCCAAATCATAAAGATGTCATTGATGTATCATAAGTAGAGGAGGGGTAATTGGGGACGAGAGCTGAGGAATCGTTATTCCAGGTCAGCCATAAGTATATTAGCATATTGTGAGGCCATGTGGGTGCCCATAGCAGTTCCACTAATCTGGAGGTATAAATTGTCCCCAAATTGGAGATAATTGTGGGAGAGAACAAAGTTACAGTGGTCAGGACCAGATTAGCTGTGGTGAAATATGTTAGGAGCAGAGCTGGAGATGATCGTGCCTTCATCACATTTTGCTATTCTGAACCCAAAAGAAAGGCCTTTGAAATATTTGTGTGTTGTGGAGGAGACTAATTTTCAGGTGAATGCACTTGATGACTATGTGGGTGCAAAGACTGGTAGGAGGAGCTTTTGCTAATAATGCAATGAGAGTATAGACTTATTACAGAGCAATTATAATGATGTCCCACCTCCCTGGAAGACTGCAGTGACATGCACAGTCAGTTGGGATACATACTTACTCTTCTGAACAAATTTTTGACAAGGTAGTGGATTAGAAATGTTCTCGGTGACACATAAAACTCATTGGGTGAGTTTTATTACAAGGTTTCTAAGGCTCTTGGGTCTTTAGAATGAACTTGACCTGAATTAAGGCTTTGCAATCATGAAAAAAATGAAGTCCAACTGAATTGTGGTGAAACTTGTTCTATTTTGTGCTGAAACTAGTGCTCAGGTCAGAGCCATCCCTGCTAAATTTGGGGCACCACTTTGCCTCCCCATGCTGGACCTGTGTATGCCTAGCACAGCCAGAGGACATTGCTGCCTCAATCAGCTCAAGTTCTCTGGCCTCCACTCTTCTCTGCCTCCCAGCCCCATCCCTGAGTCCAGTGGCCACAATGTCCTAGCACCCTGCTCCACCTCCCAGCCTGCAGCTCTGGCGGGAGGCATTGCTCCCCCTTCCACCTGCTCTCCCTCCGATCTCCCTGTCCTGTTTCTGCCCCACAAGCCCTGAGCACAGCTCACTCTGCTGCAGAGTTGTTGCCCTGCTGTCTGCTGGGGGGGATGGGGTTGCAGTTGCTGAGGCTGCATAGGGCACCCGAAGGCATAAGGACAAGCCTGGCTCAGGTAGTGCCAGAATTCTCCAGAGCACCATTCTGGTACTGTTTGAGCTGGAACAGTGTCCTGGTACTTCTGCCAGTCCAGGCTGAGACAGCTCCTTTCCCATCCCGCTGTCGCAGGGTATTCTCCAAGCTGGCATGTGCGGGGACTTTTGGTGGTGGCTCAATGTGAAGGGAACCAGGGATGCTGCAGCTGCCACGCAGGGGAGCATGGTGGAAGGGGCTGGGGCACAGCAAACCCTGGCAGTGTCAGGAGGCAGTTGGTGAAGCTGCCTTGGAGTTCCCTGCAGGGTACAGGAGCAATACATAGGTGAGAATGAAGAGGTGAACATGGGATGGACTCTGTTGTGATTCACTCCCAGCTCCTCCAGCTCCTGCACAGCCTGTTTCTCATAGCTCCCCTCTGCTTTCTTGTGGGCCCGCCTATTGTCCTGCATCCCAGCACTTCTTTTTTTAAAGGGCTCAAGCACGGGTTGAAACTTCTCACTTGGGAAGTTCACAACGAGACACCGAACTCCTTGCAGGCGAAGTCCCTCTATGCCTTTGAAAAACTCTCCCTTTGAGCTTGAAATTGAAATATTGAGTTTCTGTAAAGCAAAGACTTGAAGCAAAATCTAGTTTCTGTGGGTGAGTGGCATGCAATTGTTTTATGGGGGTCAATAATGAAGAAAGCAGAATTGTTCCTGCTACATTGGCCCTTGTCCTGACTACTCCGTCTTGTCTGGTTGTGCCTGCAATGCACAGCTGCAGTCTTACAGTCACAAAGTAGCATCAATTACCATGCCAAAGAAGAACACGGCAAAGAATTGCAGTGCAGCATTTTAAAATACAAAACCAATGTGCAAGTCATGGAACAAATATTTTCATTAGAAAAAAAATGATCCTCTTTATTTATACAGGTGAAAATAAGATTCCCTTCATGGTGGAAACATTTCTTGTTCTTTGTAAGTGAAAGGCATGACGTCCTCGCATTATAACCCTTTATTTTTTATTTTTTTTTTTATTTTGGTCATGCTTTTCCCCCTTTCATTTGCATTTGCAAAATGATTCCTCCTTCCAGGAGCTCAAACTGATTCGTTTGACTAGTCTTCCAAAATTGCAAATATGTTCTCTCCTTTCATGACAAATTTTTCATCTTTGTGTTAAAAAAAAAAATCATAGCACCAGTCAACCCATGGGGGATTACTAATAGTTTCCCAAAAAAAACCTGGCATATTGTATATTTGTTTATTGTGGTATTTTTCTATTTTGCTTGAAATCAAATAATATTGTCATGCCATGCTGCTGCTGTATTTAATAACTAAGCCTTGTGAAAAGCTTTCAAAGAGGATTCTTCCCACTTCAACAGACATAAATTATGGGGTCATAATAGAGAAAACTATGCTGGAAGGAGGAAGACAATGGTACCTGAGTCCATCAAAGTATAGTATTTGCCTTAAAAGAACATAAAAATTGTCCATTCTCGCTAAGACAAAAGGTCCATCTAGGCCACTGTCAGAAGAGGGTGGCCAGAGCCATATACTCCAGAGGACATGAATGGAAAAGGTAATCATCAAGTGATGCCTTCCTGCAAACCATTCTCAGCTTCTGGCAAACAAGGGCTAAAGACACCATGCCTGCCAATTGAGGCTACTGGCTTTCAGTGGACTTCTGTGAATTCCTCCATGTATTTATCTGCTTCTTGTTTTGAACCCTGCTATAATCTTGGCCTTCACAAAATCCTCTGGCGAGGAATTCCATAGGGTGACTATGTAGTGTGTGAAATAATATTTCCCTTTGTTTGCTTTAAACCTGCTTCTTATTCATTTCATTTGATGATGCCTAATTTTTGTGTTATGAAAAGGAATAAATAGCAGTACTTATTTTCTTTCTCCACACCAGTCAAGATTTTATAGACCTCTGTGATATCCCTCTTTAGTCATCATTTTTCCAAAATGGAAAACCTCAGTTTTATTAATCTCTCCTCATATGGCAACCTTATTACCTAATCATTTTTTGTTACCTTCTTCTGAATATTTTCCAATTCCAACATCTCTTTTTCTGGTTCTCTTACTATGTTTTTTAAATTTGGAGTATATGTTTAAGTTGAGCATCTATTAAGGTATTTTTAAAAAAGTTTCTATTTAGCTTACAGGGGTCTCAACTTTGGTATTGTAGCTTTTAATTCCTGTTTAACTAACATCCTCTTTCTGAAATTAAATCTGTATAGTGGGCTGATTTTGTGCATTACTTCCCATAGGGGTGTTATATTTAATCATACTATGGTCATCATTATTACCAAGTGATCCAGTTGTATTCTCTAGATCCTGTGCCCTAATTAGATCTAAACTAAAGAATTGCCTCTCCTCTTGTGGGTTCCGGGCATAGTTGCCCCGAGAAGCAGTCATTTAAAGTTTATTTCTGCATTCCTCCTGAGGTGACATATATCAAGTCAACATGAGAATAACTGAAATTCCCCATTATTATTTTTATAGCCTCTCTAATCTCCCTGAGTACTTTACTGTCACAATCAATATCCTGGTCAGATAGTCAGTAATATACCCTTGCTCCTGTGCTCCTGAGATTAGAACAAGGAATTACTATTTATAATGATTCTATCATACAATTTTGTTCATGTAAGATTTTCACTTCATTTGATCTATGATATTTTTCACATATAGTGCTACTGCCCCACCAGCACGGCCTGTTCTGCCCTTCCAGTATGTTTGTACTCTCGGCATTACTGTGCCCCACTGATTATCCACATTCCACCAAGTTTTCTGTCACATCTATTATATCAATATCTTCAGTTAACCTGAGGCAGTCCAGTTCACTCCATCTTATTTAGACTTCTAGCATTTAAATATAAGCACTTAAAAACTTGTCACTTTTTAGCTGCCTGCCATAACATGATGTAATAAAATAGGACATTTTTCATTTGACTGATTCTCATCGGTTCTTATCTATATTTGATCATCTTTCTTTGTTTCCTCTTTACAATGACATATAGAATCCCCATTAATAGATCCTTCATTAGGGATGTGTCTATCCAAACCACACGGGTGATTTTCCCAGAGGCCTTATTTTAAAACAAAATGCTGTATGTCCTTTTTAATTTATGCAAGCAAACTTGTTCCATTTTAGTTTAGCAGAGCCCATCCTTGTATAGGCTGCCCTCTTCCCAAAATCTTTCCTGGTTCCTAATATATCTAAGTCCTTCCTCCCTACACCATCATCTCATACATGCACTGAGACTCTGCAGTTCTCCTGTCCAACTGGCCCCCGGTGTGCAACTAGAAGCATTTCAGAGAATGCTACCATGGCATTCTTGGACTTCAGTCCCTTACCTAATAGCCTAAATTTGGCCCTCTGGACTTTTCTCCTATTTTTCCTTATGCCATTGGTAACCACATATACAATGAGAACTATCTCCTTCCCAGCGTTACACATAAGTCAATCTAAATATCTTGAGAGATCCTCACCCTTTGCACCAGGCAAGCAGGTCACCTAGCAGTTATTTTGATCATCACAAACCTAGCTATCTCTGTTTCCAATGACTGAATCCCTCGTACCAATCATGTGTCTTTTCCTAATAACTGGACTTGTGTTCTGTAATAACTGTTCTACTGTGTCCTAGAAAGTCCCATCTATGTAGCTTTTTGCCTCCCAAAGGTCCTTCAGTTTAGCCACACTGGTCTCCAAAGCCTGTACACAATCTCTGAGGGCAAGGAGCTCCTTGAACCAAATGCATGTGTATACCACCTGTTCATAGGGCAGGTACATGCTGCATTGGGTGCACTTTTATAAATATAAAACCACATTTAAAAAATTAAAATGAAGTCAATTGAAAATGAAAACTTGAAAGCTTTTGTTCTGAAGACATTAGTACAGGACATTTTGACATTGTTGTAACTTCCTTATACTTTTCTTCCATAACACAATTCCAGTGAAATTGATTTTGTGAAATATACTGACTGTGATGGGCATGAATACTTCTGCTTCAAGTATTTATTTGCACAGAGCCCACTGTAGGGGTGTGTATATCTTGCGCATCTTGTGCATATGAACCTGGAATATTTTAGCCAGAACCATATTCAGGGCAGGTCCTTCAACCTGTATATCCGGTCTGTCCCTCGAAAGCTCATCACCTAATAAATCATTTTATTAGTCTTTAAAGTGCTACATTTCTGCTGTTTTGTTCAGTGTATCCTGAGGTTCTCTACTGCCATGACAAAGGCTAGAGCTGCACCAACCACCACTTTTCTTCTTCTTTCATCCTTGGTGATGAGTCAGAGTTAGGGCGACCATCCATCCCGTTTTTGGCAGGACGGTTCCGTGTTTGGGAAGCTAAAAAGGCATCCTACTTATTGTAGAAAAGGGACAAATTATCCCATATTTTCTGCCGCCAGCTGCACAGGAGCAGCTGCTGGCCAGAAAGCAGGGACCCCACAAGTTAGCCTACTTTCCCCTTCCCTGGGGCTTGGGGAAGCAGGGGGAGCATGGGTAGCTGCCCTGTCCCTGGGGCTTGGGGAATGTGCAGGGGAAGCACTGCAGCTGTCCTATCCCTGCCGCTTCCTTGGAGCTCCCAGGAGCACTGGGGGATTCTGTACCCACAGCTCGGAGAGGCAGGACAGCTGCCGCCTCCTTCCTGGCTCCCAGGGTCTTGGAGGAGATGGGAGGAGCCACTCCTCCCTCTATATCTCCTGTCCTGTATTTGAGATGGGGAGATATGGTCACCCTAATCAAAGTCCACAGTGTCCTCTTCTTCCCTATAGCTCTTAGATAGTTTAACGTTATTGTGAGTGGTTCCCACCAGTGACAGGGTAGCCTAGTGGCTAGGCCCTCTTGCCAGAGCCTGGGGTGTGAGTCTTTGGCCCTACCTGAGAGTCTGTTGGCTAAGTTTGGGGCTTGGTCCTAAAAAGCTAGTTTTCCCTGTGGTGGGAGAGGCTTCCCTGGGAGGGGCTTCCCCCACTTTGTACCTGGGAGAGAGTCCTGGGGGTCTGCTCTCTGGCGGCTGACCGGGTGGCAGCTCTGGCTCTGTCCCTACTTCCTCAGAGCCAGCTCCTACCCCTTGGCTGGTCAGCCCCCAACTGCGCTGGCTTCCCTCCCTTTATACCCCTCCAGGCCTGACACTGGCTGCAGGTGAACTGGGGTGGGGCTGACTGGGCCAACAGACCTTGTTTAACCTCTGCCTTTCCTGGCCTTGCTCTCACCCTCTTACAGTCATACTTAGTTTGTTAAGTTTTATTTAAGCCTGTTGGCTAAAAAGCAGACAAACAAAAATAGTTTCCTCTTGAGTCTCACATGATCACTGAATAGGTCTGCTGGTGCAGAGTGGGTCTGTCTTACACACTCAAAAGCAGCCATCATCTGCTGCAAAGCTGATTTCTTCAAGTACTCTGGCTTCAAGAAACATCAGGCTAGGCAACAAGAAAAATAATGCTACAAGACCTGCTTCTGGCAAACAACACTCTGTCTACTTGTCAGCTGTAACTTCTTTGATGGACCCTCCAGTTGACCAAATGGTCATGTATTCTTTGTTTCACCTCTTTACTATTGCCTTGGTCTGAAGTGTGAGACAAATTCAAGCATTAATGATGTGGTTCCCATATTTTGTCTCTCACAAAGGGTAACACAAACAGTATCCAAAATTTGTGCTAAAAATAGTCTTAGGCTTTCATATCCACCAGTTTATATACCCACCAATGTTTTATCCCCCTTCCCTAAACCTCAGGATTCCTCTGTAGATGTTAAACTTCACATGCAAGACGTGACTAAGGCTGTGCCATTTTGTCTATGTAGAAGAAGGATTTTTGTGAATAAACTAGACTTTCACAGTTTTTGATAATAAGTCCAAGAGTCCAACTGTTTCCTCTCAAACACTTTCTAAATGGGTGAAAGATGCCATTAATACTGTGAACCCTTTGAACAAAGGTCATGTTCCCAAACACGTTAGGGCTCTTTCCACTATGGCCCATTTATTGCCCATGGCTTGTTGGAGAAGGCATCCCTATTCCTGAAATTTGAAGGGCAATTGCCTGGAAATCAGTTTGTATGTTTACCAGTCACAGTTCCATTGTTGCATCTTCTAGAATAAATGACACTTAGGAAGAGCTATTCTCCAGTCACTGCCTATTTAGTGACACCAATCATCTATTTCTTTGGAGGAAAACTATTAGCACTCCCATAGAAAGGGATCTGTGTGGTCAGTGCTTGAAGAATGAAAAAGAGTCTTGACTTACAGTAATTAGAGTTCTTTGAGATATCTTTGTTTACACTAAGTCCATCTCCTGCCCTTTCTTCACCACTGATCTGAAGTCCTTGCTTGGATTTTTACCTTAGTTAAGAAACTGAATGGAGCTGAGGCTACTCCACAACATCTTGCTGTATGGGTGTAAGCCCCAAAAAACACTCCTGACTAAAAGTTTCTGGACTTGGCTGCATTAGGAGCGTGAATACCTAGGCCATGTCTACATTGCAGCAATCTTTCAAAAGATGATAGGTCAGAAGATCTGGAAGATCTCTTTTTGAAAGAGTGCATCCACACACAAAAAAGGGGATGGAAAGATTGATCTGCTCTTTCAATGGAGAGCATCCACACAGCCCCTGCTCTTTTGAAAGAACAGGCCAGGGGTCAAAAAATCCGGTACCATGAGGACTGGTCTTTCAAAAAAAGGGCCCACAGAGCATCTACATATGCTTTTTTTATGAAGGAAGCTTTAGAAAGGAAGCACTCTTCCTGATCCAGGAGCGGGAGTGATAGGGGACTTCCAGAAGAAGAGGCACATTATTTTGATTTTCGGGCGAAGGAGCACATTTTGTGTGCGGATGCTCGTTCTGCTCTTTTAAAAAGGGCCTGATTTTCCTAAAAAACTTGCTAGGGTAGATGCAGCCCTACAGTGGGATCCATGTGGAAAAAGGCATTTTGAACTCGAGTTACTATAAGGTAGGGAAGCTATCTGATAGAAAAATGTTACTGTCAGAGTTTCTCCAGTCAGCTCTAGCAAAGAAGTTGTCTGTTAACAGCAACGACTACTGAACTCAGTTATTTTGCTTCCTCCATGACACAGAGTTTGAGAGCCACAGTTTTATTTATTTATTTATTTGTTATTTATTTATGGCTATAGTGAAACTAATCTGGGGGAAAGTACCAGCCATCTCTTCCTATTTATTGGCCTGCAGTTTTACATTTTCTTATGTGCATATCTGCAAGCTTTTCTAAACTAACTCCATGGAATAATATCTATTTGACTGAAGGATTCTGGGAACTGCTGTGCATGCTCACTGGGGAAAGGGTTTATCTTTCAAAACATGGATGGACTTCAGCTTTCATATAATTAACTTGTTAATAAATGAAGTAGAAGAAGAAATTCCTTCCCAAGCATAAGAAACTGGATATCTTAAGGCCTGTTCATTAAAACGAATCCCCGCTTGGTCCCTAATACATATCACAAAGGGAGGAAGATATTATAAGGAGAAGTAGAGACAGCTTTAATTTATTATAATAAATTGGTGTAATCATTTTTACAAATACCATCATAATTTAAGAGTCTAACAAAATAAAAGCTATATGGTACTGAGTCAGTGAGATCAGTTATAAGTTTTATAAGTTTACCTTTTTCAATAATGTATGACTTTGCTAGATAAAGGCTTATATTCTCTAATGCCTTAAACGGTGCATAGTAATGTAATTTGAGGATGGCCAAGCAAAGGACATTCACTCTATGGCTGTGTCTACACTACCACCTTCCTTTGAAGGAAGGATGTTAATTAGGGTGTTGGGAGTTCACTAATGAAGTGCTGCCATGAATAGGCAGCACTTCATTAAGCAAATTCCGCCCCCATGGCAACTTCGAAGTTTGAAACTTCGAAGTACCGGCACGCATCTAGCCATGGCTCACCTGCTGGTACTTCAAAGTGCTGGGGCAACTTCGAAGTCCCCATACTCCTCAAAAGTTTAAAACTTCGAAGTTGCCGTGGAGGGGAATTTGCTTAAAGAAGTGCTGCCTACTCATGGCAGTACTTCATTAGTGAACTCCCAACACCCTAATTACCATCCTTCCTTCAAAGGAATTTGGTAGCGTAGACAAGCCCCATGTGTTCCTCAGTCAGGCTAGATCATCATACAAGGTTGCGATGGCATACTGTCAGATAACGGAAAGAGAGAATTCATCCTCTGATAACTTCCCAAAGTTTCAGATAACTTTGTTGATCTTGTATTCTTGGCTATATTCCTTTTAGCTTGTCTCAGTCAGGCTACGTCTACACGTGCACGCTACATCGAAATAGCTAATTTCGAAGTAGCAACATCGAAATAGGCTATTTCGATGAATAACGTCTACACGTCCTCCAGGGCCGGCAACGTCGATGTTCAACTTCGACGTTGCTCAGCCCAACATCGAAATAGGCGCAGCGAGGGAACGTCTACACGCCAAAGTAGCACACATCGAAATAAGGGAGCGAGGCACAGCTGCAGACAGGGTCACGGGGCGGACTCAACAGCAAGTCGCTCCCTTAAAGGGCCCCTCCCAGACACACTTTCATTAAACAGTGCAAGATACACAGAGCCAACAACTAGTTGCAGACCCTGTATATGCAGCACGGACCCCCAGCTGCAGCAGCAGCAGCCAGAAGCCCTGGGCTAAGGGCTGCTGCCCACGGTGACCACAGAGCCCCGCAAGGGCTGGAGAGAGAGTATCTCTCAACCCCCCAGCTGATGGCCGCCATGGAGGACTCCGCTATTTCGATGTTGCGGGACGCGGATCGTCTACACGTCCCTACTTCGATGTTGAACGTCGAAGTAGGGCGCTATTCCCATCCCCTCATGGGGTTAGCAACTTCGACGTCTCGCCGCCTAACGTCGATTTCAACTTCGAAATAGCGCCCGACGCGTGTAGACATGACGGGCGCTATTTCGAGGTTGGTGCCGCTACTTCGAAGTAGCATGCACGTGTAGACGCAGCCTCAGTGTCAGCCATGTTATAAATAAGGATTTGTTGCATTTGGGCCCCAGTAGTCACCTGACAAGTGAATCTCTTCTAAAGTGTGATCCTGTTCTCATTGAAATCAATGATAATTCTTTTGACTGCAGTGCTCTGGGATGCCCCCCTATGCTAGTTGGCAGATTGGGCTACTTCTTACCCATTGGTCATTATTAACCACCAGAAAGGCTTGCAATATGAAGTTGTGGGGCACAAGAGGCAGAAAGTTTTCCTTTCCAGCCCGTCTCCCAGTCTATTCCTCGAAAACCCAGAGTATTAAAATATTGGAACTTCTGCAGGATGGAATAAACAGTTTAGGACTAAATAAACTTGGAAACCTTAACTTGAGCATTGCAGGATGTGGCTCACCACTCACTGTGATTAATGTGCCCTGGCAGCAGCTTTGGATTCATTGCTGGAAGAAATTCAAGGTGTTAGTTTTGATCTATAATGACTTTCAGGATTTAGTCTGCAGGTCCCAGACCTCCAAAGGAATCAATGAAAAGTAGGAGGGGAAACATATTTGCGGATCTAGGCCCAAGATATCTTCCAGGTCACCTGTTTTTTCTTGCTTTAATTTGGAAGTAGAAACCAGACCCGGAATGACCAACCTGCAGCTCTTGAGCTTCATGCAGCTCTTTAAACCTTTAAATGCAGCTCCTCAGAGCCATGCACTAGGAGTGCCACATGCCTGCTCCATGCACGTGCCCCACTACTTGGTGGCAGAAGTACATGGTGGCAGTGGCTCTGGTGGATTGCCAACATTTATTTAGGGTGGGGGCACTGGGGGTGCTTGGCTGTAGGGGCTTCTGGTTCTGGGGGACAGCATTTATTTGGTGGGGGTGCTGGGAGTGCCTGGCGCTGTGGGAACCTGACTCTGGGGTAGGTTGGGGGCATTCATTTAGAGTGGGGAGGGCTGGCAGTGCCTGGTTGTGGGAAAGCCTGGATCTGTGGGAAGGGGAGGGCATTGATCCACGTATTATATATTTTTTTTTATATATTTATATATTAACTCTATTTATTTCTATGTATCTCTATATGGATATATAAATATACATAAATATATAGCATGTGGTTTTTGGACTCTATCCACCACTATTTTGGCTCTTCATGTCTAACTGGTTAGTCACCCTAAGAACATGAGAACATAAGAACGGCCATACTGGGTCAGACCAAAGGTCCATCCAGCCCAGTATCCTGTCTGCCGACAGTGGCCGGTGCCAGGTGCCCCAGAGGAGGTGAACCAAAGACAATGATCAAGCGATTTGTCTCCTGCCATCTGTCTCCAGCCTTTGACTAAAGGCTAGGGGCACCATACTTTACCCTTGGCTAATAGCCATTTATGGACCTAACCTCCAAAAATTTATCAAGCTCTATTTTAAACTCTGTTAGAGTGCTGGCCTTCGCACCCTGGCCTAGACAGCCTGCCCCGGTTAATTGATTGCATGGGATTGAACCTATGGAAGTTTCTGTAAAGCCCAACCAATGTTGGAGGAACCCTCCTTTCGTAAGAGGATAAGAACGCCCTCACTGGATCGGAACTAAGGTCCATCTAGCCCAGTATTCCATCTTCTCACAGTGGCCAATATTAGGTGCCCCAGAGGGAATGAACAGAATAGTCAATCATCAAGTGATCCATCCCCTGCTGCCCATTCCCAGATTCTGACAAATTGAGGCTAGAGATGCAATACCTGCCCAGCCTGGTTAACATCCATGTGTGGACCTATCCTCTGTGAATTTATATAGCTCTTATTGAATGCTGTTATAGTCTTGGACATCACAGTATCCGCAGTCAAAGAGTTAAACAGCTTGACTGAGCGTTGCGTGAAGAAATATTTCCTTTTCCTTTTGTTTGTTTTAAACCTGCTACTTATTAATTTCATTTAGTGACCTCTCTTCTTTATTCAATCTTTCCATGCTAGTCTCTATCATGAGTAGTAAATAACACTTACTTATGTACTTTCTCCACACCAGTCATGATTGTGTAGACCTCTGTCATATCCCTCTTTAGTCATCTCTTTTCCAAGCTGAAAAGTTCCGGTCTTAGGCTGCTTCTACACTACAATATAATACTGATGTTGTGATTCTGGAATTTATAAGTTCAAATTCGACCATCCTCACCTCCCCACATGTGCCTCACAAAGTTGACTTTTTGCTGCCACACTCAATCGGCAAACATCGACTGTAGCAGTAGTGCATCGTGGGAACCTATCCCACAGTTCCCTTATCCTGGTAGCATTGTGGGTATGCTTGCTGGTCTTTGAGAGCATCTTTCCTCATTGCATTGTTCTCACTCACTTCCCTTGGTAAGTGAACATCCATTTTTCCCATTGAAAGGAAGGAAAAGTGTAGGGTGTCCACAGAGATGGCAAAGCGTTTTACATCCACTGAGTGTCCCCCATCCCATGATTGCATCGGATCCATGAAAATAATACAGGGACCCAAAAATCTTGAAGCTAGGGGGTTGGGGGCGTTCAGTGGGGGGCCAGTTGAAGTGGTCTCCCCTCGACTATCTTAGCTTCTGAGGGAGACTTACCCCCAGTGGCAGCAAGCCCCCAAATATCTTTAGTCTCTGGGGGGAGACTTCCCCCTGGTGGCTGCAAGCCCCCAAAATTCTTTTCCACCCTTGCAGCCCTAGACATGTGCTAGTTAGAACATGGTGCTAGGCACGTCCTTTTGTTGGGTTGGGGGCTCCCCAGGTGATGTGGCTGAGCACAGGAAAGACCCTGACTGTGAGACACCTGTCAGGGAGTGAGGGGCATTCGCCTACAAATGTAAACTGCTGAGAAGTTTCTTGGTGTCTTATGCCAGCACGACTCCCCACAACAGCCTTGTTGTCATGTGGTACAGCAGCATAGCAGCTGACACCAGGCAGCACAGAAAAATATAACAAGTGTAGAAACAGAACCATGCACTCTCTGCAGGAGATAGTTGTATGGGTAGCTGTGCTCACAGTGCTAATTGCAAAGAAAGACATTTCTCAGGATCTCATACAAACACGAGACCATAGCCACAGGCTTGTTGCTCCTGCTTTGCAATTCACAGTCTTCCTGTTACCTGGTGTACCTGGAGAGCAGTGGGCAGAGTGGAGCAGCGAGGGGGATTGTGGGTTACATACAGGACACCTCTGGACGCTAATAAATTCGATTTTAAGACTTCGTGCTTCCACACTCGCCTTTAATCAAACTTTTGAATTTGAGCTTGACGCTACACCTAGCAGGTAACAGTGATACAGCAGCTGTGTCTACACTTGCACTCCTCTTTCAAAAGAGGTATACAAATGAGGGAAATCGAAAATGAATATGAGGTGCATATTTGCATATCTGGCACCTCATTTGCATATGCTTATTTCAAAAGAGCTTTCAAAAGGAAAGACTCATGCAGACATGGATCTTTCGAAAATAAACCCCATCGTCGAAAGTATCCTTCCTGAAACAAAATAAGAAGGGTTCTTTTGAAGCTGGGGTATACTTTTGAAAGAGCTCATCTATACTGCTTTTTTTCTTTGGAAAGAAGCTCTGGACCCACTCCAGCTGCACTGACTGATGGGAGTGCATGGTGCTACGGGAATGGGGTGAGGAAAGGTGGCTGTGGAACTTCTGCATGTTGAGGCAGACCTTCGAGGCGATCTGCCACTGGCTCACCCCTGCACTCCAGCCCCAGGACACCTGCATGTGGCCAGCCCTCACCCTGGAGAAACGAGTTGCGATCACTATATGAAAGATATCCATCCCGGACTCCTACCGCTCCATGGGACAGCAGTTCAGGGTGAGCAAGGCCATTGTCAGGGCTGTACTTATGGAGGTAAGGTGGGGCCAGGTGGGCGAGGGGGCTGGGGCAAGGGGAACCCTCCACTACAAGGGGCCAGATGGGGCAGGGGCTGGATGGGTGGGGGTAGGGAGCTGGATGGGAGGCAGGCAGGGGGCCGTATGGGGCAGAGGCTGGATGGGAGAGGGGAAGAACAGCCCTGAGGCAGGGGGAGACATCTGCCACACCCTCACTAGAGTACATGTCTCTCTTCCCCGCCCCCTGCCCCCACAGGTCATCAGAGCCATCAACGTGATGCTGCTCCATAGGGTCGTCCGCCTGGGGGATCTGGACAACACTGTCACCAGCTCCCAGGACCTGGGCTTTCTGAATACATCGGTGCTTTGGATGGCATGCACGTCCCCATCTGCGCCCCGCCACACAGCGCCAGCCAGTACATCAACCGAAAGGGCTACCTTTCGGTGGTGCTCCAGGACCTGGTGGACATGAGGGGCCAGTTCACTGACCTTTATGTGGGCTGGGCTGGCCACACCCATGATGCCCGGGTCTTCCAGAATACTGGCCTCTGCTGGCTTATGGGGGCCGCCACCTTTGTCCCCCAGCGGGAGATGCCAGTGGCGGAGGACATCACCATGCCGCTCTGCATGGTGGCAGATGCAGCGTACCCCCTGCAGTCGTGGCTCATGAAGCCGTACATAGGACACCTTGTACCCATCCGGGAGGCATTCAATCAGCAACTCAACCATGCCTGCAACATGGTGGAGTGGGCCTTTGGGTGCCTAAAGGGGCGGTGGAGATGCCTCCTCATGCGCCTGGAGGTCGGGGTCCTTAACATGCCCCAGGTGGTGCCCCAGGTGGTGGGCACCTGTTGCGTCCTCCACAATGTAGTGGAGGCAAAGGGGGACGCCTATGTCCCCAGGAGGGGCCCTCTGGCTGGTGTTAGCTATGAGCAGCCTGGCACTGTTCCCATCCACTAGGCCCACCGGGACGGCCACCGCATCTGGGAGGCCCTCAGGCAGGCCTTTCCCAATGGCCACCTCTGACCTGCATGCACACCCACCTCACGCCCATCCACCACCCACCACCCGCCACCCCCACCCCCACCCCCACCAGCACCATACACTCATATCCACCACCCACTGTCCCCCTGAGGAGCACAGCATGGAGTGGTGAACAATAAAATAAATGTTTATCTAACTATTTTTGTTGGTAACTATGTAGAGGGGGGAACCTAACTTGGAGGGGAATGGGGGGAACCTAACTTGGAGGGGGGTGAGGCGCTCATTCTGGAGCAGTGGTGGTGGGCCATGAGCCCCCATTGGCCCCTGGAGCCCCTGACTCCCTGGGTGCAGGGTCCCCGGCAGGGAGGAGAGGGTATGGGTAGCACCGGCAGGTATTGCCAGCGAATGGGCATGGTGGGCGCATATGGTGTGGGCTCAGGGGGGCAGGCTTAGTGGGGGGAGCTGCCAGGGGGCCAGAAGGTGGGCAACAGGGGCCGTATGGTCCCGGAGGGCATGGCCAATGCCCTTCAGGGTGGTTAGCAGCCTCTCCCAGGCTGCCCTTCTCCAGTCACGTCAGTCTGGGTGAGCTGAAGGTGTTGTTTGGCCACCTCGGCCTGGTGCTGGCTGGCTGGGTCCTCCTCAGCTCAGCAGGGGCCCTCCAGCCATGGCCCCAATGGCGTGCTGCCTGGGGTGGCATCTGGGCACCTCTGAGGGCTGTGGGCAGGCTCTCGGGGATGAGGGATGGCACAGGGCTCTCCCAGCCCATGGATGATGCGGCTGTGTAGAAAGAAGGAGAGCATGTCAGTAATGTGTCCTGGACACAGGGGACCAGGCTATGGTCCACCTGCCCGAGCCTGCCCCATGGTGCCCCTGCCCCCCCAAAGGACACTGACCCCCCCCCAGAGGCACCTACCCGTCCCCCCACGGGCTGGGCCTCCTGGCCTGGGGGTGCATCCAGGGGTCTCTCATGCAGGTGGCCCTTCCCGGCCTACCGCGTGCAGGCCCCAGGCACTGTCTAGCACTGACCGGCCGCCATTCCTGTGCAGCTTGTGGCACTGTCCACTGAGGGCGGGTGGTGGGCACTGCTGGTGTACCACTGCAGGGTGCTACATCCCATGTGGGGGGTGGCCTGCGTGCGACCTGGGAACACTGGTTCTGTGTGCAGGCAACTAGCCGTTTCATTGCCCCCACCCTGTGGAGCACGTGTGCGCCCCTCCCTGGACATACTGGAGGTTCCCTCAGTGATGTCCGGGGATGTCTGGCTCTCAGTTGCCCGGCTGGAGGAGTGGGAGGGGATAATGATGGTGAGGTCCCCCTCCCCACTCAAGCACTCGGTGGTTCACTCACCCTCCTGGGTCCTCAGTCTGGGCTGCTCCTCCTCCTCTGGCTGCAGCTCCTCACTGGAGGTGTCCAGGAATGCCAGAGGTAGGGAGCTCTCCTGGGGCCCCAGGAAGCCCCAGAGCTCCCTGTAGAAGGGACATGTTTGCTGGAGCTGCCCTGGAGCATCTGGCCTGGTTCCTGGCCTGGGCATAGCCCTGGTGCAGCTCTTTTACCTTGGAGCATACCGGCTCCACGGTACGCTCCAGGTGGCCCCTGGTCTGGAGGCCCTGAGCCAGGTGGCCAAAGGCAGAAGCATTGTGCCGCTTGACCCCCATGTGGTGCAGGACCTCCTCATCCTTCCAGAGGCCAAGGATTTCCCACAGCTCCTGCTCTGTCCAGGAGGGGGCCTTTTTTTTCCTCCGCCTGGGATCCCTGGGAGCCCTGTGGGGGTTCGGAGGGGAGCCAAGGGGCTCACGGGGGGGGGGGGGCTGGCTGCTGGCCATGCTGGTGCTCAAGCGTGGGGCTGGAGCCCGTGGGGAAGCTGCTCCTAGAACACTCTCAGCTTCCTGTCACGAGTTTCCTGTATGCGTGTGGCTTTAAGGCAGCCGAATGCAGGGACCATAGAGCCCTGCTGCTGCTGGCTGGAATGGCCCCGCGCTCCAGCTGACCTGTGTCATGGCGGACCTGTATTTTGAAAGAGCATACTGTGGAGTGTCTACACATGTACTCTTTCAATTTAGTATTTCAAAAGGGGCTGATCTTCCTGATATGGGATCGGGGTTCGGATTTCAAAGTCTGTGCTCTGTTCTTTTGATTTTTGTTCGAAAGATGGGTTTACACACGTGGATGTTCCTCCTGCTCTTTTGAAAAAGGTCCACTTCTTTTGAATTTTTGTGCACGTGTAGACACAGCTTCAGACCACACAAAAGAATTTGTTTATCTACACTAAAAAATTTGTCTATGCAGGATAGGAGAGATACTATGCAAGGAAAGGTTCCACTGATGTAGGCTGGTGAATGTTATAGTGTAGGTGTATCAACTGATTTTAATGCTATTGTGAAATACCCTTTAAATATTTGAATTGTCTGTGGAGTTAGTTTGAGCTAAGCACATTGTATAAATAGAAAGAATACAATGAAAAGTATTTGCAAAGCACTTTGAAGATGTGAAGCACTAAAAAACTGCTGAGTATATATCAGAAGGAGAGACAGATTGGTCTGACAAGCATTTGAAGTGCTTCTCCAAACTGTACTTGTGTATGTTCTGATGTATTTGCATACACAAATCAGTGACCACACACTCTAGAGAACTTCACTAATATTAGAGATGGAAGGGTTTTAAAAGTTAAAGGTAAAAGCCCACTGAACTGATATTGTATAAAAATGATAGAAAATAAATTTAAGTCAACACATGACCCTGATCCTGCAAATGAATGTTTGTTAACTGAGAACTGTAAAGGGTACTGAGTTCTATTGGGGTGCTTTAACTTGGAAGATTGGGCCATTGTTTTTAATTGTTTATGTCTAAAGCCCAATGGTAACACACTTTTTTGGCTAGTCTGGGGCATAAAAGGTCACAAAGGTAATGAGGTAGTTTTATTTTACATTAAATTGATTTCAAGGCAAATCTATAAAGTGATAAAAATAAAGTAAAAGCGGGAAAATGAGTAATAAACAGTCATCTGCATTACATGATTTAAGATTATAGGAAGATATAAATCTTGGAGTGCAAAATGTACCATTTTCACTTTATTGCTCAGAAATCCCAGATATATGTGCTCCGGAGTTGTTTAAAAAAATCACTACTTTAATGAACAAGAAGCTGGGCTAGTGTTATATTATATCTCCTGTTTCCACAGTTACCTGGCAAGCTATTTTACTCATCTAAGGCTGTGATAGAGCACTATTTAAAACTTTGGGACTTCACTTAATTAAAGCTAATATTCTGTGAAGTTGTTAGGAGAAGTCAATTGTTTCAGCCACTTTAAAATAAGAGTAGTATTCATGTTAACTTGTTTCTCTTTTTTTTTCTTTTCTGATAGCAGGCCAATGCCAACCAAGGATAACCCATTGGTGTAGTTAATCATAACAGTTTTTCTTTATAGAATCAAGGAGGCAAGACCACAGTGCACACAGAAGGTCAACAGATAGAGATCTTTCTTGTGCATTTCTCTTATAGAATTCATAATGCTGCTTTAACAACATTGTCTTTATTTACATGTTTTGATCTTTCATGAAGATGAGATAGTGTGTACTTGGAAGAGTACAAGAAGCCCCATTTTGATCCCTGCACTGTGAAGCCATGGAGTATATTCTGTTTCTGCACCTCTTGGCATGCAAGACACATTTAAAAGGCAATGGGAGCAGAGTTAAACAGGCAGAACAAAGGTCTCATCCACTCATTTACCAGCTGACTCCTCCGCTTTGCAACACAGGGGGAATATGGTGAATCTGTTGAAGTACATATTCTGCTAGCTTTTTCTCTGCTTGTCAGTGAGCTAGCTGAGGGCTGGGGTTCCTTGGAATGAAGGGGCTGTTGCCTGTCTTCAACCTGCAGCCTTAATGGTATGCCTGAGACCTATGAGAAAAGTGACTTAGGAGCCCACTTCCTACTGACTTTCACTGAGACTTTGGTTCCCAAGTGGTTAAGAGTATGTCTACAACACAATTAAAAAGTGAAACTGACCACTGACTCAGGCTTGCAGGTCCCTGGCTAAGGGTCTCTTTAACTCCAGAGCAGATGTTTGTGCTTGGACTGGAGCCTGACCTCTCAGACCCTTCCTCCTCCCGGGCTCCCAGAGCCTGGACTCCAGCCTGAGCCTAAATGTCTGCACCACAATTAAATTACCCCCTAGCCTGAGCCACACCTTGTCATGGTGAGCGGGCTTGTGTGTTCCAAAAAACCTGAGAGCGATGCTGTAGGGAGTCCTGTACTTCCAGCAGGGTCACCCAGGGTGGCAAGGTCAAGGGGGAGGGTCCAGAAGAAGAACAATCCTAAAAGTCCTCAATGGCAGAACAGGTGGAGGCTAGCCAGAGTAGTGGTACAATGGCTGTGAAGGCAGATGAAGGATGAAGTGGACATGAGACTCCCAGTTATCATGGATTCCCTACTGTTAGACCTGAGCCCTCTATCCATTAAGAATTGTAGCTGCAATGCAACAGTGCCAGTACATTAAAAGAAGTCATACACAGGTGTCTTCTTCTGCATACTGCTCTCCTAAACTTAAGCCCTTCAGCAACTGGCGAACAGTGCCAGGAGCAGGACTGCAAAATCTGGAAGCTTTTAGTCATGAACAAGCACATAGGTAGTTAATGTGTCTACCCATCATTCAGTTTTGAGGACTGAGGCAGTAGAACAGTCTAGCTGCTGCTGTATCCATGACTGAGCAGCCCTATTTAGGATCTGCTTTGCTCACCCCTCATGGGGAAGGGACTAGAAAAGATGTCCTAAACATAGTCCATCTCATCCCCCTACCTGGATAACTTTTATGTGATCAAAATAGAATAGTAAACTTGGAACATGGAATATTTGGATTCTAATGGACAACCCAGAGAATGAGAGAGCCGAATGATGCACAGCAGTTATTGCTTGTGAGCTGCAACTATTCAGACAGCTGCCCTGGCAGAAACACATACACCAAAAGAAGTACAGCTAAGAGAAAAAGGTGAAGGGTGCACATTTTTCTGGAAAGGAAAGGAAAGGAAGGAAAAATGAATTCGTGGAGTAGGATTTGTCATCAAAAATGAATTGACAAAGGTCTTATCTGAAGTTCCTGTTGGCATCAATGAGTGTCCCATGACTCTTCACTTGAAGCATGCCAAAACCCAACAGGCGACTGTAATCAGTGCTATGCACTGACTCGAGACACCAAAGATGACATGAAGGAGAGGTTCTGCACCCAACTGGACACAGTCTTGAAAGACATCTCCAAAGAAGACAAGATTATTTTCTTGGGGGATTTCAATGCCAGGGATGGAAGAGATGAGGAACTCTGGCAGACAATCGTCAGGAAAGAAGGAGCTGACAACAATAACTCCAGTGGAGTGCTCCTCCTTATGAAACATGTGGAACAATATCATGTACGTTCTATTGAAGTCAATGGAAAACTGCTGAAAAATATGTAGCTCTTCCCAAACCTTGGAAGCCATCTTTCTGCGAAAGTCAACATTGCTTTTGCTCACCTGAGACAAAGGGTCTTTGAGAACTGAGACATCTATCCCAAGACAAAGCTCCTTGTATACCATTCAGTGGGTGTTCCAATGCTACTGTACGCATGTGAAACCTAGACAACATATAAGCATCATTTGAAGGCACTTGAACAATAGCATCAATGCTGCTTCAGGAGAATCCTAAATATCTCTTGGGAGGATAGGCACACTAACACTAGTGTCCTGGAAGAGTCAAACATGATCATCATTGAAACCACTATCATTCATCAACAACTTCATTGGAATTGTGGTTCTGATGTCTGATAAGCACCTCCCAAAACAGTTTCTGTTTTCTGAGCTGGAAGTAGGACAGAAGAGCAGTGAGGGCCAGCACAGGCAATATAAGGATATACAGAAGGCACACAAGAAAAAGTGCAGCATTGGTGTCGACAATTGGGAGAAACTTGTCCAAGATCGTCCCAAGTGGAGAATGGTAGTCTGTGAGGGAGTAGCTATCAATACCTGCCTCTTCTGTGATAAGATCTGTGATTCCAGATCAGGCTGATCAGCCATGAACAGATTCGCAAATAGGACGGTGATATGAAGACATCTGACTCTCTATCCAGTTACCGCTGAGAGAAGAGAAAATTTTATTCCCAGTCTTGCTGCTTGGAAAGTAGTAATTTTTCCAAAAGAAAAGCCCACATAATTTTGTGCAGTAATGTTTGCAAAATTACTTTTCCCCTGGGAACCAAAAGCTTGGCCAGTGAACTATTTTATAACGGACATTTTGGACTGAAAATGTAATCTGATTTTACTTTTATCTATAGAAAAAAGTTATGGCTGCAGTTGTTGCCATGACCGTTTTCCTCCTTCCATAGTATAATGATCACTTAAAACTGAGTGAAAACTGAAGCTATTTACTGCAGTTATGCAGTTTATTTTTAATGCCCTTCACCCAGTCTCACATTCATAGAATCACAGAATACTAGAACTAGAAAGGTCAAGAGGTCTTCAAGTCCAGTTTCCTGCCCTCATGGCAGGGCCAAGATCCATCTATATCATCCCTGTTTTGCACTCATTCCATTTTGTGTGTGTTTCAATAGATGAGATATTTTTATGGTTGAGAGGTAGGGAAGCAAAGTTCCATGCACAACTATTCACCAGAATTGAAACTCACATGATCATTGTATCATTGTATCATGGAATAAATTCCATATTATCTGATTTATTTGATCAATCACAACAGCTTCAGTAGCAAATACTGGCTATCAAATACTCTCAGAGAAATGTTCAGGATCAGTCCATTAAATTAAAAAATGTATTAAAATATCAGAATTTTGATTAACAAATGATCTGGGTAAATAGACTTGACAATGGATATTTAGCAAGCAGAAAATGAGGCTACATGTCTGGGATGAATTATTCATTATGGATTATTTGCTCAGTTGTAATAATTATAGAAGGAAATAATTAATTAACATTACTGCAAACACTGTAATTTTTATAATAAAAAGATTAATCATGGAAATGAGCACCAAAAAGAGATTTCCCAAATGGAAAGAGAGTAAGATATAGTCAAAAAAATGCCAAAACCAATTCTCACCCTTCAAAACGTACAGTAGACCCCCGTGTTAAGTCGAATTTTGGGCAACTCTGGGTAGCCAGCAGCCCTCATCACTTTCCTGGCTTCAGTGAGCTGACAGGAGCTGGGAACCAGGTGGAAGCCTGCCTCCCAAAACTCCTCTGCTTGCAGATCTGGGAAACTGACCAGGGAAGCAGGTTTGTCCACTCCTTTGAGTGGTGGCATCTCAGATGCCACCCCTGACAGGAGCTGGGAAAGTGACCAGTACAGAACTGCTGGTCAGTTTCCCCACTGCTCTGAGTGGTGGGTTGCTGGCACCAGGTGCCAGCTCTCCGCCATTCAATCAAGTTAATCCAAAATACAGCCAACTCGAGTGCACGTATCTTGGGGGTTTACTACAGTCATGTATAATTTCACATGTGTGTGATCCCATTGAGTGTGGTAGACCCTTGGGGCTATCACACTGGTTTTCTAGTTCTCTTTCATCTTTATTCTTGCTCTCTTCAGTTATGTCAACAGATGTTTCTGTTGGAAGACATTTTCTGACAAAATGTCTGTCAACAGACTGTGGCCATACACAGGGGCTACAAATACCCAGGCAGCCTCTGTCAACAAAACTGGGCTTTTGTTGACAAAACTCGCCACACATCTACACCATTAAAGAGATCTGTCGAGAATTTGTTGAGAAAAAACTCAGGTGTTTAGCTGGCAGCGTTATACCTCTCCTCAATCATATAGAACGCCTCTGTTGACATTGTTTTATTGACAGAGTGCCAATGTAGTCACTTCTGTCAACAGAGAGGGCTTCCAGTTCCCCTGGCAGCCCTGTTTGCAGAGCTTCTGTTCAGTCATTCTCTCGATAGCAGATTGCCCTTTCACGCCGCTTTCATATGTATACTTGATCTGTCAACAGAGGTACTGCTGAGGTTTCTCTGTTGACTGCAACCTCTGTCAATAGAGGTTGCCAATGTAGATGTAGCCTAGAATGGATCAAAAGTGCAATCTGCTTTGTCAACACAATAGTCTGACGGCCGGGCCACTCTCTCGATGTTACAGCTAACCGAAAGCACAGCAGGCAGGGCTTCCCAGTGTTCGGGAAGCCCCGCCTGTCAACAGAAGGCCCCCCCAGAGTGTCCGCAGCTTTTTTCTTGACAGAATTGGTCAACAAAGGCACTCTTCCTCATCTGGGAGAAGCAGAAGGTTGCCGGAGGAAGTGCTGAGTTTTGTCTACAGACTGTTGACAAAATGCATTTTGTGTGTGGATTTGCAGTGAGTTTTGTCGACAAAATTCTGGCTCTGTTAAAACAAACAAACAAACAAAACCTCACTAGTGTATCTGAAGCCTCCTGTATAACATTTCTGTTAATAAAAACTGCTTGCATGTTTCACACAACTCACACCTGTTCGAAGGGCTGTGTACTAACTGACTGAAGCATAAATGAAGGGTAAACTATTTAAGGGCTGATCATTTTACTTTTACGCAAGAAAGCAGCGACGGACAAAACAAATGTGTCAGGGGACCAGAAACCAGTAAAAATGCCTACATAGCCTAGTGAGGCAATAGGGCAGGGCTGTGAATGGGACTCATTGTCTATGCACATTTTTTCTGCCTTTCACTGCTTTCCAGATGGAGTTTTGAAGGCTTTAATCAGTATGGAGACTTTGTCCAGTATGGCGTATTGACTCTCTTGAAAAGAAATAGGGGGAGAACAATTAGAGAAAAACTGTACACTCCTTAGCAAACCACTTTCCTGCTAAACATTTTAAAAGACTAACAGATATTATTTAAAAATTAAACTTTGACCCTTGCAGAGAAAGTCCTAGTATTTAATACACAGATTATGTTTCTGCAGAATTATGAAATCAGTAAATAGAATTTTATAGCAGGGATAATAAATGATATAGATTGGTTTAAATATTCGATATAAAATTAAGAGATAAATTAGGAAGTGTCAGTTTGTTTCCATTCAAAATACTTTGTGAACCAGAAATAGCTCTTTCATTAAATTTGAGAATTTCATAGGATCCATTTTGATGACTTTTCACTTTTGCATAAATAAATGAGATTTTTTTCCAGCTTTTGGCAACCTCTTACATCTCTCATCCCAACCTCACACACAAAGAAGGCTGGGAGTGGCAATTTTTCAATTAAAAAAACAACCTTAAAAGAAAAAAGTCAGATGGAAACCTCTTTGCCATCTCTTAATTATTTTACCAGAACAAAAAGTATTTCCCATCTAGATAATGTAATTCTCTAATAATTTCAAATGGTATTCTAATGAAAAAGTTGAGGGATTATAGAAGGGAAGATCATGGTCACACAGCATGGAACCATTTATGATTTACATTTTTAAAAAGGTATAAATAAATAAACAATAGATATTACTTATGCCAGTATCCCTGCTGGCTACCTGCCTGAATGCTTATTAACAGAGCCACAGTTGAAAGAGATGCAAAACAGCTTCTTCAAATCAGAGTTCAGACATTCAAAGGCAAAAGGATTTCCTGGAAATTCTTTTCCTTTTATCCGGGGGAGCATAGTTTTTTTCATTATATTTTCTGACTTCTTCCCCTGATGGAGCATTTAGCTTCTCCTCAGTCCATTTACAGTTTTCCATGGCAAAGCTCCTTGGCCATGTCTGCAGCAAGGCAGATATCTGTTAACAACACAGTGCTTATGGTCTGGGCTTTTCCTGACAATAGTCCTTACATTTCATGTCAGTATTGTCTATGCTGGGGAGCAGCAGTGATCTAGTAGATTAATCTTGTAGATGGGAGTGGTTCTGAGGAATCCAGGTAATAGTTCTGACAAATAAACTTAGATATGTTCTTATACCCCTCAAAGTCTCATCACCTATGCCTATTAAATGCCAGCTCCTGGTTGTTATCGCAGCTCACTGGTTTGTGGGACATTCACATTTCTCCTTCACCGAGCCACACTTCATTTATCACAGGTGTGTACTCCACAGGATAGATGGTTGGAGATGTTATACAGAATGGGGGGGAGCTGTCTTGCCTACACATATTATATGCACCACTGCTTGTTTGCATTTTTATTTCTTCCATCTTTTAGTACAAACCTGCATGTCCAATGCAACTGTTAGATCTACGATAGGAGTGAAACATTTCCCAAATTATAGTAATCTAGGATATTATATTGTAGATGTCAGAGTTTCAACAGTGTTCTTAAGTAATAGTCAATCCATTAACTTGTGACCTTTACCTACAACAGACCTCTCAAGAGTTTTCTTTAAATCTATGTCTGAGCACAATAAGTTTAAGTCAGAAGGCTACACCATTTCTCCTGTAGACTGGGTTGTGTTTACAGTTTCCAAAAAATGTAGTAGGTGCTTTACAGAAGAGAGACAACTCTGAAGCATTTACAGACAAATTCTAGATCTGACAAGACAAATAAGCATAACAACCAATCAGGGAATCTATTTCTTTTATTATAAAATGGACTAGAGATCAAAATTGAGCAAAAGATCTCAATTTAAATGTCTACAACTCCGGTTGATTTTAATGGCAAGAGGACTTATCCTTAATTACAATGATATCTTTTTCCGAAGCCAAATTGTAATAACTTAATATTAATTGTGATGGATCCCCACGTACTTTAGGGAAAATGGGCTATGGATATAAATATGCATAACTCAGAGATACTTAGAACAAAATGTGTCTTGTAACCTGTCATTTTCAATGGTATAATTTGTTAGATCTTCAAAGCCTATTTTTGAGTTTGTGCAAGTTTTGTAGTTAAAGTTATAAGTATTGTCTACATGTCTGTGTTCCAAATGTTTCTGAAGACCTCAGCAGGATATGTGGCTATGCTAAAGTCAGAGTATGGCTTGTGAGAAGTTAGCGGGGTCTTAATGGGGCCCAAAACACATCTGACGTACTTTGCTGTCTATGTTCGGACTAACAATAGCTGATTGCCTGAAAAAGGACAGGGACAGGTGATTCATCATGTGGAAATCTCCATCTTGGAGTATACTTTTACACAACAAAACCAAGGGAAAATGTGTAAAAAGGGTGCTAGGTTCCTCCATCTTTTGTCTTCAGTCTGCCTTGAAAATTGGGTGATGCACCTGATGAAGCAGGTCTTTGCCCACAAAAGCTTATGCTCCAAAATATCTGTTAGTCTATAAGGTGCCACAGGACTTCTTGTTGTTCTCGAAGACACAGACTAACATGGCTACCTCTCTGATACCTTCAAAACACTGAGACCTTTACTAGAGACCCAAGTCAGGATAAGATCATTCCTGTCTCTGGCTGTGGCCACACTACCCCCTCCTTTTGGAGGGGGCATATTAAGGGGGGGGAGTTTGGAAGATGCTAATGAGGTGCTGACATGAATATGCAGGGCCTCATTAGCATAACGGTGGCTGCGCACGATTCGAAAGTGCCACTTGTGAAATGCACGTCACCCATGTAGCCAGGGGCCTTTCAGAAGCACCTGTTGATTTCAAAAGCCCCTCCTTCCTAAAACCAAATAAAAAGAAGGAGCTTTTAAAATCAGGATATCCTTCGAAAGGTCCCCAATTACATGGGCAGTGTGCATTTCAGAAGCAGCACTTTCAAATTGTGCGTGGCTGCCATTATGCTTATGAGGTACTGCATATTCATATCAGCACCTCATTGTCATCTTCCAAAATCCCTCATTAACACGTACCTTCTGAAAGGGAGGGCTATTTTGGCCAAAGCATTTAAGTTATTTTATACAAAGGCAACTGTTTAGGTTAAGAAATCACAAGAATAGAATTAGCAATGCATTTTTTCTTTTGTTTGATTCGGTAATTCACTTTGATCTGCCTGCTTTTATTAATAACCACTTAAAACCTTCTGTTCTGCTGAATAGAAACTCTTATGTTTATAATGAAGCCCAGTATAAATTGTTATTACCTTGGAAGGGCTATCAGTGTGCATATCTCCCTTTAACTGATAAAGGGAGCTTACCTAATGAGCCTTTCTTGTGAAAATCATTTGCACACAGAGAGATGGATTTATTTGGAGTTTGATCCTTTCAGGGGGTTAATTTCATGGGTGCTGCTCTCTAGAACTACACCTGCCCAGAGCTGTGCTGTATCAGTGTCTGAATTGCTCCGTGGATGTGCGGTAGCCCCACCTCTGTGCCTAGACTAAGGGATACCAGAGGATGTGGCTCAGCAGGACAGGCTGATGGGGAGAACCAGAGAACAAGATGGTAGCTGTCAGCGGGATGATCAGTACACTGGCACAGCTGGGTGCTCTGCATTCTTGTAACGATTTTATGTGATTTCTAAGTGTGGTCTGGAGAACAAAGTGGTTACTGGTTTGTTATTTTCTGGAAGATCAGCAAAATGAGTGAGAGTGAGGCCCAAAAGACATTGGAACTTTATAGGATCCAACCAGCACAGGGGGAGGGATAGCTCAGTGGTTTGAGCATTGGCCTTGTAAACCTGGGGTTTTGAGTTGCATCATTGAGGAGGCCATCATCAAGGAGTCTGGGGCAGATAAATTAAAAAAAAAAAGTCTGTCAGGGATGATGCTTGTCCCTGTTGAGAGGGCAGGGGACTGGGCTTTATGATCTTTCAAGGTACTTTCCAGCTCTGTGAGTTATGTATATTTCCATTTATTATTATAACATAAAAAGCAAATGGAGTTCAAAAGAGTGGAGTTAGAAGCTCAAGCTGCCAGGAAAGAGAAGCCAAGGAATTGAAAAAGCTTGAAAAGGACAATGAAGAGAGACCCCAAAGAGCAGCTATGGAACAAAAAGACAAATAACTGGGAGCCCAGAAACAAGCTCAAGTACATGAACTGTCTGTACTGAAGTGAAGAAGGCAGCACTCCAATGTAGCAGCACTCCCTTATCCAAAACTCCGCAAACAGGATAGACTGTGCCCAGCTTAGGATGAGTCAGGCAACATAGCTGACTATTTCATCACCTTTGAAAGACTGTGCACCAGCCACCCAATTCGTGAGGGTCAGGAAATGCCCACTTTGGGTACAAAACTGAAAGGGAGAGCTTTGTTCATACTCAATAAACTGCCTACTACTGATGTTTCTGACTATGATAAATTCAAAAATTTAGATTTAAGAAAGTTGCAGGAAGTAGTCTAGAACCCTTGAGGGAGGGGCTGGGCTAAGTAATGCAGCTTATGTTAATCAAATGAGAGATCTGCTAAACAGGTGGGTGTCAGGGACACAGTCAGCACACTGGGGAACATAGCAAAGGCCCAGGTCTTCTGTGACTTCATCCCATCACATTAAGATTCTATAAAACCTTTTATTTATAAACAGAGACTATTCCGTCTTCATCTGTTCCTGTAACGTTTTTTAAGTCAGCTTCACTGGTGCGTCTACTGGTGAGAACCTGAGTTTCACTTCTAATACATTTTTTCATGTCCAAGTAATAAAGCAAGATGTTTGCAGTTCCCTGTCAAGATTGAAATAATGCAGCAGGAGTCGGATTTGGAAGTTTGGAGTTTCAGAAAGCACTTGCTGAAATGTCAATGGAAATATAATATTCTTCATTGTTGGTGGCTATTTAATTTTTCAATTAAAACATAAGCATCTCTTTTATTCTTCTGGGTTTTGCTTCCAGACTTTATTGGAGTGGTTCTATGTGATGTAGGTTATTGGAACACTAACTTTTCTTGAGACTGTTATATACAGGGCTCTTTTTTCATCCTCCAGGCCATGTGCTCAGTTGTTTTGATTGATTTTCAGCCTTTTTATTACCTGCAAAATACTAGAAGATTTTGAAAGTAATAGCAACCATCACTAAAGAGTATAGAAAATAAAACACGCTTGCACTGTCTTAGGGCTGCTTCTATCCTCCATCACTTATCTGTAGTGGCACATAAGATTTGTCTAAGGGCTGGAGAAAACAAAACAAACCATCACTTTTTTCAACTCAGAGTTTTCTGTCCTCTTAAACCTAGACTTGAAAGGCTGCAAACATTGTAAGAACTAATAAGAAACATGAGTTAAACTCCACGAGTCTGTTACAATCTAAGCATTGCACAGGTTGAACCTCTCTTGTCCGGCACCCTTAGGACCTGACTGGTGCTGAAACATAAAATTAGCCAGATCACAGAAGATCAATATAGTCTAGCAGCATTAACAAAACCTCCACTGCTGACTGGGCTCTTAGAAGACATTTAGGTGTAAATTACAGCTATATAACAGCACAGAACAGTGAGAACCAGGACTGGTAGCTATTCACAAACTTTATGGGACCATGAGAAACTTGGCCACACCTATGGTAAGTGGTTGCCCAGCTAACTAAAATCATGCTAAGTTATGGATGTTACCAGATGAGAGAATTCTGGATTGGAGAGGTTCAAACTGTAGAGTTATGGAAGGCCATCTGTTCATGTGTGTTCACGTTCATTATGGCTACGTCTACACTACAAAGATCCTTCAAAAGAAGTTCTTCTAGAAGATACCGTCCGAAAAACCCCCTTTCCAAAGAGTGAGTCCACACAAAAAAGTGGATTGAAAGAACGCAAGAAAGAAAGAAAGAGTCAGGGAGTGAAAAATCCAGCACCGTGAGGACTCCTCTTTCAAAAGAAGGGCCCAGCAGAGTGTCCCCGTGTGCTTTCTTTTGAAAGAAGGTTTAGAAAGAAGGTGTTCTTCCTGAAACAGGAAGGGAAGAGTGCTTTTCAAAGGAGCTCTGCACTCTTTCAATCTACTTTGGAGAGAACACTTTTTGTGTGTAGACGCTCCTCAGGATCTTTCTAGAGACCCCTTCTTTTGAAAAAACCTTTGAAAGAACTTGTTAGTGTAGATACAGCGTATATAGATAGATAGATAGATAGATAAGTTTGGCAGTTCAACTGTGCAAATATCTGAGCTAGAAAGTGTGGTAAATTATGGCATGCGTTAATAAAATATAATTCTTATAGTGCTTTTCCTTTATGGAGTTCAAAATGCTTTTACAGGCGGGGAAACTGAGGCACAGAGCTAAAAGTTAGTTGTCTAAGGTCACCTAACAAGCCAAAGCAAGCACTAGAACCTGTATGTTCTATGTCTCAGGCTAGCACACGAACCATATTGCAACTGTGCCCCTCTTAGCTATGCATTGTTTAACTGCCCCCTTAAGGCATCAATCTGATTTCAGTCAAGTGTGAAAGCACTAGTGCTTTTTTTTTGCCAGTGCTTGCCAGTACTGAATACTGGCACCTCAACAGCCCCAGCTGCAGGGGCTTTTTTTTTAGAAAAAAAAGCACTGGACGACAGCATGAACATTTACAGTGTTCTGTAAACCTTGTTCACTCTATTATACAGTCCTCAGTCAGGCAAGTTCCCATTGCTTTCAGGAAGGACTGCCAATATGGGTAATTAATATTTTTATGTGATCCTTCATGAACAACTATTCTGACAAGGATTTTTTTTTTATTCAGACTCTGAACAGTGTGATGTTAGCTCTTGGTGTTTGGGCCAGATCCTCAAATGCAGTGTGGCTGCTTTACACCGTGCAGCTAACTTTAGGAGGATTAGCACTCTGTGAAAGGGTGATTCTTGTGACAGACATGGTAAAAGGATTCTTCTGCCATTCATTTTCTCTGCTTCTAGTATGTCAGGTAAATAGGGCCGGGGTGGAGTCACTGATCTCCTTTGTGGGCCCATAGAATCATAGAACAACAGAGCTGGAAGAGACCTAAAAAAGCCACCAAGTCCAGCCCCCTGCCCTAGGCAGGACCAAACCCATCCGATCAGCCCAGCCAGGGCTTTGTCCAGGTGAGACTTAAACACCTCCAGGGATGAAGACTCCACTACTTCCCTGGGTAGACCATTCCAATGCTTCACCACCCTCCTCATGAAAAAGTTTTTCCTAATGTTCGACCTGGACCTTCCCAACCACAACTTGAGACCATTGGTCCATGTTCTGCCATCCGTGATCACTGTGAACAGCCTATCTCCAGCCTCTTTGCACCTTTGCTTCAGTAAGTTGAAGGATGTTATCAAGTCCCCGCTCAGTCTTCTGTTCTGCAGTAAACAGTCCCAATTCCTTTAACCTTTCTTCATAGGTCATGTGCTCCAGCCTCCTAATTATTTTGGTTGCCCTCTGCTGGACCCTCTCCAGTGCATCCACATCCTTCCTATAGCTGGGGGCCCAGAACTAGACACAGTACTCCAGATGTGGCCTCACCAAAGCCAAATAAAGAGGAATAATCACTTCTCTAGATCTACTGGCAACTCTCCTCTTGATGCAACCTAATATGCCATAAGCCTTCTTGGCTACAATGGCACACTGTTCACTCATGTCCAGCTTCTCATCCACTACAACTCCCAGGTCCTTTTCTGCAGAACTACTACTGAGCCAATCGGACCCCAGCCTGTAAAAATGCTTGGGATTCTTCCGGCTCAAGTGCAAGACTCTGCACTTGTCCTTATTGAACCTCATCAGATTTCTTGCAGCTCAGTCTTCCAATTTGTCTAAGTCAGTCTGGACCCTATCCCTACCCTCCAGCGTATCTACCTCTTCCCCTAGCTTAGTGTCATCCACAAACTTGCTGAGGGTGCAATCCAACCCCTCATCCAGGTCATTGATCAATATGTTGAACAGAACAGGACCCAGAACCGAACCTTGGGGCACTCCACAAGAAACCAACTGCCATCCCGACATCGAGCCGTTGATCACTACCAGGTGGGCCCGACCTTCTAGCCAGCTTTCTAGTCATCTTACCATCAGTTTATCCAAGCCAAATTCCTTTAACTTGCTGACAAGAATATTGTGGGTGACTATATCAAAAGCTTTGCTAACGTCAAGATAAATCACATCCATTGATTTTCCCCTATCCACAGAGCCATTTATCTCACCATAGAAACTAATCAGATTGGTCAGGCATGACTTGCCCTTCATGAATCCATGCTGAGTATTCCTGATCACTTTCTCCTCCTCCAAGTGTTTCCAAATGACTTTTTTGAGGAGCCCCTCCATGATTTTTCCAGGGACTGATGTAAGACTGACTGGCCGATAGTTCCCTGGGTCATCCTTCTTCCCTTTTTTAAAGATGGGCACGACATTTTTCCAGTCATCTGGGATCTGTCATGATCTCCACGACTTTTCAAAGATTATGGCTAAGGGCTTGTCAATGACATACACCAACTCCATCATTGTAGCATGGTGTGATTAAGAATGGTCAGGAGGCTGCTCTAGACGGAGTCAGGTTAATGCTTTGCAGTGGGCCTTTTGAACACTGTCCCTGTACCTTTGCAGTTTGTCACACATGACAATTTGGCCCTTTGTGTACTTCAAGGACAATTATTTCAGCCTTTAGCTATAGAGTGAAGTTTACTGAATCTGCTTTTGATCCCATCACTTCCTTCAGGAATGATTTCCAAGCAGAAGGGCCAGCCCTGCTTGTAATGGAGAGCAGTGTGTTTTGAGTGCCTCAGAGACTGTGTCTGACTGTTGAACAAAATGAGGAAGGTATTGATCAGTGCCATAATATAGTCAAAGAATCCCTCAACCAGCAGCTCACATAACTGTTGGGTGCGTAATTTAAAGCTGTCCTGGGGCATCTTGAAATGATGCATAGATTTTGTTTTCTTACTTTACATTTTTAAGAGAGCAGAAAGTTAGTTGGCAGTTTCACATGGTTCACGTTACTTCTGGGGGACAAGAGCCACTGTTCTTACCAGAGAAATCTCCCTTCTAGCTACTCCCCTGGCTTATAAAAACTACTTCAAATACTTCTAAAAGGAGAAACTGTTACTGATGCTCTCCTTTAGAATAAGAGTAGAGAAGAGAATAAATAAAGCCAGATGAGAGCCAGTATTAGAAATTATAAACTAGGAATATGCACAGCCTTGGGGCTTGGTTTGGGAGAGGATTTATCAAAGTGAATTGTAGTTGTGTTCAGAAGGGCTGCCAAAGAATCCCACTTTCCACTCTATTCCACCTATGCTGCTCCATTAACAGGAAATCGGCACTGTAAAGCAGCAGATGGTGGGAAGCAGAAACTAGAGTGAAAAAATTTAACATAATGATTTTATTTGCTCAGTATATTTAAGCTTTTAAAAATCATCAAATTAAGACAACATCATTAGTTAACAACATACTGTATTTGTTTAGCCCGCTAGTCTGAAGGACTGGCATCATTAAAATATTACCTGTGGGTTATGTTTAATTACAGTATTTTTGAGACAGAGGTATACATTTTAATTGTCTCCCTTTTAAAACAGAAGTCAAAGTTTAACCAGCTGATATTTATGAGAGAGGAGATTTATAACAGGAGCCTTCTATAAACTTAACTCTCTTTCCTAGCTGCTGCTTGGGAACCAGTAGGTGGCACAACCCACTTACATTTCTTCATTACAGTGTTTGTGAGAACCTAATCATGCTGGGGGTTGCTTCTTCCTGCTGCAATCAAAGCTGATATAATGTATAAACATGCACAAGAAGTGACCAACATGCACAATTATTATGAAGGCACAACAAAACCCTCAAGTACCAAGAGCGATTTCTAACATCCCCTGGCCAGCTGAGGCAGATTCTTTTCTGATGTACGAAAGAGAGAGAGAGACATTATTCTTGTAAATGTCTGAGAGATACAAATGGAAGTGTGAAGACAGTGTTTGAGTGATCTTGCACTGTTGTCCCAGACTATTACATCATATAGTGAGATTTGCAGTGCAGTGTTCAGTTACTGGCTTGTCCTGCAGTGTTACTTCTCTCAGCAGTTTCTTGGAGCTGTTATATGTGCTACTGCACTGAAACTCAAATGGGGGAGAGAAATGGGACTGATGAAATTCAGATCATAACTATATGTGCAAAATATTGTTTGATCTGCAGTATTGCCAACTCCAAATGTTCAAAATCATGAATCATGATCACCAAAAATTGTGCAATTGGCTTGAAAATCAGAAGGCAATATAAAAATAACAGACGTGTCTTTTATTTGTCTCCTTCTTTGAGGGGCCTGCAAAGTGCACTGGGGTCACATTTTGAAGCTTTTCCCACAGCCATAAGGGCTAAAAACTCACTTTTTCTTTAGGAATGAGCGCTGAAATCACCACGTAATCCCTTGCCTCCAGGAGCTGGGGCTTTAAGGAAAACAATAATTATCTCAAAACACTTGACAGAGTCAGGAGAGTTGTCAGCACTGGCTAGCCAAGGTTCAGATGCCTTCAGCACACAGACTATCAGGGTCATTCACTGGTGGACCACAAGAGATTTTGTTTATGGTGACCATCTGCAGGCGCTGGCCCCTGCAGTTCCCACTGGCTGCACTTCATTGTTCCTGGTCAATGGGAGCTGTGGGAAGAAGCACGGGCTGCAGGGATATGCTGGCTGCCACTTCTCACAGCTGCCACAGGCTGGGAATGGAGAATTATGACCACTGGGAGCTGCGGTGGGCCATGCCTGCAAATAGTCAACATAAACCAAATGTCTTGTGACAACGTCTGATGAACTGTGTGCTGAGGATTGCAGACCCCTGCTTTAAGCTATCTTTAAGAACTTCATTTGCATGGCAGAATTGAATTAATGATGATACCATATTCAGAGGCTGCATTTTAGCATGGACAGCTCTTCAAGCTCTTTTCACAACATTACTTGCTGTAGAGTAATTAATGACGTAACTCTTGGGACAGCCGCATATTTATTTTGTTCCTGAGGACTCTTTTCTCAATAGATCACTTTACATGATCCTGACAAAACACCTTTGCTATTGCAAAGGGTCAGGCAGATCATTTGGGAATTATCAAGTTTGGGTTTATCCCAAGTGAATTGAGTGTAAACTATAAATCACTGTGGTGAAGTACAGTGACTCCTGGGGGCATGTCTATTGCAAGCCCTTCCCAAAGATTTGAAAATCTCTCAAATAAACTGGTGCGTTGATGAAGCTCAGCCTAGAACAGGGAACATTTTGGGTCAACAGCTATAAATCCCAGAACAAATAAATTAAAGTCCAGTCTGCAGTGAAATCAACATCCACTGCATATTCTTCAGCAATATGAACTTATTTAATATCTTTTTTGGAGACATGTTATCTATTACTTCTGCCTCCCCTCCTGCCCTGCAATCTCACAACAACATGTGCATCTCAGGAGGCAACAATGAAGCCACACCGTTCATAAAACAGCTATCAAAATTAATTCTATATGCACCAGGAAGAGGTGAAGAATTCTGAGCCCAGTTTTGCTGGGAAGAGCAGATGCCAGTTTCACACACCCATGTCCTTGGATACTCTGACTGTCAGGAACTTTTGTTCTCACCAATTATATTACAGGGAGCTCTTGCTTCAAATATGATTTCGGGGCAACCTTGAAACACCATATACTAGCAGCTATTAGCATCTAACACATGAACCAGTTCACTTTACATTAGTACTGTTATTTAGAATGGTATAATATGAAAGAATCCATGGGGAAGCAGCAGATGTGATAAATCTTGATTTTCTTAAGGCTTTTGGCACAGTCACAAAAGACATTTTCATCAGCAAACTAAGGAAATGTAGTTTACCTGAAATTACTATGGGGCTGGGGGGAACACCTGGTTGAAAGATCATAGTCAAAGACTAGTTATCAATGTCTCACTGCCAACTGGAATGGCATACCTAGTGGAGTCCTACAAGGGTCAGTCCTAGCTCTGGTATTATTTAATATTTTCCTTAGTGACTTGAATAATGGCCTGGAAAGTGTGCTTATAAAATGGGAGGATGATGCCAAAGTAGGAAAGGTTACAAGCACTTTGGAGGACAGGATTAGGATTCAAAAAAACCATGACAAATTGGAGTATTGGTTAGAAATCAACAAGAGAAAAGTCAGTAACGACAATTTCAAAGTACTATATTTAGGACAGGAAATCCAATGCACAGCTTCAAGAGGGGGAATAACTGTATAATTGAGAGTAGTACTATTGAAAAGGATCTGAGGATTTTAGGAGATAACTGAATTAGAGATAACACTGTGGTGCAGTTTTTGAAAAGGCTATTATCATTCTGGATTGGAAGACATTGGAGATAATTGTCCTGATTTACGTAGCACTGGTGAGGCTTCAGCTGCTGTAGTGTGTCTGGTCCTGGGTGCCATGGTAGGAGAAATGTGAACAAATTAGAGGCCATCTGGAGGAGAGCAATAGGAATGAGAAAAGATTTAGATACCTGGGCTATGAGGAAAAGTTAAAAAAATATGGACATAATCAGGCCTGAGAAATGAAGACTGAGAGGAGGGGGCCTGTTAAGTATTCAAATGGGGAATTCCTATAGAGAAGACACTGGTTGCTTCTTGCCTTAACTCCAGTGGACATGGAGAACAACAATTAGCTTATTCTCTAGCAAGAGAAATTTAAGTTAAATAATGTGCAAAATTTTCTAACTATAAAAGTAATTAAGCTTTTGAGCAGGCTTTCAAATCAGGTGGTAGAATTCCTAACATCCCTGAGGCTTTTAAAAACAGGTTAGACATACCTGTTGGGAATGATCTAGGTTACTTGGTCCTTGCCTCAGTGCATGGGGAAAGGTGGATGACCTTTCAAGGTCCCTTCCAGACCCACATTTTTATGATTCTACATTGTGTTAGTGGGATTCATGCAGCATCCATATCACAGGCCTGCTATGGTTCAGATTCATTCTAAAGCACTCAGATCTTATGGCAACAAGGGAGAAATAAATCTACTGATATACATGGAAGATGCTAGTTTTACATTATGAGTAATAGTAACACTGCATTGCAAGAAATCCTAATGAAATTACATCCCAAAGTGAATGCCAAAAACCCCAATTATAAATGATTACTGGAGTGGTTCTGAACTATTTCAGACATCTGTCTAAGCAAATCAACTATATATCTTCCTGATCTTTATTAAAGGAGACCTCTTATGTTCTGAACATAAATTTGGCATGCATGCAATGAGCTCTTGTTTCCTTTTAAGATTTACCCTTCAGAGAGTAAAGTAATGTGGCATTGGTACCATCAAGCTCCTCTGTATTGGTAGGTATTGTTTCTAAACAATGTAATTGCATTTGGTGGTGAACCTCGATCCCATTTTCAATATGTCTTGAATCATAATAACTGTAAACCAAATATTTCCATACCAAAAATACTAGGAAGCACTTGCTGGTTTTGTTACTAGGTACCTGAGAAACTACCTCTTACCTTTTTCCTGCTCAGGCACTTGAGGTCGAGTCAAAGCAGTCAAGCTGTTAGTCCCTCAATTTTCACATATGGGATCCTTAGAAGAACAACGCAAGGGACAGCCCAGTAGGACATATCAACTGAACATTAAGGCAGGTGGCAAAGCCTACTTATTCGTATTTACACTTGTAGGGACTGAAGCAAAGCACATTAAACTTAACTGGACAAATTTCATGCCTTATGTGAGCTTTGGACTAGGTCTTTAAGTATAATTAAAAGCAAGAACAAACACACAAAACATTTCAGTGATATCACTTATAGGAAAATTTGAGTCTGCAAAGCTAGAAAATTAAGCCAGTATACTTCAAACCCACTCAGGTGTGTAGATTTTGAAATTTACTAATGTTACTAAAGCTTGTGAGTTGCTCCGTGTTCTGTGGCTACAGTGACACATATGTTTTCAGCTCTGACTCTGTCTTACAGGGTTTAAAAATTGCATCTTAGCACAAAAGCTGAGAGTGCCTTTGCATGCATCATCTCTAATAAGCAACAGAATATCTTGCTCTTTCATCTGTGCATCAACCCTTTCTCTCTGATACAGAAATCCTGGAACAGCTGCAATTACGTCTTTTGATGAAGAAAGAAAGAAAGAAAGAAAGAAAGAAAATTATTCTTAAAAAGCCAAATATAAACTGGCACGCTAATGACATATGAAATCAGTCTGAATTTATAGTCTGAACAAAAACCAAAGTGACTGTGGGTTCAATGACTGTGTATGTCCCGTAAAAGGAAATAGCTATCAACACTGGCTGTCACTTTTATGTGTCACCTTTTTTTAAATGTTGCCACATATATCATGTTTATTTCTATGCTTGGCTGCATATTAAAATTTACATTTGGTGAACAATTATATGTCAGAAATTCTTTTAGTCTGACTTGGAAGAAGATATTTACTGTTTCTGCAGGGTGGAAAATTCAGAAAAAACGGCTTGGAAATGATGAAACAGCACCTTCCCCAGTGAAAATGTTTTGTTTCAGTTTAGTGAATCAAACTGAAATTAATTTGTGTCTCCTTGAACTGCTGAGGTGCCGCATGCCTCAGGTTCTCCTCTGAACTGGGCTCACGGGCTGAAGTACTTTTCCCATTCATCCAGATGGAAGACATAGACCAGCTATAGAGCCCAGCCTACAGAGGGACACTGGTACATGAGACATCTGAACTACAGCTCCCATGAGACAGTGAAGCAGCTCAGCCATGCATAGATGAATGTCTTTCTGATCCTAAAGGGAATTCTTCAGCTCAGTTCAATCCAACCCAAAATATCTTCTTCTGAAAGAAACTTAAAAAAATCTATACAGGTTGGACCTGTCTAATCCAAAACTCTCTGATCTGGTAACATCCGTAATCAAGAATGATTTTAGTAAGTCGGGTGACTGCATATCATGGGTGTAGCCAACTGTCCGGTGGTCCCATAAAGTTTGTTTACAGCCACCAGTCCAGGCTCTCAGTGTTCTGTGCTGTTACACTGCTATAATTTACTCCTCAATATCTTATAGGAGCCCAGTAAGTAGGGAAAGTGTTGGTAATGCTGCTAGAAAATACTGACTTTCTGTGGTCCGGCAAATTCTCTTGTTCGGCACTGGTCAGGTCATGAGGACGCCATACTAGAGAGGTTCAACCTGTAGCATACTTTGCATGTTGTAACTGTTGGAAAATGCTCAGTTTCTAGTGGGCGCCACTAGAAATTTTTGTGCTTTGTCAGTTATGGATCTGATGAGGAACATCTCTATTTTGCACAGCGAAGTGCTATTAGCATTACTAGCAACAGAGGTTTGTTGACAGGCAGCACAAGTGTGGAAAGTGTCTGCATAGTCAGATCAGTGTACAGAATCCTGGATAAATAATCACTCATAGCAGTGATGCAAGGTGTATGCAAAGAAACATTGACCAGACTCTGATAAGAACAAATATAGACATAGCTGCTAAGTACCATTTTTAATAGAGCTGGAAATGCAGTATCACTTCCAAAGTCATACACCCAAACGACAGTGCATATTTGAAAGCATGCAGGTTCCCTAAGACATCAGCATGGGACATCAGTAGAACATCTGTATACAAATGAGTCTGTATGTTTATTACCAGTCCATCTGGCAAGCATTCTGAAGCATGACAAGAAGAATGACCTCTCACTGGAGTTAATGTCTACTGCCATACCATGTGCAGAGCAAAAAGCTGACATATATAAAAGAACAAAAAGCAGTCAAGTAGCACTTTAAAGACTAGCAAAATGGCTTATTAGGTGAGCTTTCGTGGGACAGACCCACTTCTTCAGACCATATCCAGACCAGAACAGACTCAATATTTAAGACACAGAGAACCAAAAACAGTAAGCAAGGAGGAGAAATCAGAAAAAGATAATCAAGGTGAGCAAATCAGAGAGTGGAGGGGTGAGGGGGAAGATCAAGAATTAGATTGAGTCAAGTATGCAGACGAGCCCCTATAGTGACTCAGAAAGTTCCCATCATGATTTAAACCATGTGTTAATGTGCCGAATTTGAATATAAAAGTCAGCTCGTCCACTTCTCTCTCTAAAATGGTACGATAATGTCTCTTCAGTAATACACATACCTTGAGGTCATTGACAGAATGCCCCATTCCATTAAAATGTTGACTATCGCACTGATTCTTCTTTTGTTTGATGTACCTGATAGCTACTGAAATTCTGGCTAAGGTAGTGTCCTTCCCTCCACGGCAGTGATTTGTGGTCTTAGCCCTAAGCAGGAATATTCCCTCCCCCAATATTAAAGCAGGTTAATTCTCACAAAAAAAAAGACACACAAAAAAAGAGTAAAAAGTGAATGGGGTTCCCTTTGAGCTTCCGGGGACCATAAGCAATTGCATATTCTGCTTATGCCCATGGCCAGCTCTGATTGTAGTTGTTATTGCTGCTCAATCTGATTGTATGGTGATCCAATGGATGATAGGAGGCAAGGGTATCTTGTCTATTCACATGAGCTCTCCAGTGGAGCTGCTTACATGAGAGTCAACAGGATAAGAGATGTAGGCTGCATGTGAAGTATCTGGTGGTGGTTCCCGTAGCTGATGCTTCAGATTTTCTTTGTTTCTTCCACTCAGCCCAATCAATTGAGTTTACTGCACACCACTGTATATTAAACCACATATGGAGGAAGACAGATTCCCCAGAACTTCACAAATGGATTTTCTCTCTTTAATGGATTTTGCAAACCCATCATATAGAAAGCAAAAACAAAAACATACGTTTGATCTCAACATTCTCAATGTTAATCTGCTAAGAAGATAATACATCGTACTGTACAACTCTTGGTTCATAGCAACGTGTTCTGAAAAGCATGGTTCTGTAATCTACAGTTGTGTCTTATTTGAAAATAATTAAACAATAAGAAAAAAGGTCAGAGCAGGAAAATTGGAACACACAATATTTACAACAGGTATACAAGCCTTTATATTTTTCAAACATTTTATTCCAGACCTTTTGTATTTTATTAAATTAGGAAATAAAATTCTTCTATTTTCTTGCATTCTTTAAGCTTGTTTATAAATTCTATGCATTCTGAGACATTCAACATTTAAGTACCTTTAAATAAGTTTCAATTTAAATTTAAAACAGTCTGTTTGGGCTAGGTTCCTAAAAGTGTTCAGGTACCTAAGGAAGCAAATAGGCACACAAATATTTTATGAAAATATCACTAGATACTAGTCTGCATCTTTAGGGTCCTGAATTCCATTAAAATTCCATTAAAATTCTGGTCCTTTGTCTAAACTAATCTGAACAGTTAGCATAATCTGTGCATCTGTAATATGTCTAGCATTGGTAGGACAGGTCCTTGTGCTTTTCTGAAAATTGAGTACCACACATTTGATAGTCTGTAAATAATATGCAATGGTAATATGCACCATATGCAACAGAAAGATAAACATATCCCTGTTCATAAGGATTATGCCTTGTCCATCACTGTATATAGTTCTCTCATGTGGAATATACTGTTGCTTATTTTCAGGAGAAATATTTCCAAGGCATTTTGCAGACGTGGTTAGGAGGGAAAGCCCATGCCTTCTTTCCCCTTTCTCTTTGGATTGGATTCTCATTTATAAATAGGCCTCTTTCGTATTTAAAATGGCTTTAAAGTGGCTATAAGACATACTCACTTTTAAGACCCCTTTATGCTGCCAGAGGGTAGAATATACAAGGGTGTTAGTGTACACAAGAATAATGTTCTCTGTGCCATTTCTAGATATTTTACTGTTAATAAGTGGGCAGACCTCAGCCATATCACAGAGGAATATTTTAGCTACAGATCTACTTACTGTCCTTCTTACTTCCAATCTCAGTTTAACATCGACTTTCAGGAGATTTATCATATGCCTTCCTATCTGACAATAGAACATAGAGCTTCAGAAGATAAAGTATTTGGAATTTTAAAAACTTAGTTAAATAAGGCAAGGCCTGCAAAATAAGACATCATAACATGACGTAAAAGAATTCACTTTAAAAATTCACTTCTCCAGGATAATGTTTACACAATGGCTATATCTAGATTACAGGGATTTGTCAACAGAAGGTTTTGTTGGTAGATACTTTCCAACAAAACTTCTGTTGACAGATCACGGACAAATTGATAAGTGGATCACAAGACAGATCTGCTCTGTTGACAGAGGGCAGCTGGACTGCCTGAACGCTGTCTTAACAAAATGGCCAACTAGTAGCACAGCAGGAAGGGCTGCCGGATGTCCAGAAACCCTGCCTATCGACAGAGGGCCCCTTTAGAATGTCCAGACCGGCTTTCCAGACAGAAATCCATTGACAGAGGTGTTATGCCTCATGAAGAGCGAGACAAGATTGTTGAGAAAAGTGGTGTATTCTGTCGACTTACTGTTGACAGAACACCTGCAGAATCTGGACACTCCCCAGGTTTTGTCAACAAAAATTTCTAGTGTAGACATAACCATTGTAGATGATTTCAGGGTTACTACTGATTGACTACTGTGGCTAGAAAAGTGTAATTTAAAACAATAGAGTACCAAATCATTTTATTTTAACACTTACAAAATATCTACTTTAGAGAAACAAGCTGTTCTAGGACAGCTCTTCATAATTGTTTCTCTTACTGCCAGCTCAGGGCTGTCTCTTCCATTTATTTAGTGGTTCTATATCTTAACTGAGGGGTCACCATGATCAGAATAATCACTTATATTATATTAACCATGGCTATTTAATTTTTAAAGAAAGTAAAAAAAGAAAACAGGAAACAACACAAATGACAGGACACAAATTACAATCTGCTTATTTCCAGCGCACTGGTTTCCATATGTGTGTCTGTGGAGACATTTTATCAGAGAGTACACTGTTGACAGTGGGCTGCAACTGGGGTGTTCTTTGATTGGCAAATTAAACCTGAAACACATTGTTTCCAAAATTAATTGTGAGCCCAGCTTAGTATCTCACAGCTATTTAAACTGATTATAAATGGGCAAAAGGATTTGTTTAAGGGCCAGGAGATCCTTTGGTTGTTAAGACGTAATCAGACAGTTTATATTGGGAAACCACATAATCTCATCTAAATCCTATGAAATTAGGCTCTCCTTCAATCAATTACTCAGAAGGAGCCATTTGAGAAACTGAGTTACGACAGGCCAAATACAAATACTAAGAATTTTAAATCCAATTAAATCTCATTCTTTCTGGCTGTGTCTACACTTGAGAGTGTTGTTGATGGAAGGGACCTTCTGTTGACATAAATCAGGGAGCATCTACACACATAAAGCGTTCTGTCAACAAAGTCTCGACAGAACTCTGCATGTATCTTGACAGTGTTATCCCTGGAAAATGTGAGGAATAACACTTCTGTTCACAGAGTTCTGTCCTCAGAAGTGCATAAGAATATAAGAACATAAGAACGGCCATACTGGGTCAGACCAAAGGTCCATCCAGCCCAGCATCCTGTCTGCAGACAGTGGCCAGTGCCAGGTGCCCCAGAGGAGGTGAACCGAAGACAACGATCAAGCGATTTGTCTCCTGCCATCTGTTTCCAGCCTTTGACTGAAGGCTAGGGGCACCATACTTTACCCTTGGCTAATAGCCATTTGTGGACCTAACCTCCAAAAATTTATCAAGCTCTTTTTTAAACTCTGTTAGAATGCTGACCTTCACAGCCTCCTCTGGCAATAAGTTCCACAGGTTGACTGTGCACTGTGTGAAGAAAAAAATTCTTTTATTAGTTTTGAACTTACTACCCATTAATTTTATTTGGTGTCCTCTAGTTCTTATATTATGGGAACAAGTAAATAACTTTTCAATATTCACTTTCTCCACACCATTCATGATTTTATATACTTCTACCATATTGCCCCTCAATCTCTTTTCCAAACTGAAAAGCCCCAGTCTCTCTAGCCTCTCCTCATATGGGACCCTTTCCAAACCCTTAATCATTTTAGTTGCCCTTTTCTGAACTTTTTCTAATGCCAGTATATCTTTTTTGAGGTGAGGAGACCACATCTGCATGCAGTACTCAAGATGTGGGCGTAGCATAGTTTTATATAGGGGAAGTATGGTATTCTTCATCTTATTCTCTATCCCTTTTTTAATAATTCCTAGCATCCTATTTGCTTTACTGACTGCTGCTGCACAATGCGTGGATGTTTTCAGAGAACTATCCACTATAATTCCAAAATCCCTTTCCTGATCTGTTGTATCTAAATTTATCCCCATCACATTGTATGTATAATTGGGGTTATTTTTCCCAATATGCATTACCTTACACTTACCCACATTAAATTTCATTTGCCATTTTGCTGCCCAACCACTCGGTTTCCTGAGATCTTTTTGAAGTACTTCACAATCTACTTTGGTTTTGACTATCCTGAACAGTTTGGTATCATCTGCAAACTTTGCCACCTCACTGCTTACCCCTTTCTCTAGATCATTGATGAACAAGTTGAACAGGATTGGTCCCAGGACTGACCCTTGGGGAACACCACTAGTTACCCCCCTCTATTGTGAAAATTTACCATTTATTCCAACCCTTTGTTTCCTGTCTTTTGACCAGTTTCCAATCCATGAAAGGATCTTTCCTGCTATCCCATGACCACCTAATTTACATGAGAGCCTTTGGTGAGAGACCTTGTCAAAGGCTTTCTGGAAATCTAAGTATATTATGTCCACTGGCTTGCCCTGTCTGCATGTTTGTTAACCACTTCAAAGAACTCTAATAGATTAGTAAGACACGACTTCCCTCTACAGAAACCATTCTGACTTTTGCCCAACAAATCATGTTCCTCTACTTGTCTGTCAATTTTATTCTTTACTATTGTTTCTACTAATTTGCCCGGTACTGACGTTAGACTTACCGGTCTGTAATTGCCAGGGTCTCCTCTAGAGCCCTTTTTAAATATTGATGTTATATTAGCTGTCTTCCAGTCATTGCGTACGAAAGCTGATTTAAAGGATAGGTTACAAACCACCATTAATAGCTCTGCAATTTAACATTTGAGTTCTTTCAGAACCCTTGGGTGAATGCCATCTGGTCCTGGAGACTTGTTACTGTTTAGCTTATCAATTAGTTCCAAAACCTCTTCTACTGACACTTCAATTTGGGACAGTTCCTCAGATTTGTCACCTACAAAGGACGGCTCAGGTTTGGGAACCTCTGTAATATCCTCAGCCGTGAAGACTGAAGCAAAGAAATCATTAGTTTCTCTGAAATGGTATTATCTTCCTTGATTGCTCCTTTTATATCTCTATCGTCCAGGGGTCCCACTGCTTTTTTAGCGGGCTTCCTGCTTCTAATGTACTTAAAAAACATTTTACTATTGTTTTTTGAATTTATGGCTAAGTGATCCTCAAAATCTTTTTGGCTTTTCTTATTACATTTTTACACTTAATTTGGCAGTGTTTATGTTCCTTTCTATTTTCCTCACTAGGATTTGACTTCCATTTTTTAAAGGATGCCTTTTTATCTCTCACTGCCTCTTTTACATGGTTGTTAAGCTACGGTGGCTCTTTTTTACATCTCTTACTGTGTTTTTTAATTTGGGGTATACATTTAAGCGTAGACACTTCTGTCAACAGAAAGGGCTTCCGGTTCACCAGGCAGCCCTGTTTGCACAGCTTCCAGTCAGCCATTCTGTCAACAGACTGCAGGGAAGTCTGGCTGCTCTCTGGCTACAGAGTGGATTGCTGACTGTCGACAGATGTTTCTGGTGTAGATGCAGCCTCTCAATTTAACAGCGTTTAGCCCCTGGCTTGTCTTCAGGACTGACTTGTCTAATTGTTTGGTGATTTGCAGAAGAAAATGTTAGTGTTGTAAATGATAACAATATTTCTATATCTCAGTAAAATCATAACTAAAGGGAGACATATAACCCCCTAGCAGTGTCAAGGTGAACTTCCACTCACGAATTCATGTTGAAGTTTTGGGGAGATTTTCTTTGTGCTGGTTTCCTCTTGAGTGTTCTCTGGGGTATTTTGCTTGTAAAGACTGACAGGATAAATTCTGATGTATTTGCTTTATGCCAAGTAGCAGAAGATGCAAGTATGAGAGGGATGCTCACTTCAGAATTTTTATTTGTATTCCGCTTCCTATGTCCTTGAAATTATAGGAAAATTTATCTTTTTTGAGGTTTTTTAGTTTTAATTTGTCTGCTGTCATTCTTTAATTGGCTCAATTTTTTCATAGATTGTCCTAGGGATCCTCTTTATCTTATGAGCACTTAGCTTGTTAATATATCTATACATATTATAATTCTGTCTTGATGGTAATATTTCCTTGTTTCTTGGTGGAAAATTCTTAGCATATCTTTAAATGTGATTTTAATTCTTTCTTTTTGGGTAAATTTCTAAACCATTTCTTTAGAACTGTTAGAATTCAATGAGATATGAAATTCTGAAATACTACTTTAGAGAAAGTAAGTTTGCATAGTTTTCAAAAGTCTTTTTGAAAAATTCAGTAAGCCTAAATGTATGTTTAGTGTAAATAGCTATTAAAGAAGTTGATTTTTTATATCAGTTTTGGAGCAATAATTCTCTTCTTGTCTTCCTCAGTTAGATGAGGGAACAGCTTGAGCATTACCATTAATTGATTGTGTATTAATGTAAATATTCTGTACATAGATAATTTCTTATATTAGTAATTAGTTCATCAGGATTATTAAATTTCAGTATTGGTACATAAAGTATTTTATCATTTACATGGCAACGATAATATGCAATTACTTTAGACACTTTGCATTTAGTTAAAATACTTACAAATATGCCATTCAAAACGATTTGCCCTTTCAACATTTAAGAAGTAAGCAAAGGTCTAAAACATTTCCAAATAGACATGTTTTTCTGAGATGCTCTTCTGAATGAAGTTAGTTATGATAAAATGAATTTCAGCAAATGTATTTCTAGAATTCATTGTGTGAGTTTATTTCAAAGGGGTGTGTGTGTGTTTGTTTTGAAATAACCTTTAGATTTACTGTGTTGATACAACCGAAGAGTCTTTATCACAAACAAGTCTTGGCTAAAACATGAATATTTTACGTGGTTTGGTTTCCTCAGACAAGGATTATATTTGTACTGAATCTGATATTTTCACAAGATGGAAGTATCATGCCCTAGATAAGATGCTCCTAATTTAGTGGCCTTTTAGACCAAATGGAGTTTACCAATCTCAGTGTACAATTTATAGGTAAAAACACCTATTAAATGTCTTACATAAATCACCAATCACAACAACACTTGAATCCATTTTTCAAAACATAAGAGAAAGTTAAAGCAAGATAAAATTTTAACAGGAGCTTTTCTGAATTTCTATAACCACTCTGTGGGGCTATTAAGCAGGGTTTTGTGGCTAGGGAAGGCTTCACTTCTTAACATTTATTTGCCAGCAGGGTTACAGAAGGCAGAGCCTATTACAGTTCCTTTGGTTAGATTGAAATCTTTCATATAATTAAAAAGATATGGATGGGAGTTACTTTTCTCCAAGCATTATATGTCTGAAAATAATGATACATATCTTATAAGTTCAGTAAAGGCATAGGCAAATGTAATGAGAAAATAAACAAATACATCATTTGTCACCCAACAATAAATTTTGCAATCAGAACTTGGAGCAGATTAAAATTCTAGATCTGAACCCCAATACCTGTAACTCAAGTACTGTACTTTCAGTGCTTCCAAAGGAATGAGACTCAGGCAGACTAGATATTTCCACTGGCAGCTTGCTCAACTCCACTGTTATTGTGCTCCCAAAGCCACTTGATTGCTCTAACGTGAGAGCTCCCTGAGCCACTGCTATTCAAGTGCACTATATACCGTAATTTGAAAGAGCCTTGATTGTACTACTTACAATCAGAAATGAGTCTGTGGCAGATCTTTCAGTGTTCGGGTCTGTTCAGATCTGAGAATTTGGTTTTACTCGTGACAAATACTCAGGTGTCAAAAAGAAAGTTAGTCTCTAGGTTTACACTTTCTCAAAGTTCAGCACTGTTTAAATCTGTGGTTTTGTTTCAATGCCATTTTTACTACCAATGCCACTTGACTATACAGCTAACCCTTATCCTATAGTACTTGACTGCACTACTTACGGTGCTCCCAGCACTCCTTGACTCTGCTACTAAAATACACCGGATGATACTGCCACTTGCCCATCACATCTTAAAGCACCACCAGTTGACTCATTACTGGATGCCTGGAGGCAAACTGAAGTGTTCTACTGTCCCCAAAAATTGGCAAAGACAGAACGGGCATAATAAATAGAACCTGAGTGTTATTTTTTTCCTATTCCATCTGAAACATCTAGTGCATGGCTTTAGAATGGGTTGTAAATTCCCTTGAATACAATCACCCATAGCTTATCAGTGATGCACATATACTGAACTTTGTTCTCTTTTCAGAACAAAAAAGGTTCCAGCAAAGCATCTCAGTTTAGCTGCTTTCCAGTTCTCATGTGCGATAGATTGTATCTTTTACAAATTATTAATGTTCCTATTACAAACTGATTTGATTTATATTTTTGCTGCTAGCTGTGGTCTAATTATTTTTGCATTAGTGGTGGTCATAATGTGTGGTCATAATGATAATTGTCCTCAATTTACACACTGACTAAGCATTTATTTTCACAGATTGAGAGATTGGGAGATTACTGATGAGAAAATGTAGAAGTTTAATATAATTAGTTCTCAGGGAAGTCTCTAATAAGGAACCATAAAAACTCAATTTTCATAGAAAGGATTATATTATATTACAAGTTTTTTTTTTCTTCTTCTAATAATAGAGAATGCTGGACCTCACTGACTCTAGATATTTTTATGACTGTAATTTTTGCAGGATCATTAGCGCCTTTTACTTTTTCTTAAGATTTTCCATCTTTCATATTTAGTAACATAAAAAGAGAGGTGGTGTGAACCATTTACTCCAGCAGTGCCTTCAGGCACCAATGAAAAAACAGCACCTCGTGCACAGATAGAAGACAATCCTTGTCCTAGAGCTTGGGTAGAATCCACTGAAGTCAGTGAGAACTTTGCTATTGACTTACAAAGCCAGTTTTTCAGTTCTAGAATGAAAGTTCTGACAAGACATCCAACCAGCAGTGGGTAAGGCACACAAATGAGAAAAGTGGAGGCAAGCAAATATAAAGGTGCCAGCTATTTTCAGCTGGGACTGGAGGCCTCATGACAGAGATGAATTTTAATTGGGATTTGGAGACAGATAAGGTGGTACTAACTCAATGCCTTGTGTTGGAGAGTTTTTGCCATGCTCTTGGTGACAGGTCTATGTGTTGTTAAAGGAAAAACTTATTTGAGGATGGTGAATACCAGAGCAAAGGAAAAAGCTGATATGTTGAACTGATAGATCAAACCAGATATGGGCAAAGCTATTCCATGAAAGTAAAGGTATGAAATAAGTAAAAACAAGAAGTTATGATGGATCTAGAGGGGAAAAAAGAATAAAATGTCCAAACCAGTTCTTGTGTAGAAATACTGATTGTTCATGCCTGTATCAGAGTCAGCATAAAGATGTAAAAACATGATTTTACCAAAAAACAAGAATTAAAATCAATTTTTTGATTTTTTTCATCTCACATGGTTTAAAATTAAATGTTTGCAATTTTATGAATGTATCTTTATTAACATTTTTATAGACATGGTTTCTGAAATTCTTCATTTACCAAAAATGTTTTGAAAAAACTTATAGTAAAAACATCATGGAAAATTTAGTTAACATGGTCAAAAAGAAAAGCCTTTTATTTATGAGGGGAAAAAAGCTTCCCATGAGAATTTTTCATCGTCTCTATTTGTGATATTTTCCTGATAGTTTCTCTTTTTATAACAAAATCTGGAATGTCTTCTTTAAAATGTACATTTTGGAATGGGAACAGCAAGCTGGCACATACTCAATTTCAACTAACCTGTATATCTTTCTGGATGCTTTCACTTCTTGCTGTCTGTCCTCTGAAGAAATACTAACTGTTACCATTATGGATTTATTAAAGTTTTGTTCAATTGAGGCGATAGCCGAGGACTGGAATTTGATTCAGTTTTTAATCAATAACTATTTCACACCAGTCAATGCAACCTATTGAGTCCCTGGACATGCTTCCTTTTGGTGGAAAGATGGTTGAAATGCTGTACCTGGATTAGTGTGCGTTTCGAAGTAGCAGCAAAGGAGAAACACTGCCCTAGAGCTGTAGCCTGTGCTTAATTTAGTTATGGTATATGGTTTAAGTTAGACATTAAGCAGCCATGGTAGTTTAGTTAACTGAGGCCTAGAAGGGTCTATGCCTATCTGTCTTTCCTGTCAGCAATAACGCAAGCGGCCTGCCTGGTAAACAGGGCATGAGGGGAAAGCCTGGGCAAGCTAACTTTCCATATGCACTGGCTAGTAATGGTGTGTCATAGCAGCCTGTGCCATCTAAAATTACCTCTCAGACATCAAAATACGCCCAAACTTTTCTTCACTTAAGGGAAATAACATAAGATCATCTGATCGATTCAGGTAAAGGAGTCTGAGTTGGAATTTCCCCTCGAATTCTTTTTCGAAAACAACAGGATGAAAGAATAAGATCATCAAAACACAGGGGTCTCAGCAAGCATTCAAGATTCGATTTGGTCAGACTCTAATTTAGTCAACATGAAGGGAAATGGTATAAAAATCCTTTGGGAGAAATAGAGGGCAGCGTAGAAGAACGCTCAACATGACGCGTGTTAAGCTGTGCTAGACGGATCTGCACCAGCGGGGTGCCTGTCACCCACAACTCTCTCTCTCTCCCTCTCTTCTTTATTATTTCCTACTCTTGCTATTTCCTAGAACTCTCTACTAACTCCTTCCTCTTCTAAACCACCACAATAACTCCTTTCTGACAGGTGGAAGTGACCTGGTCTCTGCTTCTAAAGAGCTCAAAAGGAGTCAGTGAGTATTGCATCCTGTTCACCTAGCATAGGTTTAAGCCATAAGTGCTGTTAGTAAAGCAATAGGTTTCGCATAAAGGCATTGTTAAATAAGGTCTTTTGATTATAATCTCAGTGTTAACCGCGATATATATCTATTATGGTGTGTATTGGTTAAGTGCTGCATATATACCATTGTGCTACTAAATAAAATATCATAAGTACCACTAAAGTCATTGTCTGTGTTCTGACTGGGAATCCCAAAAATTTACCTCTTGCTTCAGCCTGAGGCTCTGCCTCAGACTTCACCGTTAACTCGGGGGAGGTGCGAACCTATAATCTTCAATTTTAATTCAGTTTGGCAAGCCTGCCCAAATTTATATATCTATACATCTTGCTACCTTTCACCCAGGTCAACAAGCAGAAATACGCTCTCCTGGTTTTTGCAAGGAGGCGCGTTGTTCAGTTAAGCCTTATCTAGACTAGAGGTTTCAGTCCTGCTGTAAGTCAAGTTAACTGATTGCCCGACAAGTCGAGTTAACATGTTGGAAATTGCTAATATAAACATTCCACAATTGGTTGCTCCAAGGCAGATATTTGTTCTTTGTTTTGGCATACTGGACAATCAAGACCACAATTAACTTGTGGATTATTGTTTTTGTAAACAAGGTCAGTTGACTACAGAATATGGTTTCAATCATCATGAAGTGCAATCACTGGGGTTAATCTACAGCTCTTTGGTATGATAACATGCTTACCACAGGGGAGGAGCAGTGTTAGAATTAAATGGTTGGAGATATACCTATATCATAGAACTGGAAGGGACCTTCAGAGGTCATCAAGTCCAGTCCCCTGCACTCACAGCAGGACCTATCACCATCCCTGGCTGTTTTTTTTTGTTTTTTTTTTTTATAATTACATCGATTTGCCCCAGAGCCCTAAGTGTCCTCTTCAAGGACTGAGCTCACAAGCCTGGGTTTAGAACATGGTTTCCAAAACTGGGGGCCGTGCCCCCCGAGGGGGGCATGAAGAAGTTCCAGGGGGGTGAAGTTCCAGGTGGGGTGCAGCGCAACCCAGCTCTCCATTATTCCCCTCACCCTTTGCTTCTGGCTCTCAGCCCCTGCCATATTACATGGGTGACCCAGAGCAGCCACTATAAAAAGAAGGCAGGTATGTGCTAAGGTGAGTGAATGCAGGTTGCGGGAGGACAGGGAAAAGAGAGGAGGATGGAGTTAGATGAGAGGCTGGGGATGCCTGGCTCAGGTAAAGGGGATGGGGATGGAGTAAGAGCTGGGGGCTGGTGGTGTCTGGCTTTGTGGGAGGGGAGGGATTCGGGTGGGAAGCTCATGAGGCTTGCAGGGCTCAGGTGGCCAGTTGGCTTGCAGGACTCAAGGGGCTTGGGCGGCTGATCCTGGCATTGCAGGGCTCAGGCATCTCAGGCTGGTGTGTGGCCAGCTGGCCCCAGCAGCGTAGGGCTTGGGCAGGCAGGTGGGCAGCTGGCCTCAGGAACGTGGGACTCGGGAGGCTCAGACTGGTGGGCAGGTGGGTGGCTTGACCAGGCAGCATGAGGCTTGGGCAGCTGGCCCATGGCTGGGTTGGGTGGCTGGACCCAGCAGCTTGCGGTTGGATGGGTGGCTGGCCCCAGCAGTGCTGGCCACAGGCGGGCAGCTCTGGCCGTGAAGATCTGAGGTGGGTGGGTGGCTGGTGTGGGCAGCTCTGGCAGCTGGCACAGGGCTGAGGCAGCTGGCCTACTGGGATTGCACCAGGCCCCTGCAAGGGGCCAAAATATATTTGTGCTTATTTTTAATTGTAAATAACATTTTCCATCAAGTTTTGTGTTCATTTTAAATTACAAATTGGATTTTTTTCTTAAAAGGGGGAGTTGGATGATGGTAAAGAAGAGGTGGGTGTGGTGGGGGTTTCTCAAAAATCAAAAGGGGGGTGTGATGCTGAAAAGTTTGGGAACCACTGGTTTAGAAGGACAATGTGCAAACCACTGAGCTATCCCTACACCTGAATGTGAGTTACTGGCCAAAGTCAGAAGAATGGTGGCATAAGTTAGATTACACTAACTTTCACCTACACTCCCCTCACATGTGAAAAGTGCAGTATGGGTACTACCTCTTGCAGGGACAAACTAACTACACCAATGGGAGAAGCTCTCCTGTTGGCTTAATAGTATCTTCACCAAAGTGTGGCAACACTGTATTTATAGACATCCCGTAACCAAGAGTATGTGGTGTACATAGCAGCAATCTTATGAATCACTTACAGATTTGGCTAAGAATGTTTGTATAGTAAGCCGAGCATGGTGACAAGTCTCAGAGAGGTAGCTGTGTTAGTCGGTAGCTTCGAGAAAACAAGAAGTCTGTGGCACCTTATAGACTAACAGATGTTTTGGAGCACAAGCTTTCGTGGGCAAAGACCTGCTTCGGGTCTTTGCCCACGAAAGCTTATGCTCCAAAATACCAGTTAGTCTATAAGGTGCCACAAGACTTCTTGTTGCTCTATATAGTAAGCCCTGTGTCACATGCCCTAGGGCGTAGGGTGGGGAAATCATTGGTATGTGGAAGACTGATAGACTATGATTACATACCACTTGCTTTCACATTGAAAAGTGGGAAGGTGCAGGCCAGGAGTTGAAAGTAAATGTCTCTGTGGGAGCACTTTTTATCAGACAAATGGTAATACCCATGAGCTGGAAGTTTTAGATTCACTGATTTGTTGCCTTCAAAGGAAAAAGACAGACACACATGCACATATGGGTTTGTATTCTTAGGAAGGTGGTGATTTATCCTGTATAGTAAGAGGGATTTTTCAGCTAAATTATGTGTAAGCATGGGACTTTCTGGTATCCAGGAGTGTGAGCTTTGTGAAAACACCTTGCTGCCACAGACATTTTATTGGAAGATGGGTGGGAACTAATTTTCTCAGCCAATATTTTTGTACTCCTTCTGGTATTTGAAATATTTTTTATTTAATAGAGGCTGTCTTTTCAATATTTCCTAATTTTAATACCAATAAAATCTGTGTCTTATATAGTTCATTCCTTTTGTCAGTAAATCTCACAATACTTTATTTGGGAGGTCATGGTAATCATTCCCATTTTAGCAATAGAGAAACTGAGGCACAGAAGGGGGAAGTGATTTACCCAAGGTCAACCATTAAACCAGTGACAGGACTTGGAGTAGAATCCCAGTCTCCATTTTTTTCTGTTAGTCTATAAGGTGCCACAGGACCCTTCGTTGCTGCTACAGTCTCCATTTTGTGACTCCCGGTCCTGTGTTCTGTGTGTTAGGCCACGTTGCCTCTGATAAAAGTTTATCTGCAGGGAAAACCATAAATGTAGATTTATGAAATTCTGGATTGTTATTATTGTGACACCATAAACACAGTATTAGTATTCCACAACAGGAAGGAAAAATACAGCAGACTGCAAGGGAGTAAGTGCTTCTTTAAACACAAATAGCTGTGTTAATTAAAACATAGTTTGAGAGGTTATAACCCTTCTATCTAATTTTAATTCTACTTGATGTAGCTAAGAATGAGTTATTAATACTGATATTCTGAAAACTCCACTTAGGTCTTATGTAATCAAAGAGCTGTATTCTCTCAGAATACTCAGGAACCCCAAGCGTGAATTTGTAATGAACAAGCTGAAGGAAATGCTTCCAGCCAGGTGCTGAAAGCAATTGTTGGGGCTAATAAACAAGAACAATGAATTCACCCCTGAAATATGATCAAAGGATATAGGAGGACACAGACAAACGTAATTGTGGAACACAAAGAGGCATTGTTTAGCATGAGATGTTATCAGGAGGAAAGGGATGTCAGGAATGTGTGTATTTGAAAGAACTTCCAGAGGTAATACAAGCACACCTTGAATACACAAACAGCAAGAGCTAGTTGTAGCATTTGACAGAAAGATGTATGTTAAACAGGCCAAAACATCTACGATTTCATACATCAAAGAGGATGGGAGGGCTCTGCAAATAGGGGGACTTTCTGAGACAGTCTTCAGTGACAGAATAAGGTACATTTTGATATAAAATCCTAAAGGAGACAAAGCCCTATAGTTACTGCTGTAGTACCCAGAGGCACTGAGACCTCATACTAGGGTGAGTGAAGTCTCTGCTCTACAGCACTGATTGAGAGCTAGCTGGCTTTTAGCTCATGCAGTAGAGCACAGGGCTTTAGCTCCTATGATTGCAGCTTCAACCCCTGGTGCTGGCAACCTGGGTCTGTTAACTTTACACTATTATAAGGTAACAGGAAGGAAGTATGGTGCTGATTTCATACAGATCCTTTGCAGTAAAAAATAGTGTCTTGTCTCCATTAGGAGCTTATAGCAATGTGGTTAATGTGTGTTAGTGATCCTGGTGTAACATACAGCCTAAGGATACAGACTCCTACTCTCAGAGGTTGTGCTGAGGTACCCTTTAAGGCAGTGAGAGTAACATCATATTTGTACAGAATGCTAAAGGTCAGATTTTTTTAGTATTCTGTATCGCCAAGTTTAGAGTCGCGGAAATCTTATCTAGTCATGTATAGATTTACAGTCTTCTAGATTGGTTTTGTTTTTTTCTTTGTCTTCTCTCAGATGTCAGTGTGAGTGTTTGCCTTTTACTAACATGAACAGGTATAAAAATTTCAGACGGAAACGTGATTTCTTATTTGAAACGGAACTTTACAAAAAAAAGTGAAAATTCTAAAATGTTCTTTTTATCTTCAGATGAGATCTCTCTTTCATAGCTAGTAGATAATATCCTAAATAATACCATCTATTTACTATATATTTTTGAGAGTGTCTGTCTGTTTGATCAAGAACTCCTCCTACGCAGTAAGAGCTAGGACCACCAAAATCATTATACAGCTTCCTTTTATCATAACTTGAAGAAATGTAAGGGTTTGGCTGTGCTGATGTATCTGAAATGGTGTCGTTCCTCATAAAATCAAACAGAATCATCCCATCAAATTTGATGTAACTGACTTAGCAGTTCTCAAAACTGATATAACTGAGGGTAAGTTGAAAGAGAATGAACCAAGAAGAGCCAGAAAAATAGGATGAACCTTGAATAGGACAGTTTCTTAATAAACCTTACAGAAAAGAGAGAAAATGGAGAACTTTGGAGTAGTGCTCTTTTTGGCACAGCTAACACAGGTCTGAAAACTAGAAAAAAAATGTATTGGAAACCATATCGATCACAGCCTTTTTTGTTAAAACATAGTGAATGACAATGGCTTATAGAGATAAAGGAAAAAATGCACTTGCTGGAACTCCCATTTTAAAAAAGAACTAAAAAAAAATTAAACAGACATATTTTAACAATACCTTTTTTAAGAAATCCAAAATAAAAATTAAGTTAATAAAATAACACTGTATTTTTGAGCAAATACAATAACTTTAATAAGACATGTGCATTTTCTTTTTATTTTCCAAAAAACTCCTTAATTGAGTTACGGACCTGAGTAATACTGGATAAATCTCCTATTAATATAATAGAAATAACTTTCGCTTTTAACCTTACTATAATCCAAGGGCCTGAAAGAAATAAGAATGTGTAAGAAATAAGTACATGGCCATATCTATCTCGTAGGTAGCTAGAAAAGAACATAAGAATGGTCATACTGGATCAGACCAATGATCCACTTAGCTGAGTCCCCTTTCTCCAACATTGGCCAATTTCAGAGAATACAGTGTGAGTACAGGAAGATTGCAACTTTCGTGAATTTAACAATCATAAATTCAATAATTTGCGAGCGGCTGGGGGAGTCAATTTCACTTTCACGTGCTGGGCTTGGTGGGCGGGCAGGCAGAGCAGGCTTTCACACTGCTCTTCTCCCTGCCTGCTGGCCACGGTTATCACTGCAGGGACCCTGTGGGGTCACTGACATGGCAGCAGGGTGGAAGCAAAGGATTCCCCCCCTGCACACACACACACTGGGCCATGGACCCTGCACGCCCCAGGGCTGCAGGCTCAAGGCTTCCTCCCACTTCCCCCCATAGTGGTGAGCTTCAGCGCTGTACCCCCACCCTCCAACATTTGAGAACCACTGATATGTATAATGATGGGTTCTGAAGTAGCTCTTAGCACTCAAGAATGAGATTTTGGAAACACTATGGATAGTCATCTGGAAAGGTCAGCTCTTTATAGAGCAGTGTGTCCAAAAGGGGAGACAGAAGGTTAGGAAGAAAATATTATCATGTCTGGTCCTTTACAAATCCATGGTGCACCCACACATTAGATATTGTGTCCAGTTCTAGTCACCCAGTCTCAGAAAGGATATAGAAGAACTGGAAACGTTTCAGAAAAGGACAGCAAAAATAAGAGGCAACTAAAAAGGGCAGCAAAAAACAAAAGGACAGCAAAAAACCAAAGAGGCAACTAAAGAGGAGTATGATAAAGATCTATAAAATCATGAACAGTGCCATTAGGGAAAGTGAGTGGGTAAGTCTTATGTACCCTTCCCCACAATACAAAAACCATGATCACCTAATGAAATCAATAAGCAACAGAATTAATACAAGCAAGAGAAAATACTTCTTCACAGAACACACAATTAATTTGTGGAGCTCATTTTCACAACTTGCAAGGTGGCCATGGACCACAGCTTGAGACCCAGTGATATATGTTTATTTAGGATTTCTTCCAATGCGCATTACTTTCAATTTACTAATCTTGAAAGTCATATGCCTGTTTGTTGTTTGTTGCCAGATTTGTGAGAGACCCTTGTAACTCTGACCAGTCTGCTTTGGACTTAAGTTTGTCAATTACAAACTTTGCAACTTGACTGTTCACTTCTGTTTTCCAGGTGACTTTTGATTATGTTGAATAGCACATGTCCTAGCCCATATCCTTGGAGACCACCACTGTTTACTCTTCTTTACTGTGAAAACTGGCCCTCTATTTCCACCCATTGTTTTTTATGTTTTAACCATTTACTGATTCAAGAGAGGCCCTCCCTTCTTTTCCCAGGAATAGTTTGTATGTAGAGGTTATCTTATGTTTCATGTAACATCTAGCATCATGGTATCTAAACACTGACCATGCAAAGCAACCTGCTGCTTGAAGTAACTGCCAAAACACTAGTCTGAAATACTGAAGGTCTCACTATTCTATGCTATGTTTGTGAAGGTCATGCATGAGTGCTCACCTCTTATTACTGAGATTTTGTTTAAGATGGTGGAAATAAATAAGGAATATACATTTGCTGACTTGAACCTAAAACACAGAAATGTTTCCAGAATTGCACACTGCAATTTAAAGTGATGTTTTTCTTTTAAATATAAAGGGTTAGAGAAATGGAAAGCTTCACTAAAACTATTTCCCGATTTTTTTAAAGGTCCTTAAAATGTTTGGCAGCCTCATTCTGCTGATTGTGTTGTTCCTTCTTCTGAAAAGGAAAGCATTCACATTGTTCACTTATCAATTCAGTTGGTTTATCTTTGTAACTGGAGATACCAGGAAGCAGCAAGAAGCCTTAGGGAAGTGAAAGGAATTCACAGTAAATTTAATCAAATCAAAAGCATTTGTAAATCTGTGCATCTGCATGTTATTTTTCGTTGTGGAGCCTGCATTTTCATGGTAATTGGTGTAATGCAAAGTAATAAAACTATTTTAAAAATGCAATACTTATTGTCTGACAGATGTTGCTCTTACTTCCTGGAGAACATCTATAATGTAATTTGGATTGAGCATGCAGAGGGGAATCTCATGTAAAGTATTCATTGGAGGTCATAATTCTCTTTTGTAATTACATTTAGCGAGTGAAATCTCCACCTTCTTCCTCTGCACATTCTATTCTAGTTTTGCCTCAGAAAATGTGCAATCCAGCAACAGTCTTCAGCTGTGCAATCCTTTCCTGAAGCCTCATGCTTCTGAGTAATTTTCATCCCAGTGACTGGAAGCAATTTGTTTTCAGTAGCCTTGCTCTGTTGTAACCTGTCTGCTCTCCTTTTTCAAATCCTTCCTCATTCTGTTCTTACACTCCTGTCAATACCATGTCACCTGGGCCCTAAAAAACTCACCTCTGCTACTACACCTATCAATAAATGCTATTTATGCTGTTTGGTTTCTGCAGCAGACAGGAATAGCTGACATTCTAATTATAACGTTAGAAACCCGAAGTCTGACCCAAACTGATGGAATTTGAATACAAGGTTTGGATCTCAGTCAGGTCTTGTTGGAAGATAACCAGATCCTCTCAGACTGGGGATGGGTCAGCTCTCATCCTACAGCCCCTGGGTCTAGATGGTCAGTCCATGCCCAGCTCCTGATGAACACCACACTTCAGTATTCAGTGTATGCTGTTGCATGAGTCACGTTGCCTCTCCACTCTGCAGCACACAGAGTACATCAGAAGGTGATGGATTGCAGGAGCATGTATTCAGCTACTGGAGCATGCAGCTGTGGCTGGGCTGATCACCTGAGCAGGAAGAAGACAGCTCCCCCAGGACCAGGAGGTGGCAACTACTGCAGTACTGTTTCAGATTTGGGGGAAGGTTGAGGTTGGGTTAGAAACTGATTGGACCCACTTGATCAGTTTGGGCTTGAGTTAGCATTAGGTTTGTGTTGGGCCTAAAAATTAGAGAGGAGCAGAAATCTACAGTAAATAAGTTAAAAACTACAAAGGACTTGCCTATGCATTTAAAATATGATTGTCTCTGTCCCACTTACCTTTCATATATCATTTGCCCACCATTCCTTCAAATGACACGTGCATATCTTTATTCGAGTTCAATGATTTTAATAGGACTACATATGAATAAAATTAGCCACGTGCGTACTTGTTTGCAAGATCAATGCCTTAAACCAGTGATATTAAGACCTCCATGGTTCCAGGGCCAAATTAGTGATCAGAGTTACCCAAAAGAGGCCCAATAGTGTGAATTCATTTCTCACAGCAAAATGACTAAGCAAGTCTTATTTTATCAACTATAGTTAGTTAACAGCATAATAAAAGCATTGTGACTGGTTAGTCACCAATTCAGGTTCGGTCTACATAGCACTGTTATTTCAAAATAACAGCTGCTATTTTGAAATAACTAACTAAGCATCTACACGACATAACTAGTATTTTAAAATATTTTCAAATTAATGGCTGTCTTATTTTGAAATTGGTAAATCTCATTTCATCAGGAATGGTGCCTAATTCAGAAAAGCTATTTCAAAATATGTGCTGTTAAGACAAGCTGTCTGCACATGGGATACAGTTTGGGAAGGGGTCCCTGCATGGTGGGGCTTGCCCTCGGTTTGGTTGCCCCCCTAGGCATGGGGGATTTGGGACTGTGCAAGATACAGGTGCTGAGTTCCACACATGTGCATTGCTGGCTGTGACAGGGGCGGGGTCCCCCTCTCCAGGCCCCAGGGAACCCCAAACGCCTGCTACCTACGTGCAGGTCCCTTCATGAACTCAGGGGGAAGCCCAGCTGGAGGGATCCCAGATGGATGACCTGGAGGGGATGGTGATGATGAGGGTCCCACCACTGGAACCCTTGTCATCACTGCCAGCCTCAGCATCCTGTTCCCTTGAGTGGGGAATGGTGTCTCCTAACAGTCCTGGATCCTCCTCCAATGCCTCTGTCTACCACTCAGGGTCTGGGTGTGGCTCCATGGTGTCCATCATGTGCTCCAGTGGTGCCTCCTGCTTTAGCCCAAGGAGCCAGTCCAGTTATTAATAGCAGAAGCACAACGTGGCTGGCGTCCCGGACCAGCTGGCCACATCACAGGTGCGGCAATGTGCCTGCCACAGTTCTTTAACTTTATACTGCACCTGGCAGGGCCTGCAGCTGGGCTGTTGCCAGGCAGTGAGGCCCTTGGACAGGCAGCCATGTTCTGGTGCTGGACCCCAGTTTGTAGCAGGACCTCTTCTTCCCCCCAAAAAGCCAAGGAGGTTCTTGAGCTTGGCCTCCATCCAGAATGGGCTCCTTTTTGGGTTGGGGGGGGCTGGCTCGGCTCCTGGGACCCCTGGCTGGACTCATTGGAGATCCCTGGGTGGCACGAGGCTCCTGGCTGCTTGCCAATGGCACCTGAGGGTGGCTTTCACTGCTGCGTTGTTGGGAAGAGGGCATGCTGCAGGGAACTTGTATTCCCCTTGCTGCTAGCATGCTCTCAGCTTCCTGCCACAAGTTGTTGGGTGGCTACATCTTTACACACAGCCCACAGTGACCAGACAGCCCCTCCTGGGCCAGCCAGAGTCTCCACACTCCTGCGGGCCATCACCATAGAGGACCAGGTCTTTTGAAAGAGCAGACTGCAGAGCATCTGTGCACTTCCTACTTTGAAATTGTACTTTGAAATCTTCCTCATACAGGAGTGGAAGAAGACTTCAAAATGAAGGCCCCATTGCCTCAATTACAATTTCAAAATAGGGCATAATGTGTATGGACTCTGCGTTTTTCGAATGAGGGCCTTATTTTGAAAATAATTTTGAAATACATTGCTAGTGTAGATGTGGCCTATGTGTTTAGATGATGTATTTCAAAATAGCTAAAGGCTATTTTGAAATGCATTTTGTGTGTTGCAATGTGATTTTGAAGTAAGCTATTTCGGAATAGCTCTTCTGGAATATCTTATTTCAAAATAAGGTTGCTGTGTGGACAAATCCTCAGGCTACAGCTACACTATAGCTATAGCTTAAAATAACTTGCACAATTTGTGCAGCACAAATTGTTGCATAAGTTATTTCAAAATAGGCACCTATTTCGAATTTCCTGCTCTCTCTCTCACAATGACGGGTAACAGGAATGAAGTACCACACTTGGAATAATGCTGCTATCTAGACATAGACTCAATGTTTTAGTATCAACTATTGCAAAGAGGCAATAGAAGCCCATAAAAGAGCTAGTTGTGACTGCTACCTTATATGTGGCTTGTGAGCCGCCATTTGGACATACAGTTGTTTAAGGTACGGACTGCATGCACCTATCTGTTTGCAAAGTCTCCAGCACAAAGGAACTTCAGTCCCTGACTGGATCTCTGATTGCTACTAAAAAGTAAATACTAAATGATAATCTTCATAGGCCTGTACTTGAAATACACGAGCCGTGACACTCTCTTTTCTGCTTATCAGAAAAACAGGTATTTCTAAAATGAGGATTAAAAAAATGAAAGCCAGTGTCTGCTCATTCTATTATAGCACTTCTATCAGGCTTTCTGGGGCTAATATAAATTGGGCTTTGAACTTGATGTAATCTACCAAACTATGATCAAAATGCTTTTTCTGCTTATTTCATTGTATCATCCTTGATAAGATGTCATCCCTGAACTGAAAAGCCATATTCATTAGTAAATATTCCTGTATTTGGAAAAACTGCTTTACAGGAGATAGGGTTTAGCCACACTATAGCACAGAAAAACACCCCACACACTAACCTCTCCCCTTCCTCCTGGTAATGGCACATACATTTTTGGCTTCTGCACTATCCAGTCACATCATCTTATATCCACAAAGGCCTCTATATTCACACTTCTAATATAGATTCCCTTTTTAAATGTGCCCTCAGAGATGTATTATTCTCAGCCTTGAGAATTTCCCTATTTTCTTCTCTTTGCTGTCAGCCTGTAAGTAGTGATTTCTGATTCTGTATCATCCCTAACAGCAAGCTGTTTTAACACACAATGACATAGGGGTAAGTACACTTCCAGCAGTCCTCCTGGGGGATGATTACTTACAGGCACTTCCTTCACAGAGCCCCTCAACCCCGCAACACACAGACCTTCCAGAACTTCTGTGAGAGGAACCATGAGAAGTCAGGGTCAGTCACACTAGGCCTGGGTCACAGCCAAGATCAGGACTCAGGGCCCATTGTGGCAGGTGCTGAATGCAAACACAGCAGTGCCTTCTGCAAAGGGCTTCCCATCTAAAAACAGATGTAACCAAGTGTGGGAGGAAGGAAATACTGTTATCCTTATTTTACAGATGTGAAACTGAGACAGAAAGATGAAAGTTGTGATGCTGAAAGACTTTTGTATTTACTTATGCAAGAGAGTGAATCTCATTAAAATCAAACCAGTTTGAATTAATCTGTTTTAAACATAGGACACCAGGGCTACGTCTACACGTGAAGCCTACATCGAAATAGCTTATTTCGATGTAGCAACATCGAAATAGGCTATTTCAATGAATAACGTCTACACGTCCTCCAGGGCTGGCAACGTCGATGTTCAACTTCGACGTTGCGCGGCACCGCATCGAAATAGGCGCTGTGAGGGAACGTCTACATGCCAAAGTAGCACACATCGAAATAAGGGTGCCAGGCACAGCTGCAGACAGGGTCACAGGGCGGACTCAACAGCAAACCGCTCCCTTAAAGGGCCCCTCACAGACACAGTTGCACTAAACAACACAAAATACATAGAGCCGACAACTGGTTGCAGACCCTGTGCCTGCAGCATGGATCCCCAGCTGCTGCAGCAGCAGCCAGAAGCCCTGGGCTAAGGGCTGCTGCCCACGGTGACCATAGAGCCCTGCAGGGGCTCGAGAGAGAGTGTCTCTCAACCCCTCAGCTGATGGTCGTCATGGCGGACCCCACTATTTCGAAGTTGCGGGACGCGCAACGACTACACGGTCCCTACTTTGACTTTGAACGTCGAAGTAGGGCGCTATTCCTATCCCCTCATGGGGTTAGCGACTTTGACGTCTCGCCGCCTAAAGTCGAAGTTAGTGCTGCTACTTCGAAGTAGCGTGCACGTGTAGACACGGCTCAGAAGTGCACAGTATTCCAGATTAGGTGTCACCAGTGCCTTTTATGGTGGTATTCATATTTCCCATATCTATTGGAAACACCTTACCTCATGCAGTCTATGACTGCGTTAGTCTTTTTCATCATCACATCACACTGATGGATCTTACTCAACCTGTGATCAAACAATATACATAGATCTTTCTCCTACTGTATTGTTTCCAACTGAGAAGTCCCCACATTATAGGACAAAATTCGTGCTGGACCCTAAGTGCAGGTCATCCTTTCCCATATGCACAAAATACAGCCTCATAGGACACCCAAAAATCTGGGGCATCCCTGAGTCTTAATGTCCACCCTCCGCATCTTTCTACTCCTGGTCTGTGGCTCTACTTCCTCCAGAGAGGACCTACTTAAGTTAAAGCTGAAAAAGCCTGCCAGACCTATAAGTAGAACACTAAACCTGTGAAAGAGTCTTTGAAGTGGTAAAGAAGCCATTCAACAGGCATTTGCCAACCCTATACACATACTGTCAGTTTCTGAATTTACTTTGTTAGTCTATAGGACCTTAGTTTAAAATATGTTTTAAAACTATTTCATTAGCTTGTTGCTGAAGATTATAAAATCACACCTCTAAAAATCTTCACCTCCCACCTCCTCCCAGAATCTTGACGGAGATGAGGCACTAATTTAAAAGTAATGCATAGGGCTCCATAAATTCTAAGGATGGCCTTGTTTACACAATTAAATTTGTCCAATTTCTCCTATTCTGGGTCACAGGATGTGTAGATCTACTTATATGAGTTCACCATAGTGTTAGTTATATCTCTCAGCCATGTGCCATTGGCAAATATTATTGGTGCACACTCACTTTTTGTGTTAATGTGAGTAATAAAATCTCAAACAAGATTGGTGCCAAGACCAGTCCCTGTGAAACTCCATTAGTAGCCTCCCTTTATGTTGACAGTTCTTCTTTTAATATGATCTACTTAGTTACCCCTTTAACTACTTTTCTATCCCCATATTCTCCAATGTTACTAATAATGTCTCATGCATAACTATATAAAATGAAATGCCTTATTGAAATCAATTAGATTAGATCTAGTGCATTTCCTTTGTGTAAAAAATCAGTTGTTTTCTCAAAGAAGATCAGGTTGGTGTGGCATAAGCTATATTCTGTAAAACCATGTATTTTATCCCAATTACCGTTTACCTCTATGTCCTTAACTACTTCCTGCACTTGCTACTTTCCACTAAAATTCTAGTTTGCAATAGCGTTTGCTGCTCCTGTGCTTCTGTAGGCATCCTTCAGTCTGCATAGACTATGGATCGCGCCCTTTATAGTTTAAATTGAGAATTTCATTTACAGTGTCTACTGTGACTATGAAGACCCACACGAGAGTGACAGTCCTTGCTGCATCTCTTGCAGATGTGGTGGGTGTCGGGCAGGTCCTGAGTGTGCTTTCTGTGCGCTCGCTTCTCCTCTGCTAGCTGTCTGATCCTCATCTCGCCCTTCTGAAGGCCCTTGTGTAACCCTGCCTCCATCTGCTGTGGTCGTCTGCTAGTTCTTTCCAGTTGTCCAGCTCGATGTCTTGATGAGGTCTCTCTTGCAGACATCTTTGTAGCGCAACTGGGGGCGTCCGGGAGGTCTTTTGCCAGAGGCTAGCTCACCATACAGGATGTCTTTTGGAATCCTTCCATCATTCAGCCTGTGGACATGGCCAAGCCAGCGGAGTCAACGCTGCCTGAGGAGGGTGTGCATGGTTGGGATTCCAGCTTGCTCGAGGACAGCGGTGTTGGTCAGTCTGTCCTTCCATGATATTCCAAGGATGCGCCTGAGGCAGCGCAAGTGGAAGACGTTCAGCCTCTTTTCCTGGCGGGCATACAGGGTCCAAGTCTCGCTGCCATAAAGGAGGGTGCTGAGGATGCAGGCTCTGTAGACTTGCATTTTGGTGTGAGTGTACAGCTTGTTGTTATTCCACACTCTCTTGCTGAGTCTGGACAGAGTTGTGGCCGCTCTTCCGATCCTCCTATTTAGCTCAGTGTCCAATGACAGGGTGTCAGTGATGGTGGACCTGAGGTTAATGAACTCGTGGACGACCTCTAACGTATAGTTGTTGATGCTGATTGATGGGGATTCAGCAACATCCTGACATAAGAACATAAGAATGGCCATACTGGGTCAGACCAAAGGTCCATCCAGCCCAGCATCCCATCTGCCGACGGTGGCCAATGCCAGGTGCCCCAGAGAAGGAGAACAGATGACAATGATCAAGTGATTTATCTCCTGCCATCCATCTCCTGCCCTTGTTATGAAGGCTAGGGCACCATACTTTATCCCTGGCTAATAGCCATTTATGGACCTAACCTGCAAAAATTTATCAAGCTCTTTTTTAAACCTGAATAGAGTCCTGGCCTTCACAGCCTCCTCGGGCAAGGAGTTCCACAGGTTGACTGTGCGCTGTGTGAAGAAAAATTTGCTTTTATTAGTTTTGAACCTACTACCCATCAATTTCATTTGGTGTCCCCTAGTTCTTGTATTATGGGAAAAGGTAAATAATTTTTCTATATTCACTTTCTCCACACCATTCATGATTTTATATACCTCTATCATATCACCCCTCAATCGCCTCTTTTCCAAACTGAAAAGTCCCAGTCTCTCTAGCCTCTCCCCATATGGGACCCGTTCCAAACCCCTAATCATCTTAGTTGCCCTTTTCTGAACCTTTTTTAATGCCAATATATCTTTTTTGAGGTGAGGAGACCACATCTGCATGCAGTACTCAAGATGTGGGCGTACCATAGTTTTATATAGGGGAAGTATGATATCTTTTGTCTTATTATCGATCCCTTTTTTAATAATTCCTAACATCCTATTTGCCTTACTAACTGCCGCTGCACGCTGCGTGGATGTCTTCAGAGAACTATCCACTATAACTCCAAGATCCCTTTCCTGATCTGTCGTAGCTAAATTTGACCCCATCATGTAGTACGTGTAATTTGGGTTATTTTTTCCAACATGCATTACCTGACACTTACCCACATCAAATTTCATTTGCCATTTTGCTGCCCAATCACTCAGTTTGCTGAGATCTTTTTGTAGTTCTTCACAATCTGTTTTGGTTTTCACTGTCCTGAACAACTTGGTGTCATCTGCAAACTTTGCCACCTCACTGCTTACCTCATTTTCTAGATCATTGATGAACAAGTTGAACAGGATCGGTCCCAGGACTGACCCCTGGGGAACACCACTAGTTACCCTCCTCCATTGTGAAAATTTACCATTTATTCCCACCCTTTGTTTTCTATCTTTTAACCAATTTCCGATCCATGAAAGGATCTTTCCTCCTATCCCATGACCACCTAATTTACATAAAAGCCTTTGGTGTGGGACCGTGTCAAAGGCTTTCTGGAAATCTAGGTATATTATGTCCACTGGGTGCCCCTTGTCCGCATGTTTATTAACCCCTTCAAAGAATTCTAATAGATTAGTTAGACACGACTTCCCTCTACAGAAACCATGCTGACTTTTGCCCAACAATTCGTGCTCTTCTACGTGCCTTGCAATTTTATTCTTTACTAGTGTTTCTACTAATTTGCCTGGTACTGATGTTAAACTTATCGGTCTATAATTGCCAGGGTCTCCTCTAGAGCCTTTTTTAAATATTGGCGTTATATTGGCCATCTTCCAGTCATTTGGTACCAAAGTGGACAGAGTATGTTTGTCTTCTTTAGGCTGATGGTAAGCCCAAAGTCCTTGCATGCTTTGGAGGACTGATCCAGCAGTTTTTGAAGCTGGTCTTCTGTGTGAGACACTACAGCAGCATCGTCTGTGAACAGCATGTCTCTGATGAGGACTTCCCACACCTTAGACTTAGCTTTCAGCCTTGCAAGATTAAATAGTTTCCTATCAGATCTTGTGTGCAGCAAGATGCCCTCTGTTGAAGATCCAAAGGCATGCTTCAGGAGGAGTGCAAAGAAGATCCTGAACAATATTTTTTCCTTGAATCAATCAGTGTAACAATTACAAATTCGGAACATTAACACATGGTTTAAATCGTGATGTGAACTTTCTGAGTCACTATAGGGGCTCGTCTGCATACCTAACTCAATCTAATTCTTGATCTTCCCCCCCACCCCTCCACTCTCTGATTTGCTCACCTTGATTATCTTTTTCTGATTTGTCGTCCTTGCTTACTGTTTTTGGTTCTCTGTGTCTTAAATATTGAGTCTGTTCTGGTCTGGATATGGTCTGAAGAAGTGGGTCTGTCCCATGAAAGCTCACCTAATAAACTACTTTGCTGGTCTTTAAAGTGCTACTTGACTGCTTTTTGTTTTGATAGTGTATAGACTAGCGCGGCTTACTCTCTATTACTATGTAACAATTAAGAGTGTGGTTTTGTCTCATGTTGGGTGTTCAGCCAGATTTTTTTCTTATGATTTTTAGTGGGGGTGTGGTAATTTTGGGGGGTGTAATTGCTGTTGTGAAATAATTTTTTGAAGCAGATTTGGAGGAAAAATTCTTCTCGTTATTCATGTTAGTATAGTCTCAGGATCTGTGGCTTAGCAGAATTTCAGCACATTGGAAATCATAGGTAATTCAACCCCAATTAGGGGTTATCTTGATAATTTGTTGATGTTGGGATGGTGCATAGTGTCCGTATGATTGATTCTGGTGCCATAGTTTCTTCCAGCGGTGGTGTTTGGTTGGTTATGGAGATGTTGGTTCCACTTTTCCTTTTTGTGTGGTATGGCTGTCATCAGGTTCTTTTTGGATAGTTGTTTCGTGTTTTTGGGATGATTGCCAAGTGATTTTCCTGATGGTTTTCTTCCAGTGTGTGGAAGCATGTGATGAGTTCTTTTTTCAGGTGAATTCCTAGATAATTACCCTCTGCGCTGGTGCGCAACAGAGGAGAATGGGAATTCATTTTCCTTTCTGGTTGCTAAAACTTGAAACCAGCCAACTTAAAAAGAATTTTTTTTTCTCTTTCTTTCTTTGTCCTCCCGGAGTGTAAAAAGAAATTGTTTTTGTGAAAATAAACAGCATGGAGCTACAACACTTTCCTAGTCCCAAGCATTTTCTCAGACTGACATCCCTGCCCACCAAGGTGTACAACACAGTTCTTGCATGTTAGAGACCCCCTAAGATCACTATGTTTGGCTACGTTAATGAGTTCCATGTAGACCAGAATACTCTGACTATGCAGACAACATTTTCTTCTTAAGAAGAAAAGCGAAGTTTCCTTTCAAAGGAGTGAGTACATTCATAAGCAGAGTGTTAACTTTTGCAGCTCAACAGACTCTGTTTTTCAGCTTGCACAGCTGTCAGTATCTGTATGTATTTTTCTGTAGGCCCTTGAATACCTTGGTCATACATTAGTGTTTTGATTTATGTTAATGAAGACAATAATTGGGTTATGATGAAAGAGCAACAGAAAAACTGTGAAGGAAGGAAATGAGAAAGAGGAAGCAAAGTAAGAGTCTGATCCAAATCATGTTAAAGACCATGGAAGTCTTTCCAATGACTTCAGTGGTGTTTGGATCAGATCCAAATAGAGTGAAGAGCAAATGATGCTCATCAGCAGTTGTTTCTGCAGTGTTGCTGTAACCAGATGTGTATCCCAGGCTTTCTCCATGGAGCATATCCTGTGGTAATTGGCCACGTTATCTTGAATGGCCTTTTGAAACGTGTACCACTTTAAAGACTAACAAAATGATTTATTCGGTGATGAGCTTTCATGGGACAGACCCATGTCATCAGATCAATCTAATTTCCAATACAGATTGATCTAATGAAGTGGGTTTGTCCCCCGAAAGCTCATCACTGAATAAATCATTTTGTTAGTCTTTAAAGTGCTACATATCTTCTGTTTTGTTTTGCTGGAGTACAGACTAACATGGCTACCTCTCTGACTTTTGGAACATGTTAACTCTTTATGTTTAACAGTCAATTCCATCTTGTACTTAGCTTTGACAATTTGATTACCTTTCTCAGAACTGAAGAAGAGTTCTGAGTTGTTCAAACCCTGGTCTTTTTCATCAACACAAGTATATCCAGTAAAATACATTACCTCACCCATCTTATCTCCAACAATTGTTTGACAGAATGTTAACCATATCATTCACAAAAGTTTAGTCTTTGACAACCATAATTTTCATATGCAGTCTGGAACACATCAAGGTACTAAAATGATATGTTCATATCTATTTCATTGAATTGCAAGTATCTCTGCCATTATTAGCTTTCTGCTTTGCCTCTGTTCCCATTTTATTAGCCCCAGGATCTCTTTTGAGGCTTTGCTCTAGGACATTACCACAGTAAATACAATTAACTTATGTTAGGACGTTCGGGTTGTTAAAAGCTATTGGTGGTAAGTTCAATGGTCACAATTTTAAGCAGAAAAAAAGACTAAATGTAGAAAAGTCATCAGTTTATACATTTCCCTTTGATTGATTCACATCATTTGATTGATTGGCATCCTATTTACATTTGGCTGACAAGGTGACAGCATATAGCCTCTGGCAAGGAGAACAGAGGAGCAACAGTTCTCTGTCCTGAAAGCCAAATGCTTTACTAAACTAACTGCTTTCCAAGATTATTATTACCAATCACCTTGAGCCTCTTTTTAAATTGGAATAAAAAACATTCATGCCAGAATGATGCAGTAACAGAACCATCCCATAAGGATAGTTCCCACCAACTTAGCATTGATGATTTATTTTGAAATACATTCAGCATTAGTTCTTCTGTCATTTAGATATTTATAGGACAGCATTTCTCCTAAGAAATCAATCTGTCACTTTGCACTGATCTTGGCAAAATACAAATGGACTAACAAAATAAAACATGCAGCCCATTTGTATTTTACAGCAGTGTTTCTTAAACCGTGTTCCGTGGAACACTGGTGTTCCATGAGCACCTCTCAGGTGCCATGAGTGTTAGGAAAAATACACTAATGGTACTCATTTTCTGTTATTAAAACCAGAAACAATGTTACTTCTTCATTGCTATGAAACCTAATTAAATTATTTCATTTTGATTTTGCTGCACATGTCATACATTTTGTTTGTTTGTTTGTTTGTTTGCTTCATGGTCTAACAATTTTTTTGAAGAAAATTTTCATAGGTGTTCCACATAAAATACTATTGTTTGGTGTTCTGTGGTTTCAAAAAGTTTAAAAAATGCTGTTTTACAGACACGTAGGGGCACAGGGTACTCTTCATTTCTTTCCCACTCCCTCCAGCCTCCATTTGTAAGTAATCTCTCAATACATAGGGAGATAAGCACTGGATACATATTCATCTAAATTAAAGCTGTTTCTTCTTCCTTTTTCATTTTTTTTTCTGGACCATCTTCATTTCTCTTTTAATCCCTTTTCATTTCATTTGGCTGCTGTAACAATAGTTTCCAGCCTCTGGAAAAGAAAACAGATGAGTAAAATTCTTTGTCTTGGAAGCTGAGTACACCTTCCAATGACATGCCTTCCAAAATTCCAGTTCCCATGAGTTCTGAACTTGCTCTTTAATTGGAAACTGAGCAGCCATGCCAATACAACTCGTTGCCAGAATTGCTCAGTCAGGCTGGTTTATACTGATTTCTTTTTAAATGTGTTCAAGGTTGTTTCCTCTGTTTTCTGTCAGTTAGCTAGACTGTTACAGGTTTTGATTCTCCATCATCTCTAATATGCATTCTATGAACATAGTATCAAGCAGCTAGTGTGCTGAGGTCCTGAAACTGACGATACAGGATCAATGTCTCAGGGGCTCAACTCTGAATCTTAGTAATTTAATTAAATTCCTTGAATGCTGGATTTAACCAGAACATTGATTCTGTATTGCCAGCACGTTCCATGTACAAGGCATCCCATATGTAGAACCTGAGTACAGCTGCCTTGTCAGTGTACAATTAAAGGAAAAGACTAGATTCTGAGCTGAGGGGAAGGATAATCAAGTGATGAACCTGCTGAGTATATTACCAAAAAAAATCCATTCAAGAGGTTACTCTGTTGCAGATGAAAGTACATGGGGACTCTGCGTGCAAAATTGGGGTTCAGTTTAAAAGATAGATACATAGTTATACTGGATTGGGCTTTAAAGCTCTTGCTGAATGAACTTGCTGGAAGAGTTTTAAATTCCCTCTGGATTCATTTAGCTTGTTTGATTCACTTAGATGAGGGAGCTTAATATTTCGTTACCACTCTGCCCTATGGGAAGAACAAGATGCTTTTTTATTTTTTAGTGTGTAACACTTCATGAGATCCATAGCAATAGTTAGTAAGAGCTGATGTCAGTTGCAATTGACAGGACTGTTTTGTTTTTCCAAGAGGTAGTAGCCGATTCACATTTCCAGGGCTAGTAGTTACTTACTGTCTGTGATAACAGACTTTCATTCTTCATAAATACATAGAGACAAAAGAGAACCATTGTTTTGTTAATCACTTAAAAAGAATGCATTAGGACAGCCTGTAGTTCCCATTCCAAGCAGGTCTGGCATAAGGGGCTAGGGTAGGAGCTAGACAGGAGTCTCAACCAGATGCTTTATGGCACACTGAGCCTCTCAGATATAAATGCCACAAGTGGACAGGAAATGGTTCTTTTCTATGAAAATTTTCAATATTTTGGAAATATTTTCTAGTCCAAAACAGGTAAGAAACTTCAAATTTCAAACAAACTGAACAAAAAAGTAAGTCAGGTCAAAATATTTAATTTAGATTTTTGACCATATATTTAAATTATACTAGAATGGCCTTAAACTTTAAAATAAAGTCACCTGGAATTTCAAAATACAATTGATTAGTCTTGCGAATGTCAAAATGAGGCCCTTTGAAAATTTCAAAACCTTTCCCCTCTCAAAATGATTGATGCATATGAATAAAGCAGCCTTTTCCTGCAAAAGGTATCAATTTTGATGAGATGACATTTTGCTACAAAATTTCCCATACCAGCTCAAGTAATAGTCTTTATGTTGTTGGTTGCTGCCTCCACCAAATTTATTGCTGCTGAATCCATTGTAGTTGTAAATCCAAAGGTCTTACTTTCACTCCACCCTACCCCCAAATATGCATCCTTCCTTAGGAAATTGTTTTCGTGCTATACATTGCATGGCATGTTCCTCAAATCCAGTTAGACTGTAAGGCCGTTTCTACACAGGCCACTTTCTTTGAAAGTGGCATGGTAATACAGGGCCTGAAATATGCTAATGAGGTGCAGATGCAAATTCCCCACGCCTCATTAGCATACGGTCATGAGATTTGGAGTCGAGAAGACCCTTCTTCTGGACTCCAAAATGCCGTGTGGAAGTGTGGCCCCAGGGGAGCTTCTGGAAGGAATTTTTGGGAAGAAGGGGCCTCCAGAAGAAGGACTTCCTTCTGGAAGACCCCCCAGGGGTCGTTCTTTTAAACAGCATTTTGGAGTCCGGAAGACCGTTCTTCCGGACTCCAAGTCACGTCACCGTATTCTAATGAGGCATGGGGAATTTGCATCCATGCCTCATTAGCATATTTTGGGCTGTGTATTACCATGCTACTTTTGAAGAAAGTGGCCTGTGCAGAAATGGCCTTAGTGTATCAGGCCACGAATTTCCTCTAAATCATAGAATCATAGGGTTGGAAGAGACCTCAGAAGGTCATCAAGTCTAACCCACTGCTCAAAGCAGGACCAATCCCAACTAAATCATCCCAGTTATGGCTTTGTCAAGCCATGACTTAGGCAACCTCTGGAGATGGAGATTCCACCACCTCTTTGTATTCCAGTGTTTCAACACCTTCCTAGTGAAATAGTTCTTCCTAATATGCAACCTACACCTCCCCTGCTGCAACTTGAGAACATTGCTCCTCATCGTACATTCTGTTACCACTGAAAACACCTTTTCTCCGTCTTCTTTGTGATTCCACCTCAGGCAGTTGAAGGCTGGTATCAAATGCCCTTCGCTCTTTTCTTCTGTAGACTAAGTAAGCCTAAATCCCTCAGCTTCTCCTCACAAATCGTGTGCTTCATCTCCCCTAATCATTTCTGTTGCCATCCACTGAACTCTTTCCCATGTGTTCACATCCTTTTTGTAATGGGGCCCCAGAACTGGACACAATATTCTAGATGTGGCCTCACCAGTGATGAACAAATGGGAATAATTCCTTACCAAGACCTGCTGGCAATGATGCTTCTAACATAGCCTAATATGCCATTAGCCTTCTTGTTACAAGGATACATTGTTGACTCATGCCCACCTTCTCATCCACTGTAATGACTAGGTGCTTTTTTTCAGAATTGCTGCTTAGCCGATCAGTCCCCAGCCTGCAGCAGTGTTTGGGATTCTCATGGCCTGAGTGCAGAACTTTGCACTTATCCTTGTTAAACTTCATCAGAGTTCTTTTGGCTCAGTCTTCCAGTTTGTTTCTTATTGGTTGCCTGTGCAATATCTAGAAGATGAAACCCTAATTTAGGCATCATTGCTTGTGGTGGGGAGGCAAATAATAATAATTAAAACTAATAATTAATAACAATCACCTCTCAAATAATTGCATGACTTTTCTCTGGACAGGGCATTATGTGCTAATGGAGGAAAGGACAGGGTTTGCCCCTCTATGATAGTGAATCTCAGAGGCCAGGTGCATGGATTGGGATTTTTCGGGCTATTGCTAATGTGTAAACTTGTAAATGTTACAGTTCAGGCTAGAGAACAGGCTCTGGCACCTCAGATGGTGTGTATCTTTAGATGTGGACTCTGACACTTGCTGCCATGGGCTTGATTTTTTTTTTTTGGCTTTTTTAGTGTAAGTATACCCTGTGGCCACATCTACATGAGAATCCTCTGTTGACAGAAGTCACTGTTGGAAGGGATTTCCAAGCAAAACTTCAGTTGACAGATTGCGTCTACACATAAAACCAGATCAAAAGAGTAATCCACTTTGTCAACAGAGAGCAGCTAGACTGATCAGCCCTCTCTCAACGGAATGGGTGACTGGAAGCGCTGCAAACAGGGCTGCCCCGTGAACTGGAAGCCCTGTCTGTTGACAAAAGGGCCCTGGAGCATCTACGCAGCTGTTTAGTCAATAGAACATTGTCGTGAGAGGGGTTATACCTGCATGGAGAGAAGTATAAAGTTGTTAGCAGATGTGCTGAGTTTTCTTGACAAACTGTCAACAAAGTGTATTTTGCATGTAGACACTCCATGATTTTTCCTAACAAAAGCCCAATTTTTCTGGGAAAAGCCACTCATGTGGATGTGGCCTATGCGTACCTTACATCTCAGAGATTCCATAGCTTCAAACACAATGTTTATTTATTTCCTTTGCATTACTAAGAATGAACTCTTGCATTTGTTACTCCTTTTTATTCACACCTTCATTAAGCAAAATTCCTATAGTCTCTTATTGATACGTTTGACTAAGGTCAAGCAGTCCTATAGTATCTTAAAGACTAACAAATTTATTCAAATGTTTCAAAGCTCATTACTTAATAAATAAATGTATTAGTCCTTAAGGTGCTACAGGACTGCTTGGCTTTTGTGAAGCTACAGACTAACATGGCTACCCCCTGAGACTATTTGACTAAGGTGTGAGCAAAATACTGACTACAGATGTCAAGGCTTTTAGTTCTAGGGCTTGAACATCTCTTTTTGATCTTCAAAGTCTCCACACAAAGCATGTGGAAATTAAATTGTGGAGAGTAATAATGCATTGAATACCAGTATTTACTTTGATACAAACTACAGCAGTAACACAAGAAAAAATGCTAATTTTAAAGAATGCGAAGGTTTGCTCGAGAAGACTTGATCATTTAAGTTACATAGGTCAGTGCTACATAATCATTCATCAGAGGGGTAGCTGTGTTAGTCTGTATCTGCAAAAACAATGAGAAGTCCTGTGGCACATTATAGACTAAGATTTTTGGAGCATAAGCTTTTGTGGGCCAAGACTCACTTAATCAGATACAACAAAATTTTATGCCCCAAATAATCTGTTAGTCTATAATCATTCATGTTCGTAATTGATTTATTACACAATACAACCCCAGGGCCCACTCAAGATCAGGACTTTGTTGTGCAATCATGCAAGTAAGTACAGACCTGAACTGAACAGAAAAAGCAGCAAAAGGCTGAGCTGAAAGTAATACAACCAACAAGCAAGATGAAACTAATTGTATAATTTTTGTACACATATAAACAATCTTTCATTTCTAAACTTGTCAACATTCAATTTTTATTTTTCCATCATTTCAATGAATAACACTGAGGTTTATTTTTCAGCATTATTTTTAGATTTTTGTTGATTTAAATTTGCATAGTTGTGGGAATTCATGAGGGTGTAAGACAATTGTTTAGTGCAATTGAAAAAGTTAAAACACAGATTGTTAACATCACATGTCAAAACACACAAAGTCAATATCCTTACATCATACTGTGTAAAGTCTCAAGCAGCATTTATTGTTTTGCCTTGCAGGACATTTTGAATGATCTATGGAAAAATAAAATCATTGGTCTCCTATGCAGGGAGAAATGGTTTGCTTACTGATAAAAATCTAATCTTTGTAATGTCTGAGGCACACAAGCATGTCAAGGTTATGTTTACACGACAAGTACAATATCAGGATACTGCAGTATCCTGAAACAGCTGCTGGCATCTATGCAGTATGCCCATTGCCTTGAAACAGTTTATGTAATAATGGGTGTGCTATTCTGGCATCCCTGTACACATCAGCACAGGAGGAGTACAGGGCTGCCTTGAAATAGGGCTTTATTTCAGCATGTGGTGCCATTTAGACAGCTCCACATGCTGAAATAGCCTATTTCAAAATCTACTCCAAATAAGCTACACAACTTGTGTAGCACAAATTGTGTAGCTTATTTTGAATTTAGCTTGCCATGTAGACATAGCCCAACTGACCTGACAAAAAATCTCAGTTTAAAATTCTGGCATCAGTACTAGGGTTGGGGAGGTGAGGAGGGAATGATAACAAAGTGTTCTTTCCCCAACAAAACTGAAATATTTACTACTTTTAAAAAGTTCTACGTGCTTCTATAGCAGAGGAGAAGAATCATCATTTCAGTCAACATTTTTACTCCATTTTTCAGGTCAAGTTTTGAAGAAAATATTGAAAATGCCAACCAGCTTTAGTAATATTCTTTGAAAAGGAAAGAGCAATTTATTTCAGGCCTTATCTCATCCATTATATTCTGGAAAATCTCTCATTGAGCTCAGGAGTAATGAATAATAATGGTTGCATCCTGCACTTCTTAATCCAGAATTCATTCCATTTCCTTCAATCTTGAAGTCCTAGGGACTTCCATGGGACACATGAAAGAGAAGAAATACAGTCCAGGCAATATAGTCTTAGACTCCAGAGAGCCAGCTTTCTTTCCTGTCACCCAAATAGCTGTGTGACCTTAGGCAAATAACTTCAGCCCTGGTTATCACAGGCATTTAACTTTAGGCACTTAACTTCCACTGATTTCAAGGAGCAATTTTGAGGGTCTTGGTCTTCCTGTCTCTGGGCTTCGCTTTCCCCATCCACTCTTTATCTGCAGATTGTCAGTTCTTTGGCACAGGGACTGTCTGTGTACGTATTGCTCCCAGCACAGTGTACTCAAATCTCATTTGGGGCCTCTCAGCATTACTGGAATTCATGTAACAATCCTAATGAGTTTAGCCTGAGTAAAGAATACTGGGTCAGTACTCTGTTATACGTGTGCAGTGACTACTCATTATACAAAGATGAATTATATTACATATGTTTGTGACATAGTCTGTTGTCCTCTGTGGTGGAAGCAGAGGATCATCCAATTAATTTGTTCATAACAAACAAGCAGGTTTTAAAATCGGGTCTTAGAATGGAAAACAATGGAATGCCCTTCTTTGGCTTTCTCCCTTGCCTCAAGGCATGTTTATTGTGCTCACAGGAAAGAATACTAAATGCCTAAGCATAAAGCCACCTGTGTGAAAAATCTTCCACCTCTTTTGAATATAAACAGATTAGACTTTTGGTGGAAAACATTGTACATTCTTCCAAAGGATGAAACTGTTATGAAACTTTAAGGATTTATCCATAAAATATGTAATTTAGAAGGATAACAGTGAATGTAAAGGAGTGGTATTGTAATGTATGACATTAGGGTCATTGACCAATTAAAGAGACACCAGTGTATTGAACCAAAATAGCCTTAAGCCAGCCCAAGCGTATCAGATTATAGGTTAGCTGTCTACTGCTTTAGAGGTAGGCTGTAATTCTCTCTCCTCAAATTATGTGACTAGAGGCAACACTAAAATGCTGAGTAAAGGACCAGTTATGCTTCTTAGGAGTCTGAATTTTGATAAAAAAGGAGGAGGTAAAGAGCATAGTGGTGCCTTGGGCTAGCATGCCATTGAGCAAGGATCTTGCCTTCTCAGCAAGGAGCCATGCAGTGGTGTGTTTTTCAGTTCTTGATAGGATACCTGTCTCTGAAGAAATGGGATGGGCCTGAACACATGGACTCATTTGTCACAGAACACATATTTTATGCGATTCAAGTAGGAAGTCTGCCAACACCCATGCTATTTAAATCATAGGCTCTCACTGATGCCAAGTCGTACCAGTCTGGGTTCTAAGTATCTACTCTCATTAACATCAATTGAAAACCCTTGCAATCTAAGGGGTCTGATAATTAAAGCCTTGCTTTCTTTGTTCACCCCCCACTGACGTATACATTGTTTATCATGCATCTCAGTGTAGTGTAAGACATGCCACTCATACATTTTTGGTTGGGATCGTGTTATGAGTTTGCTGGTACTTTTGGGTACTTTTGGGCACAAAGGCTCTGACAATTGCAGCTGTCTAAGAAAGTCCTGGAAAGCTATTTCCTTCCACATTATAGCCGTGTCTACACGTGCACGCTACTTCAAAGTAGCGGCACTAACTTCAAAATAGCGCCCGTCATGGCTACATGTGTTGGACGCTATTTCGATGTTAACGCGGCGGCGAGATGTCGAAGCCGCTAACCCCATGAGGGGATGTGAATAGCGCCCTACTTCGAAGTTGAACATGGCATGTGTAGAAGATCTGCGTCCTGCAACATCGAAATAGTGGGGTCCGCCATGGTGGCCATCAACTGAGGGGTTGAGAGACGCTCTCTCCAGCCCCTGCGGGGCTCTATGGTCACCGTGTGCAGCAGCCCTTAGCCCAGGGCTTCTGGCTGCTGCTGCAGCAGCTGGGGATCCCTGCTGCATGCACAGGGTCTGCAACCAGTTGTCGGCTCTGTGGATCTTGTGTTGTTTAGTGCAACTGTGTCTGGGAGGGGCCCTTTAAGGGAGCGGCTTGCTGTTGAGTCCACCCTGTGACTCTGTCTGGAGCTGTGCCTGGCACCCTTATTTCGATGTGTGCTACTTTGGCGTGTAGACGTTCCCTCGCAGCGCCTATTTCGATGTGGTGCTGCGCAACGTCGATGTTGAACGTCGACGTTGCCAGCCCTGGAGGACGTGTAGACGTTATTCATCGAAATAGCCTATTTCGATGTTGCTACATCGAAATAACCTACTTCGATGTAGGCTTCACGTGTAGACGTAGCTTATAAATGATTTACCACCATCACTACCAGTGTTCCCTGTGAGCTGAGTGCTTGGGCAGACACCCAGGAGACAGTCAGGTGCTGCCCAGCTGATTAATAAAGAGCCCACAGCCACCCACAACCTGCAGCATGTTTTTCTCCTGGTGTTGCACGTCTACACGTGCCTTGGTATACACAAAATTTATTCCATATCTGGTGGGAAAAAATTGAGGAACAATGATCACTATAACCCTTTTCACCTCAATATTTCAAAGTATTTTACAAAGGCTAATAAGTTAAGCTATCCAATGAACCTGAGAAGTTTTATTCTCATTGTGAAGATAGAGAAACTGAGGAACATGGCAAACTTGGGGAAGTTATAGTACATTTAGGAAGAGAATACAATCAGATAGTATTACTGAATTTAAAAAAAATGAACAAAAAAGGAATAAAAGCCTAGAAGCACAAAATGAACGAGGTGTGATGATTCTAAGTGTCACAATGCATATCTTTTAGATGCCTCAAAAATCACAAAGCCTGAGTTAGACACATAAGCTCTTCTTCAGTGAAAGAGGAGACATGGGCACCTTAGACTGCAGTTCAAAAAAATCTCATTTGCTAGGCTGGGAGCAGTTTAAACTAGTCAATCACAGTTACCAATGTGCAGCATATCTGTTGAGACCTGCCCCATCATAGGCTGCTCTACACTGCAGCAATCTTTTGAAGATCATCATTCAGAAGATCTTTTGAAAGAGCACGTCCACACACATAAAAGCAGATTGAAAGATCAATCCATCCTTTCAACAGCGAGTGTCAACACATCCCTCACTCTTTCAAAAGAATGGTCCAGAGATCGAAAAATCTGGTGCTGTGAGGACAGCTTTTTTGAAAAAAGGACCCATGGAGTGTCTACACATGCTTTTTGGGTGCTCTTCCTGATCCGGAAGTGGAAGAGGGCTTCCAGAAGAAAGCCTTATTCTTTCAATTTCGAATTGAAAGAGAGCATTTTGTGTGTGGAAGTTCTGTGTGTTCTTTTGAAAAAGGGCCTAATATTCCCAAAGAACTTGGTAGACATGGCCAAATACATAAACATCTAAGGTCAGGTTCCAGGGAGATGCCTGTTGCTTCTAGTGATTTTCAGCTGTGAAGCCTCTCTAGAAGTAGTCATCTCTGCAGTTTTAGTGAGAAACAAGGGGAGGAAAGAAGATAATGTTTAGGCTGGTGGTTAAGGTACTTACCTAGGATAGGGAGATACCCGGTTCATTTCCACCCAAGGAAGCAAAAGGCTTTGAAAAAGAAATCTGCCCTCCCTTAGATGAGTGTTGTAATCAGTGGTTACGGGATATGCTGGTAAGGGATTGGCTCAGACTCTCCTCTTGAAGCTGTTTCCCTGTGGATAAAATATGAAAGATTCATTGGCTCACAGTGATTGCATTGTGGATCTCCAAAATCCTGGGTGAGTTCTCTGATCATCATTTTACAGTTATTCTAATGCTTATGCTCCCTCTTTCTCTATCCTCAGGGCAAATGATGCCTCCGTATTTACCCATAATGGAACAGCTTCAGCAGGACAGAGTGAGAGAATTTCTTAACCCAGTGGCTAGCACAGTCACCTGCGATGTGGCAAAGCCCATTTTATATTCCTTCACCTCAGGGCAGGAGAAGATAGGGAGAGAGTGAACCAGGCATTTTTTATATCACTATCTGAGCACTCTGTCAGCTGGTCTGAAAGTCATGCCCCCTGTTGCTTTTTGTGTGAAGTCACCTGCTTGGGTGGGCCCAACACACTGCAGAGGCCAAACTTCTGTGTTCCTCAGGTTTGAGAGTTTCCCTGGGGCTTTGGCAGGAAATAGGTTCCACATACCAAAATGGAAGCAGAGTGCACATATCTAGATGGAGAAACATAGGCACATGGTGGACTTTTAGTGTAAAAAAGTAGGTCCTTCATGAGTTTAGGTGCCTGCAGAGTTCAGTGGGAATTTTATGCATCACAGTGGTCATGAAACCGAGACCCAGGGGCCTAAAACAGGGACTTTCGATCCTGGCACCCTTTCGTAAATCCAGAGCAAAAACTGTCTAGTTATTATAGCTTAGTGCACTGGTATGTCATGGTCCAGACTAGATATCTTCCTGTCTTGTAGCTAAAGTTGTGCCAAATCCTCCGTTGGTATAGATTGTTATATGCTTTTTCTTGTCAAAAGGTCTTTGACAATTTGTGCCAGTGGGGAAGGTGCACCTTAGTGCCTCACTTCATTTCATATGTCACATGCCACAGAAGGCTTCAAACCCTAGTGTACAATATTGCAGCATATAATAACCATTTAGTCAGGTTTTGGAAGCATCCTAATTATCTATTGTTAAAAACATTGATTGAACAAAAGACTGCTTTGGGGAAAAGGTCTACACAAATATACTACATATCTTTGTATATACATCATTATGCTATCTCTCATGATTCTGAAATAGGCAACCTCAGTTGGCATTATGGTTTTGGCCTGTATTCTACATGTTGAGTAAACAGTCTCAAAGATAACCCATAGTAGAATAATGTTTTTTGGCAGTTAAGTGGGATCCTGCATCTTCAGTTGAGACGAATATGTTTGCAGAATTGATATTCTCAGTTTGGAAAATAATCAGTAGACTCAGCTACTAAAGTCCATTGTATCTTCTATAGCTAAAGCTCAATGTTTTGATTCACAGAAACATTTTTTTATTTTTGCTTTTGGGAATATTGATTTACCATGATACCATCCAAACATGTGACCCATAAAATGGAGAATGGGGAGAGAACGCAGTAGGGCTACAAAATGCGGACGGGGTCAAATGTAGCTATTCTGGAATCCCATTAGAGAATGCCCACCAACCTGTTAACTAAATGCTGGTCAGAGGAACACACTGAGCTCAATCACAACCTTTACTGTTAATATTTGTTTCTTATTGCTCCTCTACCTTTTTCTAGTTTCAGCTTCCAGCCAGGGTCTACCAAATGAAATAGTCCTGTATAATCAGAAATCTTCACATGGAGATACTCATAAACTGTGAATAAGTTACCTCTGAACCTTTTCTTTGGTAGAGTATATAGATTGAGCTTCTTTAGTCCTTCAAAAACTTGTAGGTCTTTTGTGAACATTTCCAATTTGTGTGCACCAGAACTGGACATAATTTTCTATTAGTAGTGCCACTAAAGTCGACATACAGGAAGTAACATATACCTTCTTCTACTCAATATTACTGTGCTTTATCCACCCAAGGATAGCTTTGTTGTCTTAGCTGCACATTAGGAGCTAATATTCTACCAATCATCTACCATGTCTTGCTAGAACCCTTTTTTTAGTCACTTCTTTTCAAAGTATAATCCTGGACCTATACCAATGACTAGAGGTAGGGTTCATTTTCTGAGATCTCTGACCTTACTTGACCTGCAGTGATTTGATATTTTCTCAGAAGATGGGTAGAGATATTGAAAAGTATTTATCCAAAAATGGATTTTTATGGGATCATGCTAGAAATATTCTGATTGGGTAAATCTCCATTTACAGTTCCTTTTTGCTGTCAGTTGGCTAGTTTATAGTCTACTGAGCATATTTTGATTTTGTGTTGTGCTAATATCTTACTCAGAATGTCAAGGGCTACTAAGTCAGACTATGTTATGTTGAAACAGATAACTTTTTCAACTTGTTATTTATAGTCACATCAAAAAGAAAAAGAAGTTGTTTGGCAAACAATATTGATAGGCATTAATTATGAAATGAGCCTTTAATTCTTTACATTCAGCAAGTCTTCACTAAATTTTCATTGGTACCATTTGCTTGCTACGCCAAGATGATAATTGAAGAACCCACTCATGGTTCAGGTGGGTCAGACCTGTAAAGTAGATATTTTTGTGATTGTGGATGAACATGTTTTAGAACGAGGAGATAGATGACTTTCAGGGACATGTTTATATTCTTCCTTATAATTAATGATAATGAACTAGAACGGTGGTTCTACATGTATAAACTGTAACTAATTTGTACCAGACACATCCTTTCCTATTTTTTTTACTTGAGGCATTGCTGTCATCTGTATTGTGCTGCTTTTATAGCTGCTGTACAGAGTGTAAGGAGGACAACCAATGTTTCTAATGGGTGGGGATTTTTTAATAAACAAGAGACTAGCAGTAGGAAATTACAGATCCAGCAATCCTTTTGCAGTTAACAGAATTGTATTAAAACTGTGAATTAAGAATAGTACCTGGTAAGTTTAATACATATGATTAAAAGGACATGGAGAAATATATGCCTCCTCTTCTGTGCTCCATTTTGTAAATTACTATCCAGGAGTGATGAGTTTAAATCAACCAGCTGTGCTCCAGAATATTTATTCATTTTCAACCCAGGGGCACCTACATACATTTTGCCTCCTGTAGAGACACTGGCATCTGTACAGCTTTCTTCAGGCCTGCTACATGGGTCTTTGAAATGCTGATAATGTGGGCTAAAAACAATATGTGTAGCCATAGTAATCAATAGAATGATGAATTTTCTCAATTTACTGAAAATGAAGAGCTAAATAAAAACAAGACTATTGCATTGACATTTTACCTTCCTATGTAACCAACACACATTTTTAATGTTTATCCCACAGACAATAGCTTTTATTTGTCTTGTATTTTTTTCATTGTGCAGATAGCTTAAAAACACATAAAAGCAAGAAAGAAGTGGTGGCTGGTACTAATTTATATTGTTAGAGTTACCATTAGCTCTCGAGTTCATTAGAGTGCAACCTGAGTATAACACATTATACGGAGATAAAAAAAGGAACATCAGATATTATATTGCCTTTTCTGTCTTTTAAATGCTGTGATGGGATCAAGCCAGAATTACTTGCTGATGGATGCGTGCACTGGTTGAATGCCCTCTCCAGAGCCAAGGCTGGAGGATATTGCTGCACTTTAGATATTAAGACATGTTTACGTGAAATTCAAGCCAGCAAATTAGGGACTTTGACAAAGTCCAGGAAAATATTAACAACATTTTTGTGACCAGCTGGAAGGCACTAGTTGTCCAGTGTGCTGGTTAAAATAGCCCTATTTTTCAGTTATGATACAAATGTCTATTTAGCACCATCACTTGACAAATGTGTGAAAGTAGAGCAAATTTTAGGAATTAAGAATTTATCAAAGCATTTTCTACCTTCCTTCTTCCTTGTACAGTCCTTCTTCCACACAGACATGCACATATGGCCTTGATTTTAGTACGGCCTAAATTTAGTATCAGCTTCTCTACCAAAGCTGCTTTGGACACACATGCGTCTACCCTTTTTGTGCACCAACACCTGTAGGCAGTGGTGACTGCATGATTTGACAATTATTTTGCTAATGATCAGCAATGAGATAATTTACATATGCAAACTGCATCACTCACGTAAATGGTGTTGTAAGGTATATTATACCACCCACAAGTGACTGATTTTTATTCATGAAAGTAGAGGCCACCTATTTCGACAGCCAACATGTGAGATATATAACACTTCTGAGTTCACACAATTAGACTCCAGCGCTTTATGTTAAAGGAAATAAAGCTAGAGTGTCTCAATGCTCTTTAGGAGAGATTGTCTGTTTGCAGTCCCACCCACAATAAGGAACAGCACAATGTTGTCTGGTGTCTGGAGCACCCCAGAAGAGAGATTGTGATGTAAGGAGATAGGCTGAAAAAGAGCCCTGAGCCACAATCTCACACCCACTGTTCCTGTGTACCCTGGGGAAATGAATTGATTGTACCTAGTCTATGTATACTTGTAGCAGTGTGTTCACCAAAGCGTCGGCATAATTATGCAGCAGAGTAAAGGTTTATCTCAATCCTTGCCCCTTCCCACTGAACAGGAGCAAAAATTTCCACCAGCTCAAGATGGGACACTAGAAGGGGAGGGCTCTGAGCTACTACAGAGAATTCTTTCCTACATATTTTCTTAGTGGGTCTTGCCCTTATACTCAGGGTTCTCCCAGGTCAAATTGGCAGAGATGCTGTGGGGTCGGGGTAAGGTGTAGGTGGTGATGGTGGGGGGGGGGTCGTTCACCTTCCTCTGAAGTGTGGGGTGTGGGTCATCTGCAGCTTTAAACTAGTGTAAATGGTGCAGTCTCTATAAAATGAAGTATTTAAAACCATGATTTGAGGAATTCAATAATTCAGTCAGAAGCTAAAGATCTATTGCTGGGGGAGGCAAAAAGTGGCTCCTGGGGCAGATATGGTTCACCACAGTTAGTGGTTAGTGGGCCACCAGATGCTTTGTTTACCAGAGCATCGGCAGACATTGAGTCCCACAGGTGTCAGTGGCTGCAGCTGTCTGTTCCCAGGCAATGGAAGCTGGGGAAAGCCATGTCCTGGCCTGTGCCACTTCCCACAGCTCCCATTGTCTGGGAATGGTGAACTGTGGCTAATGAGAGCTGAGAGTGGCCATGCTTGTGGATGCTCAGGTAAATGGATTGTCAGGTTGCCTGCCTCATGAACCATCTCTGGGTTTTTTATTGCTCATCCTGGTCAATAGGTGAGCACAATTCTGTGGTCTGTCATGTACAGAAGGTCAGACTAGAGGGTCATAATTACCCTTTCTGACCTTAGAATCTATCAGTTCCTGAGACTTTAGCGAAAGGAGAAGGTCGTGCTTTTTAGAGTTGCTTTCCATGCAAGCAAGAAGCTTGGTTTCCATGCAAGTGCAAGGAGGCACTTCTTGATCTTTTTTACAAATTCATAGGATGGACCATGATTTGGCCTCAAATTGTTAATATATCATTTTATAAAGGTCTCTATTCAGATTTTTGAATGGATAGGCAAGTGTTTTCAATGCTGGTTGGAATGCAATTGTACAGAATACCTTGCTCAGGAACACAGGATATGCATGGGATGAGCAGAAATAAAATTACTTTCTTCCATATGTTTATTTTTCTTTCTGGAAGCAGTGTAACTTAGAACAGCATTTAAATGTGGAAACCTGGTAGAAAGAGAGGAAACATGAATGCTGCTTAGTAAAATAAGACAGACCATACGTAAACAAATACTTCTGTCCTGGAAACACTTATGCATATGAATAACTTTACATATATGAGTACTCCCACTGAAGTCAAAGGAATTATTTATGTGCTTAAAATATACAGGTGCAGGTTAAGGAACAAAGAATTCTGTTGTGCCTTTTAATGTCAGGAACCAAAAATCCTCTTTTTAATCTCTAAACATCCCTGAGAAGAAAGCAAGGTGATTCACTAGTCAACACCAATGTTATTATTGTAGGCCCCAAAACTCAGGATCAGCCTTAGGAAAAATGGCTTCCTGGGTAAACTTGAATTTTTGTGTCCCTTGCCCTCACTGCCTTCCCTAGTACTTCCCCTCTCCCTCCATTCCATCTGGCTCTTGCTGCAGTGCTCAGTTTGGGCTGTGACTTGTCAGTTTTCAGCCTGTAGCCAACCAGGCTCGGGTTCCCCAGAAACGAGGCTGCACCCAGAAGGCGAGTGCTGTATTTGGTTTATTGAAAGCGCGTGACACCCACGACGGGAGCCCCGGAGATGCTGCAGTCACGAGTGGGGGAAAACCCGACGCGTCGGAGCTTTGCTCGGGGAGAGGCTCTGTAACAGGCCTCCTAACACTAGCTGATAAAGCTCAACTTATTAACATAAGATTGCTTAAAATTGCCTATGCATTCCTATCACTATCTTTTGTGGCCTACTGCCAGCGTAATCTTGAAGTCTTGGCAAGCGCGCCTTGTTCTGCAGTAGTTCCTGTGGCAGGGTTAGTTATTTTGCAGCTTTTCACCTTGCACAGACTGGTCTGTTTAGATATTCCTGAGGATTCACACAGGGGTTGGACTGCACTCTCGACCGTTACAATGTCTTCTCGCACCCTACACAGCCCCAGCACCTCTAGGCTTGGCCATAGCCCTGGTCCCTTTGTGCTCCCAGCCAACAGTCACTGATCTTTGGCTGCCAAGCTCTAAAGAAAGCTGATGCTCTTCAGTTGCCCAGGAGTCTTCTTTATTGCAAGTTAACAACTATCTTTCTGCATTCCCTTCCATCCCCCTCATTGTCCCAGGCTCCCTTTGGTGGCCTAACCCCAGACCTATCCCAGTTCTTGCACCTTGACTCCTGACTACAGAGCCCTGGGTGATTACCTAAAACACCTGTCCATTAGGATGGCCCTGCCAACATTCCCTCACCTAATGATGTTGCTTATTGCTTCAGTTGCCTCTGTCTGATGACCCAAGGATAGGTGTACCATCTCCTCTATACCCAGTGAAAAACACTTACACTATTATTTTTCAATTACTTACACACTTGTAAATTTAGAAGAAATATATGAAACTGTGATACATGAAAGTAGGTTCAGGCCCAGAACTAGAGAGCTTCTCCTGTCACACTACAATCCTTGAGATCAGCAAAGACATTCAAAGTAAGTCTCCTCTCAGAGTGACTGGGAAGAGGCTACTGGTTGGGAAGGTGAGTCAACAGTGTGACATGCTTGCAAAAAAAGCAATCATCTATGTTAGCAGGAGAGTTGTAAACGAGATATAAGTAATCATTCTTCTACTCTACTCTGCATTGATTAGGACTCATCTGCAGCATTGTGTCCAATACTGGACACTATATTTCAGGAAAGATGGGGGCAAATTGGAAAAAAAATCTAGAGAAAACCAACAAAAATATTTAAAGGTCCAGAAAACATTGTCTGTGAGGGAAAACTGAAATAATTGGGCTTGTATAGTTTGGAAAAGAGAAGACTGACAGGGAACATGATAATAGCTTTCAAGTAACTAAAAGGGTGTTGCAAAGAGGAGGGAAAACATTTATTCTTCTTAACCTCTGATGGTAGGACAAGAAATAATTGGCTTACATTGCAGCAAGGGAGGTTTAAGTTGGACATTAGGAGAAATTTCCTTACTGTCAGGGCAGCTAGGCACCAGAATAAGTGGCCTAGGGAGGCAGTGGGTTCTCCATCATTGGAGATATTTGAGAGCAGGTTAGATAAAGACCTGACAGGGATGGTCTAGATGCTGTTTGTTCCTGCCATGATTGCAGCGACTGGACTTGATGACCTGTTGAGGTTCTTTTCAGTCCTATTATTCTATGTGATGTGTTTCTTGGCTGGGGAATTTGATTCCTCCCCCTCAGCTTGGAGGAGCTTAGATTTTAGTTTTTGATTGCCCTGTAATCATTATTATTTATTGTTTGTGCTGTGGGAGCACCTCCAAGCCTCAGTAATGTACCAGGACTCTACAACTGGGAGAGGGTGAAAGTATTATAGTGGAAATTTTAATTGCTGTTTGGTGCAGTGCCTGAAAGTTTATGGCAGGATGAACAGGTTCTAGATTTACAGTAAAGATCATGAAACTGTAGTTTTGTAAGGACTGTTGATCCTGACCTGACCTTATGATCTATGAATGTATCTTATGTGCTGTGGGTGATTTTATGTTTTCAGGGGGTAAAATGACATTATAGAACTATCAGGTGGGCAGGAGTGTACTGCTTATTGTTTTGGAACATGCATGGGGACAAATAAGGTGAGCATAAGTAAGTAGGTTATTAGCCTTGTGAAAAGTGCGTATTGTATCGCAATAAATAATCTTATGAGTGTAATAATTGATCAGGCTGCATGGTGCTCTGTGTGTAGGGTAGGTGGCTGCTGATTTATGCATTGCAAAAGAAACAAAATAAAAAATAAATATAGTCTGATTGTAGGTCAGATATTACTAGTACTTTGCCATATAGCTGTTGAGCTGTTTTCTTGCGATTGTAGGATAGCGTAGACAAATGAATACATTTTAATGTTGAGGAAATCCTGCTTGAGGAATCTCAATAAAGATAACTAGAACTGCAGCTCATGACAACTGGGAAAACTTCTGTAGCATTCAACAGCAGGCACAGTAAAACAGTGAAATAATTTCTCATTACAACAAACACAATTAATTATTAACATAAAAACAAGGCGATAATGAATAATGCATGCTTTTAAAAAGTCTTGTTTTTTCTTTCTTTCTTCTTTTTAGTGAGGACCAAATCCTTCTTGTTCTTCCTCCAGGCTGATTCCAGGGGATGTTAGTACAGACTGAACCTCTCGAATCTGGAACTCACTCATCTGGCAATATCTGTAATCAGGCATGATTTCAGCCATCCCACTTATCACAAGTGTGGACAAGTTTCCTGCAGTCCCATAAAGTTTGTTTACAGCCACCGGTCCTGGCTCTCAGTATTTTATGCTGCTATTTCTCTGTAATTTACCCCTAAATGTCTTGTAAGAGCCCAGTAAGCAGTGGAAGTGTTGGTAATACTGCTAGGCAATTTAGACCTCCTGTAGTCAAGCAAATTATCTGGATTTATCTGCAATTATGTCCATCAGCACAAGTCAGGTCCCAATCATGCCAGACTAGAGAGGTTCAACCTGTAAAAGGATTAGGGTTTGGAGAAACCACACTGGAAGCACATTAGCACCCTGCATGCATTGACACCATGGTCTATGGCACTGCTATGCAAATCAGACACTATTGGGGAAAGGGATATGTGTAAGAAAGGCAAAACTCTTCAGTTTTGCATCAGGAATTGCAGTGTCCTTATATTCTGACTGGCTGAAGCTCGTCCATTTTGGTACACTATAACTTCATTTGTAGGTGTCTCTTTTCCTTGCCCCACCTGCCCACTGAGAAATGAAATCTGATCATCTCAGTGAATCTTTTCCTGGCCAACCACTTAAAAGAAATAATCAGGCTCCATCCACCTAGCACAGTACTGGAGAGAAAGGTTGTGCTTTGTAGCCCTGATATCTGGAAGTTCTGAGTGTCTACCTCTCTTGTTAATATAAGTGGGAGTAGCAAGTTCTCAATGCTTCAAAAACCAGGTTCATGATGAGCACAACAAGTAGGTCATTGGCACTGGGGGAAGTACTGATGACAGCATGCCTGAGTTGTTTCGAGTTAACCCCGTGTTAGCAGCAGGAACAAGGCCAAGTAGGGGAGCGCTTAGACAAGTGAATGAGAATGGCATTTATGTCCATGTCTCATCAGACACGCGTTTTGTCTGCACATACCCTGTTCATTTTCATCCTGCACTATGGTGAGTAAAGGCAAGATTTGCTCTAAGGGAGGCACATCTTATAGCGGCTAAATTAGTTTTTTTGCTGGTTGAGTCAAATCTTCCTTAGGGAGACCATATCTCCCTGTACCAAATACAGGGTGGGTAGATATGGCAGTGAGGGGTGGCTCCTCCTGGCTCCACCAAGACACGGGAAGCCTTGGGAAAGCAGCAGCCACCAACACTCCCTGGGATCCCTGGGGAAGTGGCAACCCCCCAATGCTCCCCAGGAGCCTCGGGGAAGTGGCAACCCCCAGTGCTTCCTGGGAAAGGGACAGCCACTGACGTTCCACAGGAGCCCTGGGGAAGTGACAGTTGCTGGTGTTCCCCGAGCTCTGGGGAAGTGGCAGCTGCTGATGCTCCCTGAGCCCCAGGGAAGCATCAGGGACACAGCAGCCACCCACGCTCCCACATTTCCCCGAGGCTCGGGGAAGTGACTCCTGCCAGCAGCTATGCCTGTGCAGCTGCTTGCAGAAAAGGTCAGCCGTGGGAGGGTCCAAATATGGGACAATTAGTCCCTTTTAAAAAATATGTAGGGAGGCCTTTTTGGCGTCCCGAATACGGAACTATCTGGCCTAATGCAGACAGATGGTCACCCTAATCTTCCTGGACATATAAGCTGTACTGGCTAATAGACTCTTTTAGGCTGCATTGTCTCTCTTTTTTTTGGGCAGTATAGCTAAGTTGATCAGTTGATTTTTTTTTTCCACGGTCCTAACTGACTTAGTTTTGCTAGCAAAAATTTGCAATGTAGATCAGGCTCTAGACAGTCAGATCTCATGAACATCTGTGCAAATAAGAGTTTCCACTGTATATTGATGTTTATTTCTCAAAATTATTAATAAGGTACAGGTAAAATATTAAACTAAGCAGCTGTCAAATTAACTATTCCTGTGTTTTCTTTGATGTGCTACAGTAATTGGAGCTAGCTGATTCCATATTCTGCTTTCCTTAAAAAAACTGAATTTTATTAAACTAATTTACAACAGGGAATACAACTCAGGGATGTATGTGCCATTTGAATAGTTCCTGCTTTGTCTTCAGCAGCAATTCTAAAAATACAGATGTTGATTTTCATTACCATACCATACCAGATAAGATGTTGATTTTCATTACCATACCATACCATACCATACCAGATTAGTATTTTGAAGATGCACGAACCATTCACTGCTATAACAGTGAGCTCAATATCATTTAGCACTAACACATGGTTATGCTGGCTATGAATTTTGGAATTAGGATCATAAATTAACCTCCTAAATTCATATTTAGGCTATTACCCATTTTGCCAGAATAGTGAACCCTCAACAGCTCTCATAAATTTCAAAGTGAATTGCAGGATGTCCACTAACCTGAACATATGGGCACATATTTAGGTGCCAAAAGTATTGCTTTAAGAAGATCTTCTTAGAGACTCATTTTTGAAAATATTGACCAAAACCACAGATTAGCAAAAAATGCTACACTCATCCCTCATTTAACAAGTACTTTATAAACAAGTACTCATTAAAACGAGAAACATCTATACCTACCTTAATTCACTGTATGAGTGAACTCCCCCCATTATATGAGCAGGGTCTGTGGCCGGGGATGGGGAGACCCACAGCCCCACAGCTGGAGCTTTCTCCCTCCCTTCCCTCAGACATGCAGCTGTCTGACAGCCCTGCAGCTGGGAGAAGAGAGGGAGAAGGCTCTTAGCCAGGTTCCCGGCTCCCCAGCAATGGTGGGAACATGAAACTGACCAGCCATGAGCTGCTCAGTTTCCTGGCCCCGCAAGCCATGGGGAGTCTGGAACCAGCCTATCCCCGGTGCCAAGCTCTTCCTGGGAGCCAGGAAACTGACCAGCCCTGGTGGTTCCTGGTTCCACTCCCCTTGCAGGAAAATTTAAGTTATGCAGGGGTTGCAGGAATGACCCTGGATAACTCCAGGGTTTACTGTATTAGTACCCCCAACCTGCCCCACTGACCTCACCCTTGGCTAGGTTTCAACCCCCCCACCCAAGGTCCCAAACTGCCACCAGCCTTAATCCCTGCCCCAGCAGCCCCAAACCATTCCCAGCCTTAGAGCCCCCCGTCAGTCCCAAACTGCCCCCAGACTTACACTCTCCCCCAGCTGCTCCAAATTGCCCACAGTCTTACAACACCCCCAAACTTCCCCCAGTCTTAGATCCCCCCCTGCATCCCTCAAATTGCCCACAGCCTTACAGATCCCCCTGCCTTAGACACTCCTCCTCCCACAGCCTCTTCACCAGGGCTGCTAGGCTGGGTGGCTCCCCCAGCCCTCCTGCTCCCAGCAATTAACTCAAGGTTTCAGCACCTAGGCATAAAGTAATTGCTATCCCTAGTGATAGGGATAGCTGCTGATAGAGATTGCTACCATCTCCAGCAGCTATCTCTATTGATAGATTTCTGCCTGAGGAAGCAGTGTTAAGAAACTGCATATGGCTTCTTTCATAGCCACATGCAGCTGGAAACTGCCCAGCTGGCGACCTTTAAGAAATCTAGTGGGACCCATGTTTGGGTCCCAACCCATGTGTTGGGAATCCCTGCTCTACATAAATACACTACATCCTATTGCTGGTGCCAAACTATTCAAATACATCAGAAAAGTACCTAAACTCAACTGGTTTATGTCAAGCTACAAGCACTTGGAATGAACTGGAGACTTTTACATGTATTTTAATGGGAATTTTTAGAGTCGCTCTTATGAGTTTTCTCCCACGAGCAGAAATTTGGGAACCCATTATGCACGTGTAGCGAGGGATGAGTGTACTTTTATGACAGTGCCTTAAAGGCCATTTTGAACTGGTAAATTTCAGATATCATTATTGGTTCTGGCATTTTTTCCTCAGTTTTCCATTCATTCAATGAGTGTAGAGGAACTTATCATCTAAGACTAATCCAAATTAAATCCCTACAATTCTGAAAATTGAGTATTCACAAAAAATATAAAAGATGAATTATTAATATATAATGTTTGTTAAATAATTCAGAGACACAAATAAAACTGAAAATTAGAACTGTCTCAGGTATAGTTATGTTTGATCCATGTGTTTATAGCCATTTGGTGCATGTTTAAAAGTATGATGAATCTTTAGCTGTATGGCCATTTTTTGTGACAGAGCAGTGGTGTGCAAAATTATGAGTTTGTGCTGACCACATTACTCATGGCTCTTTTCTGAACCCTCTTGAACTGAGGAGACCAGAAGTGGGCACAGTGATATAGTCATGTTCACTACATTGCCAACTACAGAGGTAAAATAACCCTTTACTCCTATTGAAGATTTCCCTGTTTATGCATTCAAGAACTACTTTATACATTTTGGCCACAGTGTTACACTAAGAGCTCAACTTTAACTGATTAGACATCACAACACCCAAACTTTTTTCAGAATCCTTGCTTTCCAGGATAGAATCCCTCAACATGTAAATACAGTATATGGCTATGTCTACACTACAGTAATCTGTTAACAGAACAAAACAGGAGATTTACAATGCACATTTCTCTTCTCTACAGAAGAAAAAGAACTGTAAACAATCTAAACTCCTACTTTCCACATGGGGCTACAATAGCGGTATCCTTAACTTATCCAGCAATATCGTCAGTCTATTCAGATATACACTCAGCCCAGCAGAAGAATCTGCCCTTTCTCAGGGACTCTCTTTCTGCCCCACCACCCCCACAAACTTCATATAGTTCTGTGGTAATCTGGAAGCCTACTTTTGCCATCTCCGACTCAAGGAATACTTCCAACATGACACGGAACAGCACACTGACCCACAGGTACCCTCCGACCTATGGTACAAGAAAAAGAATTCCTCATGGACTTCCCTGGTGGTCGAAATGACAAACTGGACCTATACACAGAATGCTTCCACCAACGTGCACAGGCAGAAATTGTGGAAAAGTGGCATCACTTACCCCATAACCTCAGCTGTGCAGAACGCAATGCTATCAACAGCCTCAGAAACAACTCTGACGTTGTCATCCAAGAGGCCAACAAAGTAGGCATTGTTGTCATCATGAATAGGACAGACTACCAAAAGGAGCCTGCCAGGCAACTCTCCAATATCTCATTCTACAGGCCCCTGTCCCAGGATCCCACTGAGGAATACACAAAGAAACTACAGCATCTGCTTAAGACCCTCCTTATAAAAACAAAGGAGCAAATCTACAGATACACCCCTTGAACCCAAACCAGGTTTATTCTACCTGCTACCCAAGATCCGTAAACCTGGGAATCTCAGAAGCCCCATCATCTCAGGCATTGGCACCCCCACCACAGGATTGTCTGGATATGGGGACTCTCTACTTAGACCCTATGCTACCAGCTCTCCCAGCTTTCTTCGAGATGCCACCAACTTCCTCAGGAAACTACAATCCATTGGCGACCTTTCTGAAAACACCATCCTGGCCACCATGGATGTAGAAGCCCTTTATACCAATATCCCACATGAAGATGGACTTCAAGCTGTTAGGAACATTATCCCTGATGAGACTGAGGCACAAAAGGTGTCAGAGATTTGTGACTTTGTCCTCACCCACAACTATTTCAGATCTGAGGACAATTTATACTTTCAAATCAGTGGCACTGCTATAGGCACCCGCATGGCTCCACAGAGTGCCAACATTTTTATGGCTGACCTGGAACAATGCTTTCTCAGTTCTCGTCCCCTCGCACCCCTCCTTTACCTGCACTACATTTGTGACATCTTCACCATCTGGACCAATGGGAAGAAGGCTCTTGAAGAGTTCCACCATGATTTCAACAGTTTCCACCCACCAACAACCTTAGCCTGGAGCAGTCCACACAAGAGATGCACTTCCTGGACACAACTGTGTGGATAACTGATTGTCACATAAATACCACCCTCTACCAAAAACCCACCGACTACTATGCTTATCTACACGCCTCCAGCTTCTATCCAGGGCACACTACACAATCCATTGTATACAGCCAGGCGCGAAGGTACAACCTTATTTGCTCTGATCCATCAGATAGAGACAAACATTTGCAAGACCTTTACCAAGCTTTCCTCAAACTACAATACCCACCTAAGGAAGTGAGGAAACAGATTGACAGAGGCAGACAGGTACCCAGAAGCCACCTGCTACAAGACAGGCCTCACAAGGAAAACAAGAGAACACCACTGACCATCACATACAGCCCCCACCAAAGGCCTCTCCAACGCATCATCAGTGATCTGCAACCCATACTGGACAATGATCCTTCACTCTTGCAGATGTTGGGAGGCAGGCGTGTCCTCACCTACAGACAGCCGGCCAACCTTAAACAAATTCTCACCAGAAACTATAGATCACAACACAGTGACTCTAAACCTAGAACCAATCCCTGCAACAAACCTCACTGCCAGCTCTCCTCACACATCTACACCAGTGATGTCATCACAGGACCTAACATAAACCATACAATCAGGGGCTCCTTTACCTGCATATCTACTAATATAATATACATCATCATGTGCCAGTAATGCCCCACTGCAATTTACATTGGCCAAACTAGGCAGTCTCTATGTAAAAGAGTAAATGGACATAAATCAGACATCAGGAACGGTAATGCACAGAAACCTGTGGGAGAGCACTTCATTCTCCCTAGACACTCAATAACAGATTTAAAAGTAGCAGTCCTAAAACAAAGATATTTCAAAAATCAAATGGAGAGAAAAATCTCTGAGCTGCAATTTAGTTGCAAATTTGACTCCATCAACCAAGGATTAATCGGAGACTGGGAGTGGCTGGCCCATTACAAAATCAGCTTCTCTGTCGTGTGTGTTAACATCTCCACATTAGAATCTGACAATGGGCCATATCCCTCTGTCTGATCTGACTTGTTGTGTCCTCTTTTGATATATACTACTGATAATGGGCCATTTCCACCTTGACTGAATAGACCTTGTCAGCTCTGGCCCTCCCTTTTACTGGGACCCCACTCTTTAAATACCCCTCTGAATGCCCCCCACGCCCCCGCGCCACTCATGCATCTGATGAAGCGGGTCTTTGCCCACGAAAGCTTATGCTCCAAAATATCTGTTAGTCTATTCGGTGCCACAGGACTTCTTGGTGTTCTGTTGGAAGATCGCGGCCACACACAAAAGTGGATCACTCTGTTGATCAGCTATGTCCAGCCGCTCTCTTGACAGAAAGGCCAGCCAGAAACACAGCCGAGAAGGCTTTGTGGGGACCCGGAAGCCCTGTCTGTTGTCCGAGGGGTTCCCAAAGGATCCACACAGCTTTTTAGTTGACAGATTCTGTCAAGAAAGGTGTTCTGCCTCAAGGGGGAGAGGCAGAAGTCTGTCAACGAAAGTGATGAGTTCTGTCGACAGTATGCTGACAGAATACATATTTAGAATGGATGTTTCCTCAGTTTTGTTGACAAAACCCTCTAATGTAGATGTAGCCTACTTGTTTTGTTCCTAGGTGCATACTTTTACATTCCGCCATATAGGAAAACACTATTTTGCTTCCTTCCAGTTTACCATGTTTTTTCTAAAAGATACACTCTATGTATCACTTTGGGGGGAAGTTCTATGGCCTGTGCTATGCAGGAGGTTAAACTAGATGATCACAATGGTCTCTTATGGCCTTGACATCTGTAATCTCAGCAGCATTTACTGAGTTTCGTGTCCAAGGGTTCAAGCCAATGAGTGGACAGGCTATACTTGTATTTGAAGAGAGGATTTAGCTGTGTTAACAGATGATAATCATGGTTTTGCTAAGTTGAAGCAACTTGGCTTTGTGCTCGTGTTGAAACAAAGTTGGAATAGTGCCTAATCAGCGTGAAAGAAGGAGAAGTCTTGCCTTCAGATCTGGAGATGATGAAATTAAAAGTGAAGAGAAAACTAAATTCTTGCAATGCAGGAGGAATTGAGGAATGTACTGAGTATCTGTGCCTTACCTATCTAGAAGAAAGTCCAATATCCTAAAAAATTTCATAGGGCAGTATATAGAGTAGCATCTCACTAAATAACTGGTTCCATTAACTTCAGTGCAATCATAAGTAAGGGTGCCCAAATCTGGTTATTTGCTTGTTAATTGGTAAAGTGTGTTGAAACTAGCATACGTTATAATTTTGAGCAGTGAAGAGCACCACAGCTCCTGCTGAAGTCAATGGGAACCACAGGTGCCCAGCAACTCTGAAAATTGGGTTGTAGCACCTCAGACCCTGAAATGTTGAGGCAATTTATTGGACCTTTCTGACCGACTTGGTCTAACGTTTGAATCCTGATAATGCTGTTTGAATGATTGTTTTGTTTTGTTTTTAAACACACATCAAACTCAGTCTGAGATTTAAAAATGAAAACTGAGCCTAAATGTGGACTCCAAAGTCCATAATTAGGCTTGGTGGCCTGACTTTCAAAAGGTGCTGAGTGTTCAGTAGCTCCCATTAACTTCATTGGGATTTGTTTGATGCTCAGAACTTTGAAATTCAGACTACTTCTTTAGGAGCCTAAGACTGGATTTTAAGCTCCTGTTTCTGAAAATCTTGATACCCTCACTTTGTAGTGTTTTTATACATTGAAAAGTTGTGGAATGCTCAAATTAAGCTAATTATCCAGACTATTTCCTTGGATATTTAGGTTAAATAATCTATAAAATAAGCAATTGACTCAGGGGAATGTTCTTTCCACAGGGTAAGTTTTATTTTTCCTAAAGCAAGGGTCAAATATGAGAATTTTTTAAACCCAAGGTTTGGACACATTTTTCTTTTCCCATCCATCATGGAAGATATTTTCATGAACACAAAAAGAAACAGAATTAGGAGACAGTGATGTTGCAAACTTGAGATTTAGTCTAATATCTACCATATGGTGTTTTTATTTTTATCATCATCCTTGGAACAAAGGGTAGAACTTCCCAACTTGTTTGTTTTTATGCTAATTTCTGCTTTTTTTCAGAAGACATAAGTGGTTGACTTGAATCCCTTAAGTTTCATTACTTCTTCCCCTTCCTTTTTTTCTAACCAGCTTTCACATTTCCAACATTGCATAAAATACCCATTTGTAATTATGTTTAACCTTTGTAAAGCCTCTGGGTATAGTCTATTCATTAACCTTTAACCTGACAAGCCTTGGGGGTTGTGGAATTGGCTCAGCCATGTATTGGAATCAGAGAGACCACAGACTGGAGTACAAAAGGGGTAATTAAGAGGAGGTATGAAAGGAAATGGAACAAAACTAAAGGGATATGATTATATTATAGTAGATGTCATACAGCAGCAGGAACAATGGAATGCAAATTATTATAGACAGAGTTCAGGAAATAACATTTTTAAAACAAAACTAATTTATTCAGATTATCTTACCCAAGCAAAAATAACAGAATTAGATCTAAAATATGGTCCTATTAATAATGCAGCTATATGGACTGTCTTAAATATAGACTTTATTGAGTTTTTAATACAAAGGTACCAAGTAAACCAGCTTCGATATTTCTCTGGGACAGAGTGTGTCACTTGGACAATATTTATTGTGAAATTAAGGTCCAAATCTTGTTCCAGTCTCCATGGAAACAAAGAGACCCCCTAGCTGCATTTTGCTAATCAAGGGACCACGGAGCACTAATTCCAGTTCCCTGTAGGATACCAGCAGAGAGCCCAACAAGGCTCTTCTGAAGGATTTCAGGGGCTGGTTGGCCAGGAGAGAAGAGGCATGGCCAGGATTTAGAATAGCCTTTTCCAAGTATCCTTTATTTTTTCAATATGTCAGAAGGGGCATGCTAAGGTGATGGAACTTGCTTTAGTTTTCAGATTGAACTGGCTCGCTAATACTCCACTTCTGCCATGTACTTAAATAGTTGACTGATTTCACATGTTTAAAGTTATATACTTATTTACTTTCTTGAGTCAGGGCCTGTAGCTCTAAACTTAAAGGAATGATTCCTCCCTATTTCTCTAAAGAAATCCGTATTATCCTCCAGAGATATCCAGGCTGTTCTCTAGCAGCTGGATTTCCATGGCTACCTCTACACTAAGAGAAATCATCGAAAGAGCCATGCAAATGGCCATTTTGAAGATTACTAATACAGTTCTGAAATGCATATTCAGCTCCTCATTAGCATGCTGCCGGCTGCAGCTCTTCGAAATTGCTGCGTTTCACTTCTGCACAGCTTGTCTAGACGTGGGTCCTTTTTGAAAGGACCCTGCCAACTTCGAAATCCCCTTATTCCTATCAGCAACAAGGGGGTGGATTTCCTGCTCTGTGCATTCCATCTGCTTCATACAGTATTGACCGTTGTCAGAGAACAAGATATGGAGCTAGACAGACCATTGGTCTGACCAAGTATGGCTCTTCTTATGTTCCTATTCTATTGTTAATAGAAGCTTTCTGAATTCTTAGGTGGAATTCTCTTACATGGGCCATGTCTACACTGGCACAAAACTTCGGACTTCCCCCCAAAGTGATACATAGAGTATATCTTTTAGAAAAAACATGGTAAACTGGAAGCACAAAACTTTGAAATGGCCATGCAAATGGCCATTGCGAAGATTACTAATGAGGTGCTAAAATGCGCATTCAGTGCCTTATTAGCATGTCGCTGGCCGCAGCTCTTCAAAATTGCCACATTTCATTCCCGTGTGGCTCGTCCTGATGACCACCTACTTCGAAATCCCCTTATTCCTATCAGCAGATCTCAGCAGATAGGAATAAAGGGATTTCGAAGTTGGTGGGGTCCTTTTTGAAAGGACCCGTCTATATGAGCCGCACAGGAGCAAAATGTGGCAATTTCAAAGAGCCGTGCCAGCAGCATGCTAATGAGGCACTGAATATGCATTTCAGCACTTCATTAGTTATCTTTGAAATGGCCATTTTTATGGCCATTTCGAAGTTTTGTGCCAGTGTAGATACAGCCCATGTAAGAGAATTCCACCTAAGAATTCAGAAAGCTTCTATTAAAGAGAGAATAGGAACATAAGAAGAGCTGTACTTTGTCAGACCAACCATCTGTCTAGCTCCATATCTTATTCTCTGACAATGGCAATACTACATGAACCAGATGGAATGCACAGAACAGGAAATCCACCCCCTTGTTGCTCATTCCCAGCTTTCGGCAAACAGGCTAGGGACACCATACTTCCCCTTTCTGACTAATAGCTAATGGTAGACTATCTAGTTCTTTTTTGAACCCTGCTATCCTCTTGGCCTTCACAACATTCTTTGGCAAGAAATTTCACAGCTAGATTGCATGTTTTGTGGAAAAAAAGCAAAACAAACAAACAAACAGACCAAAAAAACCCTTCCTTTTGTTTATTTTAAACTTGTTGCCTATTAATTCCTTTTAGGATCTGCTAGTTGTTGTGTTATGTGAAGGAATAAATATTTTCTTATTTATTTTCTCTACACCACTCATGATTTTTAGACCTTTATTATATGCCTCTTTAGTAATCTCTTTTCCAAGATGAAAAGTCATACTCTTATTAATCTCTTCTCACAGGGTGGGAACCCTATAGTGCTAAATTTTATTGCCCTATTTTGAACCTTTTCAAATTTCTTGGAAAAGAACATATGGTGAATTTGCACAAAAAACAAGCTCTTTTGAATTCCTTTTGAAACAAAGCAGAACTTCCTCCAGATGCCCTGTTCTCCTCCCAGACCAGGAAGAACACTTTCTTCCAAAAGCACGTGTAGATGCTCTGCAGACCCTTTTCTTTAAAAAAACAGTCTTCATGACACCGTACTATTCCAATCGCTGGCCAGTTTTTTTGAAACAGCAGGGGTTGTGTGGCTGCTCTCTGCCGAAAGAGTGGATCAATACCTTGATCTGCTTTTCTGTGTGTGGATTCACTCTTTTGAAAGAAGAGCTTCTGGAAGAGCTCTCCCAGAAGACCATATTTCAAAAGATTGCTGTAGTGTAGACATGGCCTATTAGAGGTGGGGTGATCACATCTGCACACAGTATGCAAGATGTGGGCTTACATGGAGCTATATAGAGGCAATATAATATGTTTTTCCTTTTATGTATACTTTTTAATGATTCCCAATGATTGTTTGCTTTTTTGACTGCCACTGTACTCTGAGGGGATGTTTTCAAAGAACTCTCCTAGTTGCTATCTACCTCCAGACCTCCTTCTTGAGCCCGAACATCTAATTTAGTCATTTTTTACATACGGATTGCTGGGATTATGTTTTCCAATATGCATTACTTTGTATCTGTCACCACTGAATTCCAGCTGTTGTTCAGTTACCCAGTTACCCACTTTTATGAGATTCTTTTGTAGCTCTTCACAATCTGCTTTGGACTTAACTAACTTGAGTACTGTTGTGTCATCTGTTAATTTTGCCATCTTGTCGCTTCCTCCTTTTTCAAGATCATTGATGAATATGTTGGCCAGTCTTGGTTCCAGGATGGACCCTTGAGGGACACCACTATTTACCACTTTCCATTCTGAAAATTGACCATTTACACCTTTGCTTGCTATTTACTTCTTTGTTTCCTGTCCTTTAATCAGTCAAAACACTTGACCTTTCATCACCTTAAAGATTTTTTTATTTAAAAAGAATGGCTCAGGTTTGGGACTCTCCCTCATATCCTCAGCCATGAAGACTGATACAAGGATTAATTTAATTTCTTCACAATGGACATATTGTCCTTGAGTGCTACTTAAACATTTGTACTGTGCAGAGGTCCTTCTAGTTGTTTAGCAGGCTGCTTGGTTCTGATGTACTTAAAAAAAAGTTATTACTTTTTAGGTGTTTGTCTTTCTGTTCTTCAATTTCCTTTTTGGCCTTCTTAATTATATGTTTACATTTATTTGCCAGAGTTTATTCTCCTTTTTATTTTTGTCTCTAGGATTTAACTACAACTTTTTAAACAATGCCTTTTTGTCTCTCACTTCTTATTTTACTTTGTTGTTTAGTCACACTGGCAAATTTTTGGTTCTCCTACTATGTTTTTTAATTTGGGACGTATATTTAAATTGAACCTTTATTATCGAATCTTTAAAATGTCTCCAGGCCACTTGCAGGGTTTTCGCTTTTGACACTGTACCTTTTAGTATTTTTCCAATTAACTTTCTAATTTTTGTGCAAGCCCACTTTCTGAAATTCAGTGCTAGTGTGTTGGGTGACTGTGGTGTTTTCCCCATCACAGGGATGTTCAAATTTTATTATATTATGGTCACTGTTGCCAAACAGTGCAACTATGTTCACCTCTTGGGCCAGATCCTATGTTCCACTTAGGACTAACAAAGAAATTATTTCTGTATTGAGTTCCAGGACTAGCTTCTTCATGAAACAGTTTTTTAAAGTGTCAAGAAACTTTACTTCTACATCACCTATTGAGGAAAGAGGTACCCAGTCAATAAGGTGATAGCAGAAATCAGCCATTATTATTATTATTATAGACCTTCTAATCTCCCTGGTCATTTCACAATTACTATCACCATCCTAGTCAGTTGGTTAGTGGTGGACCCATATGGCTATGTTCTTATTATTTGAACATGGAATTGCTATCTATAGCGATTCTATGCACAGTATGATCCATTTAAGGTTTTTACTTAATTTGTTTCTATACTTTCTTTTATATATAGTGGTGTTCCTTCACCTGTATGACCTGTCCTGTTCTTCTGATATATTTTATATCCAGAACATAAGAACATAAGAATGGCCATACTGGGTCAGACCAAAGGTCCATCCAGCCCAGTATCCCGTCTGCCGACAGTGGCCAATGCCAGGTGCCCCAGAGAAGGAGAACAGAAGACAATGATCAAGTGATTTATCTCCTGCCATCCATCTCCTGCCCTTGTACTGAAGGCTAGGGCACCATACTTTATCCCTGGCTAATAGCCATTTATGGACCTAACCTGCAAAATTTATCGAGCTCTTTTTTAAACCCTAATAGAGTCCTGGCCTTCACAGCATCCTCCGGCAAGGAGCTCCACAGGTTGACTGTGCGCTGCGTGAAGAAAAATTTCCCTTTATTAGTTTTGAACCTACTACCCATCAATTTCATTTGGTGTCCCCTAGTTCTTGTATTATGGGAAAAGGTAAATAATTTTTCTATATTCACTTTCTCCACACCATTCATGATTTTATATACCTCTATCATATTGCCCCTCAATCGCCTCTTTTCCAGACTGAAAAGTCCCAGTCTCTCTAGCCTCTCCCCATATGGGACCCATTCCAAACCCCTAATCATCTTAGTTGCCCTTTTCTGAACCTTTTCTAATGTCAATATATCTTTTTTGAGGTGGAGAGACCACATCTGCACACAGTACTCAAGATGAGGGCGTACCATAGTTTTATATAGGGGAAGTATGATATCTTTTTTCTTATTATCTATCCCTTTTTTAATAATTCCTAACATCCTATTTGCTTTACTAACTGCCGCTGCACACTGTGTGGATGTCTTCAGAGAACTATCCACTATAACTCCAAGATCCAGATAGTACTTTGTCTCATGAATTATCTCCATTCCATCAAATTTCTGTGATGCCTGTTATATCAATATCCTCACTGAATACAAGGCACTCTTGTTCACCCATCTTAGTTTTTAGATTTTTAGCATTTGTATATGAGCACTTGAAAAACTTGTCACTTTCTAAACTGTCTGCCACTATCTGATTTAATTATATGGGAGTATTTTTTTTATTTGCACATCAGATCCTGCCTATATTCAATTGTCTTCCATCCTCTCCTTACTAGGACACAGAAATTATCTATTAATGGAGCCTCTCTAAAGAATGTGTCTCTCTGAACCACATGTTCTACACTTGTTGACTTTCCCCCAGTTGTTAGTTTAAAAATGACAAACTTAAATTTCAAGTGCCATAAATCTGATTCTATTTTGATTTAGTTGGTGCCCATCCTTCCTGTATGGGCTCCCCTTTTCCCAGAAGTTTTCCCAGTTCCTAAAAATATATATCTTCCTGTTTCCCACATCATCATTTCACGCATTTATTGAGACCCTCTAATTCTTCCTGTTACCTTGCCCTGTGCTTGGAACTGGAAGCATTTTGGAGAATGTTACCAGGGAGGACATGTATTTCAATCTGTTATCTAGCAGCCTAAATTTGGCCTCCAGGACCTTTCTCCTATTCTTCCCTATGTCATTTGTACTCACTTGTGTAACAAGAACTGTGTCCTGCCCCAGCAATGGCTATGCAGATATCTTGAGATATCTGCAACATGCACACCAAGTAAACAAGTCAATAAATGGTTCTTCCAGTTATCAGAAACCTAGCAAGCTACATTTTTAATGATACATTTTTTTTCCAAACTATTACTTGTCTCTTCCCAATAGCTGTAGTTTCCTTCCCCTGGAAAGGTATCCTCAGTTTGAAAATGTCCCATGACCATATGTACCATACCAATGTACCATAATTATAAATAAATAAATAAATAAATAAATGGAGATACACATCTCATAAAGCTGGAAGAGACCTCTGGAGGTCATTGAGTCCAGTCCTCTACCTTCTTAGCAGGACTAAGCACCATCTCTTTTTAAAGAATCTATTTGCACCAGATCCCTAATGGCCCCTTCAAGGGCTGGAGCAACAACATTGGGTTTAACCGGCTAATGGTCAAACCACTGAGCTATCCCTCCCCATTGAGATCAATCCCCTGTTCTCTTAGCAGGACCCACCCTCACATTTTTCTTTTTCAAACCCACTTGCCCCAGAACCCTAAATGGCCTCCTCAGGGACTGAAACCACAGACTGGCATTTGGCAGGGCAATACTCAAATCACTGAGCTATCCCTCCCATGGGTAGCCAGAAGGAGGGTTCCAGCTATGGGACCATTTCCTTCCATTCCATTTGGCTTTCTCCCTCTCTGAGACTCATCCCCCTCAACAGAACAGAGGCTGTTGGACTGGGATGTGGGACCATTCTACTGAACCAGAGCTGTCAGGAATAAGATCAGAGGCTGATGAGATAGTTCACAGCTCATATTCAAAACTCATGTTTAAAGGTCAAGCTTCTGGAATTAAGAGTGTCTTAGGCTTCATTAGAAAAAAGTTGGTTTTGTTGTCAAGTTTTTCTCATGGCTTCAGTTTGAAAATATAAAGCCAAAAGGCTCAAACAAGAAGAGGCAAAAAGAGACAACCCATAACTATTAATTTAAAGAACTCCCATGATTTGTAAGTGAGATAGTGTGGGATGGAAGGAGCTTGGGTGATGAGTGCTTGGGCTGACTATACTGAGAGCTATACTGGTCCACGGAAAAGTCTGGCCTCCTGCTCAGTCCATACTCCTGTCTATGAAGTGGTGATTTCAATTGCTGGTGCCCTCACTGAGGTGATATGTGCCATGGGAATATGGAGGGAATAGTCTAGTTTCATCAAGCTGTTGGCTTGGGATTTACCACAGAGAACATCCTTGCATAATTCACCAGTTCTCTGCAATCACAGCTATCAGATATTAATTCTGTATACGTACATTAATAGTTTATACAGAAACCATTTGTCCCCTGAAAGAGGGAAATACAACCCTGAGAATGATACACATGTTGCAAATGTCTCTGCTTAGCTATTTTGCTATTCATTCAGGAGGAAAAAGTCATATTTCTTTTCTTTTTGTCAAGGGAAGCATCACAGTTGCACATATAATTAAAGCTGTTTTAAACATGTAACAGAAACATTCAGAGGCTGACAAAAAAGGAGACTTTGCCAATTTATAACTTTGGAAGGAGTGACAAGATTCACAATACAGAATAGAAAATGTAACAGCTTTGATCTGAAAATGGAAAATGAAATAGAAATATTTAATATTTTAGGATTTAAAAATAATATTTGTTTATTTTTGTTTGCATCATAACACATGCCTTCCTTACCTATACCTGCAATCAATGGAACTATTTTCTAGATCTCAAGTCCAGAGGTACCATTACACCATCTACTCTTCAGATCTATGGGAGTAAGGCACACTGCGTATGACACAAACTGGAAGACAGGTCTCAAAGAATAAAACTTCAAAACACGGAAAACTGTCTTCTGTTATTATTTCAAGCTCTATGTTTATTCCATTAACCTGGTCTTCCATTCTCTTACCCAAGTTTTAGACCCATGTAACTATGCTGAATTTCCTGGAGTTGTACCATCAGAAAACCAATTTAACAAAGCACATAATCAGGCCCTATCTTTTGAATGATCAGTTTAAATAAGAGTTAACAACACTACCTTATTTTCCCCCTTCACACCAGCAATTTTCTTTCATTAGTGATATGCAGAATGTGTGTAGCTCAAGCTTGTTTCCCCTACTCACCTCTTCAGGGCAACAGCTTTCCCTAGAGGAATGAAATCAAATCTAATAGAAAAAAATCTTACTAAATTGAACAAGTAACTAGGAGATATTGAAGTTGGAATAATTGTAGTAACCAATACATGAACTCAGGACAGAACAGTAACACAGTTAGGGAAACAAGATGGGCCAGAATAAAAAAGAGAAGGAAATTCTGTGTTTTTTGGTTATATTTATTAGTTGTTTAGGTCAGCTGCTTTATATCTTTCTAATCAACTGTGTGAATAAGCCTAGAAATGTCATATTCTTTCATTACTCTGCTATGCTGACAATTTTCATTGCTTAATGAGATCCACTGTTTCTAAGTTCTACATATGTATGTTCTGGCTTTTCAACCCTTTGGGGCATCTTGTTTTTCAGGATGAATAATAATAATAATAATAATAATAATAATAATAATAATAAACAATTTATATTGAATTCACGAAATAAATAAGCTATATTCAGAGAGTTTTATCTTTTCAGCTATAAGAGAATCATGGGTAGTCTCAGAGAAATCTGTGCCTGAGGTGCAGTATGGCATTAAAAGGTACACTATGGCTGTGGCCACACTAGAGAGTGAGTTCCAAATGGCTTATCCCTATCCGTTATTTCAAGATAAGCTATTTCGAAATAAGTGCTAAGGAAGCGACTACACATGAAATGCGGATTGACGTTGCGATCCGCAACATCAAAAAGACTCCCAGTCATTTCAAAATGGAGCGGCTACGCAGACACATCTTCATTTCAAAATAACAGGGCAGGAAATGGCAAGGGCAGGGTCAAATGGCCAATGAGCCCTTCCTGGAGCACAGGTGAGCCAACCCCTTAAAGAGCTCCTCCCAAATACACGCCCCTTGCACATGCTGAGGACCCTGGCTGCTTGCAGCACGCGACCTCCAGCACAGCGCTCAGCAGAGCCATGGTTAGCCACCACACCACTGCCTGCCGTGGGCCCGCAGCACTTCGCTGACTGGGACACCTTGGACATCATGGCCAGCCTGATGGCCAGCCTGACAGTATGCCATATGAGGCTACATGCTGCCTGACACATGACCAACTTCCTGCAGGTTCCCCCCATGGTGCATCCTGAGCACCCCCTGTTCCAGCCCTACTGTCGCCTCTGGCGGTACCCTACCAGTGGGGAATAGTGGGACGACATCGTCCTAGGAAAGTGGGACGACAACCAGAGGGTCTGCAACTTCCAGATGACCCGGGCCACCTTCATGGAACTGTGCCATTGGCTGGCACCAGCACTTTGCCACCAGGACACCCACACACAGCCCGCGCTTCCCCTGGAGAAACGAGTGGCCGTCGCTCTGTGGAAGCTGCCACCCCAACACAAACTGCTCAGTCGGCCACCAATTCGGGGTGAGGAAGGCCACTGTCGGGGTTGTCCTCATTGAGGTAAGGCACCTAGGGCCACGCACCCATGGCGAGGCCCTGGGGAGGGGTGTCCCAGGGAGTGGGGTCCTGGGGAGTGGGGCCCCCATATGCTACCACACACTCACAGGCGTCTGTGCCCTCTACCCTACAGGTTGTCACCACCATCAACAGGATCCTTCTGCACCATCTGATCCACCTTGGGGACGTGGACGCTGCCATGGCCAGCTTCCGACAGCTGGGATTCCCCAACCGCATCGGTGCATTGGACAGCACCCACATTGGCATCCGGGCCCCACCACACATCCGGGGACGGTATGTCAGCCAAAAGGGCTACCACTCCGTCATCCTCCAGGCCCTCATGGATGCTCAAGGATGTTTCATTGACATCTGTGTGGGCTGGCCGGGCAGGGCCCATGATGCCTGCATCCTGCAGAACTCATGGCTAGGCCGCAGGATGGCAGAGGGCACCTACACCCCCCCACGGGAACTGCTAGTGGGACATGTGAGCATGCCCCCCCGTGCATCATTGCTGATGCTGCCTACCCACTCCAGGCCTGGCTAATGAGCCCCTACATGGGACACACCAATGAGAGCGAGGACCTCTTCAATGCCTGCCTGAACCATGCCAAGAAGACTGTGGAGCGGGCATTCGGGCATCTGAAGGCACGTTTCAGGTGCCTCCTGATGCGCCTGGAGGTAGGCCTGCCCAGTGTGCCCACAGTCGTGGGCGCCTGCTATGCACTGCACAACCTCATGGAGAGCAAGCAGGAACTCTCTGTGGTACACTGAGCAGCTGAGGCTGTGCCACACTATGAGCAGCCAGGTGTGGTCCCGTGCTGCCAGGTGCACCGGGACGGGGTGCTCGAGCGGGAGGCCCTCTGAGAGACCTCTGTCTGGGGACCCCCATGACCTAGCCTGGCTCACTCCATGCAATGCCCCTCCTCTGGTTCTCACTCCTGCCCCACCAGCACCGCCCTTGCCATTCCCACTCGAGGCAGGACACATACACCGTTAAATAAATTCAACTGCTATGTTTGGAACATAAAGTGTGACTATTTAAGGGGGGGGTGAACTATTTACATGGGGGATGGGGGTGAACTATTTCCATGGGAAGGCTGGGGGGGCCTTAATCTTCCATCAGAGTGACCGGTCGGGAGCCATAACAGCCCCTGGAGCTGCAAGCGCCCCGGGTCCGGGGACCACGGGTGGCTGGGATGGGGCAGGTGGAACAGGGAGTTATGGCTGGACTGGAGTATCTAGGGGCTCAGACTCATGGGGATGAGCCGGGGGGGAGCCACTGATGGGTAGGGCTCACCTGGCCACAGCCAGCGTGCCAGCTCCCGCTCCTCAGCTGGGGTCATGTCATCTGGAAGCAAAACTGCAAGGGCCGGGGGGGGGGAAGGGGCATGGGGGGCGCTGGGGAAAAGGGAGGAGCTGAGAAAGAGGGGGATGGCAGGGGGGAAGGGGAGGCTGGGGCAGAGGGGAGTGGCAGGCAGGAGGAGGGTACCGGGGAGGAAGGAGGGGCTGGGGCAAAGAAGGGTGTTGTGGGAGAGGCCATCCATGGGGCGGGTGGCTGGGCCAGGCAGTTGGTGACAGCCTGGGTTAGGGTGTTGAGATACCTGACCACCCGGTCCCAGGCCACCCGATCCATGGAGACCCATTCCTGCAGCAAGCGGTTCTGCTCCTACCATGAAGCTGTGTGGGCTGCCACCAAATCATCTGCCCAGCAGTGGCAGCAGCTCCTCCCACCATGGCACCCAATCCGGGGAGGTGTCACCCTTTCACCCTCCTCTGCTGCTGTGGGGCTCCCGGGCACATCCAGAGGGCTGGGGTGGCTGGCAGATGCCAAGGCTGTGAAGGCATAAGGTGTGAGGGTAGTGCCCCATCAGTCATGAGCCCGGGTACCGTGGGTCAGCAGCCTTGTCCCCACTGCCATTCCACCCTGCTTGTGGTGAGGGGCTCTGGATGGCCCCGTCTTTTGTGGGGTCCATCAGCGCGGGGCCATTAAACTGATTGCCCCAGCCCTCCAGGGCTTCTGACCCTCATGGCAGCCCATGGCCCCGTGCGGGGCGCACCCAGCAGCAATGACAGCCATCCCTTGGTCCCTGGCCAATGGCCATGTGCCCAGGCCTGTACTGGCTGCTTTGGGGACCGCCCCTCCCCCACATGACCAGGGCACCCCATGACCAGTCCTACCTGAGGGTTCCTTACATGCTTCAGGGGAGGCCTGGGTGGAGGTAGCCTGGCTAGGGCCCTTCCTCGCTTCTGCTATCACTGTCCCTTGGTGCCAGCAGGTACTTCGGGGCCTGCTGTGTATGTGTGTGTGGTGGGGCATCTAGTGTCCTGGCTGGGGCTCCTCATCCTGCCCCTCTGGCTCTGCTGTGTCCAGGGTCTCCTCAAGTGGTGCAGTGTCCCTGGGTCCCAGCAGCTGGTGGAGCTCCTTGAAGTTGGGGCAGGTGGCCGGCGCTGCCCCGACTGCCTCACTGAGTTCCTTACTCCGGCATAGCCCTACTGCAGCTCCTTCACTTTGGAGCAGACCTGGTCGGGGGTCCAGAGGGGGTGGCCCCTTGCGGTGAAGTTGCTGGCGAGTCAGGCGAAGACGTCTGCATTTCTCTTCCACCCCCGTCCCCGTCTTGAGCAGGATGTCCTCCTCCCCTCAGAGAGCCAGCAGGTCCTGGACCTCAGCTTGAAGCGAGAAGCACCCCCAGCTCTTTGGGGGCTGCCCAGAACCCTGGGAGACCCACCACCCAGAACCCTTGGCTCCGCAGGGATCCTGGGGGGTCTTGGCTGCTGGCCATTGGTCCAGCCACAGTGGGGTGCCGCTTTATGGGGGCGCTAGGGAGTGTCATCTGGCCACCTCATGCTCCTATGGCTGCCAGCACACTCTCAGCTTTCTGCACGGGGTTTCTGTGTCCCTGCAGCTTTAAGACACCTGCAGCTGACAGCCATAGAGCTCTGGCTGCTGGTGGGAGAGGCCAGCTCTGTGGAGGACTTTTCATTTCGAAATGGCAGCCAGGGAGCGGCTACACACCTTTAATTTCAAAATTAAAATCGAAAGGAGACGTTATTCCCAACACGGGAGTGGAATAATCATTTTGAAATGAACGCCTTTTAATTTCAAAATTAATTTTGAAATGAGCAATTGCTGTGTAGTCGCTCTCCTGCTCATTTTGAAATTGCTCCTCATTTCAAAGATTATTTCGAAATGAGCTGCTAGTGTGGCCACAGCCTATGTGAGTTTGATGTCTTTCTCCAAGGTCTCTGGTATTGCCTATTGTAGGAAACAGAATACTGGATTAAATAGACTTCTGGACTACTCTGGTTTACCAGTTCTCACAGTAGCCAAATTCTGCTTACCTAGGATATAAGTGGACTTGCTTAAGTGATTAGAAATGCACTTGGATGGAAAACAGAATTTGGCCAAATATTTTTATATGGATGCGAAAGCGTTGATCAAATGCCCTCACTTCCTCAATGCATGTGACACTTAAGAAGTGTCGCCCTTTCTCCTATTTTTGGTCTCTGTAAGGAGGGCTCCCCAGAGGCACCATTGACCATGTCCACGATCCTTTCAGGAAGCTTCAGAATCCCTTAGGGTCACCAAAGCATGCCTAATACGAGTGCCCAAGACATGGACAACCAGCAGGGTCTGGACCAGAGTAAAAATGTAAGAATTCCTGATCTGGACACGTGACAGGCACACCAAACCAACAAATTGATAAGCCAGGGTAGCTTGCACATCACTGGGACTTTGTAGATGCAACCTGAACAGACATAATAATAGAAGGAAGATGGGTGCAGAGTCAGCTTCAAGCACCAGGAAGATGTGTAGATTCCCTGCTATGCTCAGAGGGAAAGCAAGTAAAGAACTCAGAACCCAATGGCTCTTATAGTGCACCAAAGAGCAACCAAGAGGAAAAAATCAGCAGGCTTTTGGAGTGCTTCAGGAGGGGACTATCTATTTAATTAACCCAGAGTCAGTTATATATGCCACAAGGCATTTATAATGGAATCTCTTTTGCCTTCTAAACCCATTATTAGAAAAGCTCAGAAATTCAATGAAAATTTGGTCTGTACTTTTTTAGCACCAGTATCTGCTTCTACCTTTGCTCTCCACTAGCCTCCAGACTCTTACATTTACAGAGTTCTCAAATGCTATTGTCAAAGGCTGACCTGTTAATTTGAAATCTATCAAGAACATAGATGCCTTTTTGCTGTCCCTTTGTCTACTTCTTTAATTTTTCCTTTCCGTAATTTCTTATGCATATAGATCAGTTAAACAGATGAAAGGAGAATGATATACCTCTGATGCATCTGATTGGGTTAATACATATTTAATTGACACAAAGACTCCCTTTTTGTGGTTGTACCTGATCGCATGGCTTAAAGCTTATTATTCCTGAATCTAACCTCCTTACTCATGATCTGTCTCCCTCTGTTCTGTATGTCTATGTCTCTGACATCACATGGATAGGTTTATGTCAATTTAAAGTTCCAGTTCCCAAACTCATCTACTGGTCTTTCCTGCCAATTCTTTTTTTACACCTCCTCCTTTTCTGTTACCATACCCCAGCTCCACAATGTGGTAGTTACCTTTAACTCTGACTTCTCTGAGGAGTGGCAACCCAATCTGTTTCCAGATCTTGTCATGTCTTCCTCCATAGCATTTCCGGGATGCAGCCTCTTCTCTCTTTGACTTTTTAAAATTTTGGCTGAGGCCTAAGGAGTGGTTAGGCAGCTGATGTACTATAATTGCTGCTTTTTGTGAAAGTTAGTGCTGTCTCACTCTTTCCTTGTGCTTCCCTGTCTATTTGTTGCCTCTACCCACCATGTCTCATAGGCTACGTCTACACGTGCACGCTACATCGAAATAGCTTATTTCGATGGAGCGACATCGAAATAAGCTATTTCGATGAATAACGTCTACACGTCCTCCAGGGCTGGCAACGTCGACGTTCAACTTCGACGTTGGGCAGCACCACATCGAAATAGATGCTGCAAGGGAACGTCTACACACCAAAGTAGCACACATTGAAATAAGGGTGCCAGGAACAGCTGCAGACAGGGTCACAGGGCAGACTCAACAGCAAGCTGCTCCCTTAAAGGTCCCCTCCCAGACACAGTTGCACTATACAACACAAGATCCACAGAGCCGACAACTGGTTGCAGACCCTGTGCATGCAGCATGGATCCCCAGCTGCCGCAGCAGCAGCCAGAAGCCAGAAGCTGCAGTATACGGCCTATCTGATGCAAACTGATGGGTTGTAATTCTGTCCTCTTATAGCATATGTAAACCAGCCAGCTCAGTATAACATTTAGGCCTGGCCTGAAAAGCTTCATGCATCACTTCAGTGGGACTACTTGCGTGACTGTGAGTTTTAGCCCTTTAAACTTTTAAACTAAGTGATTCAAGAGGCTGTGTTGCTAATCAAGAGTTTTCTGATGTTTAAATGTGAAATGCAATTATACCAAAACAAACAAACAAAAAACCTTACCAACATTGCTTTTGAATCCCCAGGTCTCATTATTTGTGGTGGTGAGTGGTGAGGGATAATAGGATTTTTCCATCTCATCCATCAAACTGCTCTCTTTGCTAATTAATCAGAGTGTGAGAAGCTACAGGACTTGTGACTAATAAGGATATTTCATTGATTGGGGTGTGTAAAGGCATTCATTGTGCTTAAGCATCACTCCAGATAACCCTCTATGAATGTTTGGCAGAAAATTTCTGAAAGGAGAATAGGTTGGAAAAGTTCTGTTAACTCATGTCTCCATTTCACCACTCATGCAGCTCACATTCTTTTATGTCTCCAGTGGTGCAGAAACCTGTTTAAGCATGGGGGTGCTGAAATGCAGCCCCCTGACCATGTCCACCCTCTACCACCTAGCTAAGCAGAGCCCCTGGAACATGAGGTGGCAAATGGGACACCAGACACTAGGCTGGGACTCTAGGGGTGCTGAGGCACTCCCACACTCCTAATTCCAGAGCCTATGTATGTCCCAATGGATTTAAAAACTTCAGCACATTGGACCAGACTAAGGTAGAGTGATATCAGAAGGTACAAGGAGTCTTCCATTTGTACTCTCCTGAGTACAGCAACTGCTCCCTGCTTGTGATCCATAGTCACACCCAAGGATGTCCATGTCCACAGATGACCATGGGCCTTTGCCTTCCTTTCTACTTTGTCTAGAAAAAAATTCCATGCATACTGGGAAGAACATACTAAAATAGCCTGAAGGATAATGTGGCAGCCGCACTCCCCATTTTCCAGCAGGGAGCCCCACAGGCTAGCTGAAGAATAATGGCTTCCAGTCAGAGGTAAAAGTAAGCCAGTGTACCCCTAGTCTGGCTTTGTGGCTCTCAGACAGGGTGCTACCCTAAGCAGCAAGTAGTCAGGCCAGGGAAAGGGGCCAGCGAGGGTATGCTCCCTATCGGCCTGGGACCTCTGAGCCCCCACCCTCAGCACCCATTAGCTGGAGTTTCCCTGCCCTCCCACCACCAAGATTTGTACCAGGATGCTGCTTGCTCTTCCCCTTCCTGGCACTATCAGAGAGAGAGGGGAAAGGACACAGTTTTTTGCATTCCTCTCTCTCTGGGCAGCACAGGAGGGGACAACAAGCTATTCACTTTTCTCTTACACTGGCCACATCTACACTGCAGCAATCTTTCAAACGATGATCTTCTGGAAAATCTCTCCCGGAAGATCTCCTTTCAAAAGAGTGCATCCACACCACAAAACAAGCGGATTAAAAACAATTAAAAAACCAAGAGAGAGCATCCACACAGCCCTCGCTCCTTTGAAAAAACAGGCCTGGGGTTGAAAAATCCAGGTCCGTGAGAACTGCTCTTTTGAAAAAAGGGCCTCTATACACCACCTTTTTTTTTAATTAAATAAGCTTTCAAAAGAAGGCAGTCTTCCTGATCAGGGAGCAGAAGAGGGCTTCTGGAAGGAAAGCCATGTTCTTTCGACTTGGGATCGAGAGGGAGCATTTCGTTTGTGGATGCTCCACGTGTTTTTTTCGAAAAAGAGCCAGATTTCCCAAAAGACCTTGCTAAGGGAGAAGCAGCCACTCTGACAGTGACAGGAAAGGGAGGAGCAAGCAGCATTTTGAATGAATTTCAGGGAGGGGTGTACTCCCCCAGCCTTCCTTTACACACCACCTATGCACACACGTGTGTGTATGTGCATACACATATACACACTCAGACGCACCTACCCTCTTTTGCCCTGAGTCCCCTACCCCCACAAGCCTCTGCCCTAACTCTGGACACCCACCACATCCCCTGCCTCTGCCCTGAGCCTCTCCTCACTCCCACCCCTGAGTCCTGCACTCCCCACATCCCCACCTTCTTCCCTGAGCCCTTCCTCACACCCCTCAGCCCTGATTCCTGCACCTCCCTATTGCCAGCCCTCTGCCCTCACTCTCCCCAACCCTGACTCATGGACCCCCCAAAAGCCCAACCCACTTTCCACCCCACGTTTAAATTTCATATGTATCACAACCACCTCTCGCACCCTCCTTCTGCATGGCCTTCTTGGATTGAGTGGGGGTTGAAATGTGACAGTACTTAAAAGAAATTTAAATGAAATTCACCCCAGCTTCCATTGCTTTTGCTGATGCGGTATAACATCTCAGATTTTTTAGCACAAACTTGGAACAATATGGACCTGTAACTAATAAAGCAGTTGATACACTACCAGTTTACATTAGTGGCACATTCTGGGCACCCTCAGGCCTTTTTAATTCTCAGGCCTTTGTCTTTGGGGAATTCTCTTTCCCCAAATATTTACTACATCTCTGCCAGCATCCAGCTCTTGACTGGATATATGGAAAGGGAGCTGACAAATACAACATTTTTCTATTGGCAAATTATATTAATTGTTTTCTATATGGGAAGGGTTTAGAAAAGCACCAAGTTTGATGTATTAATTTAAGTTATATTGGTTGAGAGAAACTTTTTTTTTTCTCTGAGAACAATCTGTATGCAGCAGCACAGGCGGCCTTAGCTAGTGCCCAGAGCTGACTTCATCTCTTCTCTTTTTCAATTCCTCTTCTTTGTTTTGTTTTGTTTTAAGTACAGGATTTGAGTTACAAATTTTCAAACAAATTGTGCAGATGTGGAGACAATTCCAAAGAGCTGGTTGGTGAAGGCACCCAAAGTTATGGGCTCCGGTCACAATAGCAGCCAACCTTTACCATCCACCCTGGGAATGAATGGAGGTAGTTCAGGTGGTAAATGATGGTTTTCTTTTTTTCCCCCTCACACAGTGCCTGATTAGCCTGGCAAACTCATCATCAAATTATATCACTCAGGCAAATAGTTAGTGGGATTCAAAAAGGATTGGAGAGCTGTTCGGATGAGAGGATGTGTAAAGTCACAATAGCCAGATTTTTTTTAAAAAAGAGGGGACATATATCCTTTTATTTCAGGGCATAACCTGATGTGCAAATATCAGAAGCTAGCAAAGAAACTTTTCCCACGGCCAACCATCACTTAACTGCACTGGTCACTCTGGAGGCATGATGAGATAGATCCTGGCTCTGGTGTAGTATGGAAATTCCTTTTGATGACAGACTCTGTACTGATTTTGTTTTCAGCTATTCTGAGAGTGTGAGGGAGAAACTACCATTACATTTTATATTTGATAAAAAGCCATATACGTCAGCAGTTCTTCCTTCCTGCACACTAACCTGTCTGAAAACCCACCAATTAACAGGCTTTCCCAGGTGGCCAAGGATGCACAAAGCAGCAAATGGCACATATGCACTTTTCGACTAATTTAAGGAACTGTTGACCTTTCATAACAAGTCATGTTGCCTTGGTACTCTTCCCCAACCTCCTTCAATCATGTCTGACTGGTGGAAGAAAAAACATGCTACGTGAGGAGTTTTAGCAAGATAGGCGCACAGCTTCTATTGTGCTGCTGCCACATAATTTCCAGAATACAGCATAAATAAAATGATTTACTGGAGACAGACATAAATCAGCCATTTTGTGTCTCTGTAGCTGCGTCTACACGTGCACGCTACTTCGAAGTAGCGGCACTAACTTCGAAATAGCGCCCGTCACGTCTACACGCGTCGGGCGCTATTTCGAAGTTGAAATCGACGTTAGGCGGCGAGACGTCGAAGTCGCTAACCCCATGAGGGGATGGGAATAGCGCCCTACTTCGACGTTCAACATCGAAGTAGGGACGTGTAGACGATCCGCGTCCCGCAACATCGAAATAGCGGGGTCCTCCATGGCGGCCATCAGCTGGGGGGTTGAGAGATACTCTCTCTCCAGCCCTTGCGGGGCTCTGTGGTCACCGTGGGCAGCAGCCCTTAGCCCAGGGCTTCTGGCTGCTGCTGCTGCAGCTGGGGGTCCGTGCTGCATATACAGGGTCTGCAACTAGTTGTTGGCTCTGTGTATCTTGCACTGTTTAATGAAAGTGTGTCTGGGAGGGGCCCTTTAAGGGAGCAACTTGCTGTTGAGTCCGCCCCGTGACCCTGTCTGCAGCTGTGCCTGGCTCCCTTATTTCGATGTGTGCTACTTTGGCGTGTAGACGTTCCCTCGCTGTGCCTATTTCGATGTTGGGCTGAGCAACGTCGAAGTTGAACATCGACGTTGCCGGCCCTGGAGGACGTGTAGACGTTATTCATCGAAATAGCCTATTTCGATGTCGCAACATCGAAATAAGCTATTTCGAAGTTGGGTGCACGTGTAGACGTAGCCTGTGTGTCTTACTAGTAGTGGGAGTTTTAATTTCTGCCATAAGCCATTGTTAGCATGTCCAGAATATTTCTCAGAAAAGTAGTTTTTTCTTTTACATTTTTCCTTGATTTCAGCAAAGGAAGCATTTATCTGAAGGAATAGCGTGCAAATTCCTTGCTAAAGGAAAGACAACAGGTATGCTTTGGCTGCCATTCCAGACGACATGCTTCCATGCTGATGATGCTTGTTGAAAATAATGCATTAATTAAATGTGTGACTGAACTCCTTGGGGGGAGAGTTGTATATCTCCTGTGTTATTTAACCTGCTTTCTGCCAAACATTTCGTGTTACAGCAATCTCATATTGTTCCTTTTAAAAACACTTTCATTGCAAATTTGACAATATGCAAAGGAGGTACCAATCTGAGATTTCCAGAGATATTATAGAATGCTACCCAATGTTTAAGAATTTGGTGTCTCCCAAAATCTGAGTGGGATGAAGTATGGAGCATACTTTCAGAAGTCTTAAAAGAGTAACAGTCTGATAGGGAAATTACAGAACTTGAACCACCAAAAGTTAAAAAAAAAATCAACTGTCTTCTGAAGACATCTGACTCAGATGATGATGATGAACAGTTCACGCTGCTTTCTGTTGGTATAGAGCAGAACCCATCATCAGAATGGAAACATGCTCTCTGGAATGATGGTTGAACTATGAAGGGACGACTTAATCTTGAGCACATCTTGCACCTAAAGATCTGGCAATGCCAGCTACAAGAGTGCTATGAAAATGCCTTTTCTCACTTTTAGGTGGCATTGTAAACAAGAAGCATGCAGCATTATCTCCTGTTTCTTATGTTTCTTACAGTGCCAGTAAATATAGACACTGTGTACTTTGTATTCTGTCTTCAAATTGAAATCAATGTATCTGAAACTGTAGAAAACATCCAAAATATTTGAATAAAAGGTATTCTACTATTTTACCATAATTAATTGTATGATTAATCCTATTATGTTTAATCTCTTGACAGCCCTCATCCTTAGTAAAATGACCAATGAGCAAAGACCCAATTTGTCATGTTCCCCACAGCCAGATGGCACTTTTAGTACAATGAGAACGGACAAGAGATGATATTACAGGGCAAGATGGGAGTGTACTACATGAGCACACATTGGAAGCCTCCACTCTCAAGCCAAGTTCAAACAACCAGTTTGGAAGAATAGAAATATTGTGTGGTATAAAACACACAAATCAATAAAAGCCCCAAAAAAGCCTGACCTTGGTCAAAGCACATTTTTTATAATATAATATAATATAATATAATATAATATACCTCCTTTACATTTCTTTCTATCTTTCCTGAGCAGGACACAGCCTTTATTATAGGTGTTCCTTCATTTTCCCATTTTTTCCTAAAATATCTGATCTCATTTCCTGCCCTAGAAGTTATAATTCCTCCATTTTGTTATCCAGGCTTCTTGCATTACTGTACAATCATCTTCATTGTTTCTGCTTGGCTTTACCCAGATTCCCAGCCTAATTAGGTAAAATCAAGTCACTGCCAGTATCACTACCTGACTGTTACTGTCATTCAAACTGGCACTGTCTGATACTGGCTTTTCAATATCCCTTTTCCTGTCCTCTGTTATTGCTTTTTGTAGGATGTCCCATATGATTGCTATACTGTGCTGTCACTATGTGCATATCAAGGCTGGTGACTAAGTGCAAGCTTAAATTTGTTAAAAACTTGCAATACAAATTGTAATTATATCGTAGAATATATTTGTGCACTTGGATGTTCTGAGAGGTTTTTCAAAAAAGTGAACAGCTCCCTCCTCCAAACCCTGCATGCAGAAATGTTGATAATCAAACAACTGATTCTTCTTTTTACCTGTTAAAGAACAAGTTATATGATCTTACCTCTGCCATTCTTTCACATATACTAGATTAACACTGGGGGAAATATTCAGATGGAAGATTGCTCCTTATGATTTAATGCTTCACTGTTTTTTTAAAGTCTATGTTGAAAGCATCTGTCTGTTAGATCTGAAGTGTTTATTTTACCTCAGTCATGAAGGAATCTTGACTTTAGAGTTATATTTGGGGGGCAACCTCAGAAATGTCTTAGATAAAATAGTACAATGTGCAGGAGACAACATGAATGACTCAGACTCATTAGTAATACATGGCAAAGTTTCTTATGGACAGACCTGCCAATACTGTTTTTCATGGAAACTTAATGCAAGAATATGAACCTTATGAGAGAACACATTCTCCCAGCTGGGATTTCCTGTGTCTTCAACCATTGTTTTGTTTTCATTAAAAACTGGTTTTCAACTCAGTTTTATGGGCAAGATTAAAAGGCTTTTAAGAAAAGAAAACTGTGACAATTTTTTAAAGGATTCTTGAAGTTAGGACAGTAAGTCTACATTTAGGTGTCTAAATATTTGTCTCGATTTCAAAAATGCTGAGCACATTATGGCAATTCCAAAAGACATAAATTAAGTCAAGGGAATTTAGAGACTACTAAACTGATTAACAGGGTGAGAGGATAGATTTATGAAAAGATGATGAAAAATAAAAGAATAAAAGCACAACCTGACAATGCATAGGAGATGGTAGGAGATCTGTCTACAACTTTTTGAACTGTGTAAACACTAGGATGGACAGAAATTGTCTAGAATTGTCCAAGGGAGCATAACTAGAAATAATAGAATGAAAATGAGCTAAGAAAAATGTAGGCTTTACATCAGAAAGCCTTCCTGTGAGGTCTATTAGTCTGTAGTAATCTCCCTAAGGAAGCATTGGAAGCCCATCACTTGAATAATTTAATACAAGACTGGATAAAGCATTTGAGAATACACTGTAGGGAACAATCCTGCACTGACTTATTACAGTTTATAGCTGGTAAGTTACATTGCAGCAGTGTGCAGAGTTTGCACTGGATTTTGGGGTCAGGCTATGCAGGGTTTGTGTGTCAGTGTAACATGACAACATTTCAGTAGACCTAATCAACTCTTCTCTCTGCAACATAAAACTCCCTGCACTCTAACACACGTTTGCTCTTTTCCCCCATCCATGCATCTCTAAGAGTCTGTGCTTCGGGAGATGTTTTCCGTTGTGGAGCAAGGTGCGTCACTTTTTTTTTTTTATGTTTGTGTTACTAGATAATGGTCAAAATAGGTGAAAAGGCTATTATTTCTACTTACAACACATGTTAACAGCCCTGTGTCAGTTTTGATATAATAATCCAGGGTTCATTAAAATTGTTTGCAAAATAATTTAGAAAATTCTGATATATGCCCAAGTCATGTCCCATATTTATTCAAATATCATTACTAGAAGTACAGCTTTCTGTTTGCTATTTCAAGAACACAGGGGCAATTACCGTCGTATTTACCATTGCCAGGTAGATATTTATTATGAAATCCTCAGTTTCAGAGAAAATTGTTTTTCCAATGGCCCACTGATTACGTGACTCTGAGTTAATGTTTAAAAACGCAGTATATTATACATTATTAAGGTGGGACATATGTCTATAGATTACTTTTAACTTTTAAGTCCAGTGACTATGAGGTCTTTGTTTCACAATTTATTTTTTAAAGGTCAGAACATGCACACATGATCTCTTGGCTAATTCTCAATCTCCAATTAGATTTTGCTTTACACAGTATAGACACGACTAAAAAGAAGTGTTAAAGATACTGGATGTTTCAAGCAGGGTCCAAATCTTTGAACTCTGACATGATCTTTTTGCACTATCCTGTTGGGCAAAGAGGAATATGGCAGTTTAGACATGTTTTCCATGGTATGATCAGTGTCTTGCAGTCAAGGATCTGTGGCAGAGACCTTAGGAGGACATTTCCACTAGTCTAGTTTAGCATAGACCTTGGGATGTTCTAGCTAATGCTGGGTTGGGGGTAAGAAAGACTGTTGCTCAAGGATAAGGGAAATAAAAAATGAAGCAGAGTTAGACTGGACTTGGGGATCTGGTGCTAGATATCTTTTCAGAAGAAGCAGCAGTTTAATCATGCTCGTGCAGTGACATGAGCTTCCACCAATCTGAAAAAAATAGCTAAATACTTTAAAGTCCTGAATGCTGTATATTTAAATTTCCAGAGTTGCAGTTAGTGAAAAATTTGACCTGAATTCCTCATCATACAAGAGAGAGGAGTATTAGTCGAACATTCTTTGTGAAGTGCCCTCAGCACAAGAAGAAGCATTTTTGTTCCAGATCAGACTCGATCTGTTGGCCTTCAAGAGGCCAAGTGCATCTGTTTGGTTGGCTAGTAGCAAAAATGGGCTTTTGAGGGAATCAGCCTGGCTGGGAAAAAAAGATTAGTATTCTGTGAGTTGTTTATATTTTTGGGGGTATTATCTGTGTTTTGCAATAGATTACAGTGTGCTGAGAGGAATGGAGGACTAAACTAACTTGAGACTCTGCAGAACTGGGGTGAGGTTATGCAAAAGTCTTTTAGTTTCTTTTTGCTTCAGGTTCCTATCTATTAAATGAGGCTAATGCTTCTCTAACTCACAAGGGTGTCCTGAGGATAAAACTTTAAAGAATGACAGGTATCCAGCTCTATAACAAAAGTGTCCATATAAGAACCAAAGACAGGTACCCAGACCCTTGAGCAGGTATTGCTTTATTTTAATTAGATTATTAATCTTAATAAACAAGTATAAACAGATTAAAATATGATAAATAGTTTATCTTTTTGGTGCCCTTAGTGAGAGTCAGAGTGGATAATGTACACCCAAAACAGAAAACATTGCAGTTATTATTTACTTCTGTCACCTCAGCCTTATCTGGCAAACTCCTGGTGACTCTGGCCACGAGACGTAGCAGAACTGGGGAGGGGCTTTACTTCCCACGTTGTTCCCCTTGATTATGAAAGTGCAGTTTCAGGATTCACTGCACATTTCTTTTGCCTTTGTCTGACAAATCTCAATAAGCAGTAACATTCTCCAAATGCTGACAAAATTGGAAGAAAAATAATATTTTTCCATTGTTTAATTTTCTACTATACAGGGCACACACTCATCTGAGTTGAACCAGGCTAGAAACAGAGCTATTCATTCATTCATTTTCTCTCTCCCTTTCTCTTTCTCCATTCTGAAATATTTCTTGGCTTGTCTGGGGAGATTAAATGTTTAGAAAATGAATGAGCACTACCACATCCAAGTTTGTTAATGAGTCTGAGATATTTTTGATCCAACCCAGCAAACTTTTAGAACTTGAGCAAGTGGGTGAGACAGGATTTTCAGGTCAAGGCCTGTGATTGTATTACTATATTAGGGTAAAAAAACTTAAAAAAAATAAATGACAATGAAGAAATTTAAAATACAAGTCAAAATAAAGTTGGAATACACTCAATTAACTAAATTACTGTTGATATCTGTCATTGTAAAGTACCTAGGGCTATATAATTTTTTTCTAATCCCCCAAACACACAGCTAAGCAAGTGAGAAAATACATATTCTTACAACCCCCAGAGGAAACATTGAGATTATACGTGTTCTCAATAATTGAAAGAGTGACTTTCACACTGAGTTACATTAAAAAAAAACATTTAAATAAAAAGCAATTTGCTCTGCCTGTAATTGTATTCCCTTTGCTGATATTGCTAATTATTGAATATATTTGTGCTTGAATAGAATTCTTTTTAATGCTTCTAAAAATTTTAACAGCTCATTTTCTAGTTCTGCCTGATCCTACTTATGTCTTCTATCCTACTGAAGTCATGGGGCTAGATTTTTCTTTTGGTTGCTGTGGGTTAAATCAGTGGAACAAAGTCAGCAGACTCACTGGCTTTTTAATGGTACTTTAATCTAGCAAAGAACAGTATAACAAGAACAACTGGCTAGAAGATGAAGGTAGATAAATTCAAATTAGAAATATGGAACAAGGCTTTACCAGTGCTTGATAAGAAATTTATAAAACATACTTCCACTTTCTACAAAAAAGAAAAGAGAACAAATTTTCTTCATTACTTCATACCTCAGGATACTTCAACCAGAATAACAGCAGTTCAACTAGCAATATTGTTAACCTTTCCAGCTACCAACTCAGCCCAGCAGAGGAGTCTCTCTTATCCCAGGGTCTTTCCTTCTCCCCTACTTACTCCACGAACTTAATACATTTATGTGGTGACCTTGAAGCCTTCTTTCGCCTCCTCTGTCTAAAGGAATTTTTCCAGCACGCCTATGAACAACAGTCTGACTCTCTCGACCCCCTCTACCAACAACAAAAGAAGAAGAACTCTATGTGGACTCCCCTGAGTGTCGTAGTGAAAGTCTGGATTTCGACATACAATGCTTCTGCAACTGTTCTCAGGCTGACATCATACACAAACAATGCCAAATGAGACACAATCTCAACTATGCTGAACGCCATGCTGTCCACAGTCTCAGAAATAACCCAGACATTATAATCAAATCAGCTGACAAAGGGGGTGCTGTTGTCATCATGAATAAATCAGACTATGAACAGGAGGCAGCCAGACTACTCTCCAACACCACATTTTACAGACCTCTCTCCACTGATCCCACTTTGGAATTCCAAAGGAAATTACAACAACTACTGAAGGAACTCCCTGCTGCTACTCTGGACCTCATTAACTCAGACACACCATCTGAGCTGCAGTGTGAATTATTCTATTTACTTCCCAAAATCCACAAACCTGGAAACCCTGGATGCCCTATCATTTCGAGTATTGGCACTCTTACCACTGGACTATCCAGTTACGTGGACTCCCTCCTCAAACCCTATGCCACCAACACTCCCAGCTATCTCCAAAACACCACCAACTTCCTGAGGAAATTACAAAACATCAGAAAAGTTCCTGATAACGCCATCCTTGCCACAATGGATATAGAGGCTCTGTACATTAATATTCCACATAAAGACGGATTACAAGCAATTAGGAATACCATCCCTGGTGTCACCACAGCCAGTCTGGTGTCTGACCTCTGTAACTTTGTTCTCACCCACAATTATTTCCAATTTGGGGACAATTTATACCTCCAGATTAGTGGAACTGCTATGGGCACCCACATGGCCTCACAATATGCTAATATATTTATGGCTGACCTGGAACAACAATTCCTCAGCTCTCGTCCCCTATTACCCCTCCTGTACTTAAGATACATTGATGACATCTTTATGATTTGGACCCATGGAATAGAGACACTAGAAGAATTCCACAGAGACTTTAACCATCTGCACCTCACCATCAACTTATGCCTCGATTATTCCACACAGAGATACATTTCCTGGACACTATAGCACTACTCAAGGATGGCCTGATCAGTACCACACTGTACCGGAAACCCACTGATCGCTATACTTACCTACACCCTTCTAGCTTTCATCCTGCACGCATAACTAGATCCATTGTTTACAGTCAAGCCCTTAGATACAATCACATTTGCTCTGATTCAACTAACAGAGACCAAAAACTACAAGATCTTTACCAAATATTCACAAACCTGAATTACGCACCAGGAGAAGTAAAAAAAAAAACAAATCGACAAGGCCAGATGAATACCCAGAGACTAGCTACTCCAAGATAGGCCCAAAAAAGCCAAGAACAGAACACCACTGGTCATCACATACAGCCCCCAACTCAAACCACTGCAACAAATTGTTAAAGACCTACAACCTATCCTTAATCAGGATGCCACACTCCAGAAGGCCCTAGGTGACAGGCCTGTTCTTTCCTACAGACAACCTACCAACCTTATGAGGATCCTCACCAACAGCCACAGTCTATACCCCAGGAATATCAGTCCTGGAACTTTTTCTTGCAACAAAGCCCGCTGCCAGCTTTGTCCACATATCTTCTCTGGAAATACCATCACTGGACTTAACCAGGTTATTCATAGAATCACGGGCACTTTCTAATGCTCCTCAACTAACACTGACAATGCCCAGATGCTTTGTATATTGGACAGACTTCTAACTCCATTAGACAAAGGGTTAATGGGCACAAAACAGACATCAATACACTCCAGATCCACAAACCAGTTAGTCAACATTTTAATGGAGCAGACCATTCTGCTAACGACTTAAGAGTATGCGTGTTACTGAAAAAAATGTTGCGTACCACTATTCAGAGGGAAACAGCCGAGCGGTCTTTTATATTCAAATTCGGCACATTAACATATGGTTTGAACCGGGATGGGAATTTTCTGAGTCATTATAGGGGCTCGTTTGCATACTTGGCTTAATCTAATTCTTGATCTTCACCCCCACTCCTCTACTCTCTGATTTGCTCACCTTGATTATTTTTTTCTTATTTGTCCTCCTTGATCACTGTTTTGGGTTCTCTGTGCCTTAAATATTGAGTCTGTTCTGGTATGCCTATGGTCTGTAGAAGTGGGTCTGTCTCACGAAAGCTCACCTAATAAATTATTTTGCTAGTCTTTAAAGTGCTACTTGTTTGCTTTTTGTTTTGATAGTATATAGACTAGCACGGCTCCCTCTCTGTTACTATTTCTAAGAGATGAGTGATTATCAAGAGAACTCATAGAGACCCCATCACTTAATGTCTTCAGATCAACACTGGATGCCTTTCTGGAAGATATATTTAGCCAAACACAGGTTATTGGGTTCATATGGGGTAACTGAGTGAAATTCAGTGGGCTGTGATATACAGGAGGCTGGCCTAAATGATGTAATTGTCCACTGGAGTCTTAAATATCATGAATCTATGGAACTTTGACCTGATTCTAGTATAGCTGAAAGGAAAAATTGGCCTATGAGCTGCTGTCATGCTGCAAATGATTGTGCTTTGATAAAATCACCACCCATGTTTCATAGAAGCTAGGTCACAGGCAGCAGAGGAGCCTTTTAAAATCATGTTCCTTTCAGAACTGAACCAAGTGGAAGGACGTACATTCTAGAATGCACAAAATTTGGCAGAATTTGATGCTTTTTTTAAAAGTTTCCAGTTGGTTGTTGGGATTCCCTATAGTCATTCTAGATTTGCCAACCCTGTTCTGTCACTTAAACCCATGTTTTACTGATAAACAAAGGAAACATATTATTCTGGTAGAAAAGAAATCTATGCTAGAAAGGCTGGCACAGATGAGTGTTCTGGCCCTTTGATTATGTGTTCATTGTGGGATTTTTTTGGTGCTTATGGTTATGAAGCTTAGAAGTCATATGAATGCACTGAACTTATTCTGTACAGCACTATAGGAAAAGAATCAGAGTGGTATGACAGTCATTTCTATGTTATGGAAACACAGCTAAGATATATAAACAAGCTTGTCCACTGCAATGCTAACGAGCTAGTTGTGCAGGAAATAAATGTCCAGTTTCATGAACTCTAGATGATTCAGGATACGGCGGTGGATGCCCAGATTTTGTATATCCTGTCCTGACCTACAACCTTTGCAAACAGGGTAGGTTTTGGAACTCTCTCTCTAATATTATTGATGTAGTTGGAGACTAAGAAAGGAAAGTAATCATAATCATAATCATAATCATAATAACAATAACAAACTGCATGAGGCCAGATGTCAGGATTTAGTTGGGGCTGGTCATGCTTCGAGCAGAGGGTTGGAAGAAACTTCAGGAGGTCATGTCCAATATTCTATTAATTCTGTTTATGATGTGGTATTATAAAACTCCTTTTTTATATAGGCATTTTACATTTTAATTTGTGCAAATGTGAGTTTCACAATGTATGCCACAAAGAGAGTGGATTTGGCAGAGGCAGCTCTACCCACAATTAAAAATGCAGCTTTTTTTTATGTACAGTAGGCCTCCATGTCTTCTGACACTGCTGTGAATCCAGGGCAACTCCGCTGAAGTCAGTAGAACTGAACTGCTCTAAAATCAATGTTAGTGAAAGCAGAATCAATTTCTATGCCAGTCCATTGCTTTGTGAATACTGTGCATTTCAAATGTACTTTTATGCCTTTCCTAGAATTTTTTTTTTGGTTATGTTTAATGCTCATAAAACCAAGAGGGGTGTAATAGCACTGGCTTGAAACAAACCAGGAACATACAGGTGCTTTGCAAGCTTCACTTCTCCTGCTATGTCATTAAATGTCAATCTGGCCCTGCAACACCCCTGCTATTTCAATTTGCTCCTCCAGGCCTCTCTCATTTTTGAGTACTGATTGAAATTTTTGCCATTGTTTACCTTTACCTTTTAAAGTGACAGGTATGAACAGATAATATGCTGTTGTTCAAGGACTGACAGGTGTGACTAACCCACAGAAGGTGAAAAAAATCCATAGCTTTTAGACTGATCGGTATTGGCGCTCATTAGAAAGCAGTATGTCCCTAAGGCTTGATCGTGCCTGATATGAAACTAATATGTAACCACTTTCAAAAGGGACACTGCACTTTTATTAAATTTCAGACAAAACCATTGCAATCAATAAAAACCTGAGATCTGCCAAACACTTGAAACTATAATTTCCAAGTATCATTTTTTCTTGAATTGAAGTTTGTTCTGCTGACAGATGACTACATCCTGAGATGAATTTGAATAGAACAACTGGAATGATCAGTGACTAGCTAATGATATACCATGAAGCCTGGCTCTCTGCATGGTTATGTCTAGGAATATCTCTTGGACCTGGCTCCTACTTTTCCTAATTAAAAGTGGTAATAATTGTTTTACTGAATCTAAATTGTATACCCTTATTTGACATACTTAATTTCATGTCTGACCTATCAACTTAATTGTACATGGATGCTGGGCACAGCACTTCAGAAATTAGAGCAGGGGGAGATGTTTTGCAATATTTCCCAGAGGGGTTAGATTGAATAGAGGGAAGAAAAATGAAGAAAAGAAAAGCCAAGCATTGTAGCTAATGAGGTTTTCACATAGTCTGGAAAGGAACCAACACCAGCTCCACAGAACTCCTGAGTCAAGGCTAAAGATTAAAAAGTAAATGGTTGACGGATCATTTCAGATTGTTGTGATTTGATTTCTGAAACTTAACTGAGGGAATTTCAGATTTTGAAGTTGCAGACGAAACAAACCCACTCTGCTTTAACTGATTTAATTTTTTAAATAACAAGAAGAACATCTAGCTTTTATGAAGCACATTTATTTTATACATTACTAATTATTTTACAATCATGGATAAGCATCCTTATTTTCTTTGCACAGTGATCATGGAGATCTCTGTAAATTGTAACAAAACCCTAGAGTGTAGATAAGATATGATATGATAGGAGGAAGGTTAACAAGACTCACTAAACAGTCTTGTTCTCTCTCCACCCCCATGAAAAAAACCTCAAAATTTTAACTAAAACTTGTCTCTTTGTCAGGCCATCCTTTTCCACAGAGTGTGGTGGAAAATGTGTTCATCATTGCTGAACTCCATAGTTTTGGTCCCCTGGCGACTGAGTCCAGAGTTCCAGGAGCAGTGAGTTTGTAATTCACAGGCTACGCCTATACTAACACACTACATCGAAGTAGCTTATTTTGACATAAGTACGTCGATATAGGCTACTTTGACGCGTATCGTCTACACATCCTCCAGGGCTGGTGCCATCGACATTCAACGTCGAACTAGTGATGGAAATTGTCAAAAGGAGCCATCTCTGAAGGAAATGTGGAGTGTCCACACACACAAGCCCTCCCCATCAAAATAAGGGGCCAGCAAAGCCCCAAGCCACTCCCTTAAAGGGCCCCTCCCAGACACACTCAGCCTGCACAGCATGAGATCCACAGAGCCAACAACCAGTTGCAGACCCCATGCACAAAGCATGGACCCCCAGCTGCAGCAGCAGCAGCAGCAGCAGCAGCAGCAGCAGCCACCAGAAGCCCTGGGCTGAGGGCAGCTGCACATGGTGACCATAGAGCCCTGCAGGGGCTGGACAGAGTGTCTCTCAACCCCTCAGCTGATGGCCGCCATGGAGGACCCTGCTATTTTGACATAGTGGGACGCGGAGCGTCGACACATGCCCTACTTAAACGATGACCGTTGAAGTAGGGCACTGTTCTCATCTTTGGATTTCAACGTCAAAATAGCGCTCGGTGCGTGTAGACGTGGTGCATACTATTTTGACATTGTGCCAGCTACTTCAAAGTCTCTGGCTAGTGTAGACGCACCCACAGTGGATGGATTTTTTTTATTTATTTTTTTTTACATTTATAGTACAATTAGTATTTTTGGTTTGATCTTAGATTTTGAAGGTTTGTTCTGAATTAAAAGGAAAAATAAATTGAAATCTGAAAAAAATCCTAGGATGGGAAAATTAGCTACCCCTTCTCTCTTCTTTTATCAAGGCACTGAGCATGAATAGCAAATATATAACTATGAGATTTATTATTGACGATGTGCCGACCTACTCCGGGTCCCGTGGGTGCGTGTGGGGTGTGATACAGCGGGGGGAGTCGGGTGGCCAGGGACCAACCACCCCACCTTTATAGCAGCCTGATATAGTGTAGCAGCAATATGTGATTCAGTGTATCCACTTTAAAACCTAGGTTTCCACAGTATTATCAGTACCAGGAACAATAACACTCCGATTGTGAACACCACAATGCCCTGTGGCTGTTCTAAGTCCCAATAATTCTCTATACAGACCCAGCTAGACCAGCTAGTGGTATTTACCAATAGTGATTTATTCATTTATTCGTAACTACAATTACTTAACACTTGTTATATATATATATATATATATATATAGTTATTTATTTGGCATAAGCTAAATACTAGGTTACATATAACTATATATAATTACATGTGACTTACCAATAACATCCAATGCTCCCACATCTCACCAATAACTACGTTACAGCGGCCCTTCAAGTCAGAGATACGGCTTGGTTGGGACCTTTCGTGGTGGTGACGTCCAGGTGATCAGGCCGGGGTCTGCTGTCTGGACTGGAAGTTGCTAGCCTCCGCCTTGTGTCCAGGAGCCCACATCCTTATTCCTGCTAAATCACCTTTTATACTGTTTCTTACTTGGGGGTTCGATACCTGGCCAATTAAAGCGTTTGTTACCTAATTTGGGCTTTCTATCCTCCCCGCCTGTCAGAACATGTTACAAGATTTCCTCTGTCCTTGGTCTTTTTCTGAACCTCCCCTGGGACCCTCTGATGTTGTACAACCAAGATGTTCTCTTTGGGGGGCTTCCAGCTACTAGTTCCAGCTGTTCTCTTTGGGGGGTTACTATCTGCTTGTCAGGATGTTCTCTTTGGGGACTCTCCAACTACTTGTCAACTTTCTGATTTCTTTCTCCTGGCCTGACTTCAGACCTTCCCGCCGTTGTATGATAGCATTCCAAGATGGAGTGCATGGTCATTCTGCCTTGCGAGTGAGGCACGGCCACCAGGTGCTCGTGCTCCCACAATTATATGGCAAATTTACAGCTGGTTAAAATTGTCATAGTTCCTCTGATGTCAATAGAGCTGTAAGAATCTCCTCCACCTGACGAGATGGTTAAATACCTTAAGCCATACCCCAGCATGCACTCATCATCATCATCAATAACCGTGAGCTCAGCACCCGTTGGTGTCTGATGCTTCTCTCACTATTTCCTTCCATCTTTCCCTGTCCAGTGCGGAGTGGCTTAGTTTCTGTAGATTAGCTCCACACCAATCTACTATATCACAGCATGAACTGGGCTTTAAATGAAGTAAGGGAAGGGCTGGGGTCATCTTTGTTTGTTCAAAAGAAACCACCAGGAATCTGAATGTGATGTCTACAGGAACCTGAGTGGGGTTTTGGATTTTGGGTTGTATGGTGCATGGACTGTGACTGAGTAAATGTTCAATATAGTGCCTAATTTAGCTGAACCCTGAACCTAACTGTGACCTTTGGAATCTATTGAAATAATAATAGTGATGAATTATGTAGCTCCTCTTCCAAAGTGTGACTCAGGCGCTATCCTCAGGGCTTGCTGCTTGGGGTGGCTTCTCCTTTCTCTTTCCATGAATTGTATCCTGGGTTAATTTTTGTGACAGCTGGGGTGTCCACTCACTGGCTATAGTTACGCTACAGTGCTCTGTTGACAGAAGTTACCGGCAGAAGAGATTTCCTGACAAACCTTTTGTTGACAGAGTGCAGCCACACACAAAATCAGAACAAAAGAGCAGTCCAGTAGCACTTTAAAGACTAACAAAATAATTTATTAGGTGAACTTTCATGGGATAGACCCACTTCTTCCGGTCATAGCCATACCAGAACAGACTCGATATTTAAGGCACAGAGAACCAAAAACAGTAATCAAGGTTGACAAATCAGAAAAATATTATCGAGGTGAGCAAATCAGAGGGCAGGGGGCAGAAGGGGGCAGAGGAGTTAAGAATTAGATAAAGCAAAGTATGTAAAAGAGCCCCGATAATGAGCTAGAAAATTCCCATCCCGGTTCAAACCACATGTTAATGTGTCAAATTTGAATATAAAAGAGAGTTCAGTAGCTTCTCTTTCCAAACTACTGTGAAAAGTCCTCTTCAGTAGAACACAGACTTTCAGGTCATTAACAGAATGGCCCACCCCATTTAAGTGCTGGCTGACAGGTCTGTGAATCAGGAGTGTTTTTATGTCTGTTTTGTGCCCATTAATTCTTTGTCTAAGAGAGTTGGAAGTCTGTCCAATATACAAAGCATGTGGGCATTTGTTAGTCCTTAAAGTGCTACTGGACTGTTTTTTTGTTTTTTGTTTGTACAGACTAGCACAGCTATGTCTCTGTTACTACAAAATCAGAAGGGTGATCTGCTCTGTTGACAGAGCAGCTGAACTGTCCAGCTGCTCTATCGACGAAACAGGCACCCAGAAACACAGCAGACAGGGCTGCCATGGTTGTGGATGCCCTGTCTGTCAAAAGAGGACCCCTGGGGATGTTTACACAGCTTATTTTGTTGACAGAATCTGTCGACAGCAGCATTCTGCCTCAAAGTTTTGATGCATTTTGTGTGTGCACACTCCACGAGTTTTGTTGACAAAAAATGGGGTTTTGCCAGCAAAACTTGCTAGTGTAAGCATAGCCACTGTGCCTGAGACACTGTTGACAAAAAGTATAAAATCCAGTGCACACAAAACAATAAAGTTAATGAATATAAACCTCAGAAGAGATATGGCAGATACCAAAATGGGACCTTATTGGGAACAGGAGAAAAGAACATGGAAAGGAAAGGTGTAGGGTTAACTAGTAAGTATTATACATCAACAAATCAACACATTTTTGGACTCTCTGCACTCACAGGTATTCCCACCCCCCAGTTCCCTTCTTGACATTTTCTCAGATACTGACTAACGTCAGCAATGAGTGCTATAGGACACCAAAAACCAGCCCCCTTACTATGTCTTTGGCTCTGGGCAGGGCAGGGCATCTTCCTGGCTTCCTGACCTGAAGCCCCATGGACCTAACTCTCAGTAGTTAGCGCTGGCTTGACTCTCTGCCACTCTGGATGTTGGTCTTCACAGAACTGGAACAGCCTTATCCAACTGTGACTGAGAGAGAGTCTGTATTCTGTCAAAACAAACAAGCAGCCCTGTAGCACTTTAAAGACTAACAAGATTTATGAAGTGAAGAGCTTTCGTGGGACAGACCCACCTCTTCAAGCACTAGAACTCTCAACACTTTCTTTGGGTGGGAGTGTGTGTGGGGAGGGGAGGTGCACGATGACCTGAACTGTCTTGAGCTCTCTCAGTTCCCAGCAAGAGAGCTCAAAACATTAAACTGGTGCTGTTTTTTATGAGTAAAGGTTGGTAGGACTGGGTCCTGACATCGGGCTTCTGAACCTTACCTAGAAAGGATTTGTGAATTAATTTGCATATGTAAAATCAAACAAAAAAAAGAAGCTACAATTCACTGAAACTTCACAGGGGGAAACCCACTGCACGCTGGGAGTAATAATGGAGTGTATCATTTTCCATAAATAAAACAATAAAAAGGAGACTAAGAACTAAAATGATACTACAAAGATTCACAAAATTTCCATTCTGGGAGTAGGTTTAACAGGTTAGGGACTGCCTTTCTTTTTTTGTCTTTTTTTTTTTTTTTCGTGAGCACAGACTTACGGAGCATCTGATGAAGTGAGTCTGTGCTCACGAAAGCTCATGCTCAAAACTTTTCTGTTAGTCTATAAGGTGCCACAGGACCCTTTGTTGCTGTTACAGATCCAGACTGACATGGCTACCCCTCTGATACTTGACAGATTTGAATAGTTAAGGCAGAATAATAACATGATCTGTCATTTTATTCTAAACTACAATTTCTATAACTTGGAACCTGGTTTGTCACCAGAATCACAGAATCACAGGGCTGGAAGGGACCTCAGGAGGTCATCTAGTCCAGCCCCCTGCTTCAAGCAGGATCAACCCCCACTAAGTCATCCCAGCCAGGACCTTGTCCAGCTGGGACTTAAAAACCTCAAGGGACGGAGAATCTGCCACCTCTCTAGGCAATGCATTCCAGTGCTTCACCACCTGCCTGGTGAAGTAGCTTTTCCTAATATCTAACCTACATCTTTCCCTCTTCAACTTCAGACCATTACTCCTTCTTCTGCCATCTGACACCACTGAGAACAGTTTCTCATCTTCGTTTTTAGAGCTCCCCTTCAGGAATTTGAAGGCTGCTATTAAATCACCTCTAAGTCTTCTCTTCTGTAAACTAAACAAGCCCAAATCCCTCAGCGTATCCTCATAAGTCTTGTGCTCCAGACCCTTAATCATTTTTGTTGCCCTTTGCTGAACCTGCTCCAGCAAATCCACATCCTTTTTATACTGGGGGACCCAAAACTGGACACAATATTCCAGATGTGGTCTCACCGGTGCCAAATAAAGAGGAATAACTACTTCCCTAGATCTGCTCGAAATGCTCCTCCTAATGCACCCCAATATGCTGTTAGCTTTCTTGGCTACAAGGGCACACTGTTTACTCATATCCAGCCTTCCATCCACCATAACCCCTAGGTCCCTTTCCATCGTACTGCTGCTAAGCCAGTCGGTCCCCAGCCTGTAACAATATTTGGGATTCTTCCACCCCACGTGCAGGACTCTACACTTCTTCTTATTGAACTGCATCAGATATCTTTTGGCCCAGTCCTCCAATTTATCCAGGTCCCTCTGGATTCTCTCTCTACCCTCCAATGTATCTACCTCTCCCCCGAGTTTTGTGTCATCCGCAAACTTGCTGAGGGTGCAATCCATCCCCTCATCCAGGTCATCAATAAAGATGTTCAATAACACTGGCCCCAGAACTGAGCCTTGTGGCATTCTGCTTGAAACAGACTGCCATCCAGATATTGAGCCATTGACCACTACCCATTGGGCCTGACCATCAAGCCAGCTTTCTATCCGTCTTATAGTCCAAGGATCCAATCCATATTTCCTTAACTTATGGGCAAGAATGTAGTGGGAGACCATATCAAAAGCCTTGCTGAAGTCAAGGTATATCACATCCACTGACTTCCTCATGTCCACAGAGCTTGTTACCTCGTCATAGAAGCTGAACAGATTGGTGAGGCAGGACTTGCCCCAGTGAATCCATGTTGGCTACTTTTGATCACTTTCCCCTCTTCCAAGTGCTCCAAAATGGATTCCTTGAGGATACCCTCCATTATTTTCCCAGGGGTTGAGGTAAGGCTGACACGTCTATAGTTCCCTCGATTGTCCTTCTTTCCTTTTTTAAAGATGGGCACTACGTTTGCCTTCTTCCAGTCATCTGGTATCCCCCCTGATCTCCAAGAGTCTTCAAGGGTAATGGCCAAAGGTTCAGCAATGACCTCTGCCAATTCCCTCAGTACCCTGGGGTACATTAAATCCAGACCCATGGACTTGTGCACATCTAGTTTTTCTAGACAGCTCAGAACTTGTTCCTTCCCCACAGATGGCTGCCCTCCACCTCCCCCTACGGCATCGTCTAGGACTGTCATGGGGAAGTTGACTTTGTCCGTGAAGACTGAGGCAAAAAAAGCATTGAGCACTGGAGCTTTTCCTGCATCATCTGTCACTAGGTTACCTCCCTCATCCAGTAATGGCCCCACACCTTCTCTGGTAACTCGTTTATTGTTCACATGCCTGTAGAAACCCTTCTTATTACTCTTCACATCCCTTGCCAGCCGCAGTTCCAATCGTGCTTTCGCTTTCCTGATTACTGCCCAGCATTCTCCAGCCATATGTTTATACTCCTCCTTAGTCAACTGTACATGTTTCCCTTTCTTGTATGCATCCTTTTTGAATTTAAGCTGACTAAGAATTTCCCTGTTAAGCCAAGCTGGTTGCCTACCATGTTTGCATTTCTTACTATGCAGCGGGATTGTTTGTTCCTGTTCCTTCAGTAAGACTTCTTTAAAATACTTCCAGTTCTCTTCAACTCTTTTCCTCTTCATCTTCGTTTCCCAAGGGTTCCTGCTCATTTGGTCTCTCAGGGTGTCGAAGTCTGCTCTTCTGAAATCAAGGGTCTGTATGTTACTGCTCACCCTTCTTCCTTTCGTCTGGATCCTGAAATCTACGATCTCATGGTCACTGCAGCCCAGGTTCCCTCCCACTTCTATTTCTTCTACTAGTTCTTCCCCATTTGTGAGCAGCAGGTCAAGTTGCGCATGGCCCCTGGTTGGTTCCTTCAGCACTTGTACAAAGAAGTTATCCCCAACATTCTCCAAAAACTTCCTGGATTGTCTGTGTGCTGATGTATTGGTCTCCCAACAAATGTCTGGATGATTAAAGTCTCCCATGAAACCAGGGCCTGTGATTTGGAAGCTTCACTAAGCTGCCTGAAGAAAACCTCATCTCCCTGATCTGGTGGTCTATAACAGACACCAACTACAGCATCACCTCTCTTACTTCCACCTCTAAGCTTACCCCAAAGACACTCAAGTGGATTTTCTCCCTCCTCATACTGGAGCTGTGAGCAATCATACTGCTCCCTCACATAGAGCACAACTCCTCCTCCTTTTCTCCCGTCTGTCCTTCCTAAACAATTTATAACCTTCCATGACCATGCTCCAGTTATGTGAATCATCCCACCAAGTCTCCGTTATTCCAACCACCTCATACTTGTGTGACTGTGCCAGGGCCTCTAATTCTTCCTGTTTGTTCCCCAGGCTTCTGGCATTAGTGTACAAGCATCTTAGGGAAGGGGCCGATTGGCCCACTTTCTCCTCTTCACCCAGGAAACCCACTTGATTGTTCCCTCCTCCTTCCCCACTTACCTCAGGGCTTGTGTCACCTTCCCCCCACAAACCTAGTTTAAAGCCCTCCTCGCTAGGTTTTCAAGCCTGCCCGCAATGATGCTCTTTCCTCTTTTAGTGGGGTGGATCCCGTCTCTTCTCAGCAATCCCTGTTCAGGAAACAGAATCCCATGGTCAAAGAAACCATCTGCCGCCTGTGTTAGTGGACTTTCCCTCTTTATCAGTATCAAAGAATTACAGATTCTGTACAATAAATAGGAATCATTAGAACCCTGTTCTGCTAGCATTTCCGCACAGCTCTCCAGCTAAAGGGTGGAACTAAACTGAAGACTGTGAGCACTGGGATGGAGTGCTGAGTTCTTTGTCTAGGGATGAAGCATACAAACTGACATAGAATGTAGCAGTCTTCTGTTTATGTCTGCTGACCTCAGAATGACTTTTGGATCAGATCTTTGCTCTGGATTTCCTGTGATTTTTGGTGGGATTTCTGAGGGAAGAGAGTTATACATATGTTTTCACTAGCTGCATGTAGCGATAATATGACTGTTTATTATAGGGCTGGGCAATAATTTTTGATGTGTGGTCCCAGCCAAGAACTGGGAAAGTTGTCAAGGGCTGCACTCTTCCATGATATTAATGGAAGAGGTGCAGGGTCGGAGATGGAGGTTAGGCGCAGGAGGGAGCTTGGACTAAGGGATTGGGGTGCAGCAGAGAGCGGGGTCTAGAAGGGAATTTGGGTGAAAGTGGTTGTGACTTGAGGCAGGAGGGGTACAGAGGTTTGGGACATTAATTAGGGCAGGATGGGTTGTGACCTGGGGCAGGGCCTGTGGTGAAGCGGTTTGGGTTGTGACCTAGGGTGGGGGATTATGACACTGGGCAGGAAACTGGGGTGCAGGGGTTTGGGTAGCAACCTAAGGTGGAGGGGATTGTGATCTGAGGCAGAGTCTAGGAAGAAGCTTATGTGCAGGAGTGGGCCAGAGGGTTTGAGTTACAAGGAGTATTGGGCAAGAGGATTAGGGGGACCTGTGATACCAGAGGCAGGCTCTGGCCAGGAGATGTACCTGGCTGGCTCCTGGCCAGCACACCTGTGGCAAGCTTTCTGCCTGCCCCAGAGCACTCAAAACTGCATCCTGTTCTCTGTGCTCAAGATGCCAGAAGGGAGGGGGGTGGAATTTGACCTCTGCTGCTGCCACCCATCAAAATCTCTGAGTTCATATTGTCCAGAAACTGTAAACTAGTCAATGAGAGCTTAGATATTTTGAAAGGGGGTGGGAGCAGCCCACAAAACCTCCCCCACCCTCCCTGTATCTGAAGAGCAGAGCTACAGGGAGCAGGAAGCCACTTAAAATGGTGGCTAGCTACTCTGTGCCTGAGGCAGTCTGTGGGCCTGATGTGGTGTCTTGGTGGGCAGGATGCAGCCCACTGGCCTGATTTTGCCCAATCCTGGTCTATTTTAACATTGAAAATATTTATAATGTAAGGAAGTGCTATATAGAAATGCAGATTCTGGTATAGCCCAGACCCAGAAATAAAACTTAGCATTAGTCCCAATAAATAAATATATAAGCATAATGAAAATCTCAAGTACAGTAAACTCTTTCATATCCAGCAGCCCCAGGACCAGGAGGTTCCTAAGTGTTCAGATATTCTGGTTAATAGAGAAGTAGACTGAGCAATGTGTAACACTAAAGAAAAACAAGTTTAGATATTAAGAAACTAACAAAAATATGTAGAGTACTTTATTTACCAACAACAGTAGTATTGTACACAGTAAACTTATACTGTGTTTGCTGTATTTATTTGTATTTACTATCACTATACTGAACTTACAGAAAACGTAACTAAAATTTACTTATGATTAAAGTGCCTCTTATTTGAGAGCTCCGGATGATAGCATGCTGGATATGGAAGAGTTTACTGTTTAGAAAAGTTGTGTGTAAATGAAAGCTTATATTCTCTTATACATAATAATGAAGAGCTGAACAATACAATATCTGAACACAACAGTAAATCAAGAAACAGGAAAGTTTTGTCATAGAAAAAAATATCATAAAAAAGTGGAATTCATATTGCAGTTTATTTCACAAGTGGAAATCCTAGCTATCCAGCAGAGGAAAAGATTGAAAATAAAATGAAATGTAATAGAGTTTTTTCCCCCCTGAAAAGTATTGAAGGCAAGAGAATGGAAACTATATATGTCACTCTCTCCTACTGATGGTTAATCACCTCTCCTACTGATGTTTGTGTGTGTACAGATAGAGAGAAAGAGATAGAGAACAAGGTATTATATAATGATGTGGTGATGGCATAAATTTGGGAAGGCAAGGCTGGTTAAGGACGATGCACTCTAAGCTCCTGCCTGCAATTATATCAGAATCTCAGCTTGTGTTTTTAAAAAAGAGAAGTGTCTAGCATTAGTAGTTGGAAGGAAAAAATCGAAAATGTGATCAATGCAGAGATGTCTACCTTAGTTTGCAGACAGCCTGACAACAAGGTGGAAGTTGGGGAACTGTACCCTGTGTCTGACCAGTCAGTAACTCCAAGACTCAAAGCTCGGGAGTTCCCACCAACACCTCTCTAGATAACTTTGTGTGTGTCAGGAGGAGAAAAGTTCCTTAATCATGCCTACCACCCATGGAGACAAACCATGTCTGCTGTGGTAAATATGGAGGGTGGGGATTACCTGCTGGCAGTACTGCATCTCTGAACTGAATAGAGAAGATTTGCTGCTACTCTGCTACTTCTGACAAGAGAAAGACCCCGCTGCAACTCTTTAGAAGGAAGAAGGATATCTCTGACCCTTCAAAATGTATGGGGAGAACGACACAACATATTCTGTTCTATTATTTTCTGTTCTGCTTAGATTCTTTTACCGTGCTCATCAATATAGAATCCAAGGGCCACATTGTCAGACACAGTTAGATGCCTAATAACATAGCTAGGCACCTAATGGGATTGATAAAATCAACAGAATTTTATTTTCAAAAGCGCCTATCTCCCTCTTTAAACCAGCTCTAGTCAATATTTTCATTATGACTCGGATAATGGGGTCAATAGTATGCTTATAAAATTTGGAGATAATACTATGCTTGGAGAGATTCAAAGCACTCTGGAGGACAGGATTAAAATTCAAAAAGACATGACAAATTGGAGCTCTGGTATGTCATCAACAAGATGAAATTGAATAAAGACAAGTGCAAAGTACTTCACTTGGGAAGGCTGAGCCTGCGTCTGCACTAGGAGAGGAATTCATATTTAAGGCAGCTAGCTTGACATTACCATATGACTGTCTTCACTGTAAATACCATTAGCTCAATTTTGGCAGCACTAAAATCTGGATTACAATATCACTGTTACCTGACAGATTTTTCATCAAGCTTAAATTCAGAAGTTTGATTAAAGGCTGTTTGTGGAAGTGCCGCATCTTAAAATCGAATTTATTAGCCTCCAGAGGCATCCCATACGTAATCCACAATGTCCCTCACTATTCTGCTCTGGCCGCTGCTCTCCATGGCCGTATTTACACGTGCACGCTACTTCGAAGTAGCGGCGCCAACTTCAAAATAGCTCCCGTCACGGCTACACGTGTTGGGCGCTATTTCGAAGTTGAAATCAACGTTAGGCAGCGAGACGTCGAAGTCACTAACCCCATGAGGGGATGGGAATAGCGCCCTACTTTGAAGTTGAACGTCGAAGTAGGGCACGTGCAGACGATCCGCGTCCCGCAACATTGAAATAGCGGGGTCCGCCATGGCGGCCATCAGCTGAGGGGTTGAGAGACGCTCTCTCTCCAGCCCCTGCGGGGCTCTATGGTCACCGTGTGCAGCAGCCCTTAGCCCAGGGCTTCTGGCTGCTGCTGCGGCAGCTGGGGATCCATGCTGCATGCACAGGGTCTGCAACCAGTTGTCGGCTCTGTGGATCTTGTGCTGTTTAGTGCAACTGTGTCTGGGAGGGGCCCTTTAAGGGAGCAGCTTGCTGTTGAGTCTGCCCTGTGACCCTGTCTGCAGTTGTTCCTGGCACCCTTATTTCGATGTGTGCTACTTTGGCGTATACATGTTCCCTCGCAGCGCCTATTTTGATGTGGTGCTGCCCTACATCGAAGTTGAACGTCGACGTTGCCAGCCCTGGAGGACGTGTAGATGTTATTCATCGAAATAGACTATTTCGATGTTGCTACATCGAAATAAGCTATTTCAATGTAGCATTCATGTGTAGACGTAGCTCATGTGTGCTGGAATTAGGTAACATGAAGACTGTGAGTTTCAAAGCAGGAGCAGCAAGCCTGTGGCTGTGGGCTCATGTTGGAATCATCAGAAACATTGCATGAAAGCCTGAGAAATGTCTTTCTTGCCTTTCAATTAACACTGTGAATGCATCTACGCATTACAAATCGCGCCCCCAGGGAGTCTGTTGTTCTGTCTCTACACTTGTTTTTTTCCTCGTTCTGCCTGGCACCAGACCCTGCCTCACTGCACCATGTGGCAACAAGGTAGTTATGGGGGTTATGCTGAGAAACGTCTTTTCAGTGGTTTACATTTGTGTGTGAACCGCCTTCCCTCCACCACAGGCGCCACGCAGTCAGGGTCCCCCAACCCAATAAAAGGAAGTGTCTGTCGTTCAGTGCTGACCATACTCCCAGGCAGCACCATGTCCTAGCTTGCCCGTGTTTAAGGTTCCAAGGGCAGGAAAGATATCTGGGGAGGTCCACTTCAACTGCTGCCACCCCCGAATCCTCCCACGCCCATAGCATGGGACTACTGGGGTTTGCAGGCAGCCGGGGGAAGTCTCCCCCGTGGCTAAAATAGTCATGAGCACTACTTCAGCTACTTCAACATCCCAAGTAGCTCTGCAGCCGCAGACCACAGCACCCCCCGCTGCCCCACCAAAATATATATTTGGGAGCTTGCTGTCCATTACAGACACCTGCTGGTTTGCTATTTCGGTTATAAAATCTCTTGCTAACATCTCCTATCTGTCTTCATGCTTCGACCCCCTCAGGAACATGGGAGCAGGGGCTAGTTGAGATTCCTGTTTGCATTACAAGTTCAGTGTACGCTATTCAGTGCCATCACCTGTGTTGGCAGTATCTATGCAGTGAAGAGGAAAGTCTAAAATTCTTTTTTCCCCCAGACTTTTCTATCTTCTTTCTTCAAACTTTGAGAATACAGTCAGGGTCCCCGTATTGTTTTCAAGGATCAGATGCAATTATGGGAAGAGGGACACTCAGACACATAGTCATTGCACAGAAGCCTTATTGTGCACTGGGAAGCCAAAGACTCTCCCCTCAGCAACAATCTTCTCTCTCTTCATGCTTTTTGGGGTCCCAGAATTATTTTCAAAAAAGTCAAAAATCTTTTTTTCTTAGACTTTTCTATCCTCTTTTTTCTAACTTTGAGAATACAGTCACGGTCCCTGTATTATTTTCAGGGATTGGATGCAATCATGGAAGGAGGGACCCCCAGTGGATGGCCAGTTGAGAATTCAGCTACAGAAGACATTTCTGTAAACTTTTTTTGCCATCTCTGAGGAGGCTCTACTTTTTCTTCCTTTCAATGGGAAAAATGTACATTTGCTTAGCATGGGAGGGGAATGAGGAAAATGCAATGTGGAAAGATGATATCAAACACCAGTGAGCATACCCAGAATGATACGTGGATGAGGGAACTGTGGGATAGGTTCCCACAATGCACCACTGCAACAGCTAATGTTTGCCACTTGAGTGTGGCAGCAATAAGTTGACTTTGTGAGGAGCATGTGGGGAGTGAGGATGGTCAAATTCAAACTTAGAAATTCCAGAATTACAAAATCAATATTAATAAATTCAAATTTAGACACAGCCTAAAAATCAAATGCACAACTACAAAAAGGAAAATTACTAACTCGTTGGTAACGCTGCTTAACAAGATCTGGGAGATAGGGGCTGCATCTACGTTACAAACTAACTTCAAAGTTAACTTCAAAGTAAGGGGCTACTTCAAAGTAGCCTGCAGAGTATCTATACACACTTTTCCTTACTTCGAAGTTAACCTCAAAATAAGGGATGCTGCTAACTTTGAAGTCAATACTACATTCATGGGAACAGAGTAATGACCGACTTCGAAAAAGTTTAACTTTGAAGTAGGATGTTATAGACTTTCTGCACTCACTACTTCAAAGTACAGGGTCTGCCAAGGAGGCACCCGCCACCAGAGGATGTAGATTCTCTGGCCAGACCAGGCAGGGCTCCATGGTCCCTGTCACCTAAGAGGATGCAGCTCCCTGGCAACCCCAGGCAGGAAGCTGAGAGTGTGTCACAAGCCAGGGCAGCATGAGCTCCCACTCAGACTGCCCCTGCTCAACATACCATCCAGCCTCCTCACCTCTGGCCCATCATGGCAGCCATCCAGGACCCTCCTGCCCTCCCAGGATCCCAGGACAATGAGTCTGAGGGCTCACAGTGCCCAGGCTAGGGCTGTGCCAGGAGGGGACCCTCCTGGTCTGAGGCAGAGCTGAAGGACCTCCTTGCTCTGTGTGGGGAGGAGAAGGTCCTTCAGCAAACCAGTGCCTGCCACAGGAATGGTGAGGCTTTCGACTGGCTGGCCAGAGAGCTCACCACCTGATTCCACCACAACTGTAGTGGCAGGAGCATGTGGATGAAAGTGAAAGAACTGAGGCAGGCCTAGTGCAAATGCCACAAAGCTGCCAGCTAGTCGGAGGCATAGCCTGTGTACTGCCCTCACCACAGGGAGCTATACAGGCTTATGGGGCTGAGGGAGGCGGATGCCCCAGAGCATCTGGTAGGCACTGATGGTCCTGCCCCTGAGAACAGCAATGAGGAGGCAGGCCACTCCAGCACCACCAGGCCTCCACATGGGGATTGGCCCACCGAGACCGAGGGTGATGACTAGGGCTCCAGAGACAGGACCCTAGTCATTGCCCTCCCCTCCAGGGCACCTAGCTGAGCATCACTGAAAAGGCTGGGGATGGACCCCCTCCCCAGAACAGATCCTCAGCCCTCATGACTGGGGCCAGGGGAGCAGGAAGGAACACAGGCTGACGCTTGCCAAGTGGGAATTTCTGAGCATCCAATAGCCCACAGGTCTCATGGGCCATCGGGTGGCAGGGGATTAGGCTGGGGGCCAGCAGAGTGGGGTCCCTGTCCCCCCCCGGGTTGGTACCCAGAACTCACAGGCCATCCCCCTGCCCCCTTCTGCATCCACAGGTCCATTGTCAAGCAACCATCACAGCCCTTCAGAACAGGCTGCAGCTGCAGGGGGCCAGGAGGCCGCCCCATCACCCAAGGCTGCATCCCCCCACGTCTGCAGCTGGGCCTCACAGAGATGATGCTGGAGGGATGAGGAAGTGGCCACCAACTGGGCAGTCATATGGGAGGTGACCGGGGTTCTCCGGGACTGGCTGGCAATGGAGCAGAATACGTAGATGTGGCTGGTTGGCAGTCTGGACGCCATGGTCCAGGACTTGGCCACCTGCCTCACTCAACCTCCCATCCCCTTGCCAGTCCTGTCTGCAGCCCCTCCTTTTGCAGCTGCCCCCACTGCAGTCACCCCACCGGCAGCCGCGCCCCACGATGGTAAACAATGCATGGAGGGCCTGTCTCCGGCCACCCACATTGAGCTGGCTCCATGGCTTCTGGCTGGGGCAGAAGCACCCGGTCCAGTCCCAGTGGCCTCCTGCACACTCTGCAGAGGCTGAGCCTGAAGCACCCCTCCCCCATCCCACCCCACCCCACCCTTCCTTCCTGGGGCCCCAGCCCCATTGCAGCCCCTCAGGGGGCCCCAAACCCAGAGCAGTAGGGGCAGCCTGGCCCCCCCACACCTCTGGGTGACTGAGCCTTCTCCCGTCCCAGCCTCTGTCCAAGTTCAGTCTCCCCACCCAGCCCCCCAGCTCCCCACAGTGGACAGTTCCCCCCATGCATTGTAAATACTTTAACACGTTCTGATTTTATCCCCCAAAGTAGAGTTTATCATTCCCACCCTAATCCCAAGTCCCCGCTGCGTGGTGGAAGAGTCGGGGGGGGAGTGGGAAGGAGTGCATATGGGGGGGAGCATGAGGAGTGGGGGAGTTAGGGGTCTGTGGTGTAGTGTGGCTGGGACGGTCATGGCAGGACCTGCATAAAGGCCTGGCACAAGGCCTCTTGGACTCTGACCCCATCCCTTTGGGTCTTGTGGCACAGGGCAACAGGCAGCTGTTCATAGCCAGCCCCCAGGTCTGTGGCCCAGCCCTGTATAAAGGGATTCCACCGGCCCTCCACAGGATTGTGAAGGGCACAGCAGACCGTGACGGGACATTTGGAAGGCTGACTTTCATCCTGGTGAGGAGGCTCCAAAATCTCTGTTTAAGCTTCTCAAACGCCCGCTGTACTGTGCCCCGACTTGATTGAGGTGACCCTTGAAGGTGTCCTGGGCCAGCATGATGTGTCCAGTATAGGGCCACATGAGCCACGGGTGCAGCAAGTAGGGGAGGCATCATCATGAACCCGAGAGGGAGCGCCCATGGGGGTGACATACGTTCCCTCCTGCATCTGGCATCCTAGCTACGAATTTCAGAATACCCGGGCATCATGGGTCCTGCTTGGCCATCCCACGCACACGTCTAGGAAACAATCCCTCAAGTCTACCAGGGCCTGGTGTACCACTGAGTGGTACCCCTTCCTGTTAATGTAGGCGCCCCCACTGTGGTCCAAAGCCCAGATCACCACATGCATCCCGTCCAGGGCTCTGAAACAATTGGAGAAGCCCAGGTGCATGAAGACAGTGAGCGTGGTGTCCAGGTCCCCCCAGGGTGATGACACATCACTTGAGAGCCATGTTGATGGCTCTGATGAATTGCAGCGTGGGGGACCCTTCCCCTTGCCCACTATTCCCCTCCGCAGGGTGGGTCTGTGGTGGGGGCTGGACTTACCACGATCAGCACCATGCCAACGGTGGCCTTGCCAACTCCAAAGTGATGGCCGATGGTGTGGTGACTGTCAGGGGTGGCTAACCTCCATGGTGCAAAGGCCACCCTCTTCTGCGCCAGGAGCTGGGTGCATCTGGGTGCCCTGGTGCTGAAGGACTGGGGTGAGCCAGTGGCAAAGGTCCTTGAATATTTGCTGCATCATGTGAAAGTTCCTCAGCCACTGCTTGTAGTCCCAGTCCTTCAGCACCAGCCAGTCCCAACACTTGGTACTGGTGGAGAAGTCCCACTGGTGACAGATTGGGGGGCCCAGGGGAGGGGCAGCTGGGCCATCACCAGAGCCTGGAGGCTCGGTCCCTTGCAGGTGACCTAGTTGTGCTGCTGGAAAAGCAGGGCAACAAGCATGGCCAACAGGCTGTCCAGGATGGAGAGGGCATCATTCTCAGGGAGCGTGTGAGCAGCTGTAGTCTCTGGCTCTTCTCCCCAGCACATGCTCTGCTGCTGTGTGCAGCCTGGTTGCCTTGAGCATGTTCAGGGTGGAGGTGTTGGGAGGGGCCCTTTAAGAGGTCAGCTGCCTGCAAGCCTGGTTGGGCTTTTCAGCCATGCAACCCCCTGCCTGCATCATTTCCTGGCCCCTTACTTTGAAGTAGGGGCTATTCTGTGTAGACACTTCACTTCAAAGTAAGGCAGAGCCTACTTCGAAGTAAGGGAGGGTGACTTCCGTGTGTAGACGCTCTACTTTGAAGTTATTTTGTGGTGTAGGTGTGGCCAAGGAGTATCAGAAATTGAATATGGACTATAAGTCAGTGATGCCATTTTGTTTGACAAAAATCCTGAGATACATTACAATGAGTGGTATATGCAAGATGCAGGAGGTAATTATTCTGCTCTGCTTGACTCTGATGAATTATATACCCTATACTGAGTGCCGCAATTTAAGAAAGATATGGAAAAATAAGAGAAAGTGCAAGGAAAAGGAACAAAAAGTATAAATGGTAATAATCTATTAAAGGTTGTTATAAGAAGGATAGGGATTACTCGTTCTCCTGGTCCACTGAAGGTAAGACAAGAAGTAATGGGCTTATTCTTCAGAAAGGGAGATTTGTGTTAGATATTAGGAAGTACTTTCCATGAGGAGTGGTAAGGCTAACCTCTCTCCTGGGCCCTGGGCCTCTGTTCAGTCCAGTGGCCCCACAGCCAGGGTGCCATTGCCCTTCTTGAGATGGGGGGGGGACCAACAGTAGTCTGCGGGGAACCAGAGCCCCACCCACTTGTTCTGGGTTCCAGCCCAGGGACCCTGTGTGGCTGCTACTGCTGGGGAAGGGCTCCCCTCACCATGGATACAGCAGCTCTGCTCCCTGGGCCACTTCCCCAGATGATTCCCCCGCCACCTCCTCCAGATAATGGCGGCAGCAGCAGCAGCAGCACGTTCCCCCTCCTGGATTGTCTCCCCCTGTATGATCAGTCTGTTCCAGCCTCACACCGAATCTCAGGGCTGCCTGGACAGGGGCCTTAGCCCTTTGCTGCTGAGTACTTCTCCCTTCCTCTGGTGCTTCTAGAAAATTACCCCTTGCTTCTCACCTCTGACTTTCTATACTCTCCTCTATCACCCACCCCTCCCACTGGGCGAAGGGGTTTTTCAAGGCAGTCTTAAGTGGGACCAGCTGGCTCCATTTGACCTAGGGCAGCTTCCTCTCCAGCTGCTTCCACTCTGCTTATTTGCCTACTTTTCCCGCTTGTACTCACCCTCTGCCGGCCTTACCCTATTACAGACAATAGTCAAGGAACAGATTTCTAAGGGAGATTTTTGGAATCCTTGTCACTGAAGGTTTCAATAACAGGTTAGACAAACATCTAAGAGGGAAGGTTGTGTTTTTATTGGTCATTCCTCAGCACAGGAGGCTGGACTAGATGACCTCTCAAGAACCCTTCAGACCCTATAATTCTATGATGTGAAGTTTCTGCATTTATCTAGAAGAGCTTTTCTGATATAATAGTGTTGTGATTTGTGGTTTGATATTTGAAAAATACTATAGTCATTTTCAGAGGGTTTTCTGACTCAGTCTGAGCCAAGTACAATGAAAATCATGTTAACCTGACTTTATTGATTGAGGATTTTAAAAAGTAATTCCTATAATATGCTAAAATATTCTAAAGTATGCTCCAGATAAGTTTTTTTGGTAAAATATATGACCTATACAAAATTGAAAATGTTATGGGAAAAACTTTCTTTCTATACCAACCTGGGCTAGCCTACAAAAGCCAACCACCATTGTCATTCATAAAATATTTTTAGTTTATTTAATGCAGTTTTCACATGCCTTTTTAGGAGTAGAAATGAATGCTGGGATGCATTTGAAAGATAAACTGAGAATCTTCCTTTATCAAGATACCAAACATCAAAGCAGTGACAATTTTATATGTACACAGGAGTATATCTTGGTCAAACTGACTCTCAGGTCCACTTTTGGAAAAATATTGAGTGGGAGAGAGAGGAACTTTGAACATGTATTTTCTCTAACACTTAAACACATAATCACATTCAAATAGCATTCTGAACTCTAGCCTCAGTGAGATCAAAAATAGTTCCTGTAGACATACATGTAGTATGTTAGCTTATAAGACAGGTTTCCCCGTTTCCTTACACCTTTTTCAGAAATGGATGCAAAATGGGTGTGGTGTATCAGAGGAGTAACTGTGTTAACCTGTATCCACAAAAACAATGAGAAGTCTGGTGGCACCTTACAGACTAGCAGATTTTTTTAAACTTTGGTGGGCAAAGACCCACTTTGTCAAATGCATGTAATGGAGATTCCAGAGGTATATCTAAATATACAGGGTCATGAAAAGAATGGAGATCCAATCAAGAGGGGGCCAGAGGTGATGATGGCAATTCAGTCAGGGAGGATGTGGCTCACTTTCAGCAGCTGATATGGAGATATTTTCTCCAAGTGAGGAGAAACTGCTTTGGTAGTTGGCCAGCTATTCCCTATTCCCAGTCTTTGTTCAGTCCTTGGTGTCAAACTTGGAAATGAATTGTAGCTCTGAAGTTTCTCTTAGGAGTCTGTTTTTATTTTTATTTTTTTATTATTGTTGTTATTTTTTTTCAGGATGGCTACTTTTAAATCTGTTACTGAGTCCAGGGAGATGGAAGTGTTCTCCTACAGACTTTTGTATGTTAACATTCTGGATATCTGATAGCTGATATATTTAGACTTGCCTCTGGGATCTCCACTACATGCATCTCATGAAGGGGGTCTTTACCCATGAAAGATTATGCTCAAAAAAATCTGTTAGTCTATAAGATGCCACAGGACTTATTATTTTTAAAGTTGGTGTGAAATGCAAGCACATTAAATTGATAAATTTTATATCTGTCTTGTGAAAGGGTAAATTTTTCACAGATGCAAATTGATGGAGAAGCACATCCTATTTGAACATAAAAGTTTGGGATCAAAGCTCAGGGGATGCAATTCAGTTATGATTGTGAGGAGCTGAATGTGCCCTTTGTGTCTGATTATTCACTGAAGTTGAAAGAATTTGCCTTTGACCTGAGTGCCTTTAGAAATAATGAAATTTGAATGGTGCACATAAATTAAGGTTGGTGTGAATGTTCATGTTGCCTAAGAGGGATTTTCTTCATTTTAAATGGGTGCCAAGAATAGGTGGACTGAAACAAAAAGTTGAACGAAATTATGACATAATTTGCAGAAAAATATTTGAAGAAGGCATGGATAAACACAGTGTGTGGGGCAATACCAACTTTTATTAGGGAAAGTGACACATATTTGCACTTTTGCAGTTTTTCGTCAAGTTTTTCAGTGCAGTGCAAGCTTGAATGCTTGTTTCTTTCACCCACAGAAGCTGGTTCAATAAAAGATATTACCTCATCCACCCTATACCTCTAATGTATTGAGACTAACATGGCTACACTGCTGCAGACAACAATTAAAGATGTCTTTTAAGAGAGGCGATTATCTCTTGCAGGTGGTATACAGTTTCTAAAGTGCTTTGTAATCCTCCTAGATAAAAGCCATTTATTTAAATGTAAATTACTGGTATTATGAGAGTGAGAGAAAAAGTGTTAGTGCTTCATTCTAGCATTTTAAATGCTTTATGACATACACACAGAGACTAACTTGATGGTCTCCCAGCATGTAGGGCATATATCAAAACATTTCAAACTAAATGTTTTGCTTACTGTAGCAACACAGACTGTGTAAATACTGTGCATATGTTTTTTGTGTATAGTGTATTTTACTTCCAGTGAAAAGGAAGCCCACGTGCGTCAATTTGTGTCAAGAGCCAATAGACTGTAAACAGTATTTCAAAAGTTGCAAGAAGGCTTTTACAACATAATGAAATTATTTTGAGTGTATAGTGTCTCTAAACAGCTTGCTTAACATTTCCTTTGAGTCCCATCTGAGTTCAAATACCTGCCAGTCCCTTGTGGGAGTCATAAGGTTTATTAAGCTCCCTCTGAGTTACTTCTAGCTAAATGTCAGTGGTTAGTGTATAACTTAGTTAAGATAACTTATACCAGGCTTGTAGCAATTTATGGCTCCTGTGGAAGGGAGTGATACAGAATCTTATTATGTAAATTTTTAAAACCATATTTCACAGGAAAGTTTTTTTTCTCCTCTCATGACCAGTAGACTGAGCTAGAGAAAAACAATACACCCCTTCCTGAATTGCTTTGAACGTGACAATAATGCTAAACACCAGTGATTTTAATGTGGTATTTTTAATTATTATAGAGAAGAGAGCTACAAACCCAAGAAATGGAATCAAGTGAGGGGAAGAAGAACAATTGAATGTGAAGGGCACAGAAAACTTTACTACATGTCAGCTCCTCAGTTCTTTAATGGTTTCTTTTTTTCGTTCTCCTCCTGTGCTTGATAATTTAAGAGTTTTCGGCTTGCCATAACTCACCTCTAATCTTTAATTGATTCTTCCAGTTGTCTCTTACTGCTGTGGGCATTCTAATCAATTATTGATCTTCACTGAACTGTGGCCTCTTGTTTTTCCTGCCCCCATCTTCTTTCCCTAAAGTCTGTTGTGCATGACTGCATGCATGATTGTGTTTATGTATATGCTTGTTTGTTTGTTTTTCTAACTTGAATCCAGGTCTTTCATTTTCTTTACTTTTAAGATTGCTTATGTCAGTCTGAATTTCTCCAGGATCCTGTACTCTGTGGGGTTTGCTTTATTTCCCAGCTAATCAAAATGCTCCTTGCACAGAATCCAAAGATATTAATAGTACTTTTGTAGTGTTTATCAGGCCATCTCATGATATTACCATATCAATATATCTAGAAAGATTCACTGTCATAACAAATGTTCTCATAAAGCTGCAAGCATCTAAATAATCCATTAAAATCACATAACTCTTCAGTTTATTTAGTTTCTTACCAAGTGTCTGAAATTCAACTGGATAGCTAAACTTTACAGGTTTTCCTGCTGACAGGCTACTGTTACTCTTTTTCATCTTATCCTTTTTATTTGAAAACTCTCTTACTATAATTTCTGTTTCCCTGATCTGCGAAATTCCAATTGCCAGTGCTTTTTACTGTTTGATTATTGTTGTTCTTAGAATCCCATGGTTTGAGTATCTAAAATTTAGATGCCAGGTCCTAAACACCCATCCCTTAGAGTCTGCATATTTGAAAAACACATTACACTGTTAAAATTATGAATCATGACATATTGTTCCAATTAAAATGGCCCCATGGCATTTTTATCAGGGAAGGGAAAGAGAGAGGCATAAACATGAGTTTAAGGAAAGAAGTTGTTCCACTATAATTCAGTACCACTACATATCTCTATGAAGATATTAGCAATAAATACTCATGGGCTATGTCTACACTTGCATGGTAATCAGGGTGATGAGAGATTATTAATGAAGTTCCGCAATGCATATGCAGAACTTCATTAGGTAAATTCTCCCCTGCGGCAACTTTGAAGTGTCAAACTTCGAAGTGTCAGCATGCTGTGTAGTTGCAGGTACTTTGAAGTATCTTTACTCCCCAAAATGGTGTTTTTTTCATCTGTTCTTGTTGTTGCTGTTAATGTTCTCTACTTTCCAGTTATGGCAGGTTAAGAACCTTCTTGTCTGTGTCTATGTTAAAATCCAGGAGGACTACTTCTTCCTGTGAATGCCCTCAGGGGCACACTCCACCCCAAGGCAGTGGACAGGACACAACACGCGCTGCTGGCTTGGCACATAAGAGGGAGTATGCTGTGCTTCCCTGAGCAATGCTGCAATCTGCGTATTCCCTCTGTACCATCTGGAGCTCCTGGAAAGGCTTCTCAATGCACAATCCTCCTAAAGCTCCTATGGTTGTGGTGCTTTCATTTCCAAATGTAATCACGAGACCAGGTGGATGAGAGAATATCCTTTATTGCACCCACTTGTTTTGGTGGGAAAGACAAGCTTCTGAAGTTACACAGAGCTCCTCTTCTGGTCTTGCTGATAGCTTCACAGAGGCAAAGAAGAGCTCCATGTAAGTTCAAAAATTGGTCTCTCTCTCTTTAATAGAAATTGGTCCAATAAGGCAGATCACCTCCCACATCTGTTTCTTTAATATCCAGGGTCCCACATGGCTGCAAAAGTGAATATAATACATTCGGGGCAGATTAAGAACAGATGGGGCCCTGAGACAACACAGTCACGTGAGGCTTTCACAATATATTCGAATATTACCATAATGTCATTATTTGTGCTTTAAAATCTATTCATGCTTATTTATTATTACTCATGATGCATAATAAAATTACACTTAATTTTAAAATAAGAATGACATGACATGTTTCTTTTGGTCCTTTAAAATGAATTGTTGAAACAAAACAGAGTTATGGAGCCTTGAGCCCCCCATTCCTGGGGAACCTAGAGCAGCTGTGCCCCTTCCTCTTACGTTAATCTGCCACTGAATGCATTTAAGAATAGTATGAATGATAGGAGAGATCAGATAACCAGCTCAGTAGCAATTACCAAATCAATGTTAGTGTTGAACACAGCACTATACAACAGTAAAGTGCACTTTATCAAACCCTTTCTGACTGGTGAAGCAAGAGCAACTTTTCCACTTCCAACTAACTCTCCCAAACCTTTCTGTTTTCTAGCAGAGAGAAAGAACTTTCCCATACTTGATTACATTATGTTTTCTATTTCTGATATCTCAATGTACCCAATGATGAATGGAATGTGTTTTATGGTATTTTAAAGTTCATGTGGTTGACTTTCTAATCCAGACACTATTATGGCAAACATCTGTGGTAATAAGCAATTCCTGATGGGTTAAAAATATCCTTTCATGAACCACTGAATACATCTGAAATAATAAATAGCCCTTATCAATTGCAAAACATTTGTGGATCATAAAGACCCCGCACCAGTTAGAATATACTGTTCTTCATACCATACATGTATGGTAACAAGCATCCTCTGCTAGTCACCAGGAGCATGTGAACACAATTCTCCACAGGTTAGCAAGGCTAGAATAGAACATTACACACATTCTGCTATTTGATCACCCACCTCAGCCCAGAGAACTTTTCTGTTTGATAGATACAGAATGTTAGATTTGTAGACTAAAACACGTTGGTTTATACATTAAAAGGTTTTTGTGACTCTCTCTTTCTATGGATTTGTGGTGGGGGTTGTTGGGGGAGGCTTATATTTACTAACAACTGTTAGTAAATATAAATCATATAATCTTGTGTCACCAGGACTCAGCCGAAGCATGTGAGCAGTGCCATTGACTTCACTGGGGCAATTCGTGTGAGTAAAAGTAAGCATGTGACCAAGAACCTTGCTGACTCTGGGTCAGAATGTGCTCTGAGGCTCCCCTCTCCATCATGTTCTTTCCTTACTAATGATTAGACCAACCTTGTGCACATTGTCTTATTAGAAGTAGCTTTGTCTCTGGGTTTGCGTCTTATCTGAGTTCACCAGCACTCTAGCAGCAGCTCAACCCTCCCGTTTTTCTGACCTTAATATCCTTAGGAAAACCCTCACTGTCCTGGTAAGCTTACCTCTCCTCTTGGGCTCTCAGCCCCCTGCCCTGGTCCCCCTTCGCTGAGTTCTGCACCTCCCACCCCCTGCTCTCATTGCTACCTCCTCACCCCCTACCCTCAGCCCCCAGTCCCCTGCCCTGATTCCTACATCTCCACCTCCTCCCTTGAGCCCACCCATGACTCCTGACCCCTGTCCTGAGCTTCCCAACCACTGTACTGAGCACACACACATCTGCCATTCCCTGGCCCTGATTCCCGCACCCCCCACATCTTGCCCTGAGCCCCCATGAGGGCTCGAGCAGAGCTGGTTAAAGCTGCTAGTATATACAGTAATGCAAAGGTCTTGTATCAGGGTTGGAGTAATGATGAAATAAATTGCTGGTTTGTTAAGTGTCTCATTGCTTCCAACAGACTGGAAAGGCTTCAGCTTCTCGGTTAGTATTCCCTTCTTATTTGTACCAGTCTCTCAGTGAAAGCAGCCTTCAAGTGACATCGACTTTAATAATCCCTCACTTCTGACTTTAATCCAGTTTAGTACATACTAATTAAGGGTCTAATCCTGAACTGTTCACTCTGATCACAATGGAAACCTCAACCCAGCCATTGCAGCATTGGGCGAGCGCATAATAACTAGAAACAATAAGGGTACAATTACAATACAGTACTGTCTACAGAAGTCACTGTCAGAAGTAATTTCCTGACGAAACTTCTGTTGACAGGCTGTGGCCACACACAAAAGCCAAGGGGAAGAGCACTCCGCTCTGTCAACAGAGCAGCTGGGCTGCCCTGCTGCTCTCTTGGCAGAAGCGGCTCCTGGAAGCACAGCAGACAGAATGCTTTTTGTCTGTGGATGTTCTACCAGTTTTGTTGACAAAACTCACTAGTGAAACCGTAGCCAAAGGCTGTGAGGTTTTATTCACAAAACCGTGTGGAACACCCACACAGAAAATGTGTTCTGTGTACAGTGCGTCAACAAAACTCAGCAATTCCGCCAGCAGCGTTTTGCTTCTCAGCCATGAGGTCTAATGCTGCTGTTGACAGATTCTGTTGACAAAAAGCTGTGTGTGTGTGTGTGTGTGTGTGCGTGTGTGTGTGTTCTCGATATACAGGGTATCCAGGACAATGGGCAGCCCTGTCTGCTGTGCTTCCGGGTGCCTGTTTTGTCAAGAGAGTGACTGGGCAGTCTGGCCACTCTATTGACAGAGTGGAGCGCTCTTCAAGTTGGCTTTTACATGTGGCCTCACTCTGTCTACAAACGTTTTGTCAGAAAATGTGTTCCGACAATGACTTCTGTCGACAGAGCGCTCTTGTGTGAAGCTGTGTCTATATGTAAGTGCCCTTTTGAAAGGGCGAAAATCAAAGTTTGGCTTTCGAAAAGTGGCCATCAAAACAGGGCACCCGCTGCCATTTTTCAGATCAGCATTCCGAGCTGCTCTTTCGAAGTGCCATCTAGGTCTTTCAAAAGAGAGTGTCCACACGGCTCCAAGCCCTCTTTCCAAAGAAGAGAGGCAGGGAATGCCGCGGACAGGGTCCCTTCCGGGGCCGCAGCCATCTGCCTCCTTTAAAGGGGCCCTCCCTCCTCATGAGCTGAGAACTGCCCAGCCTGTCCCAGCCCAGCAGAGCCCACTCATGCCCTCCATGGAGGCCCAGCGACAGCTCCTGCAGGAGGACGTCCTTATCATGGACACCCTGCTGGCAGTGATGTGCACCCTCGCCGCAGCTGCACCTGAGCTCATCAGGTGACTGCATAGTCCCCCCGGGGCCACAGAGGTCCCCCCACCAAGGCACCACCGGGTGCCCCCGTGGGTGCCCCGACGCCTCTGGAACCACCCCAGAAGCACTGACTGGTGGGAGCGCATGGTGCCAGGGGAGTGGGGCGAGGAAAGGTGGCTGCAGAACTCCCGCATGTCGAGGCAGACCTTCGACAAGATCTGTCACTGGCTCACCCCCGCACTCCGGCACCAAGACACCCGCATGCGGCCAGCCATCACCCTGTAGAAATGGGTCAGGATTGCCATCTGGAAGCTGGCTACCCTGGACTCCTATCGCTCTGTGGGACAGCAGTTCGGGGTGGGCAAGGCCACCGTCGGGGCTGTACTTATGGAAGTAAGGTGGGGCCAGGTGGGCGGGGGGGCTGGGGCAAGGGAACCCTCCCCTGCAAGGGGCCGAATGGAGCAAGGGCTGGACTGGAGGGGGTGGGGGCTGCATGGACCAGGGGCCAGATGGGAGGGGGACAGAATGGGCCTGAGGTGGGGGCAACGGCCACCACACCCGCACTAGAACACGTGTCCCCTTTCCCCCTCTGCAGGTCATCAGGGCCATCAACGCAATGCTGCTCCATAGGGTCGTCCATCTGGGGGATGTGGACAACACCATCGCCGGCTTCCAGGATCTGGGCTTCCTGAACTGCATTGGTGCTTTGAATGGCACGCACATCCCCATCCACGCCCCTCCACACAGTGCTGGCCAGTACGTGAACAGAAAGGGCTACCATTCGGTGGTGCTGCAGGCCCTGTTGGACACGAGGGGCTGGTTCACTGATCTCTACGTGGGCTGGGCTGGCTGCACCCACGATGCCCAGGTCTTCTGGAACTCCAGCCTCTGCCGCCGCATGGGGGCCGGCACCTTCGTCCCCCAGAGGGAGATCCCAGTGGCGGAGGACATCACCATGCCACTCTGTATGGTGGCAGATGTGTTGTACCCCCTGCAGCCGTGGTTCATGAGGCCCTACACAGGACACCTCGCCCCCAACTGGGAGGCATTCAATGAGCACCTCAACCATGCCTGCAATGTGGTGGAGCGGGCCTTCGGGCATCTAAAGGGGCGGAGGAGGAGTCTCCTCACATGGCTGGAGGTCGAGGTCCCCAATGATGTGCCCCAGGTGGTGGGCACCTGTTGTGTCCTCAGGGGGACACCTATGATCCTGGGGGGGCCCTCTGGCTGGCACTGTCTATGAACAGCTGGGCACCACCCCCATCCTCCAGGCCCACCAGGACAGCCACCACATTCGGGAGCCACTCAGGCAGGCCTTTGCCGATGGCCACCTCTGACCCGCATACACACCCACCTCCCATGCACATCCATCACCCACCATCCCTGCCACCCCCACCCCCATCCCCACCAGCACCGCACCTGCACATCCACCACCCACCAGCCACCGAGGAGCACAGCATGGAGTGGTGAATAATAAAGAAACTTTTATATAACTTGGGTGTTCGTAAATAATATGTACAAGCGGGGAACCTAACTTGGAGGGGGGTGAGGTGCTCATTCCAGGGCAGGGGTGGTGGGCCGCGAACCCCGTCGGCCCCTGGAGCCCCTGCCCCCCTGGATGCGGGGTCCACAGCTGGGGGGGAGGGTGCTGGTAACACTGGAAATATTGCTGGTGGGCAGGCTTGGTGGGGGCAGGGGGGCAGGGCCAGCAGGTGAAGATGCCGGGGGGGGGGAGCCAGGAGGTGGGCCACAGTGGCCGTATGCTCCTGCACAGTGTGGCCAATGGCCTCAAGGATGTCCAGCAGTCTATTCCAGTCTGTCCTCCACCACTCCAAGTCAGTCCAGGCGAGCTGGAAGTGCTCCTCGGCCACCTCGGCCTGGCACTGGGTGGCTGGGTCTTCCTCAGCCCTCTGGGGTGCCCTCCGGCCACAGCTCCAATGGCGCGCTGCCTGGGGTGGAGTCCAGACACCTCTGATGGCTGTGGGCAGGATTTCCAGGACGAGGGATGGCGCAGGGCTTTCCTGGCCCACGGATGGTGCAGTTGTGTGGAGAGGAGACCATGTCAGTAGTGTGCCCTGGACGGAGGGGACCCAGCTGTGGCCCACCTGCCTGAGCCCACCCCATGGGGTCCCCCCCCTCAATGGACACTGACACGTCCACAGAGCACTGACCGGCCCCCCCCCCAGGACCAGGCCTCCCAGCCTCGGTGTGATTCTAGGGGTCTCTCCCGAAGGTGGCCCTTCCTGGCCTGCAGTGTGCAGGACCCAGGCGCCGTCTGGCACCAACCGTTCGCCACCCCATGCGGCTTACAGTGCTGTCTGCTGGGGGCGGGTGCTGGGTGTCGCTGGTGTGGAACCCCAGGGTGCTGCATCCCATGTGGGGGCTGGCCTGTGTGTGGCCCAGGACCACCGGTTCCATGTGCGGACACCTAGTCATTGCGTCGCCCGCACCCTATGAAGTAGGTGTGCGCCCCTCCCTGGACATACCTGAGGTCCCTCGTCGACATCCGGAGATGTCCAGCCCTCAGTCACCTGGCTGGAGGAGCGGGAGGGGATCAAGATGGTCACTTCCCTTCCTCGCTTGACTAGTCCATGGTGCCCTCACGCTCCTGGGTCCCTGATCCAGACTGCTCCTCCTCCTCCTCCGGCTGCAACTCCTCCCTGGAGGTGTCCAGGAAAGCCCCAGGGAGTGAACTCTCATGGGGCCCCAGGATGCTCCGTAGCTCCCTGTAGAAGGGGCACATCACTGGTCCAGTCCTGGAGCATCCGGCCTGGTCCCTGGCCCAGGCATATCCCTGGCGCAACTCTTTTACTTTGGAGCGTACCTACTCCGCGGTATGCTCTAGGTGGCCCCTTGTGTGGAGGCCCATTGTCAGGAGGCCAAAGGCTGTGGCATTGCACTGCTTCACGCCCATGTGGCGCAGCACCTCCTCGTCCTGCCAGAGGCTGAGGAGGTTCCACAGTTCCCGCTCCATCCAGGAGGGAGCCCTGTTTTTTTTTTTGCTCCCCCTGGGAGACCTGGGAGCCTTGTGGGGGCTTGGAGGGGGGCTGTGGGGTTCGCGGGGGGGCTGGCTGCTGGCCATGAGGGTGCTGGAGCATCAGGCTGGAGCACTTGTGCAGGCTGCTTCTAGCACACTCTCAGGTTCTTGACATGGGTTTCCTGAGTGCGTGCAGCTTTAAGGCAGCCAAACGCAGGGCTACAGAGCCCCGCTGCTGCCAACTGGAGCAGACCCACGCTCCAGCTGACTGGCGCCATTGCGGACCTTTATTTTGAAAGAGCAGACTGTGGAGCATCTACATGTGTACTCTTTCAATTTAGTATTTCGAAAGGGAGAGATCTTCCTGATACGGGATCGGGGTTCGGATTTCGGTTTTTGAAGTCTGCTCCCGTTCTTTCGATTTTCTTTCGAAAGACGGGTTTACACGTGTGGACGTTCCTCCTGCTCTTTTGAAAAAGGGCCATTTATTTTGGAGTTTTTTGCACGTGTAGACACAGCTTAACTGTAGCCAAAGAAAACCCACTGTTTTCATTATCCAAAGTGGAGTGCTAATTGTGAAAAGTAAATTGCATTTTAAAAATCTTTATTAAAATGATGTAAAAATTTTCTTGAAAGACTGTACTCACAAAGTGGGTCACTGTCAAATAAGGGGAAGTATCTAAAGGATTCCCACAAGGGTCTGTTCTGGGTCTGGTGCCAGTCAATATTTTAATTAATGTTTTGGAAAATGAATTGGAGTATATGCTTGTAATTGTTGCAGATAACACCAACCTGGGAGAGGCTGCAAGCTGCAAGGATAGGACTAGGATTCAAAATGACCTTAGAGGATTAGTATGAAACCAACACAATGAGCTTCAATAAAGTCCAAGTACTATATTTAGAAAGAAAAGTCCAAATGCACACTGCAACAAGGTAAATAACAGGCAAGAGGTTAATACTTGGAAAATGATCTGGGTTTTCAATGAATCATAATTTTTGTGGGAAATGGAGTTGTGGAAATAGGTAAAACCCCACTTATTGACATAATCAGGATTTACAATGGTCAGATTACTGAAAAAGTTGGATAACAGGGGAGGAGGTAAATAGGGGGTGAATGGGGTTCTGACAGTCGCCCGGGACCCTTCTGGAGGGCAGCCAGCTGCCACGGGTGGGCACTGGCTGCCAGGAGCGATTTCCAAATTGCTGCAGGGCAGGGAGGAGATTATTCAACACCCAATTATCTCCCCTGAGCAGTGCTGGATAAAATTGAATGTTGGATGGGGTTGGACAATCCATATTTTATCATATTAACTTTGCATATATCACATGGGAAATAATTTTCCTGCTCTACTTTGTAGGCCACAGTTCGGGTTCTGTGTCCAGTTTTGGGTGCTATGCTTTAAGAAAGACACAGACAAATTGGAGTCTAGAAGATATACATGATAAAATGTTTATAAAATCTGACCAGTGAGGAAAAGTTAAAAACTAGGATTGTTTAGTCTTGAGTAAGTAAGAACCAGTGAAGATCTGATAAGTGTTCGACTATATTAAGGGATGCACTTCATATATGTATTGATTTCAATGCCAGAACGCACCAGTTTTATCATATATTCTGACTTACTGGATAACACAGGCAGTAGAATTTTCCCCAATTAATTTCTGGATCAGATCTTTTAAAAACGGTCAATCTTGAATTTAAAAAACACAATACAAAACAAAACAAAAAAACAAAACAAAACAAAACAACCCACCCTGACAGTGATGGAGACTCAATCACAACTTTTGGTAAGTTTTTCTAGGCTTAATCATCCTGGCTACGTCTACACGTGCACGCTACATCGAAATAGCTAATTTCGAAGTAGCGACATCGAAATAGCCTATTTCGATGAATAACGTCTACACGTCCTCCAGGGCCGGCAACGTCGATGTTCAATTTCGACGTTGCTCAGCCCAACATCGAAATAGGCGCTGCGAGGGAACGTCTACATGCCAAAGTAGCACACATCGAAATAAGGGAGCCAGGCACAGCTGCAGACAGGGTCACGGGGCGGACTCAACAGCAAGTCGCTCCCTTAAAGGGCCCCTCCCAGACACACTTTCATTAAACAGTGCAAGATACACAGAGCCAACAACTAGTTGCAGACCCTGTATATGCAGCACGGACCCCCAGCTGCAGCAGCAGCAGCCAGAAGCCCTGGGCTAAGGGCTGCTGCACACGGTGACCACAGAGCCCCGCAAGGGCTGGAGAGAGAGTATCTCTCAACCCCCCAGCTGATGGCCGCCGTGGAGGACCCCACTATTTCGATGTTGCGGGACGCGGATCGTCTACACGTCCCTACTTCGATGTTGAACGTCAAAGTAGGGCGCTATTCCGATCCCCTCATGGGGTTAGCGACTTCGACGTCTCGCCGCCTAACGTCGATTTCAACTTCGAAATAGCGCCCAACACGTGTAGCCGCGACGGGCGCTATTTCGAAGTTACTGCCGCTACTTCGAAGTAGCGTGCACGTGTAGACGCAGCTCCTGTGTGATAAAAATTTATAGCTCATTTCCATTCTGTAACTGTCTATCTTCAACTTCCAGCCATTAAATTATGTTATACTTTTCTATGTTAGACTGAAGAGCCCATCGTCAAGTATATGAACCCCATGGAAGTATGTAGAAAGTGTAAACAAATCACTCCTCCATCTTCTATTTGTTAAACTGAATAAATTGAGCTCCTTGAAGTTTTACTATAAGTCATTTTACTTCACTTTTGTTCTCTGAACTCTTCCCAAATTATAAACATCTTTCTTGAATTGTGGACAGAATTGGGAACAGTATTGGAGCAGTGATCGTACCTATGCCAACTACATAGATGAAATAAGCTTTTGGATCCTACTCAATAGTCTGCCATTTATGTGCCTCTAAAGACTGTTTTAGGCCTTATAGCCACAGCATGGCACTCGGAGCTGAAATTCATTTGTTTATATGCCGCAAACCTTCCACACAAAACTTTTTCGGAGTTACTACTTCCTGACATGGAGTCCTCTTCTTGTAAATATGGCCTGTATTCTGTGTTCCTAGCTGTATATATTTACAGTTAGATGTATTAGGTCAGTGGTCAGCAACCAAAATAGTAAGGAAAGCCATTTTTTTCAAATTAGGTAAAAAAAAAATCTATAATTCAAGAACCACACTGCCTGTGAATGTGAGTCTGTCCTTAATTAATAACATCAAACCATACTTTTTATAACCCCTATTTTAAGAACAGCACAAACACAATGATTTATAATGTGATACATGTTTACTGAAGGATGTTCACAAACTTTGAACATATTCTATTTTCTCACACTTTATGTGTCTGTTTGTACTACTATCTTCCTGACTTTGAACTGCAAACCCACTTTAATTATGCCAATTTTACATCACACTAATTTCAGTTTTCTTTCTTAAAATGCATTTTGCCCTTTACAGCAGGAAAGTTACAAGCTTCCTTTTCCTTTTTCAAAATCAAGACTTTATTGCAACACAACCAAAACATGAATACAGTATCGTGTCCCACAATGCAATTCAAATATTAAAGGGGGACTTACCAGTGTTTTGAGATCACAGATCATTTGATATTTGGACATGAGTTGGGCTCATTGTTGACCTTTTAGACATTCACCATTTTTCACCATATTGAAAATAATCAGGAGGGGTTTTGCTTTGTTTTTCGCTTTGTAATTATAACGGCAGGAGCCACAAAAAAAGTCTTTAAAGAGCCGCAGGTTGCAGATCCCTTTATTAGGCATACTTTCGAAGATGGTGTTTTCTTTGTTCACCAAAGATAGAATAAGAAGTAAATGCTTAATCTTCCACACACAAGATTTAAGGTACACATTGGAAAAGACAATTCTAATAATACGATTAGGTAAGCACCGGAATAGGCTTACAATTGAGGTTGTAGTATCCTCATTATTGGAGGGTTTTAAGAACAGGTTAGACAAACACCTTTCAGGAATGGTCTGTGTATATTTGTTCTTGCCTTAGCACAGAAAGCTGGATTAGAAGGTCCAATGAAGCCCCTCCACACCATATATTTCAACGTTCTGTAATAGTAATCAAGGTGTTTTTCATAATATGAATAAAAATTGTTTTTAAACATTTATGTTTAAAGTAGAAATTTCAGGTTAACACACACACAGAGACCATAGTTCCCCTTTAAATATGAAGACGTAAGTAGGCATATTTACAGATTTAATCTTAATTTAGGTCCAATTTAATAAAACATTTATTCTTACAGATACTGAAGTGGAAGAAGTAACAATTTTATCAAAGCAGAATGTTTCCTATGTAGATTTCCATTAGGTAAATAATTGTCACCATCCTTATTTGTCAGGTCAAGTACAAATTGGAAGCAATCTCCTTTTGTTTTTTACTTTAGCTGGATTCTAATTTTTCAATCCCCCAAAACTTCTGAATCCAAAAATGAGGTACTAATATTTCCCATTCCTCTGAACTTCGGGTCACAATTTTCTTTCTGAACAATTTTGCCACAAAAGAGTCAGAGTTTCTTTCTGAACAATTTTGCCACAATGTGTCTTGCTTGTTGAACTGAATGAACTTAACATGTTAAGGAACAAATATTTGTCCTACTGAAGACCATGGATGCTATTCGGACCAAGATTTGGACTGAGCACATAGCAACAGTTTCACTGTCTTTCTTATGAAACCAAGTTCTCTCCTCCCCTTGCACCAAGAAATTGATCACATTATTTAGTACAACCCCTTTTTGAATCTCCAGGATTAATAGACCTCTTTTCTTGTAAGGTACAGAGAATAATTGTAAGAAGGAACTTCTGCAATGAATGCAATTTCCAATTTGACTGATAGTTTTACGTGACATCTTAGGAAAATTGCCACGTTTCCCTACATGGTTTGTCAAACTTCAGGCAGTTGGCTTTCTGATATTGTATAAATACACAGGTCAGCCTTCAAATCTAGTTAGTTATTTTCAGTCACTGAGTGAGGAATTAGGGGTGCTATATAAAAAGAGTCCCCCTTTTATATATGTAGGACTAGAGATAGCATTGCTGCAGTCTGCAGAAACCTACTGACGTAACACTCTCATTTAAGTACATGGGTATAGTAAATGTGCGGCATACATACAGAAATTAAAAGAATTCACTTGATGTATTTCAAGAACTGCATTCTGAGTGCACAAACTCATAACATTCAAGGCATAAGGGACCACCAAATCATTTTGTCTGACCGTCAGTATTTCACAGGCCACCAGCACCATCCAACACCAGTACACTAAACACAACACTTGAAGTTAGACCAGAGTAGTACAGCCTCCATGAGACTAGATTAATAAGGCCCATTGGCAGAGAATAGGAGGAACCAAGATGCACCAGAGCCTGAGGCCTCTGGAGTGGCTGGACAATTATTAAATGAGATATATCCAGATAATCCTGGCTAGTGACCTGTACCCACATGATGCAAAGGAAGGTAACCCCTCCTTGCACCAAAGGCTACTGCAAATATGATCTGGATGAAAATACCTTGCTAACCCCACATATGATGATCAGTTACACCCTGAGCATGTGAGAGAGAAGTACCGGCCCAATAAGAAGATAGTTGTTCTTCAAACTCAATTATCAGACTGGAGGAAAGATACTAGAAGAGTTCCTCAAGGATCACTCTTGAGCCCAGTTTTATCACATAGTTGTATTTATGGACTTGTCAAAGAGAGTAGGAGTGTGCTGATGAAATCTGCTGATGATACAAAGCTGAAGACATCATCAACTTGGAGGAAAATTCAAATATGGTATAGACAGGTCTGAATGATCTTGAAGACCAGATTGAATCATAGAACCGTAGAATGCTAGGACTGAAAGGGACCTTGAGAGGTCATCGTGTCCAACTGCTGCCCTCATGGCAGGACTAAGTACTGTCTAGACCATCCCTGATAGACATTTATCTAACCTGTTCTTAAATATCTCCAGTGAAGGAGATTCCACAATCTCACTAGGCAACTTATTCCAGTGTTTGACCACCCTGATAGTTAGGAACTTTTTCCTAATGTCCAAACTAAACCTCTCTTGCTGCAGTTTAAGCCCATTGCTTCTTGTTCTATCCTCAGAGGCTAAGAACAAGTTTCCTCCCTCCTCCTTGTGACACCCTTTTAGATACCTGAAAACTGCTACCATGTCCTCCCTTAATCTTCTTTTTTCCAAACTAAACACTCCCAATTCTTTCAGTCTTTCTTCATAAGTCATGTTCTCTAGACCTTTGACCATTCTTTTTGCTCTTTTCTGGACCCTTTCCAATTTCTCCACATCTTTCTTGAAATGCAGTGCCCAGAACTGGACACAATACTCCAGCTGAGGCCTAACCAGCTCAGAGTAGAGCGAAAGAATGACTTTTCGAGTCTTGTTCACAACACTCCCGTTAATGCATCCCAGAATCATGTTTGCTTTTTTTGCACCAGCATCACACTGTTGACTCATATTTAACTTGTGGTCCACTATAACCCCTAAAGACCTTTCTGCCACACTCCTTTCTAGACAGTCGCATCCCATTCTGTAGGTGTGGAACTGATTGTTCCTTCCTAAGTGGAGCACTTTGCATTTGTCTTTATTAAACTTCATCCTGTTTACTTCAGACCATTTCTCCAATTTGTCCAGATCATTTTGAATTTTGACCCTATCCTCCAAAGCAGTTGCAACCCCTCCTAGCTTGGTATCATCTGCAAACTTAATAAGTGTACTGTCTATGCCAATATCTAAATCATTGATGAAGATATTGAACAGAACCAGTCCCAATACAGACTCCTGCAGAACCCCACTTGTTATAGTTCCAGCAGGATTGAGAACCATTAATAACTATTCTGAGTATGGTTATCCAGCCAGTTTTGCACCCACCTTATAGTAGCCCCATCTAAGTAGTATTTGCCTAGTTTATTGATAAGATTATCATGCGAGACCATATCAAATGCCTTACTAAAGTCTAGGTATACCACATCCACTGCTCCTCCCTTATCCACAAGGCTCATTATCCTATCAAAGAAAGCTATCAGGTTGGTTTAACATGATTTGTTCTTTGCAAATCCATGCTGGTTGTTCCCTATTAGCTTACCACCTTCCAAGTGTTTTCCAATGATTTCCTTAATTACTTGTTCCATTATCTTTCCTGGCACAGAAGTTAAACTGACCGGTCTATAGTTTCCTGTGTTGTTCTTATTCCTCTTTTTATAGATGGACACTATGTTTACCTTTTTCCAGTCTTCTGGAATCTCTCCTGCCTCCCATGATTTTCCAAAGATGATATCTAACGGCTCAGATACCTCCTCCATCAACTCCTTGAGTATTCTAGGATTCATTTCATCAGGCCCCGGTGACCTTGCAGACATCTAATTTTCCTAAGTGATTTTTAACTTGTTCTTTTTTTATTTTAGCTTCTAAACCTACCCCTTCCCCCCTAGCATTTGCTACGTTAGGCATTCCTTCCTCACGCTTCTCAGTGAAGACCAAAACAAAGAAGTCATTCAGCATCTCTGCCATTCCCAAGCTTCATGTTAATGTTTCTCCTTCCTCGCTGAGCAAAGGGCCTACCCTATCCTTGGTCTTCCTCTTGCTTTTAACTTATTTATAAAAATCCTTCTTGTTTCCCTTTATGCCTGTAGCTAATTTGAGCTCATTTTGTGCCTTCAGCTTCCTAATCTTGCCCCTGCATTCCTGTGTTGTTTGCCTATGTTCATCCTTTGTAATTTGTCCGAGTTTCCATTTTTTAATATGATTCCTTTTTTTACTTTGATATCACACATGATATCCTGGTTAAGCCAAGGTGGTCTTTTGCCATATTTTCTCTTTCCTACACAAAGGATTAGCTTGCTTTTGGGCCCTTTATAATGTCCCTTTGGAAAACTGCCACCTCTCCTCCATTGTTTTTCACCTCTGTCTTGCTTCACAGAAATGACAGAAATGTGATGAAATTAAGGAATATAAAGAGCAACATCAGACACAAGTGTCTAATATTCAGAATTTCTGATATAAACTAAGCTGTCTGCAACTTGAAATAATAGAGCAGGAATGGGAAATCTCCAGTACTCTGGTCTCATGTGGTCCATCAGGGTTAGCCACTGGCAGGTTACCAGATGCTTTGTTTATCTGAGTGTCCACAGGAATAGAGCCCTGTAGCTCCCAGTGGCTTCAGTTTGCCATTTCCAGCTGATGGGACCTGCAGAAAGCAACACCAGTTAGTCCCTCACTTCCTGCAGCTCCCTTTTGTCAGGAATGGTGACCAGTAGTCACTGGGAACTCTGGGTATCCATGCCCACAGACAAACAAACCATCTGGACACCTGAGAGGGGCTAATCCTGATGAATCACATGGGGGTACAACATTAATTATTTTTCAGTCATAAGGTATTATTCCCAAATAAGTAGCTATATTAAAAATCCTTGCAACCCCACCAGAAATCTCATAAATCAATTATCTCAATATTCTATGGTAGAAATGTTAATTTGAGTGTATTAAGCTTGTTAAGCTTGTTTTCCACCTCCTATATGATATTTTCCATCTTTTAAAACACTTATTCATCTCCAATCGAGCAGTTGCTGTCCCAAGTCTGGTGAGCCACCAGATGGCAATGGCAACACGCTTGAGCATGAGGATGGTGGATCTCACATGGGGGTCCTGTCTCCTAATGGCAGGTGTGAGCCACTTGAAGAGCTCCTTCAAAAGTTCCTCAGTCAGTGCTGATTGTCCCACCCCTGCAGGACAACATGGTCCCACCAGTCAGATCTGGTGTCGTGCCACCAGAAGTGGTTCTCTACAGTGTGCAGTGGATCAAGGGGACCACGCAGCAGCAGAAGTGGCAGGACCTCAGTGAGAGGTTCGGCCTGGTTGTCATTATTCTGTTGGAGCAATATGCAGGTGTCTTGGAGGAAGTGTGTCATGAGTTGCATCACGATGCCTGTGAGCCCAGCAGTGGTTTGCACCCACTCCAGCTCCATGCCATGAATGCTGTTGTGTTTGCAAGGCAACCAGAGCATAAGGCTGCACATGCTCAGTGTCTCTCTTTTATGTCTCAGGAGGAGGAAGGCAGTGCTGGGGTGACTTGTGAGATAGCCATTCACAGCAGCTTCCCTGACCAAGCAGCCATGGGTAGTAACCATCTTGGTGTCCTCCCTGGAGTGCTGCTATGCTCTCTAATTTGAAATGGGCTCTATGGTGTGTGGACACACTATTTTGAAATGTTTTTTTCTTATTCACAGGCTTTCCTGTAGTATGGATATGTTATTCCAGAATAGCTTGTTTTGGAATAATAACTTCAGAATAATTCCATGGTGTGGACATGCTCTAGCAGTGCCCTTCATCCTGACAAGAAACACACATTAATTATGTAGTTGGAGTTGATGCACCTTAATTCAGGATTCTGCACTGTCTCCAGTACAGGAGGTCAACAGAAGCATTCACTCCAATTGACTCCCCTGACTGCTAACAAGAAGCAGGAGTACCAGCAACTCACCACGTGTCCTGTGAGTTCAATTTAGCACATCTGTACCAGACACACAAAATCAAATTCTGGAAGATTGACCATGGCAGTGCCAATCTTCCCCGAAGTGTAGACATAGCCTAAGTTTCTGCTTCTGTGTATGTGCACTGCTGCTTCACTCTTGGCATCTGAATGTCTATCTCATGCTTCAACTCTTCCGTCCTCAAAGCAGGGGACCATAGCTCTTCCTCACCTACATTTCCAATGGGACCTGTTCCGTTGGCTATACTGAGAAGTTGCATAACTCCACACAAAATATCTTGGGTGAGAAAAGAAGGCAAAGGATTTAACCTAGCTCAGACATTAAGAAATAGCTTACATTTGTTTGCATGTGTCTTGTGCACTATCCGTTAAACAATCAAATTATAAAGAATTTCAGCTCCAGTTTTACCCATATAATTATTAGTACTATTGTTATAATAATAAGGTTTAATAATAAGAACTAGGAGTCATCAAATGAAATGAATAGATAGCAAGTTTAAAATAAAAGGAAGTATTCACACAACACACAGTCAACTTGCGTAATTCATTGCCAGAGGATGCTGTGAAGGCCAAGACTTTAACAGGGTTCCTAAAAGAACAAGAATCAGAGAGAGCCATGTTAGTCTGTATCTTCAAAAACAACAAGAAGTCCTGTGGCAGATATTTTACAACATAAGCTTTCATGGGCAAAGACCCGCTTTGTCAGATGCATGACTAGGGGAGGGGGGTTCAGAGAAGCATTTAAAGAGGGGATCTCAGTGAAGAGGAGGGCCAGATCTGACAAGGTGTATTCAGTCAGGGTGGAAATGGCCCATTATTGGCAGTTAATGTGGAGTAGTGAACATCAAGAGAGGAGAAAATAAGTCAGTTCGGTCGGGGGGATGTGGCCCATTGTCAGATGCTAATGTGGAAGTGTGAACATCAAGAGCAGAGAAACTGCTTTTGTAATGAGCCAACCATTCCCATTCTCTGTTTGATCCTTAGTTGATAGAGTCAAATTTGCCAATGAATTGCAGATCAGAAACTTCTCTTTACATTTTATTTTTGATTTTTTTTTGTTGCAGGACTGCTTTTACATCTGTTACTGAGTGTCCAGAGAGACTGAAGTGTTCTCCTACAGGTTTTTGTATGTTACCGTTCCTGATGTTAGATTTATGTCTATTTATTCTTTCATGTAGAGATTGTCCAGTTTGGCCAATGTAAATTGCAGTGGGGCATTGCTGGCACATGATGGCATACATTATATTTGTAGGTGAAAGGTGCAGGTGAAAGACCCCCTGATGGTATAGTTGATGTAAGGTCCTGTGATGATATCGCTGGTGTAGCTATGTGAGCAGAGTTGTCAGAGAGGTTTATTCCAGGGTTTGGTTCCAGGTTTAGAGTTACTGTGTTGTGGTCTAGAGTTGCTGGTGAGAATTTGTTTAAGGTTGGCAGGCTGTCTGTAGGCAAGGACAGGACTGCTTCCCAAGGTCTGTGAGAGTGAAGGATCATTGTCCAGGATGGGTTGCAGATCACTGATGATGCACTGGAAAGGCGTTAGCTATGGGCTGTACGTGGAACAAGATGAATTTATGGAGTATAGGACCATCAATAACAGTTAGCCAGGATGGACAGAGATGGTATCCTTTGCTTCTGGAATGAACAACAAGGAACGGATCACTGTTCATTCTCTCTGGGACAACTGGCATTGATCACTGTCAAAAGACAGGATAATGGACTAGGTGAACAATTGGTGCCCAGTAAGACACTTCTTATATTATGTTCTTAAGTTCAGTATGTGTCTATCTAGAAGTTCTCTGTGATGATATATGGAACATTAGCAGTAATTCTGTTCATTGTGTTACCTTCTCTATATTTTCTACAAATACGTTTCTATCTTACTTGTAACCTTTGATATACTTTTGCAGTACTGACAACTTTTTAACTTCAAAATTTTGCATAAAATGCTCACAGTAGCATGCTTGCCAGCAATAACAATATCAGTTCCTTCTGCAGCATGTGTCATATTAAAATTCACCATAGCTAACGTTTGTAGAGGAAAAATGGCATGTCTCAGTGGTACATGAGCTTGGTATGGATGTCACTTACTATAATAGGGTTTCTAAAAAATGACAGGTCAAAGTCTTGCCTTTCAAAGTACTTATGCAGAATGTCAATCATTTACTCATTGCCAGTTCAAATGTGCAGTCTTCTAGGCATACCTTTAAGGGATGCTCCTAACTTTTCATCAAAAATTCCTTCTGTCCCTAGTGGTGCTTCTCACTAATGACTGGAATTTGAAATGAAGGAAAAAAAGACAGATTTGAAAGGAAGGCCTGAACAGTTTTTTTTTCATTTTTGTCATCATCACTTCTTAAATGTCCATTGTAGTTTGACTGTTTCTACCTTTTTAATAAACAGAGGTTCCTTGATTTCTGTTGTTTGCCCTTCTCTTTCTGAAATCTGCTGCTTCAAAGACATTTTAAATAGCGCATGCCTGAGCTGTTTGAGAGAAAAATAAAGTGTCTCATATGAGCCAAATAAATGTTGTAATGGAATGTTATGGCTATACTTTGGTTTAGCTGCAACCTAAAGAAAACATAAAGTCTAATCTTGAGCATGACATTCATCCCTGCAGTTGAGAAAAAAATGGAATTAATAATTTATGTAATTAATTTAGTAACTTTAGTTTTCAATTTTTTTCAAAATATCCCAAATACATAACTATTTCTTCTCATACAGTAGTTATATTTTTCACTATTTTTTCTCTACTGACTCACCAGATATATATGAAATTAGAGGTATACAGCTGAACTGTGATTGATCACATAATCATGCTATGTTTGCTGTATTGAGCAAAAATTTACATTTTATTTTCTTAAAAAAATCTGTTTTGCCAGTAAAACTCATTTGCTTGAATACTTCATTGAAAAGTAGCACAGAAGAGATATAAATGTGGTTACTTTAAATTCACTAGTACTTTCATGTGTAAGTACTGCACATAGGGAGGACTAATCAGTTTGACACGTACAAAATGGGAAGTACTACTGCAGAAACTGATCTAGGGGTGTATCTACACTAGCCCCCTTCTTTGAAGGGGGCATGCTAGGCAGGCAGGATGGAATAGGCTAATGTGATGCTGTGATGTATATGCAGCACCTCATTGGCACAGTGGCCACTGCACGAACTTGGAAGCTTTTAACTTCAAAGCAGTGACAGACAGTGCAACCATGGGCACTTGGAAGTACACACTGAACTTTGAAGTTCTCTTACTCCCAAAACTTTTTGTAGCTACTGTTATAGCTATTGCAGAGACAACCTTTTATGGTTCACTCAGATGCTCTCTGTACCATAAAGGAATGTCTACACTCTAGGTAATAAACAAAAGTTATTCAAAAATGGAGATAGTTCTAGGGTTAGAGTAACATGATGTGGACACATGTCTTTTCTATGAACTGCCTAGTAAGTTATTTGCTTTGCTATTTCTTTAGCATCATAAGAAAACAAGCTCCATAAGAAAGTCATATCACATTTTCAGGTTTATAAAGGACCTGGCACAATGGGGTCCAGTGTATAAATAGAAGTTCTGTACAGATAAAGAATTTCTAATCATTGTCTAACTTTTACTCCCATTGAAGTCACTGGGAGCTCCACTAATTACTTTAGCGAGGATAGAGCTGATTGTTTTTGAATACCTGCCATATATCTATTACAGTGCCTAAAGGTTTAATCAAGCCCCATGGAAAGCACAAAAATTTTCCATTACCTTAATCTGGAGTAGGATTGAATCCAAAAAAGTATGTTTCACCTTCTCTACCAGAAAAAGAAAGAAAGAGTGACAAGAAAGGCAACGTGAAGTCTGGGGGAGAATCAGCACCTTGGAGAGCTAATACTGACATGAAGCTTGCTTATAAATCATACATGTGTATTCATTTTGCTCTCGCAAAAAAAGTCATATTTCTGGCCAAGAATTTAGAATTAACAATTTATTGGCTAAGAGCTAACAGGATGAGATTTTTATAATCTGATTTGAAGTTATTGCATCCCATAAAACATTTAAAGTGAAAATATCCAATTGTAAATATAATAACCTAAATATACATGGTAAAAGGGAAGTATCTTCCACACTTACAGTCAAATAATTATCTAACATTCTGTCAGGATTGAAGTTAGGTTGTTTTTGTAATTTCTGCAAGCTGTAGGACTGGTGATCCAAACAGGGATGCAGGTGGGTAAATTATTCAGTGGAGTAGTCTAATTGAAATCTATGAGCTGACTCTCTTGAATAAGGTAACATACAGGGGCATTTGTAGGATGGGGCACATATACTTTTATGATTAAAAAAGAATATAACTTAGTGCAGAAAGCTGGTAATTTCAGTAAGTCAAGCAAGAAATGGCTGATCATGCAGCCAATTTTTTTCAGTAATAAAATAAGTGATAAGGAAATCAAGTCAAGCATGGTAGTGTCTATACTAGCCCCCAACTTCGAAGGGAGCACATTAATTCGGATGTCAGGAGATTACTAATGAAGTGCTGCAGTGCATATGCTAAGTCTCGCCTGTGGCAACTTCGAAATTTGAAACTTCGAAGTGCCAGCTTGCGTGTAGCCACAGGTCAAAATTTTGAGAAGTAAAGTACTCGCAACTGACTCGTGGCTACATGCAAGCCAGTACTTCAAAATTTGACACTTCAAAGTTGCTGTGGGGGAGATTTAGCCTAATGAAGTGCTGCCTATGCAGCACAGCGCTTCATTAGTAATGTCCCAACACCCTAATTATCATACCCCCTTGGAAGTTGGGGGCTAGTCTAGACACAGCCCATTAGTGGTAAATCTTCATCTCAGCATGGTGGGATTTACTTGCACAAAATTTGTTACCAGTAACTGATAGTTCTTGTAATTCCTCATGTAGTATGCTCAAAAGTGCATTTTTATTTCATTTTTTGTTTCCTTCATGAAATGTTGACTTCTGAGTTTCTCTAAATCTATCTCTGCTCTTTCCTATTAATCCAGAAAATGAATTCCAGCTGTTCTTACATATTCTGTGACAGCTGAAAAAGTATTTGCCACAAGCAGCACTGGGTAATTTAACCAACTGTACTATTACCAAGCTTATAGTATAACTTTATAATATTGTTAAGGACAATTTTACAAATCATGAGTTAATAAAATAATTTTGGTTTTCTGCTGTTTATCTTCTGGGGTTTTACTTTTTAGGATTGTCGGGTGCGAGAAGACTTTGTAACGGTCGAGAGTGCAGTCTGACCCCTCTGTGAATCCTCAGGAGAATTCCAAACAGACCAGTCTGTGCAAGATGAAAAGCTGCAAAACAACTAACCCTGCCATGGCAACAACTGCAAGCAAGGCTTGCTTGCCAAGACTTCAAGGCTACACTGGCAGTAGGCCACAAGAGATAGTGATAAGGAATGCATAGGCAATTTTAGGCAATATTATGTTAATGAGTTCAGCTTTATCAGCTAGTGTTAGGAGGCCTGTTACAGAGCCTCTCCCCAAGTGAAGCTCCGACATGTCGGGTTTTCCCCCACTGGTGACTGCGGCATCTCCGCGGCTCCCGTCGTGGGTCTCACACGCTTTCAATAAACCAAATATAGCACTCGTCGTCTGGGTGCAGCCTCGTTTCTGGGGAACCTGAGCCTGGTTGGCTACAAGGATTTTCAAACTCTTTACATCAATTGTAAAGATTAGAATCTTTAAAAACACAATAAGTTCATAAAATCATATAATCATATGACTCCAGGACCTGTGTCTTTAATAAAAATATGTCAAATATTACAAGCTTTATGATGAAATTTGCAAAGTAGAAATACTGATTTATCAAAGCTGTTACTGGCTAGTTATCAAGATGAAGATTCTGGTGCTTTAGTCAAGTTAAGTAATACCTTAACTGGTAGATATTACCAATGAGTCCCATGAGAAAACTTGTCACATCGTCGTTCAATGTGAGTGAAGATATCAGTGTGTAATCCAAAGATACTCTTAAGTTTGAATGGTGGACAAAGACAGATGGTTTCCACGTCCCTTTCTTTCCCTTCTTCCTGCCCTGCAACTCCCAGCCAAACAAAAACAAAAACAAATATATTCTGAGCTTTAAATTATCTCCTATCTGGAATTTAAAAAATAACTATTCAGAAAAGGATTGAATCACACATTGTTTTAATGGTTAGGCTAAGATTTATCATATTTTATTGTCCCAAAAAAAGCTGTTTTGGGGGGTTTAAAACAAAACTAAGGCTATTTACATCATTTTCTTCTATGATCCTTCAATTTACCAGTATATCCTATGCTCTAAAAAAATGCAATTATTATATAAGAAAACAACCATTTACAAGTGCTCTTTCCCCTAGATTAGTACATTTTTTATGAGAATTATCTTTATCTAGTTCCAGACTTTAGAAAAAAAATCCCCATGTTGCTGTGTTTTATTTTACTCAGATTAGATCAGAAATGGTCATTGCAGTAAACATTAATCTCTCTTCTGGATTAATTTCACTTGATAATTCCCTTGCTTTCTCCAATCAAATTCTCATTCAGTCAGCGTCCATCCAAAATAACCAGTACTGACTTTCCTCAGTTTCTGCTAGCCTGAAAACTTAACGTGAGGCAAGATTCTTTCCCCAGCCTATTAGTAATCAGGACTTTTAGTTCTTTCACTTCTCTTTGCTACAATCTGTTGCAAGGTCTGGCGCTTACGGCAATTTCAAGCAGCGTGGGAGTGGTGACTTACCATTTAAACAATTGTTTTGACTTGCAAAGCCCTCTGATGGTTCTTCAGAAGACAGTTATGGATCAGCTGGCATGTGGAGTACGAAATTTATGTTGTAGGTGCACAAGTTAAAAGATCAGAATTATACTTGTTGTGCACTTCTGGTAGCCTCAGAATCCAAAAATCTGTCTCTGATCTATCTCTGAGTGGCTGTTGACAGAATTATTCAAAGTCTTTCTCAAGCAGCTCTGGGATGGGGTCCAGTATTCCCTGCTTTATCCTGTTGTCTCTTCTCATTTTAACTGTTGGATCTTTGTCATTCTAAAATTATGCTTCCCAGGCAGTCTCTCAGTCATGTTGCCTTTTCATCATTCAGTCACATCAAATCATACACCCCAGCTTTGTGTGATATTTGTCCCAATATCTCGGCTTCCCACAGTGCCTCACACAGAATAATTTGGAACATCTTGAAAAACTGGCAGGCTTGAGCTCAAAGTTTTCCTCTGCCTTTCTTCTCCAAATGTCTTCTAACTTTATTATCTTGCTGTAGAACCCAAATATACTGTGATGCTGCCTGCCTAACATGACAAATCCTAGCCTCACCTTGCTACAAAAATGGCAGCACAGAATGTGTTCATTGATTCCTAGATTCCAAAGCCAAAAAGTACCATTGTGATCATCTAGTATGACCTTCTGTGTGCTATAGCTCATATAACAGGGATGGGTAATAAGCAGCCTGCATTCTGGAGGCAGTTTGCCAGGGTTAGCCCCAATGGGATACCAAATGCTTCATTTACTTGCAGATCTGCAGGTATGGCTATTTGCATCTCCCATTGGCTGCTGATCGCTTTACCCAGCCAATGGGAGCTGCAGCAAGAGGTGTCCCAGTCTGCAGTGCTTTTTGCATCACTCTTTCCCAAGGAATAGTGATCTGCACTGACTGGTAGCAGCAACAGCAGACGTGCAGGCAAATGATGCATCTGGTGACCCACCAGGGACTAATCCTTGTGAATCACATGTAGCTCATGCACTGCTTATTGCCTGCCCTTGCCATAGAACTTTTCCCAAATAATTTCTAGAGTGTAACTTTGAGAGTAACAACCAATATTGATAAAAAATAATCCACCATGATGCCTTGGTAAGTTGTTCCAATGGTTAATTACTTTCATATTTTAAAATGTACAGTTATTGGCTTGTGTTATACTTTTCCTGATAGACCAAAAAGCCCATTATTAAATATTCATTCCCTGTGTGAATACCTACTGACTGCAATCAAGCCAGCCCTTAACCTTTTCTTTGGAGAATGGATTGAGCTCCTTGAGTCTGTCAGTAAAGACATGTTTTCCAGTCCTTTAATCATTAGTCAATCTCCAATTTATCAACATCCTTCCTGAACTAATTCTGGTTCTTACAGTATTACCAAGTCTAAGAATTCAAAAATATTTTGAATCATGCCTCAAAAATTAAGGGATTGTCTTCAAATTTAAACACTGCGGAGGGAATATTTTTCATTCAGTTTTTGGTATCTGAGTTTTTTGAGTAAACATGGTCCAAATGTTCATGTTTTTACTCACAACAAAGAAAGCTAGATACCTACTTTTTCTTTTGATGAAAGCTGACATTCTCATCTGATCAATTGATTCCAGAAGTGGGAGCTTTCATGAGAACACACATGAAACTTGTGACAAAAATGTTAGTGTTGATGTCAGAGCTGGTCAATGTAAGAAAATTTCAGTTTTGCTAAAGAAAAAAAATATTTCCCTCCCTGGCTGCCTTCCTGGAAGGTGCTTGTCAAGTTTACCTATTGCCAATGAAACTGAAAAATATCTTCCTTGGATGGCTGCTGAGTCTGTGTGTCTGGATTTCTCACCTCCCAATGTTCTGCCACCTCGAGTGCTGGAGAGGTGTAGAGACATTTTATTCTGCCTCCTTACCTCTTCCACAGAGCATAGAAGTAGAAAAGTCACCCATGCTGGCTTAACTGGGTTTACCAGGCTCAGGCTGTGGGCTGGTTTCATTGCAGTATAGACTTCTGGGCTCAGGCTGCAATCTGTGCTCTGGGCCCCTCCCACCTCGTGGGGCCTGGGATCCTGGGATCCAGCATAACCTTGCAAGTCTAAATGGCAATAAAGCAGCCCTGCACCCTGAGCCCTGCAGGGAAAGGCCAATTGTGGGGTTTTAATTGTGATGTAGACATACACTAGAGATGTAATGATTATGTGACTCTCCTTCACTAGGGTGGTTTGCTCTTCCCAATGTCACTTATATGCCACTGACTCCTGGTGCTCTGGCTCTGCCTCTGTAGTCTTCCCATTATAGGGTGTTTTGCGCTTTTGGAGATGCTAGATGGGAACATCTCACTGATTCCTTGCACTCAGATACTACATGCCTGACCTTTGAAAGGGGAACACTCCTTTCTTCCCTCCAATTTCCTGCATCTGCACAGAGAAGAAGGGAAATATGGCCTTAATTCCTCTTTTTCATAGTATACTTGTGTCCATATTCACTAAATTCAGTGTATCTAATAAAGAAGAGAGCCGCTTTTTTTGAATTTCTCCAGGCTAATTTCAACAGGAAACACTCAGTTGAGTAGCCTAGAGTTTTCCATGTCCATTTGAGTGTCCTCTGAGATGTCCAGCACAGAAAGTGGTAACTCAGAACTGAAGAATCAAGAAGAAAGTACGATGATTTTGATGTTTTCCTCAATGCAGCGATTATTTCTTCATCATACAGGTTCTTCTATTTCATCCGCAAGTAAAGAGTTGCTCATGCAACTTTCTAATTTGGCAATCAGAAACCAAGGGGACTTCAAGTATTAAAATGTAGTGTGCTGTGACATATGAAGGTTATCTCTACTATTTCTAATGCCTCTCTATCATAGGTAATCTATTCTTTCAGGGAGACTATCAGCCATGTAGGGCCTTGGTTTTGGTGTAGTGTGGAACAATGGAATCTTGGGAAGTAACCTTCATAGCAGAGCTCAGTGAAAGGTATGTTGGGCAGCGAGGCATGCTAGGTAAGAAGGCAGAGCTCTGAGAGAGCTTGGTGAAAATAAAGTCCAGATATAAGCCTGGGGAAAAAATGAACTGAGAGGAAGAGACTTTGAAGGTATCCATGAGTAAGAATTACCAGAAATATATGGGTTATGTTTACTACCTTAAGAGAGATGCCAGGGAGAATTATTGGAAGCCATCTGAGACCTGGCTGGGGAGGAGGCCAAAAGGAGCATCACCAATGCAGCAAAGTTAGCCAAAGAACTTGCACCAGGGTGTGAGTTAAGAAATCCATTACACATATGTAGCATCTGTGGTTTTAGAAAAAATATCAGACAATAGTTATACTTCCTCAGTCTATTAAGTATGAGTAGGAGTGCCTGTGTTACAACGGGAATTGACTTTTAGCAGGGCGTTTTCAGGGCTTTTGGACCTATTTCTTTCCTTGGCTTGTCAAGAAAAGATCTGTTAACTTTCAGCAGATGTTTCAAGATTCATGTTCTCTCCCATGTATTTGTCTGGGTTGAGCGTTGGAGAGATTGTGCTGTTTGCACCAGATATTATACCTCCTGGTATTTTACTTTTGGTGAGGAAAGCTATGTGCTGCACATATTATGTCAATATGGCCAAAGCTCAAAATAACCATCTCTTAGCATTTTGATAAACTACATGACTAAAATATACAGATATTGCAATTCCTCCCAACACTACAACCTCCAAAAAGCTAAATTCTGCACTCAATTATACAGGTATGCCTTACATGCATAAGCAAGAAAGTCATTTGTTGTATCTGAGTGTGCTCTAAAATAATTGCACAAAACTGTAAATTTACAATGTAATTTCCAAAATGAACGAAATCCTTTTTTCATGCTGTTTTTCTGATGTTAGCTAGTTTTCATGCAGTACTATATAACAGCTTATGTTATGAAAGTGTGAAATGCCAATTACATAATAAGAAAACAATTGATTTCAGCTTGCATGTTCTTACTATACGTCCAAATTTATAAGCAGCAGGGGAGAATGAACATCAGAGAGGAAGCCAAGTTAGTCTGTATCTTCAAAAACAGCAAGAAGTCCCGTGTCATCTTATAGACTAACAGCTATATGGAGTATAAGCTTTCATAGGCAAAGACTCACTTTGCCAGATGCATTAGTGGGGGGTTCCAAAGGAGGGTTTAAAGAGGGAGTCGCAGTCAAGGGGAGAGCCAGAGTCGACAAAGTTTGTTCAGTCAGGGAGGATGTGGCCCATGAAGTTGTGAACATCAAGAGAGGAGAAATCAGGTCAGGTCAGTCCAGTCAGGGAGGATGTGGCCCATTATCAGTAGCTAATGTGGAGGTGTGAACATCAAGAGCAGATAAACTGCTTTTGTGGACTTCTTCAAATGTCCTATGTAACTAGCAAACAAACTACATTTCTAACACTCTAAAATAGCTCCCCTCTGAAAACTATCCTGCCAAACTGCAAAATGAAGACAACTAAGAATATAGCTCTAAACCCTGTGTATTGTTTCTGGAAGAATATTTATTTACATTCTATCTTGTGAGTGCTGACTCACCAAACAATTAACTCATCCAACAGAAAACTAATTTCACATTCTACCTATTATACAGAAAAAGATATTACAGGCCAGATATACTTCATACAGCCTCAGCATTACCTTCAACAGCTTTTACTGATGAGAATGAGAAACATTCATGTTAATAGCAGCTGGAGATACATGGAGTGTTTCTGAATTAATCTGGTTGGATTTGAACTACAGGTGTTGGATGTGAATGAGAAAGGTGATTGATAGCACCCTGTGTTTTATTTTTGTTCACAAAGGTTACTCATTTTCCTTCTGAATAAATTATGTGTAAGGGCTCTGAGTACTCCTTTTTGGAGATCTTAAGGATATTATATACCTTGTGCCAACTGAAGTCAAAGAGGAAAAGTAAAAAGACAGAAGGCATCAGGAATAACATATTGTTATGCCAAATTAAAGAGCAAACTTTGATTCTGTGTTAAAAGGAGAAGAGAAAGTGAGAGCTTTGAAACAAGTTGTTAAGGATGATCCCCACTGTGAATGCAGAAGGTGGGGACCACAAGCACCTTAGAAATACCTTGTCTCTATAGGCTTTGGCTTAAAACTTCCCAAAGTCAGAGATTTCCAGACCCTGGTAGGCAGCTGCCACTATCCAAGTGAGAAAACCCCTCTTTAAAACCCAGGAGGACACACTTGGGTTGTCTTCTTGTAAGGGAACTCCAAGGTCCTAACCTTCCCTTAGGAGAGAGCTTGAAAACAAAGAGGAAGAAATTAAGTTGCAATCTGATAGCTAACCCTTCAGTCTTAGGCATGCAAATACACAGACCCTTCTCTAGGACACAGGAATCAAATCACTGCCATTAAAAAAAAGGCAATTTATTAATAAAACAAAAGATTCACATGCTAAAGCACACTTGGTTCTAGGTGTTACAGAGTAACTAAAAAAAAAAGTAGGTTGAAGCACAGAGAATCCCTGGGATCCAGTTTGAAAGTTATAGTATATAGTGGTGGGGGAGGGAAGGAGGTACATCCGCCAGGCTAATGAAGTCCTGCATCAGACCCAACATAAAAAAAAGAAGTAGATTTTGTCTGATTAAATATTTCCTTTCTACATACATGTCTGTATGGCCAGATCTCTCTCTGTAACCTGGACATTTACTGAATTCCTTAAGCCTGCTAAGGGTTAAACAGCGTTGTGTCTCCTCTGGCCACACACACAAAAAAGACTCATCGGTAGGCAACTGCTTCAATTCAAAAAATCCCCTCCTCTTCCCATTGGCTCCCTTGGCTGCTTGCCAACAGAAAACCCATGTGTTCTGAGTTGTCGTGAGCCTTTCCTTACCCCCTGGAGTAATCACAAGGCTATATAGAGGAACGGCATTTAAATAAAATAAAACTATATATAGAAATGAGTTTATTAGCAAATTTTAAAAAAAGACTTGCTCACCCATGGTTTGGTATGTTGGATTGTGCTATAGAAAGCATATATTTGATTGCAGAAGTCTTTCTAATGTTAATTATTATTAATTTTGCATTGACTATTTGACATGAATATTTTGATCATGATTATTAATAATTTTTTAGTAATGTAGTAGTATACGAATGAACTCTTGGTAGATATTTGGGCCTTGTGCAACATACAGAGATATTATAGGAAATGCAGTTAACTTCAGTGTTTTCTGTATGAGGAATGCACTATGTAGATTAATGCACTAGGGAAACATTAGGAATTAGGGAAATATACTAGCAGATCTATTTCAAAATCAATATTGACTTTGTTTACAAAATAAACCTTAGAAAGAACCTGGAGCACTTTAAATCACATTCTTCTTATAATTTTTATCTCAATAGAAACACCGTGAATACCACAATTGAATAAACCCTTGTCCAATGGCTTGTTCACAATTAAAAATATGATATTATGGACAGTCTTCATGGGCTTTACTATTTGTTTCTCAGAGAAACTTCCGTCCACTGCCTGGATGTCCACAGCTGCGTCTACACGTGCACGCTACTTCGAAGTAGCGGCACTAACTTCGAAATAGCGCCCGTCGCGTCTGCACGCGTCAGGAGCTATTTCGAAGTTAACTTCGACGTTAGGCGGTGAGACGTCGAAGTCGCTAACCTCATGAGGAGATAGGAATAGCGCCCTACTTCGACGTTCAATGTCGAAGTAGGGACAGTGTAGACGATCCGCGTCCCACAACGTCGAAATTGCTGGGTCCTCCATGGCGGCCATCAGCTGGGGGGTTGAGAGACGCTCTCTCCAGCCCCTCAGCTCACTGGTGGCCGCGTGGAGCGGCCCCTTAAAGGTCCCCTCCCCCGCCCTGACTGCAGGAAGCTGAGGCAACGTGCAGGCTGCAGCCTGCACACGCGGGCAGCCTGCCGAGCCCTCAGCCCCTGACAGCGGCGATGGCTGCCCAGCAGTCCCCCAGCGCCCCCAGGGGACCCCCCCCCAAGGGGAGCCAGAGCAGCCAGGGCAGCCAGAGGACCAGCCAGTCTGGGAAGCGGCAGCGGGGCCCCTCTTGGACGGAGGCCGAGCTGCGGGACCTGCTGGGGCTCTGGAGCGAGGAGGAGGTGCTCCAGGTAATGGGGAGCAAGAGGCGGAACGCGGATGCGTTCGCTCGGCTGGCCGACGGCCTGGCTGCCCGGGGTCACCCTGCCCGCACTCCGGACCATGTCCGGAGTAAGGTGAAGGAGCTGCGGCAGGGTTATGCCCGGGCCCGGGATGCGGCCAGCCGATCTGGGGCCACCCCCGTCACTTGCCCCTTTTACAGGGAGCTCAGGGACATCCTGGGCTCCCGGCACACCTCCTCCCCTCCAGCCACCCTTGACACCTCGGCTGACGAGCCCCAGCAGGCCCTGCAGCCGGAGTCCGACCCGGAGGCAAGCCCCGCACCCCGGGGGCCCCCCCCGGAGGCCATCCCCGGGACATCGCGGCAGGAGGAGGAGGAGGAGGAGGAGGGGGGCTCCTCCTCCGCAGAATCCAGCCTGCAGATCCTCCTCCTGCCATCCCGGAGCGGCAGCAGGGCCTCCGACCCCCGGGGATCTCCGGACCGTGGGAGTGGACCCACAGGTAGGTACCCCTCTCTGGTGGACACCCCGGGGCTTGAGGGGCGGGGGGAACAGAGATGTGTCCAGGGCCCCCCACACGCTCACATGGCCATGGCCCCAAGGACACCAGGGCCATGGCCCTCACAGCACTTCAGCCATCAGCCCCTGCCCCCCCCACCCTGCATGACAGTGCCATGCCCCATCCCCGGGCCAGGGGGGAGCGGAACCTCGAGGGGCCCCTGGATGGAGGGGGTGGGACAACCCGCAGCAGCAGCATGTGATGGAGTGGGGGGAGTGCCAAAGGGAGACTCAGGCTACATATGAGCCACAAGAGCCGAGGAGCTCCCAGGGCCAAAGGAGGATCCTGGCGCTACAGCTGGCAGGTGACACCTCTGCCCTGAGCAAACAGGAGGGAGGAGCCGAGCTGGCTTGGAATTGGGGGGCGAGGGCGGGGGCCACAGGTAGAGGCTAGGGGAAGGGAGAGCTGGTAGGCAGCCAGCCAGAGGAGGGGGAAAGCTGCATCCCAGAGGGGCCCCCCTTGGGGTCTTCTCCCCACGACGGGTTGGAAGGACTGTCTCTTCCGACAGCTGGTGCTGTCACTCCTGGGAGAAACTGGGCATCTGTGGCCTAAGAAACCTCTCCTGCTGTCAGACCCTGCGGGGTGAAGTGAGAGTCGCTCCCCCCAGGGGATGGGGTGCAGGGCAGGGGGACCCCTGAACCCCATCCATCACAGCAGCATCTCCTGGGGACGGGCATGGGGAACCTGCAGCACAGGGCTGGGGGGACAAAGGCCACGGCTTGGGGCCCACACTAACGCCTGTCTCCATTCTTCTTTCCCCCCCCTCTCCTGTGTCCTGCACCTGCACCTGCACCATCCGAAGGACCGGAAGAGAGCGCCGGCGAGGCCTCGGTTGTCCCGGAGAGCCCTCCGGGACCCTCGCTCCAGGGCAGCCCCTCGGCGGAAGAACGACCGGCCCCGCGGAGGGCAAGACGGCGGACCCCGCGCCTGCTACCGGCGGCAGCAACGGACCCCCAGCTGCTGGCCATCCTCCGCCGGCAGCTGGAGGTGTCGGAGCAGCACCTCCAGCTTCAGGAGCAGGCGCTGGCCTGGCGCAAGGAGGCATGGGGGGCCTATATGCAGACATTCAACCGGCTGGTCGACTACCTGGCCCCCCATGCCGCACCGGCCGAGCCACCGCCCGCCATGCCCGCTCCTGCAGCCCCACCACCAGCTGCTCCAGCCGTCGCCGGGCCGTCCGCCGTCGCCCCACCACCTCCCCGCGAGGGCCACCGTGCTGAGGGACCCCTGGAGCCACCCGAGACTCGCTGGCGCCGATACCTTCCGGTGCAGCCCGCTCCCACCCAGCCGCGGACCAGACTGCAGGCACGGCGGAGCTCCTGGCCGGGCACGCCCAGTGCTGGGCTGTAGGGGCGAGGGGCCTGGGACGTGGCCCCCCCCCCTTTTTGTACATAGTTTGGACTGGTTTATTTTGGTGCCCCCGTTTGCCCCGTCCCCCCCCTGTAAATAGTTCTCCCCGTTCTGCTCCCTGCTTTTCTTTTTTGTTGATGGCGCACACTGATTTGCTTTCTGGTTGTATTGTTTTATTTGTGCCCATCCTGATTTGGTTGAACGTTTGTCCCTCCTTTTTGGTTTGTGTGTCACATATTTATTTATTTACCAAAAAAAAAAAAATTCGTTAAGAGAAAAAAAACATTTACGTTCACCCACAAGTTCGTGATGTCATTTCTCCAGGACAGGTGGGGGGGGCAGTGGGGTGCTCCATGGTGTGGGCGTTGGGGCAGGAGTGTGGGGGAGGAAGGGGCGGGCAGTAGGGGGCCTGGGCAGAGTTCACCCCGCGGCCTGTTGGTCGAAGTGGGCCCGCAGGGCCTTCCGGACCCGGGTCCCCTCTGGGTCCACCTGCCGACTGGGGGCAGCAGGTGGCTGCACGTGTGCCCTGCCGGCCTCCGCGGCCCAGCCCTGAAGAAAGGTCTCCCCCTTGCTCTCCACGAGGTTGTGCAGGGCGCAGCAGGCACCCACAATCTGGGGGATGTTGTTGGGGCTGGCATCCAGGCGGGTCAGGAGACATCGCCAGCATCCCTTGAGGCGGCCAAATGAGCGCTCCACCACCTGGCGCACACGGTTCAGGCGCTCGTTGAAGCGCTCCTGGCTAGCGGAGAGGTGGCCCGTGTAGGGGTGCATGAGCCACGGCCGGAGGGGGTAGGCCGCATCTGCGATGACGCAGAAGGGCATGGTGGTGTCCCCCAGAGGGATCTCCCGCTGGGGGATGTAGGTCCCCGCCTCCAGCCGGCGGCACAGGCCCAAGTTCTGGAAAACCCGGGCGTCGTGGGTGCTGCCAGGCCAGCCCACGTAAATGTCCTGGAACCGTCCCCGGCTGTCCACCAAGGCCTGCAGGACGACTGAATGGTAGCCCTTCCGATTGACGTATCGGCCTCCACTGTGGTGCGGGGCGCGGATGGGGATGTGAGTCCCATCCAGAGCCCCGAAGCAGTTGGGGAAGCCCAGGGTGGCAAAGGCGGCGACAGTGGCATGTGGGTCCCCCAGCCTCACAAGCCTGTGCAGGAGCATGGCGTTGATGGCACGCACGACCTGCAGAGAAAGCACATGGGACAGCCCCAATGAGGGGTGAGCAGGGTGTGCGTGGCCCTGCCCTGCCCTGGCCGCCCTGCCCTGCCCTGCCCTGCCCTGGCTGCCCTGCCCTGCCCTGCCCTGCCCTGGCTGCCCTGCCCTGCCCTGCCCTGCCCTCGCCCCCCTGCCCTGCCCTGGCCTCCCCCTGTGGGTTCTCTTACCTCCATGAAGACAGCCCCGACGGTGGCCTTTCCGACACCAAACTGCTGCCCCACGGATCGGTAGCTGTCCGGAGTGGCCAGCTTCCAGACAGCGATGCCGACCTGTTTCTCCACAGGGAGGGCACGCCGCATGGCAGTGTCCCGGTGCCTGAGTGCGGGGGTGAGCCACTGGCACAGCTCCAGGAATGTCTGGCAGGTCATCCTGAAGTTCCTGAGCCAGTGGTCGTCGTCCCACTCCCCAAGCACCAGCCGCTCCCACCAGTCGGTGTTGGTGGGGTAGCTCCACAGCCGCCGGCATGTGAGGCGGGGGGTGGAGCGGGGTGCTGCAGTGGTAGGGGTTGAGCCCTGCTGCCCTGGGGGCATCTCCTCCCCTGGGGCAAGAAGGTAGTCAGCTGCCTCCCACATGGCATGAGCCAGGGCAAGCCCTGCTCCTGCCGGGAGGGCTGGGTGGACCTCTAGCTGCTGCTGCTGCTGCTGCTGCTGCTGGGGGTCCATGACTGCGGCGCCCGGGGTCTGTGTGCCTATATGGCTCCTCAGACCGCGTGCTGTGCAGGCTGAGTGTATGTGGGAGGGGCCCTTTAAGGGAGCGGCTAGCTGTTGCCCCGGAAGCGCTAGTCCGCCCATTGACCCTGTCTGCAGCTGTGCCTGGCATCCCTATTTCGATGTGTGCTACTTTGACGTGTAGACGTTCCCTCGCTGCGCCTATTTCGATGTTGGGCTGAGCAACGTCGAAGTTGAACATCGACGTTGCCGGCCCTGGAGGACGTGTAGACGTTATTCATCAAAATAGACTATTTCGATGTTGGCTGCACGTGTAGACGTAGCCCACATGGCATATGGATTACTTCCTTAACCAGCATACCTGGCCAGGAAATAAAGGAAATGCATTTATTCATTAATATAAAATAATTTTTAACTTAGAACACACTATTGTATTCAGGCCTTTAGTGATGGGGGGACTCTACATTATTCACAGAACACAGAGCAACATTTCACAATCATGAATGGCCAGAAGAGGTGAGCAACAGGCCAGCTTTGTACAAGCCCTACAGATTATGAACAACGAAGTTAAGAAGGCCATTGAAGTATCAACCTATAAAGCCTATTGTTCTGGACTTGGAACCCTGAGCCTTGCATTTGGGTCTTTCAGATGCCAGTTTCACTCTTTGAATAGCTTTAAATGCTGACTCATCTGTAGAAGCAATGGGATATCAAGGCCATGGGAGTTTATGCACAGAACTACTCTGCCAGCTACATGAAGATGCAGTGCCAAATGTGTTTTGAATATTTCAGTAGCATTCATGTCACTTTGGTCTAATATTGTAAAAAAAAATTAAAAAGAATAGTATCAGATGAAGCTTGTGGTATCTGCTGTATTGCAAATATATTAGGGATTGTACTCAGAATATGCTATATTTCAAATAATTATCTAGGATACCATTTATAGCTGTCTCTAGTAAACTTTGTAATCAGTCATGCCACTTCTCACAAGAGACATCAAAGATATCCATAAATATTTATGTAGAAAGATCAATAATGGAGCTGAAGGTGGAGATCCAGCAGTTGCGAATTTGAAAGATAAATCACTTTTATAGTCTTTGGGGTCAAAGCCTAGTGTATTCCTTAAAAAGTCAAAAGTCCCATTGACAAAAGGATGGACTTGTTGTTAAGACACTGTATGAGCACTCAATGTATTTGGATACAGTTCTCAACCCTGACACTAACTTCTTGTATTCTTGGTAAATTCTTCATGCCTCAATTCCCTATCTAAAATGGGCTTAATATCACTTCCTTTGGCTGTCTTACACCTCTAAGTTATTTAGGATAAAGATTGTCTCTTATAGGTGTATAGTATATAGAACAGTGTATAGATCCCTGGGAAATCTACCTGCCACTGGTAATAAGTTAAAATTGGAGTTTTTTCTGGGCAAAGAACCAGGACAAAGCCCTTAGCTTTAAGGTATGTATTTTCCTGTTCATAAGGGAATGCTTTGTAAGACATGCAAAGAACAATTACCTCCTGATAAACAGAAAAGACAAAGAAAAGTAAATAAGTGTTTTAATTAAGAATAGAATATTGAAGTTTATCTGACTTGTTCCAAAGTATTCATCAAGCTCTTCTCCTTTCTTTTCTGCCTTTATCCTGCTTACAGCAGCAGAATGGAAAAAGGAGGGGGGGAGCTAATGAGGAAGGAAAACCACAAAAGGATATTTTATAAATAAGTATTTTAAAATATAGATTTTTTATCTTTTAATTAAATGTACCTACATTTGTGACTAGTTCCATTAATTATTATTTCTTATTTGTGTGGAGTGATGGGTCACAGTCATGATATTTTTTTCATCTCCCTGACTGGATGTTTGACATTTTTGAATAGAAGAATAGTTTGTAATTAATGTTCAGGAACAAATAAATAATGGAAATCTGCCATAAAATGGCACAGTATAGGCAGTGGGGCCAACAGCCACTGTGACCCCCACAGGGCAAGAAGGGAGTGGGGCCCAGCTCTGTGACCCCGGAAGGGGCGGGGCCAGGGCAGAATGGACTGGGCCTAAAGCAGTCAGCCTTAGCCCTGCTTCCATTGTGGCATGGCCCCCCCTCCCCCCAGAACCATTCAGAGTGGCACAGTCATGAAGCTGAAGTATTCCAAAGAGGCCCAGAGCTCCAGCTGCTGCCAACTGCCCCATTTTGCCTGAATATATGAGATTTCATGAGTTCTCAGCACTTCTCTGACTTTTCACAAATATGTCACCGCATGAAGAGCAATAACTCCTGTTTGGGCTGTTTGGACCATGCTAAATCTTTATATTCCCACCTCAGAATAACTGCTGAAGCTGAGCTTTATCATCAACATGTACACAGAATGGCTAGACGCCTCTTAAATGTCAAATCTCAGACATACCGAAGTTGTGTGAATGTGATTTCATATGCATGGTAACTGGCCAACTTCCTCTGTCTTGCATCATTGCTCAGACAAAAACAAGGTAGTTCAGGAATTTTATGAGAAGGACCTAATGCCTGTAAAAATTATGCCTCTTTTCACATCAAAATAAAATACTCAAGCTATCCCAGAGAACAAACTTCCCCACTTTATGGGGATGCAGGACATTAACTTAGCACTTTCTCCACTTGCAATGCTGATGCAGCAAGCAGCTTTAATTGTTAATACTCTTCGTCCACACATCTCTTGGATATGATGCTGTTTAACTATGGCCTTAAAGCAATAAAAATTCAAGAGTTTACATTTTAGATGCTTCCCTTTCCAAATCTCTACCAAAGAAAACACTAGAATATTCTGCAGTAAAGAATCAAAATATGGTAGTAATACTCTTGTCATCAGAGCATTTGGGACTGCCATACAACAACATCTTTCATTCAAGTATTGGTTAATCCCATCTGGAAAAATCTTCACTGATCTCATCTGAAAAGAGTGTGTTGAAGAAAGTGTCATGTAATGGTTTGAGTAAAGGGCTAGTACTTACAGACTTTTGAGTTCCATTTTAAATTTTCAGTTTCCCTTTCAGAAAGCCAGAAAAATCTAATGTAATAAATAAAAAATAATTTACAGCGGGTGGTGTGTGTGTGTGGACAAGCCAAGAACAAGACTTTCATCACACATTGCATGTGTAAATATGACATCCTTTTACAAAAGTAACATGGAAAGGTGCCTGTACCAAAGTTCAAAACATGACACAAAATACCAATAAATTAACAACTTCAATCAAAAATCTATGAGACATAGATTTTATGTAAGAGTGATCATAAGATATAAATGAAAAGATAAATAGAAAGCAGATGCCATTTCATCTTTCCAGTGAGAAAACGTTCTCTAATGTTTAGAGATCATCATTCAGTTATTCTTTTTATCTAATATATCTTTGAAGTCATCAGACATTTACATAATTATGAAGTATATCATTCACTCTGTGAAATTTATTTCATCTGCCTAAAGCCGGAGTAATCAATTTTGGGGAAGTAATCATCTTTGTAGTTGAAATGAGCGTGAGTGCATACTTTGAGAAGTGAAACCCACTTTCCAGTTGGAGACCTTGGAGGGGTTGCAAGGGTATGCTACTGATTTCCAGTCTATGGGATGAAGTCAGTATTATTTGTTGTGTGAATCATGATCTTCATGTATGTGAGAGGAGAAAGATCAGGTTCATTTTAATATAATGAATTATTTGTTTTACTAGCCATGAAAAGAGCTGGTGAAATTATATGTTGAAAATACTTCACTTGAAGAACATCACTCTAGTTCTTACTGCTCATAGATAATTTGAAAACTGATACTGGTTTCAGCTCCTACTTTTTGTTTTCGTGTATATTCTCCAAAAACTTTGGACAGACAATTTTCATTCAAACGATATTGGCAAACTGTTCACTTTGACTGTTCCTTATTCATGATATGTGATTGTGTCAAATCTGTGAAGTATTTGTCCCAGTCCTTTGATTGGAAGAGTGAAAATTATTAAATAGGAAGATAGTTAATGATTAAAAGTTAAATCCGCACAACCTCATCTATAGGTGCCTGTGGAAATAATGAGCATAACCCCACACAGAAGGCTGAAAGTATCTTCTTTTCAGGGTACAAATATTTGTTAGTAAATGCTAGGGTTTTTTTTCTGATTTCAGACAATTCCAATGATTCTTACTGCAGTAACTTATTTTGTGCTCAGAATATGCATTTTTCTTTCTTTCTTTCTTTCACAAAATCTCAGTATATGCATCTATAGGAGGGTATCCTGAAAAGTTGATTTGCCTATATTGTAGGAAGAAATTGACATTCATTAGCATCATAAAACATTCTTTTGACCAGCTAATTCGAAGGAATTCCTTTTATTTTTTTCCCATAAGTGCAATTTTTCATTTTTACTTTACAATTGACCAAGTTGGACAATATAACATTGCATGACAAAATATGTCAGAACAGTAAGCATGGTTGTAAGCCTTCACATGTGTCTGCCCAGAAACACTGAGCTCTCCAGGGGCCGAAATAGCATTTCTGACAATGCTGACATCCCTCTTCCTGTACCTACAAAGACAATACATGCAACTTATGGATAATGTGAAATACAGAATAACCACACCTTGTCTTGAGCGTTAGATGCACTAAGGCCAAAACTATTACATTTGTTTTTCTTTTTTTCCCTTTGCAAAATACACACCCGGGTCATGAGAAGTACTATGTTTATTTGCTATTGCAACGTAACGTCCTTCATATATCACAGCATTTCCATGGGACAGAGTCTGACTACCTGCTAGCTGTGCTGACACATGCCTCCACAAGGCAATTTATCTTTCTACAGACTGTTTTCGGTAGAAGGTGAAAATCTCTGTACAGTTCTGCTCAGATTGAAAGCAACTAACATTCACAGTGCTGTGATTGGTTTCTACAACATCTAGTAACATAATTGCATTATTTGTATTTACTTTACTGGTCTTCACCAACCATACAACCCCAGATATTCACTGAACACCAGACATATTTCTGAAACACATGCAGAGGTGTGGGAATAGCACAACTGAGGCCAGACTGTGGGAGACAATTACAAGTAGGGCCGGTCAAAAGATATTTCTACTAAATTGATTTTTTTCAGTGGTAATTGGGATTTTTGAGTCAAGGATTTTTTTTTTCACAAACTAACTCTTTTCAGTGGAGATCTCCTGCTCTTCATACTAGCCCACCCCTGAGTTCTTAGTTATACATTGAAATCTGGAACATTTCTATTTGGAAATACTGCTAAATTGGAAATAAGTTGTTAGTGAAGCATTGAGCAAGTGGAGAGTTTTGCCCAGAAAAAGTGACACAGTTTGGAGTTACTTGGAAAGTGTACAAATATTCTCTACACTCTGTTTTCTAGTCTTGATCATCTGGAGGCAAACGCTAACTACTAACATTCTTTTCAAATTCATCTCCAGGGTTAACCATCCATGTTTAATCATTGCCGATAATGAGATTTGCAAACTTTTAAAAATCCCTTAATTAGAACTCTGTGATTGTATTTGTGACTAAAATAGGGAGGGAGCAATTTGTATGTGTGTAGCCAGACAAAGTCTCCCCCTTACAAGCCAGCTTGCTCGCTGCCCCCGCCCCCACTGAGGAGCACACAGGGCACGGAAACGGCTGCTGACAGCACAGTCTTTGATGCCCTCATTGAGGCCCAGATGTGCTAGCTCATCGTGACCCTGAGAAGCAGAAAGTACAGATAGAAGGCTAACAGGCCAAACTGTCAACACGAGAGGTGGGGGGACCCTCAAGAAATCACCCCAACTGGCATTGATCGATATGATGCACACACACAACCATCCCAGAAGGGGAAGTGCCCGGCCCCCACAAAAAGAATGTCCTGTACTCTCAAATTGCTTATCTCCTGTCTTACAAGTGCAAATTAAGTAAGAAATGCCCTTGTAACAAACTGGCGTCACAAAGACAGACCAGTATGATCTGGCACCATAGATAAGAAAGAGAATACGTAACCCAAAGGGGTATAAAAGATGGGTCCAGCAGAACTCTAACTTTGAGTGCATTCCACCAACTACCTGCTGGTCGGGTCAGGTGATTGCCTCCCGAGGTCCACAACTGGGGACGCCCAACCTCGTATTCGTCTTTCCGCGGAATTGAGTGACCGATCCCACTTGGCTACGCTGGTATCGAGAGACGCAGAGAGGGTAAGATACACCCATGCTAGGTCTCCGACTTTTTTGTGCACAGCTAAAGAATTAGAGCTCTGTAACTAGATGTCATTGTATCAAGATAACGTGTTAGATGGTAACAGATATCTTTGTATTGGATTGTAACGTAACTTGTTAACACCTGTACTTTGCTAGCATATAAGAAGTAAACAATAGCCTTTTGTAACCGCATGCTTATAACTGTAGCTTAATAAACTTGTAACTAGTTAAGCTCTGAGCCTGACCCTGTTATCCTTTTGTCACTACAACACAGCCGGCACAACAAAAAGAACTTTAACCGTTTGGTTACTACAGCCTGGCCGTGGGTGAGAGTGCTAGGAGCTGCCTGCTCTAACAGTAAAAAACTGGGTTGCTTAGGACCCAGGGGAGTACCTCACTGCACATTACCCGGCCACCGGCTAACAATGTGTGAATGTATTTTTAAAAGGTTAGAGAATCTTTGTGGGTTTTTTTCTTCCTAATGTGATGCAGTTTTGCATTTGTTTCTTGGAACTGTTAAAGAAGAAATTCAAAGAATGTGATCGGTTTCCTAGAAGATCTGAACCTTTTAATATTGCCATGGTCTCAGGCAGATCACTTCTGCAAAAGGGGTAGGTGTCCTTGTAGTGAAGAAATTAAATTTCTGTAGAAGGAGAAAGGAATTCAGCTCTCAGATCCTCCAGGCTCTTGGCTACTTAGGTAACCCCACCCAGTAATTAGCAGTATGGTTTCAGTAGACTTGCTTTGCCATGTTAGCATGGCACTGTGATGTCCCTAAAGGAGAACTCCACCACACAGAGATAGCACTCCGCATGTCTTAGGATGCATCGACATTTTGTTAGTGCTCATTGTTTCTCTGGTTTATTTGTTTTTTATCTGCCCATAGGATCCCAAATATTTTGTCTGAGATCAGAAATATTCTTAGCAGGCTGGATCCAGATCCACCAGTCCTGGGTGCCAAAATATTGCTCAGCATCCAACTTCCAGCATCCATCCTCAACTAAACAAATACTATGAGTCACATTCACTATGTGCAATGAAAAGTACCTGTGGTAGACAATATAAAAAACCTTGCAAATATTGTTTGAGCTTCCTCTTCATTAGTTATACCACTTTGGTTCTCCAAATTAAATTAGACACATGTTCAAGGATTTGGGCTGAGCTGCACTGTGCTCATATGCTTGCTGAAGTGGGGATTAAAAGCATCATCTAACACTAAGGCTACGTCTACACGTGCACGCTACATCGAAGTAGCTAATTTCGAAGTAGCGACATCGAAATAGGCTATTTCGATGAATAGCGTCTACACGTCCTCCAGGGCCGGCAATGTCGATGTTCAACTTCGACATTGCGCAGCCCAACATCGAAATAGGCGCAGCGAGGGAACGTCTACATGCCAAAGTAGCACACATCGAAATAAGGGTGCCAGGCACAGCTGCAGACAGGGTCACAGGGCAGACTCAACAGCAAGTCGCTCCCTTAAAGGGCCCCTCCCAGACACACTTTCATTAAACAGTGCAAGATACACAGAGCCGACAACTAGTTGCAGACCCTGGGCATGCAGCATGGGTCCCCAGCTGCCGCAGCAGCAGCCAAAAGCCCTGGGCTAAGGGCTGCTGCACACGGTGACCACAGAGCCCCGCAAGGGCTGGAGAGAGAGTATCTCTCAACCCCCCAGCTGATTGCCACCATGTAGGACCCCGCTATTTCGATGTTGCAGGACGTGGATCGTCTACACGTTCCCTACTTCGATGTTGAACTTCGAAGTAGGGCGCTATTCCCATCCCCTCATGGGGTTAGCGACTTCGACATCTCGCCGCCTAACGGCGATTTCAACTTCGAAATAGCGCCCAACACGTGTAGCCGTGACGGGCGCTATGTCGAAGTTGGCGCCGCTACTTCGAAGTAGCGTGCACGTGTAGACGCAGCCTAAAGGTCCAATCTAAATCCAACAGAATTCAGTGGAAACACTAATTATTAAATTAAAAGAGTTTGGATCAGCCTCTAAATGAGGAATATTTTTATTTTTAAAGATGATTATGTTTATGAAGGCAGCTTAAAGGAGAGATAAAGATTTAAAGAAAAATGAATACAGCAAGGAAGGAAAAGAGGTGCAAAAGAAAAGGCATACAAATGAATCGACTTCAGAGATAAGGGAAAAAAATTCTTCAGTCAACAGATGTCTCCTACTTTCTTCTGTAAAAGAAAAATGGCATGCAAAGTAAATCTATAGCACCAATACAGTACTCCACTCATTCCTGAGGAAGGCAGTCCATAACATGACTTTTCTTCAGTTGATTCCCACAATGAACCACAGAGAAATTAGCTTTATTTTTGTCACATCATTTATCAAAGAAACTGATTTTTTTAAAAAAGATACAGTACTTTGCCCTAAACATACAGCTACTAATTTTAGGTTGTCATTCCATTTTCAGTTTGGTTGTATTTGGTTCAGTGAACTAGCTCTTTCTCTCTCTCTCAGTTCTCTGACTTAATTAGTTGTCAGTATACCAAAGACATAAAATAAATCTGTTACTTGTGCAGTTGCCTCAGTGGCCATCTTACTGTATGTACCATAAAGTGCTAGCTGTTAATTTGTTGTGGTGTTTGGTTTACTTTTGTGGTGTGGTGTTTGGTTTACTTTAGTTTTTTATATATATATATATATATATATATATATATATATATTCGGAAGTACAGGCAAATATTGCATTGTCACCTAGTTTTGTTCTTAAGTTCTCCGAGTTAAACACTTTGCCAAATGAGCAGGAAAACTCTATTACCAATGCCTGATGTCTAAGTCCAAGTTGTTAGATCTGATGCTAAATATGTAACATGACAAGACAGGCAAATCTATCTTTTTCTTGCTTTGTAAAAAGACCTTGATTTTTCCCTAACTTTTCATGGCTGTTGTCACTGAAGCTGCAATTATGTTCTCCCCACTCATGTCCTCACTGATGACAAAAATAATATTTTTGACTCAAAGAAGATCTTATACTATTATGTCAAGGAATCCTATTGTCTGTCTCCTTGAGAATATTCTTGGTGAGGATGGCAACCATCCTATCATTGGAAATATTGTTTTTGTCTATCTGGAGCCTAATGTTGGAAACTATAATGTAGGGTCACAGTAACTGTTTTGGGGAAATTGATTCAATGATGCACTTTTTCTTCCAGCAGTAAAGCATTCTAGAAACTTGAAGTTTCTTGTAGATTTCTAAGTGTTGTGGCATGGAAAAATGTTTCACAAAGGTAGAATACTTCCTATAGACTTATCAACTCTAACCAAGTGGAATTTGACCAACAAACTAACTCAGACAACAACATTTGTTAACATTCTTTGTAAAGAGTATGGAATTGGATTTTTCAGTGATAAAAAAAACACCAAATTCTTCTTAGTTTTCAGAGGAGTTCCCTGGGTGTAACTAGGGGGATAATCTGGTTTATGTGTCTTTAAATCAAGGTGGGTACAGAGCGTGCACCATTTTAAAGAAAAATAATTTAGTAGCAGTTAGTGTTATGTGACATATCAGTATTTTTGTATATTCTGAATGGAAGAAAAACCTGCACTAGCTCATAGACAACTGTGGTAATATTTAGTAAATACTGACTTTTTAATCTGATTGTACCCATGTAATTTCTATTGATCCTAATGAAAAGTATGCATCTGTACCATGAGGTGAACTGATTTCTGGCCAGCTGACATTTTGTCTGTCTCCTAGGCCCACTCTACCCTGGAGGTAAAATCAATTTTAAATACTCAAATCCAGCTATGAGAATTGTGTACCTGGAGTCAACGTATAAAAAATTCATTTTTGCCACTGTCCACATGGTGAGAGGTCAATGGGGAAACTCTCCCATTGACTTCCCTTACCCTTCATGTCTGCCAGGTTGATAGTGGCACCATGACAGTTCAATTGTACACATCCGTGCCATGCATGCTAAATCAAGCCACAGAATATTGACTGCAAGCAAGTTGATCTACTCCAAAGTGTACACATATCCCTAGCCATCATAATGTAGAATATAGGATATATCTCACCTGCATTTTAAACCCAGGTCTGGGGGACCCAAAATTATGGACTTGTTTCAAAGCCCGTATTTGAATATAAACACTTCATTGTAAATCTGAGTTTACAATTGTTATACCTGGGTTTCATAACCATGCTATAGCATCCCTACTGCACTACACAGGCCTTCTAATTCAGGCCTTCATCTTGAGCTGTAACCATGCTACAATATGTTAGGTGTTGAATCTGAGTCACAGTGGGACTCAGGCTTGGACTCATCTTCCTATCCCCCTCAATGTTAATCCTAAGACTTGGGTCCTGAGATCTACTTGACCTGAATCAGAAAGATATACATATGGCTGGGGTTTTGGGGCAGTTGGGTTCAAACCTGAGTGTGAACTGAGATTTATAATGCAGTGTTGTTGTCATGGGCAACCCCTTGATATTGCAGGTAGTTTTGAAAGTCAAGGCTGAACCTTGATAGGGGCATAGCAGTTATCTGTCCTTCCTTTTCTGGTGTTTTTCTGCAACCAGAGTAAGGTGATTGTCCTCAAAAGTAGACAATCCTTCTCTGACAAGTCTTTGCCAGTTATCCATAGCCTAGAATCCTATCTCTCAAGCTATGTCTGGATTGGCAAAAGATAGGCAAATTGAGAAATGCATTTGCGTATCCTTTGCTGACATTTCTGTGACAAGAAGCCAAACGTTGGAAAAGAAAAGCCCCTCCATCGAAACATCCCTTCTTCCTCATGGAACGAAGTATGCAGGGATGTTGACAGAGTGCTTCTGACCAGCAGATCTCTTCTGACAGATCTGCAGTCTGGACGTGCGCTCTGTCGACAAAACTTCCAATGAAATAAAAACTATGATGTTGGATAGCAAACTTTATTTTATGGGATAGATATCTTGGAAGAATTATGGAAAAAGTGGTCTGAATTTGGTGGAAGAGAGGTTCAGGATTCGGGTTCAATGGAAACACAAATTCAGTTATCGATTTTGGTGTATTAAACTTTGTAGACATTCTTTTTGGTGCACTGTAGAGTTACTTCTCAAAGTACTCGGTTATTTATTTAGTCAGATAGTTTTCTGAAGACTGATATAAAGGAAATAGTTTGCGCTTATGTTCTCCCTCTTTCTTGCAGGGATATTTTACTTTTTGTTCATCTATTATTTTTAAGTCAAATACAAGGGCCATTTTTATGGACGTACTAATCCAATTTTTGTGATTTTATCACCATCTTTCCACAGCTGTTTTTTTTTCTTAATGCCACAGTTCCTGGAGTTATGTGTTTAAAGCTGAGAGTCTTATGCACTCTAAAAAAGTAAGTTTCTAGCTCTCATGCTTCCTGATCAAAACTTTTTAATATGACTAGATTCATCCTTTGGCTCAGCAATTGGAAAACAAAGTAAAAGAATCTCCAGAATTATTTTAAGCACTCATGACTCAAAACTGTGCTTGCTGTTGACAATTTTTCTTGTTGGAAAGTGTAACACCTAGCACAGGCAAAGGACATCAATGCTGTCCAAAGTGCAGAGGTACCCATAGAAAAGGCATTTTTCTTGTAACATTATTTGAGTGATCACCTGTAGTAGTAGTAGACATCCTTCAGTGTACGTAGACTATGGATCGCACCCTTTGTAGTTCCATTTGGGATCATCATTTGCAGCGTCAACTGTGACTGTGAAGGCCCACATGAGAGTGACAGTCCTTGCTGCACCTGTTGCATGTGCAGTGGGTGTCTGGCAGGTCCTTGCTGTGCTTTCTGTGGGCTCGCTTCTCCTCTGCTAGCTGTCTGATCCTCATCTCACCCTTCTGAAGGCCCTTGTATAGTTCCTGCCTCCATCTGCTGCGATCGTCTGCCAGCTCCTCCCAGCTATCTGGCTTGATGTCTACTTCCCTGAGGGCTCTCTTGCAAACATCTTTGTAGCGCAACTGGGGGCACCCGGGAGGTCGTCTGCCAGTTCCTCCCAGCTGTCCGGCTCAATGTCTACCTCCCTGAGGTCCCTCTTGCAAACGCTACTGGGGGCATCCAGGAGGTCTTTTGCCAGAGGCTAGCTCGCCATACAGGATGTCTTTTGGGATCCTTCTATCCTTCTTGGCCTGTGGACATGGCCAAGCCAGCGGAGCTGCTGCTGCCTGAGGAGGGTGTGCATGGTTGGGATTCCAGCTTGCTCAAGGAAGGTGGTGTTGGGTATTCTGTCCTTCCATGATATTCCAAGGCTGCGCCTGAGGCAGGGCAAGTGGAAGACTTTCAGCCTCTTTTCCTGGCGGGTGTTCAGGGTCCAAGACTCGCTGCCGTGAAGGAGGGTGCTGAGGATGCAGGCTCTGTAGACTTGCATTTTGGTGAGGGTGTACAACTTGACGTTATTCCACACTCTCTTGCTGAGTCTGGATAGAGTCGTGGCTGCTTTTCTGATCACCTGTAGCCTGTCTTAAATAGCAAAAACCACCCAAAAGTATGCTCAAGATGTAAATAGAATAGATGCTAGAGATATATGGGGTGGGGTGGGGGTATATGTATTATTTTGTTCAGCTTCAGGGGCTCTAATCAATACTCATTGAAGTGGAAAGACTCTCATTGATTTTGATGGGTGTTGGATAGACTCCTTACCAACTCTTCTAAAGACTCAGATTAAAATACGAAGAACGATTGCAGTAGTTACTTCTACCATATACAACTATCAGCATCAAGGGGAAACGTTGCAATTCACAAGTTCCACAGGTGTATGTGTGGGGCAACTTTAGGAGACACCCATTCACTGCCCTTCACTTGCATGGGAGTGACAGCAGCCATCTCCCTCTGTATCTGTCACATGGGGTAGGATTGTCAGCAATTAAAAAAACACTTTAAAAACATTTTTGGGTTATAACAGAAATGAAATATTCCTTAAATTTCAGCTAATGGAAAAGCAGGTGGGTCAGATGCTCTGAATGTTGCTCTGCAGCCCCTGTTTAGATTGAAGAAATCTGGGTCTGAACTTTCCTTTCATGTATATCAGTGTAAATCAGGAGGGACTCCACTGAAGGCAGTGTCAAGAGAATATGAGTGTCAAGAGGATCAGGTATCAGAGAGGTAGCCGTATTAATCTGTACCTTAGAGAACAGCAATAAATCCTGTGGCACCTTATAGATTAACAGATATTTTGGAGCATATGTGGGTCTTTGCCCATGAAAGCTTAGGCTCCAAAACATTTGTTAGTCTATAGGGTGCCACAGGAGTTCTTGTTGTTCTCAAAGTGAATCAAGCTTCCTTTATCTAAATGGATGTGGATGCCATTCTTTAGGAGGTATTTTTGTGGTGTGTGTTAATTGTGTTAAACATATTCTCTGAAGACATTTCACCCAGCTCTTCTCTTTATTTCACAGCTCTCCTTTCTTTCTTTTACATTCCTCCCACACTCTCTCTCTCACATACTTACCACCCAATTCCTCTTTTTCACTTAATTTTCATCTTTACTTGATATTGCCAATGTGGTTTTCTTTACCCTGAATCCCCAATCCCCAACCCTCCTGCTTTTCTTACCTCTCCCCCTTTCAGAGCTAATCATTACAACTGACTCCATTTCCCCTGCTTCCCTGCAATGTGCCACCAGAGTGACCTTTTCATCTCCTGCTGCCTTCCTCTCCCAGTAGTGGGTGGAATCCCTCTGGCATTGCTTCTCCAACAGCATTCTGTCTCTTATACAACCTTTCCCTTTCTCATACTCCTGGGTCTCATGACCTCTTCTGTGCTCATGGACTCTGAAATTGGATCTGAAAGTATGCCAACTGTTGATGCTTTTGATTTGCAATCAACTAGGAAAATATGATGTTTTCTCCAGCTGCTGGATTACATCCAGAAATGGCAGCTAGAACAAAGTATGGCAGACTGTTTGTTTAGAACTTGTAGCTAAACTGAGTGTATTATGCCTCTGAGCCATGTGCTGCACGCCTTATTTGATTTCATAGTATTCATGAATGTCTTTTGCAATCTTGATTTGAGCTTCACTGAAGACTTCTTCCCCCTTCTGCTACATAACTTCACAACAATGGGGACTCACCAAATTATTTCAGTCCTTATATTTACTTTATGGAAGACTCAGGGCTGGGCATTTTTAGTGGGACATCCTCAATTCTGAAATACAGTCATACAGTCTCTTTTTTGGTCCTCAGAAAATAGATTTCCAGGCAAGGTACAGACTGCATGTGTATAACTAGGGCTTTGCTGCATTAGGGATTTGGAGTCATTGGAAAGGGTTGCAGTGGAGGGAAACCTGGGCTATAGCCTACTACAACCCATCCCAGGGCAGAAAATCTGGCAGCACCAGATCTAGAAACAGGGCTTTGCAGATGAAGGGCCTCATTTGAACACTCTGGTGAGAACCAACGCAGGATGAATGCAGGGTGGGCGTGCTCTCCAACCCCTTCCTCTAGGGTCTCCCATCTTTCTGGGGCAGAACCCAACTCCTACCCCTCTCTGAATGCTGCTCTGGAGCCTCTGTTTAGATTGGAGAAATCTGGGTCTTAACTTTCCTTTCATGTATATCAGTGTAAATCAGGAGGGACTCCACTGAAGGCAATGGAATTAAACCAGTATAAGAGTGTCAAGAGAATCTGGCTTCCTTTGTCTAAATGGATGTGGATGACATTCTTTAGGATGTATTTCTGTGGTGTGTGTTAATTGATTTGGGTATTGTGTGTTTTGCTGCCAGCTGATAGCATTCTGTTTTTAATTATTTCATACTAATTACATTTTAAAAGATCTAAGTGTGCCCAGATGCTTGGCCAATGAACACATGCTTTCTAAAAAAATTAAATATAATGTACAAAGCATAAAAGTATTAGCCACTTTTCTGGAAATCTTTATCTTTTGTGGTATAATGTACAATAGATCTTCCTTTATGACAATATATTTCAATAGTTTAGATGGTGCAGCAAATACATAATCCCTTTAGACAATTTCCTTTTATACTTACATTAAATTTCTTAGCTGAACATGACTGAATTCTCTCCTGTACAACCTGCTTTGTCTTCTTTGATGGTAGGAGACTTGTTCTTCATGTTCTCCCCATCACTATTAAATAGTAACTATCCGTGGTCATTCCATCACTAGGTTTAAATGATTACATATATGTTTGCATACTGGAAAATAATATTTTGTTGAGAACGCACACACAAACAGCTACCTACTCAGTTCCTATCAGATAAATCATATTTAAAATTAAAAATTGAATATACAAATATTTGAGACAATTCTACATTTTAATATGTAGCATTCATAACCAAATGAAAATATACTTTCTAGACCACTGTTTCTCAACCTTTTTTTAAAAAGTCACCCCCCTTTTTCAAAAAAAATAAAAAAGGTCCCCCAGTATCTACAATTTTCAAACACATAATTTTTTTCTGCCTTTGCAAAACATGTGTTTAAACAAATTAATCATAACTGGTTGGCTGGAAAAAATTGTCTATAGCCGCATCTACACGTGCCGGCTACTTCGAAGTAGCCGTGCCAACTTCGAAATAGCTCCCGCCACGTCTACACATAGCGGGAGCTATTTCGAAGTTGAAATGGATGTAAGGCGGTGAGACGTCAAAGTCACTATCCCCATCAGGAGATGGGAATAGAGCCCTACTTCGACGTTGAATGTCGAAGTAGGGCACGTGTAGCCGATCCGCATCCTGCAACATCGAAATAGTGGGGTCCGCCATGGTGGCCATCAGCTGAGGGGTTGAGAGACGCTCTCTCCAGCCCCTGAGCTCTATGGTCGCAGTGTGCAGCGGCCCCTTAAAGCTCCCCGCCCACTGCGTTCCTGTGCAGGAAGCTGAGAGTGCGTACAGGCAGCAGTACTGACACGTGGCCAGCCTGCATGCCTCCCTGCAGCCACAAGCCACCACCCCAGCTGTGATGGCCACCCGCCAGCCCCCGAAGCGCCCCCAGGGCACCCTCCCCAAGGGGAGCCAGGGCTCGCAGCCTGGCAGCCAGCCTGGGAAAAGGCAGTGGGGCTCCTCCTGGACAGAGGCTGAGATCCGGGACCTGCTGGGGCTCTGGGGCGAGGAGGAGGTGCTCCAGGTAATGGGGAGCAAAAGGTGGAACGTGGATGCATTCGCTCGGCTGGCCAAGGGCTTGGCTGACCGGGGTCACCCTGCCCACACTCCTGACCACGTCAGGAGTAAGGTGAAGTAGCTGCAGCAGGGTTACGCCCGGGCCCGGGATGCAGCCAGCCGATCTGGGGCCACCCCCACCACTTGCCCCTTTTACAGGGATCTCACATCCATCCTGGGCCCCCGGTACACCTCCTCCCTGCCGGCTACTCTTGACACCTCGGCCGACGAGCCCCAGCAGGCCCCGGAAGCAGAGTCCGCCCCGGAGGCAAGCCCCGCACACCAGGGCCCCCCCCAGGAGCCCACCTCTGGGATGCCGGAGGAGGAGGAGGGAGAATCCTCCTCCAGCGATGGGGGGCTCCACATTGCCATCCCATCCCAGAGCTCCAGCAGGGCACCCGGCCAGAGGGTGTCCCCCGACCATGGAAGCGGACCGTCAGGTATGTACCCCCCCCCCGGTGCACACCCCCGGGGTTAAGGGGCGGGGACAAGAGACATGACCAGGGCCCTCCACATGCCCAGATGACCATGGCCCCAAGGACAGCAGTGGCATGTCCCTCAGAAGAGTGCAGCAGCCCCTGCCCCCCAGCAGGTCAGTGCCATGCCCCATCCCTGGGGATGGGAGGAGTGGAACCTAGGGTCCCCTGGGGGGGAGAGGGTGGGACACCCATCATCATCATCAGCATCTCCTGGGGACGGGGATGGGGAACCAGCAGCAGATAGGTGGGGGGACAAGGGCCAAGTCTTGGGGCCCACACTAATGGCTGTCTCCACTCTTCTTCCCCCCCGTGTTCCTCAGCTGCACCATCAGAGGGCCCGGAGAGCACCGGCTAGGTCTCCATCGTCCTGGAGAGGCCACCTGGGCCATCGCTGCAGGCCAGCCCCTCGGTGGAGCACCAACCAGCCGCAGGACGGGGCCGACGGCGGAGCCAGCACCCGAGGACGGCAATGGACCCCCAGCTGCTCACGACCCTCCGGCGTCAGCAGGAGGTGTCGCAGCGGTGCCAGCAGGTGAAGGAGCGGTGGCTGGAGCTCCAGGAGCGAGCTCTGGCCTGGCTCCAGGAGGCATGGGGGGCCTTCATGCTCACATTCGAGTGCATAGCAGAATACCTGCCCCCCCCATGCCGTACCGCCTGCCGCTCTGCCTGCCCTGCCCGCTGCTCCACCTGCTCCTCTGACCACCACTCTGACCGCCGTCCCACCGCCGTCCGCCACCCGGGGGCCTTCCACTGAGGGGGACCTGGAGACTGCTGACACCCGCCAGCCATACCTGCCGGTTCGTCCGGGCCCCACCTAGCCTTGGCCAGGGCTCAGGCTGAGGCAAGGGTCGTGCCCGCCAAACCCAGGCGCCAGACAGTAGAGGGGTGCGGGGCCCAGGATGTGCCCCCCGCCCTTGTACATATCCCCCATCATATTTTTGTGTATATAGTTAGTGTTACACCCCTGTTCTTTTATATGGTACCTGCCCCACCCTCTAAATAGTTCCCCCTTATCGTTCTGCTCTCTCTCTATATATATATATTTGTAGCATTAATAATAAGAGAAATCACTGGTTTTTGGTTTCAAAAACAACAGGTCCATTCTTATTTGCAAGAAAAGTGTGGGTGTGTGTGCTCTTGGGTGCTCTGTGGTGTGGGCATGGGGGCAGGGAGTGTTGTGGAGGATGGTGGGGTGCAGTGGGGGACCTGCCAGCATTCACCCCATGGCCTGGTTGAAATGGACCCGCAGGGCCTCCTGGACCTGGATCCCCTCGGGGTCCACCTGGCGACTGGGGGCAGCGGGTGGTTGCACATAGGCCCTGCCAGCCTCCGCAGCCCAGCCCTGGAAGAATGTCTCCCCCTTGCTCTCAACCAGGTTGTGGAGTGCGCTGCATGCACCCACAACCTGGGGGATGTTGGTGGAGCCTGCATTCAATCGGGTGAGGAGGCACCTCCAGTGCCCTTTGAGGAGGCCAAAAGTGCGCTCAACCACCTGGCGTGCATAGTTCAAGGGTGTGTTGAAGCGCTCCTGACTGGCTGACAGATGGCCCGTGTAAGGGTGCATGAGCCAGGGCTGGAGGGGGTACGCTGCATCTGCGACGACACAGAGGGGCATGGTGGTGTCCCCCACAGGGATCTCCTGCTGGGGGATGTAGGTCCCCACCTCCAGCCGGCGGCACAGGCCTGAATTTCTGAACACCCGGGCATCGTGGGTGCTGCCAGTCCAGCCAACATAAATGTCCAGGAAGCAGCCCCGGCTGTCCACCAAGGCCTGGAGGACCACACAATGGTAGCCCTTCCTGTTCAGGAAGCGTCCTCCAATGTGCTCCGGGGCACAGATGGGGATATGGGTCCCATCCAGAGCCCCAAAGCAATTTGGGAAGCCCAGGCTGGCAAACCCCGCCATGGCAGCATCCGGGTGCCCAAGCAGCACGAGCCTGTGGAGGAGCAGGGCATTGATGGTGCGGACAACCTGCAGGGGAAGGACATGGGAGAGCACCAGTGAGGGGTGTGCAGGATGTGTCTGGCCCTCCACCCCAGGGCTCCCTCACCCCCAGGGCTCCCTCCACCCCAGGGCTCCCTCCCCCAGGGCTGCCCTCCCCCCCAGGCCTCCCACCGGGTCCTCTTACCTCCATGACGACAGCCCGACGGTGGCCTTGCCCATGCCAAACTGCTGCCCCACGGATCTGTAGCTGTCTGGAGTGGCCAGCTTCCTGACAGCGATGCCGACCCGTTTCTCGACCGTGAAGGCACGCCACATGGAGGTGTCCTGGTGCCTCAGTGCTGGGGTGAGCCACTGGCAGAGCTCCAGGAACGTGTGCCAGCTCATGCGAAAGTTCTGGAGCCAGCGCTCATTGTCCCATTTGCCGAGCACCACCCGCTCCCACCAGTCGGTGCTCGTGGGGTAGCTCCACAGCTGGCGGCAGGGGTGGGGGTCGGAGGGCAGCAAGGTCTGGAGCTGCTTCCTCCTCTCCTGGAGGCAGCTCCTCTTCTGCAAATAAAAGGTGGTCAGCTACCTCCTGCATAGCATTGAGCAGGACAAGCACTGCTCCTGCAGGGGCGGCTGTGTGGACCTCTGGCTGCTGCTGCCGCTGCTGGGGTCCATACTGCTTCGACAGGTGTGCGTGCCTGTGGCTCTGCAGACCGCGTGCTGTGCAGGCTGAGTGTGTCTGGGAGGGGCCCTTTAAGGGAGCGGCTAGCTGTTGCCCCGGAAGTGCTAGTCCACCCTGTGACCCTGTCTGCAGCTGTTCCTGGCACCCTTATTTCAATGTGGGCCACTTTGGTGTGTAGATGCTCCCCTGCAGCACCTACTTTGCTGTTGTGCTGCCCAACGTCGACATTGAATGTCGACGGCACCAGCCCTGAAGAACGTGTAGATGTTATTCATCGAAATAGCTTATTTCGATGTCGCTACATCGAAATAAGCTATTTCAATGTAGCATACACGTGTAGACGTAGTTTATAGGTAATAAACTTGCCATCATAATTTACCTGCGAGAGGTAGCAGGATCATTGCCTGCATTTTTTTCTTTAAGCATGGCTTGCTGGTCTAGGGGTATGATTTTTCACTTTGGGTGCAAAAGATCCCGCATTCAAGTCCCTGACAAGCCCTACTTCTAGGGGGAGGGGTAGCTCAGTGGGCTGAGCATTGCCCAGCTCACCCTACCATTGTGAGCTCAATCCTTGAGGAGGACATCTAGGGATTGAGGCAAATAGCTGTCCGGGATAGTGCTTTGTGCTGCCAAGAGGGCAGGGGACTGGGCTAGATAACTTCCTGAGGTCCCTTCCAGTTCTAGGAGATCTGTATCTCCAATTACATTTTTAATACTTTTTTAATGATAGTGCAAAAAGGATAAATTAAAAAAAATTAGATGAATGCAGAATAAGTCAATTTTTACTCATAAAAAAACCACTGCATTAACGTACCCTCACGAAGAGCTCTGTGTACCCCCACGTACCTCTGGCTGGCAACCACAGATCTAGACACCCATAATAAAAATGCCTTCTCTATTCCAAAAGCTAGATTATAGCTATAGGCCCTGCTCTGAGCAAAGTGTGCGTGTGTGTGTGTGTAAGTGCACCATCCTTGGATTAGCTTTGTGAGGCATTGTGATCTCTGACCTCCTTCCTCCTTGCCCAGAGAGGGTACTCATTTTTTGGCTGTTTTATACCTGCAGCAAATTACAGCACCTCCACATTACCCCACTTTCTCTGGTCAGCAAGTTGATAGGATAGGAGTTTCATCTGCTCTGGGACAGTTGTAAACAGGTGCATAAGCCCATTTGTTCCATATCATGAAAGAAAGCATCTTGGGTTTAAAGTCCATCCTGGATAACAATGAAGGTGAACAAAGAAATAAAAAAGTAACAAAATAAAAAGATGATAGTAATGATTGCAAATAAGCAGTTAGAAAATGCACACACATTTGATAAAGGAAGCTAAAGCTATCTGTGACAAATCTGTGGCCAATAGAATAATATTAATGGCAAATTAGTTCTTAACTCTACTGGTAATAAGAAAGAACTATTTAAATGTATCAGGAACAATCACAATCATAGCCAGGATATTGATCCAGTACTAGAAAAAAATGGTAAAATCATAAATAATGATGTTGAAAAACAGAAATATTCGATAAATCTTTGCATTCTGTATTAACCATGAGGACGTATTCATATCTTACTGTGATTATAAAGTACTTTTTAATCCATCAGTGAATGGGAGGATATTAAGCAGCAACTATTAAAGATAAATGTTTTTAAATAGACATCTATCAGGGATAGTGTAGGCAGTGCTTGGTCCTGCTGTGAGGGCAAGGGGACTGCACTCAATGATGTCTCAAGGTCCCTTCCAGTCTTGTGTGCTCTGATTCTATGAAGCTTGTACCCAAAAGTGTTAAAAATATTGGCCAAGTACTTCCATCATTATCATCAATAACCATGGGCTCAGTTCCCGCTGGTGTCTGATGCCTCTTTCACTATTCCTTTCCATGCCGAGTAGTTTGCTGAACCATTAATGTTGATTTTTAACAAATCTTGGAATTTTGGGGCAGTTTTGAAGTAAGAAGAAGAAGAAGAAGGAGAAGAAGAAGAAGAAGAGGAAGAAGCTAAAGTTATGCCTATATTTAAAAATTAAAATGAGTTAACTAAAGAAATACAGGTTGTTAGTCTGACATCAATCTGTACAGAAATCATGGCAAGGCTGATACAAGATACAATTAGAAAAAAAAAATTAAAAGGTAGTAGCATTCATAACATCAATGAACATGGATTTTCTCTAGTTTGGTACAATCTTTTTTTAAATGACACAATACCAGTCTCCCTTCTTACCAAGATTCATTGGGCTTTACAGGAGTCACGTGATTGTGATTGCATCATGGAAAATGTAGTCCAGTCACAGAGGCTGGCCCATAGGGAAGAAAAGAGGTCCAGGCACCTGAACTATGGTTCCCAAGATGAAATATTGACATAATATCAAGATGAAATTTGATGTTGAATTATCGCATAAAAAAACACATCTGGTGATTTAATCAAACTAAAGCATTTCTGTTTGGGGATACTGAAAAATATTTTGGAATTTTTGTTTGTAAAAAATTGTATTAATTTTTGTGACTAATTTAAGACAAAACACAAATGCTGAAATATCAGAATTTCCTACATGAGAGAAATAACAGTTTTCACTCAGGTCTACTTAGAATCTTTTTTATGCCCAAAGACCTGGTAGCCTGGTTAGGAGCCTGGTTATTTTTATTTCCTCATACTTCATTTCAAAGCTAACTGCTTTATCCGCTAGCTCAGTGGTGGCCAACAGGCAGCTTTCAAACTGCACCTCACTCTAGGATCTGCCACATGCATCTCTTTCAAAACTGCAGCCGGTCTGCTTGATGCAGCTCCCAAAGCCACTAAAAAAAAAAAAAATCCTCTACTTACAGAAGGAGGCTGAATTTGGGAGGAGGAGTGGAAAAAGGAACTTGCCTCATCATGCACAACTGGGCTTCTGGTGCACGTCAGGCCTCCCCGCATCAGGATCTGGTCTCCTGGCGTGTGCCAGCTTCAGCCCCCGATTCAGGGAGTTGGGCTCCTCATGTGTTTCAGTACCCATTGTGGCTATTTCTCACCCCTGTCCAGCTTCCTCTCTGCCTGCCTGTGGTGGGGCCTCTTCTGAGGATTTTCACTTTACCCTTAGGCCTCCGTTGCCTAGTCTATGTCATTGCAGTTATTCCCAGCAACCTGGTCAGGCCTCCTCAGCCTAGTCAGTATTCACAGGCCCAGCAGCCTAGTCAATAATAGGAAGCCCAGCAGCCTAGTCAGGTCTCAGTGGCCTGGTTGACCTTGGCAGGTCAGTGGTCCCCCTTCCTTGGGGTCACAGAGGTGAGGTAGGGGACCAAGCTCTCTCCACCAGGCTCCAGCCCAGGACCTTGTTGGTGGTGCGTGTGTCTCCCCAACCACCAGCTCAGCGGGGATTTCCACTGCAACAGGCTGAGCTCTTGGGATACCTCCTGGTTCCCCACCCTGGGCTACTTCCTACCCTGTTCCAGATGTGATGTGCTGTCCTGGTTCTTGCTGCATATTTTTGAGCTGCTGCTGTTACTGCTGCCATTGCACTTACTGCTGCTGCTGCTGCTCTTCAGGCAGTTGCAGCTCCACCTGCAGCAGGTGGTGTTCCCAAACTGTAACAGGAGCTTCTTCTCCCCTGGTGGCCAGCCCCAGCTGACTGGTCTCCTTGGCCTTTATACCAGGGCTGCAGTTAGAGAATGCCCTGCAGGGATGCAGAAGAGGGGCCTTTTCCACCCAGCAAGACTGTTCCCACCCCCCTGGCTAGTGCAGGGTTGGTACACCCCATCAAACACCCACCCACTTGAGAGAGGTTCCCCAGGTTGCTCCTCCTCCCCTTAATCAAGGGTAAAGTGGTAAAAGAAGTCAGTGTTTGCATGCCTGGTTGGTACAGCACTTGAAATGAGTATGGCTGCAGGGACAAATACCAGTGTATAATCCACGCATTCGAGTCCTTCATTGTTTGCAGCCATTTGAGTGGGGCATGGTCCATCACCAGCATAAAAGTGTTTCCCCACAAATAATAGCAAAGGGCCTCAATTGCCCGTTTCACTGCCAATGCCTCATGTTCTATTGTGGAGTACTTGGTTTTCCCATGGGAACAGCTTATGGGTCAGGTAGAGGATAGGGTGCTTCTCTCCATCTACCTTCTGGAACAATGCCCCCAAACCCGCTTCTGAGGCATCAGTCTGCAACACAAACGGGCTTGTGAAGTCAGGCTGGGGGAGGACAGGCTTGTGGATAAGTTGGTCCCAGAGAGTCCTAAATGCCATTTCACATTTCCCGGGCCACATCACCTTTAGAGGCTGCTGGCTTCTGGTCATGTCAGTCAACGGGGTGACTATGGTGGAAAAGTTAGGGGTAAACCTGTGATAATATGCCTCTCAGTCCCAGGAATGGCCACACCTGGAGCTTAGTGGTGGGTGTGGGGTAGTCCCAGAGGGTCTGCACTTTATCAATCACTGGGTATACCTGTCCTTTCAGTAACGTGTATACCGGGTACATTATCTCTTCTTGGCCCAGGTGGCACTTGATGGGATTCACTGTCGATCCAACCTATGGCCTGTAGCACCTTCTCCAAATGGCATAGGTGTTCTTCACATCTTGCACTGTATACAATGATGTTGTCAATGTAGGCCACTGCATACCCATCACGTGGGCCTGGAACTTGGTTCACATGGCACTGAAAAGTAGTTGCCATGCCATGAAGTCTAAAAGGCAACATTGTGAATTGGTAAAGTATGAACAGAGTAGGGAATGCAGTCTTCTCCTTTGCCGGGGGGCCAAAGGGATCCGCAAGTATCACTGTGAGAGATCTAGGCTACGTCTACACGTGCAGCCAACATCGAAATAATCTATTTCAATGAATAACGTCTACACGTCCTCCAGGGCCGGCAACGTCGATGTTCAACTTCGACGTTGCTCAGCCCAACATCGAAATAGGCGCAGCGAGGGAACGTCTACACGTCAAAGTAGCACACATCGAAATAGGGATGCCAGGCACAGCTGCAGACAGGGTCACAGGGCGGACTCAACAGCCAGCCGCTCCCTTAAAGGGCCCCTCCCAGACACAGTTGCACTAAACAACACAAGATCCACAGAGCTGACAACTGGTTGCAGACCCTGTGCCTGCAGCATAGATCCCCAGCTGCCGCAGAAGCAGCCAGAAGCCCTGGGCTAAGGGCTGCTGCCCACGGTGACCATAGAGCCCCGCAGGGGCTGGAGAGAGAGCATCTCTCAACCCCCCAGCTGATGGCCGCCATGGAGGACCCAGCAATTTCTACGTTGCGGGACGCGGATCGTCTACACGTGCCCCACTTCGACGTTGAACATCGAAGTAGGGCGCTATTCCTATCTCCTCATGAGGTTAGCGACTTCGACGTCTCGCTGCCTAACGTCGAAGTTGGTGCAGCTACTTCGAAGTAGCGTGCACGTGTAGACGCATTTCTAGTGTCAAGATGAACTCAGTGTGCCCCAGATGCTCTAACAGTTCATCCACCCAGGGCCTGTGGTATGTGTCAAACCTCGAGATGGCATTCACTTTCCAGAAATTGATGCAGAATCTCACTTTTCCATTTAGTTTAAGGACTAATACAATGGGGCTGCACCAGCTCCTAACTAACGATGTCCCATATCTTGATTTGTAGGGGGTGATGAACGCCTCTCACCTTTTGGCCCAGGGTGGTAGTGATGTGGTGGCTGGCTAATCTGGTCCTCCCTGGGTTATCTGACAAGACCTGAGGAACTGGGAAATCAATTCTTTCAGCTGTTTCTGCTGTTCCAACCCCAAGTCTGGTCCCAGGCCAACCAACTGGGGTTCCTGTGTCTCCCTGGCATGTGGCCCCAGTTCTGGCTCTGGGAAGCAAAAGGCCATCATCATGGCCTTCTGTTCCTTCCATGCCTTTAGAAGGTTCATGTGGTAGATGTAGATTTCTTTATGTCTCCCTGGGGCTATGTCTACACTAGCCAAAAACTTTGAAATGGCCATGCAAATTTTGAAGTTTACTACTGAAGCACTGAAATACATATTCAGCACCTCATTAGCATGCGGGCGACCGCGGCACTTTGAAATTGATGCAGCTCACTGCCACGTGGCTCATCCAGACGGGGCTCCTTTTCAAAAGGACCCCGGCTACTTCGAAGTCCCCTTATTCCCATCTGTTCATAGGAATAAGGAGACTTCGAACTACTCTGCTGGTGATAAAGGAATACTAAAGGCATTTTGAGATGCTGAAAACCACTGAAATCAGGGAAGTTTATTACAACTTGTAAAGACTACTGGCTTCCACCTTGGTCCTTTTCTTCTCATTTTAATCAAAATGCTCAAGCAAACAAAATTTAGAAGCAGCTCTGCTCTTTGATTCCTACACTCTTTTGTTGGCTGTCATCATACCTTTAAGTGAAGGAGAGTTGGACATGGCTTATATTGGACAGTGGACAATGTAAAGTTAACACCCAAGGTGTCTACTACTTTGCATAGCCGTGTACACTTGTGACAAATGTGCATAAACTGTTACCAAATCAGAATGATAATATGGTGGCCACCACCTTCACTGACTTATGCAGGATAGACCCAGGTACCCTGAACTAAAGGAATGAGTCTCTATAATGGTGGTCTCCAAACTTGTTTGGAGACACCCTTCTGTTACACGTTCCACACCTTCTGGAGCTATGGGCATCAGCAGAGGGAACTGGGATCACAACTAGAGCCACAGACAGGGCTGGGAACCAGAATCAGACTTGGTTCTGAGAGCCACTGCTGGGAACATGGGTACAGTCAGGGCTGGGAGTGGGGCTGGGGGAAGAAAGGGGCTGGAGGATAGCTTTTCCCTATCTGCTATGGAGGGAGGGACAGTCCTGTGTCCCACCTTGTCCTCCCAGATGTTCCATGTTCCTTCAGAGACTGCACCTCACAGATTTTGGACTGCTGCTCTATAACTTGAGGTGAAGAGCCAGGCTTTCTGTAAAGGGGCTGTAACAAACCTTGGTTCTCTTTGGACTGGACAGAGGCAGAGACATATAACATGTGTGTAATGGTTGGGTTATTATTGCACCCGGTACGTAACCCACTGTGAAAAATCAGGCTTTCAAGATATTCTGTAGCATTAGAACACCTCTCCCAGTCCCCCTACAATCCTTTGCACTGTTCTTGCTGATTCATGAGGACTGGGCTACACTTGGAAATTACAATGGCATAGCTACCTCTCTCAGGGCTGTGGATTTTTATGCCCTCAGACAGCTGTAGCTGTGTCAACCTACTCTCCACTGTAGACTGTGGTAGGTCAATGGAAACATTTTTCCATTGACTTATCTACCATCTCTAAGGGAAGTGGTTTGCCTGTGCTATTGGGAGAACCCCTCCTGCCAGCATTGACATTCATCTGTAGGGTAACACAGCTGCAGCTGTAGTGGTTTAGAAATACCCTGTGTGTTAGTGGTTTCAAGTCGTCAATCTGTCCTCTGGCTCTGTGCTGAACAGTGAGTTGCTGTGCTGAGATATAAATTCAAGGTCTTCCCACTGGCATAGTATACCTACTTAAACTCACTGTACGGTTTCAACAGGACTCATGTTGTTTTCTAGTTCAGTAATAAGGTATCCACTGTTTGCCTTATTGAAAAGGGAATACTCATCCAATTGCTAGATGAGGTAGGAGATGGAAGATTGAAGACTAACAATATTTCTGTCAAAGAAGTCACATTTTCTATAAAGAGACCTCCCTGTCCACACACCCTCTAAGATGTTAAAATAATTTACATGTTACATATTTCATTTGTAGGACTGTCCCCTAACGTTTAGTACAACCCATATACAACTGTGACAGGTGGATATGTAATTCAAAAAGCAGGGGTGGTTTTGAGACCTAACATTACTGACTTCACATTTTTTTCAGTTTTCTTTTGACACAGATGGTGCTTTATTTTTCCCCTTCAAAGCTTTACCTCTGGATGCTATTTTTATTTATTTTCTACAAGTACATCTTCAGGCAATAGCGACTGGGGGGGCAAATCCTTTATTTTACACTTTCAAAACTGATCCACTATGAGTTATTCACTTTGCTTTCTGATGTGCCAGTCAATGGTTTCATGTTTGCAGCTGCGTGAGGAGCTAACACAGATACAGAAAAAGGAGCTTGTTGACTAGCAGCATCAGAGTGGGCGTTAGTAAGGGGGGAAAAAGGGACCTCTTTGTTGCTGATAGTTTCCTAATGAAGGTGGGTGAACTAAGAACTGTGTAATAACATGAGCTTGGCCACCTAGCCATAGTGGTGGATTTGGATTGAAAGCTTATTTAAAATATGGTGAGGAACTTTTCAGGCCTTCTGAGTTATTTCTCATTTGCTACAGTTCTCAGGGAAAAAAAAACATAAAGTGAAGGAATATAAATCAATGAATGTTTAAATTTAATTCTCAGAAGAGTACTTAAACTTGCCCAGAATATAACTAAACCATCAGGCTGTTAGAAAGATGCTAGGCTTTTTTTCTTTTTTCTTTTCCCAGTAAAAAGTAGATCATTTGTCAAAGCCTTCAGAACTATCAATTTAAGAGGATGTTTGTCTTTTTCATTTTTTTTCCTAAGGAAATTCATCTCAAACCTGCAAACAAGTAGAAGTGAAAGAGCAAACATTAGGTAATAAGCAAGTGAGGGGATAACTGCCAAATTGATCCATAGCTGCTCCATTCAGCAAAGCAACTTATCAGGTCTTCATGTAGTGAAGAGGCCTGCAGAAACATTTCTGAAACTTACAGCAAAGTCTTGTAATCAAAATAAATGTGCTCATTTTTTTCTTTAGCAAGTGAAAGGAGGGGGTGGAGAAGCTTAGTTTACTAGAAGAGTGTGCTAAAGAGATGCTGAAGAATTCTCAGCCTGCCTGTTTGCAGAGAAATGTAACCTTCCTAAATCCTGTCTCCAGGATGAAGTTGACAGGAAAATCTGTGGAAAATTTAAGATTTTGTCTAGGGAGTTGCAACAGTTCAGCAGAACATAATAGTTTTCTATATGAATTTACAGAACAGCAGCCAACATAGATAGATAAATTGCTACAAGTCCTGGAAGCTCAGTTATTCGGAATGTCTGAGGTGTAAGAGAATTACAAGTGAGACAAGCACAGATGTTGGTCTTTAAGTGACTTTAGCAGACAAGAATTGCTTATGTCCAGTATTGAACAATTGAGAGGCCACTTAGGTCCCAATTCAACAACTTATTCCCTGTGGCTGGACCCATATGAGCCCCATTGATTTCAGAGACACTTACTTAAATAGTATCAGAGGGGTAGCCATGTTAGTCTTTATCCACAAAAACAACGAGAAGTCCTGTGGCACTTTATAGACTAAGAGACTTTTTTGGAGCAAAGACCATCTTCATCAGACGCATGACTGAAGTATGGGGAAAATCAAAACAGTTACGATGGTTTCAAATTGAAAGTCTTTCAGTTTGGTGTTAGCCACTACACTGAATATAAAACATGTTTTTTTTTGTACATTTGCAATCCAAATTAATGATAGAAGCAATCATACCAGCTACTATTGTATAGAACAGCCCAAACTATACTAAGGAGGACACTAAAACCAGGTCCTGAAGTTCTGTTAGCTTTTTTTTAAAGGATATGTCTGTGGCTTTCTTATGTAAAACAATACTTAATTTATTTTGCAGCACATCATTTCTACAAAATATAACCTCTCTCTCCAATTGTAATAGTGAATGACACAGTGCCATTCTACATTTCAGCCACCTCATTTCTGTAATCCGGTCTGGCTTTAAAAAAAAATCCCAAACACAAAATCCATATGTGAGAAGACAGCTAAGATTACAAAGGCCCATATTGTAACAATTGTTAGGCACCAACTTCCTTCAGGGATCTAAGGCCTTATTCAGGTAATCTGGTCCATATGGACATACCTTTAAAGAAGCCCACTGAAATTAGCATGTAGGAGAACATAGAAAGAACAGCTTCTTGTATGTGGGCATCCTTGAAAACTGTACCACATCTTTTATTAATGTCACACACTTTAGTCCAAAAATCACCTATATTCAGCAAAGCACTTACACACATATTAAAGCCACACTGAAATTAATATAATTCAAGCACTTGCTCAAGATATTTTCTGACTCAGGGCTTGTCTACGCTTGTCCCCAATTTCGAAGGGGGCAGGTTAATCAGGGCGACGGGAGATTGCTAATGAAGTGCTGCAGTGAATACGCAGCACTTTACCAGGCTAATTCTCCCCTGCGGCAACATCAAAGCGTCAAACTTTGAGGTGCTGGCATGCGTGTAGCCGCAGGCACATTGTAGTGCTTGTGCTACTTCAAAGTGCCTTTACTCAAAATTTTAGGGAGTAAAGGCACTTCAAAGTATTCACGACAGCACCTCATTAGTAATTTCCCATTACCCTGATTAACATGCCCTCTTTCGAAGTTGGGGGCAAGTGTAGATCCAGCCCCAGGGTCTGTATGATTTCCCTAACTCTTCCTGGTATTACATATTAGCCTGCTTAGGAGTAATAAACATACACACATAATTACTATCAGCTGCAAATAACTGCTTGTTTCCTATTGCATAACCATCTTAACTTTCACACAAAACTAAATGATATTCCTTTATCAATAATTCCTAAATAGATGTAAGATAGACTGGAAAGTGGGATGAAAAAGGCTGTAAATAACAAGGATTGAGAAGAACTAATCAGGGTGGGACAATGTGGTACATCTAGAGGCAATGGGATGAAAAGGAAGGTTTAAAATAAGTATTTTTAGAAACATTATGAATCGTAACGTTTGTTTAGACATACTAAATATTTTGGTTTGAGTTATATATTTGATCTTATTCTTCAGTATCTTTAAACACAAATTTCTTAGATAGGCCCAATAACAGCCTAAATAGGTTAATTTATTAGTTTCTATCTGTTGGAACAAAGTTTGAATACCATGTATGAAACAAGCAGGAGGGTTTATTAAACCCTGCGCTGGTGGAGTGTCACTTTGCTTGTTAGGCTCAGTGAACATTGACAGAAAATAGGTTACAACTGAATATATAGGATGCTGGGGGGGTGGGGGGCAGTGGGGTGGGGAACAACAGCATGGATGTTTTCTAAGCCTTGATAGATTCTAGCAGCAAGCTAAAATGAGCACAATAAGCCAATAATCTAAAAAGGTTACATAGTGTCCCTGCCCATAGCTTACAGAACACCTTATCTCTAGTAAGGGTGGTTTTCTTTAACAAGGTACTTAAACAAAGCAGACATTTAATGACAACTATGTGTCTAATTGGATTAATGACCCATTTACAGGAATAATGATGGAGCATTCACATGGGCATATTCTGGGGGGCTTTATCTAGAAGATTAAAGCAAAAGACAGTAACAGCATAAAGCACTTGCACATCTGTTTTTATGTACCAGCCTTGGAAAGCAAATGGGATGGTGCTATATCCTGGTTCTCACTCGCATGGCCTCTTCTTGGAATGTGGTTGCCAGGGCAACTATCCCTTCCTCCAAACTCCAAGGTCCTGTTCAAGTTGGGATGACCTTCCCTGGGCCTTGTGAGTGTGATGGGATGGATGTGTGCGTGTGTGGGGGAAGCAAGGGTAACTTTCCACTCGTGCTATCTGTGTTTCTGAACTATAAGATTATAGGCCTACTCCAGACTTCAGAATTCAAATAGGGGGTCTTTAGCAGAATACCGTAATGTGCCTCAGAAATTTCCATCCTACACTATCTGAACACCTTATTAACATGAATTAGTTTGCTTACAACACCCAGGTGATATAGGAAAGCATTATTATCCCAGTTTTACAGAAGGGCAGAGAAGATAATTCTCTTGCTCAGGGTAAGTTAGTCATTGGCTTTCTCAGTTCTAGTTCAGTTCTGTACCCAACTTTCCTGGGAGACTTGTGCAATGACTGCAAGTTCTGAGGTTTGGTCTCTAGGGTTATGTCTATACTGCAGCTGAGAACTTGCCTCCCAGCACCTGAAAACAGACACAGGGTGGATTTGTTTGACTAGTGTGCTAAAAATGGCAATGTGGATGTTGAAGCAGCTGTGAATGCATTGCCTAGTCCTGACAGCTCAAACCCATCATCATCAGGGCCAAAAGCCACCTCAGGCCCTGGGACAAGGTGAGGGGGGGCAGCTCTACGCCCCAGAAGGGATGTGTCCAAGGGCAGAAGTAGTGTGGCCCAGTGCAGTCAGCCCTTTCCGCTGCTCAGACCATGGTGCTGTTCCCCCATCAGAGCTGCATGGAGTAGCAGAGCAGTGCTGCCACAGTGTTTCAAAGGGGCCCAGAGATCCAACCATGGCTGCTGTCAAAGGAGCAGTGGTGGTGGTTGGGGCTCCAGGCTCCTTTGAAATACTGGGTCCCTATGCAGCAGCTCCCTTAGTCCCCTTCCTCTCCTTCCATCACTGGGCCTGCCCAGCAGGTCTGGTGGACTTGTATTCAGATGGCTCATCTCTGCTGCCACTTATGCCAGAACGTTGCTGCTGTTCTTAGCATACTAACTCAAGCACACACAGCACTTGTATGGTATCCAGACAGGGAGGTATACTCCCAGCTCCTGCTGTAGATACATCCTGAATGTCCTATAAATCTTTATGCATTTATCTTTAAAATTGCTAAAATTCCAGACAAGCTCAGTGAGATCCAGCAAGCAGATTCTAGACACCGTGAGATCCGGAAATCCAGTGAGCAACTCAGCTTTCCCAAGATTTTCTTTGAAGTAAAATTTGCTTACATAGTTCTTCATAAATCAGAACCCTTCACTGAAATAGTGATGGGTGACAGCAAGTGTGGGACCTGAGTGAAGTAACTCTAGTCACCACTCTCATCTTCTTTAATTTCAGGTATGCAGAAGTAAATCATGTGGACCATTGGAAACTTGATAACTTAGTAGAATAATCTTTGACATTAGAGATCAGACAAAATCTTTTATGTGTCAATTAGCTCACAAACATCAGCCTGGGCAGATGGAGTTCATTTTACAAGACAAGCTTCTTTGCCCTGATAATTTCAGAGAAATATGGACATTATTTTCAAACTCCAGGAAGAGAGAAAGGTGTCATTTCACTGACAGCCTCAGAGAATATTTCCCTGTTACTGCTTGCTTGACAGATGCCAGAAACAAAATGATGTGTAAAGAAAGGCAAGGTACAAGGATACCGTATGTTAAAACTCATTAACTTTAGATAGAAAAACTCTGCTGGGACCAGCTCTAAAAAATCTTTATGATGTATAGCACGTGTTTAACATTCTGAATATATGTGCCTTTTAATAAATTGGTATTGCAAGATGGTGGCTTTGGTGGAGGAGGTGGTGGCTCATTCCTCTGGGCTGCACCAGTGGTATATGTGAAGGAGGGTGTGGCTGGCCGGAAGCTTCAGGGACTAGGATGGGGTGAGTGTTAGGAGCAGGCCAGACTGGAGGGTGCAGGGGGTGTTGTGTGATGGGGAAATGTTGGGAGCGGGCCAAGCTGGGCCAAGCGAGGCTGGAAGGTGTCAGGGAAGCTGTGGGCCAAGGTTGTTGGGAGCAGTCCAGGCCAGCAGTGTGAGGGAGGGCATGGGCCAGGTCAGGATAAGCCAGACTGTGCAGAGGGAGCTGCGGAGCATGGCTGGAGCTTGGCCACATGGTGCTTGGCCACATGACTGTGGGCACCCTGCCACAGCTGTCCCACCATGTGGTGGAAGCTGCTTTTCTGTGCACAGCTGGAGGTATCGGCTGCTCCTCTGGGCTGCACCAGTGGTAAGTCTTTAACTTACTTGTGGGGGGTGCGGGGAGCAGCAGGCTGGGGACATTTGAGGACTGGGCTGGGGTGGGTGTGAGGAGAGGGCTGGGCCAGGATGGGATGGAGTGTGCAGGAGGAGTTGTGGAGTGTGGCTGGAGACACCTTACTGTATGGCTGTGGGATCACTGCCACACGGTCAGAGCCTTTTTGCAGCACACAACTGTGGCTGTCCCACCAAGTGGCGGGAGCTACTTTACCGTGTGCAGCTGGAGGTACCGGTGGCTCTGGTGGAGAAAGTGGCAGCTCCTTTGGCCTGCAGCAGTGGTAACTCCTTAACTTACCTAAGATGGGGGTGGGGATCGGGCTGGGGGGTGTTGGAAGCATGTTGTGTTGTGAGGTGCAGGAGAGGCTGCAGGCAGGGTGTCTTGGGAGCAGGCTGGGCTGGGCTGGAGGATGTGGTGTGGGGCTGTGACCGGGGTGTGTGTGTTGGGGGTGGGCTGGGGCTGGGCCAGGGGCACGGGGGGGGGTTCAGGCGGGGGGGGTTCAGAGACAGGGGAGCAGGTTGTGGTGGGAAGGACTGAGCCAGCCCAATCCTCCCTGCCATTTGCCATGTGTTATTTCTTCTTGCTCATGTGGTCCTCCATGAGCACCTAGCAGGGGCAGCAGCACCAGTGCCTGCAACCTGTGGGCTTCAGGCAGACAGCTTGGACCCCTGAGCATGACAGTGGGTGGGTGGACTCAGTGGCTTCTGCCCCCCTCATTCTGCATGAGATGAGGGTCTGGGATACTTGGGTCCCTGGGTTATTTTGGTTAATCCAAATGGTGTATGAACCATGATTTGGTCACTGGCATTACCCAGGGAAGACATCTCTTTGAGAAGATTCCCCACTGCCTTGTGGGTAGGTTTGGAAGATCCATAGGCTGTGGAAGTGAACTCAAACAGAAAATCTGGAGTGGAGGCCCTAAGGCGGTTAGCAGGGAGGATTCACCAAACCTGCTTTCCAAATGTACTGACTTCTGTCTTTCCTTTGGATTCAACTGGGACGACTGACAGGGGGACAGTGCCACTTAGGCAATGCACTTGTTGCAAACACTAGCCCAGGATGCCAAATGGAGGGTGCCAAATGGAGAGGACGCTCCATCCTTGTTGATAGAAGGGAAACAACTTGGGAAGTGGCAGTTATGGGTTATAAGCCCTCCTCAACTGGTGAAGAGGAGGATGTCCCAGGTCACTTTCATTCGTGGGAGGAGTCATTGTGCTCCAGTGGTCAACTACCACCCACCTCAAGCTGGGCAGCCCCCAGTCAGTAAGGTGCTGAACCACCACATCTGCCTTCCTCATTGGGTGCATGGGGATAGACCAAAAATAAAAAAGTAGATGTAAATGATGTATCCACCAAAAAACAAAATAATAAACCAATTTGCCTCCGGCTTGATAGCTGGAATGTGAGGGCCATGTGTTCAGGACTTGAATCTGCCTTATGAACACTGACTCAATACACACAACAGTAGTCATACATTGACAGCTACACAAATGGAATGTCACACCACTGTTCATCATCAATGGAGTGAAAATCTTCCCAAAGAAACTCTATATGACAAAAGAATGCAATAAGCCAAAAATCAATGCCCTCAATACCAGAGATGTGCTGAAATGATCTGTCTTCACAGATAATCTCACTTGCAAAATGGAACACATACCTGAACAACAAACCGTTGATGAAACATGGTCCATGTCGAGAGATGCAATATACGAATGTGCCCAATTTACCTTTGGAACATATAAATTCTCTGACAAAAATGGATAGATGAAAATGCTGACATTATTATGCCTCTTCTTGAAGAAAAACACAAAGCACATCTCAATAACATAGAGGGCCCATCTCAAAGCATAAGAGATCAACTTCGACACACAAGATCTGTTCTTCAGAGAGAATCCAGGTGGTGTGTGAACAAGTATTGGGCCAATGTATGTTGTAATATTCAAAAGGCATCTGATTTGGGTGACCTGAAAACCATCTATGAAGGACTGAAGGAAGCACTCGGACCAAACATTACCAAAGTCACCCAACTGAATCATTTAAATGGACAGGTGGTCACAGACAAAAAGCTGCAGATGTCCTGGTGGGTGGAACACTACTCAAGTCTTTCTTCCCATGAGCATACAATACAATCTGAACTTGACAACCTCATCACAACTCTTCCAGAGATGTCTGAGCTATATGCAGAGTGTATGGAGGAGGGACTTTATCAAGTTCTTGATGCTCTCTCCAATGGAAAAACACCAGGAAACAACAGAATTCCAGCTGAAGTCTCGAAGGTGACGAGGTTGTGTTCTTCCCCTTCCTCTACAATTTACTCCTAAAATGTGGGAGAGCCGGTCATGTCCCATGTGAAAAGAAGGATGCAAACATCATCACTCTCTATAAAAAAGGCAACAAGGGTGACTGCAACAATGACAGAGGCATCTCGTTACTGAGAATCACAGGCAAAGATTTTGCCCATGTCATTCTCAAATGCCTGCAAAAACTTGCAGAATGAGTCTATCCAGAAACACAATGTAGCTTCAGGGCTGACAGGTCAACAATGGAAGTGATTTTCTCACTTCAACAACTACAGGAAAAATGCAGTGAACAAGGAAAACTGGTATTCATAGTGTTTGTGAACTTAACAAAGGCATTTGACACAGTAGATCAGGACTATACACAGTATTAACCAAGATTGGCTGCCCACTGACCCTACTAAAGCTCATAGCATCCTTTCATGAAAACATGAAAACAACAATGCAATATGATGGATCTACATCAGAACCATTTGCAATGAATAGCAGAGTCAAACAAAGGTTTGTTTTTGCCCTTGCCCTCTTCGCCATATTCTTCTCAGTTCTACTAAATTGCACATTTCAAAACTCAAGCAGCAATGTATTTCCCCACACAAGATTAGATGTCTCTCTCTGCAACCTGGCAAGACTCCAGGCCAAAACTAAGGTCAAGAAAGTCCTCACCAGTGAACTCCTCTTTGCAGATGATGCAGCTCTCATCGTTCACGCTACAGGCACTAACGGATTCTCTGTCCAGGCCTGCAAGTTGTTTTGACTTGACACAAGCACGAAGAAAACTGTTGTATTCATTCAAGTTATACCTCAGTGACCCAAAGTCATTCTGGGTAACAGCCCATTAAATGTGGTTCAACAATTCTATTACCTTGGATCACTTTCAAAGCGCAACCGGCACTATTATGCCAATGAGGCACTGAATATGCATGCCAGCGCCTTCTTAACCTTTTCTGAAGTGCCTCATTAACATGCCCCTTCTGAAAGGGAAGGGAATGTGTAGACATGGCCTTTATTTTGAATTTAGTAAACCTCATTCAATGAGCAATATCGCCTATTTCAAAATCCATATTTCAGAATAGGGCTGTGTAGGCAGGGGATAATGGAGGCTATTTTACCATAGTCTGTAGTGCATACAAGAGCTGTAATTGAAGGCACAGGAACAAACCATCCTGATGTGCAGTAAGAAAAACACATATGATAGGCAACCAGCCTGGGTTAACAAGGAAATCCATGGCAAGCTTAAACACAAAAAGAGTTCATGTAAGTGGAAACTTGGACAGATGACTAAGGAGAAGTATAAATATACTGTTGGAGAATGCAGAGGAGTAATCAGCAAGGTGAAAGCACATTTCAAATTGCAGCTAGTAAGGCATATTAAGGGTAACAAGAAGGTATTTGCAGGCATGATAACAACAAGGGGGTGGTCAGGGAGGGTGTGGGGCCATTACTGGATGAGGGCAGTACCTTGGTGACAGATGACGTGGGAAAAGCTGAAGTTCTCAATGGTTATTTTGCTTCTGTCTTCACAGACAAGGTCAGCTCTCTGACTACTGCATTAAGCAATGCAGTATGGGAAGGAGCTGAGCAGCCCTCTGTTGGGAAAGAACAGGTTAAGAGTTGTTTAGAAAAGCTAGACATAAACAAATCCATGGGTCCAGAGTTAATGTATCCAAAGATACTGAGGGAATTGGCAAATGTCATTGAAGAACTTTTGGCCATTATCTTTGAAAACTTGTGGAGATTGGGAGAGGTCTCAGATGACTGGAAAAAAGGCAAATATAGTGCCCATCTCTATAAAAGTAAAGAAAGACAATCCAGAAAACTATAGACTGGTCAGCCTTACCTCAGTACTTGGAAAAATCATGGAGGGGATCCTCAAGGAATCCATTTTGAAGCACTTGGAAGAGGAGAAATTGATCAAGAGTAGTCAACATGGATTCACCAAAGGAAAGTCATACCTGACCAATCTTATTAGATTTATGATGGTGTGACTGGCTCTGTGGACATGGGGAAGTCAATGGATGTGATATTCCTTGACTTTAGCAAACCTTTTGATACAGTTTCCCACAACATTCTTGCCCATAAGTTAAGAAAGTATGGATTGGATGCCTGGACTATAAGGTGGATAGAAAGCTGGCTAGATGCTGAGGCCCAACAAGTACCTATCAAAAACTCAATGTCTGGTTGGTGGTCTGTTTCAAGTGGAGTGCCACAGAAATCAGTTGTGGGGCTGGTGCTGTTCAACATCTTTATTAACAACCTGGATGAGGGGATGGATTGCACTCTCATCAAATTTGTGGATGATACTAAGATAGCAGGACAGATAAGATACATTGGAAGGTAGGGATAGGATCCAGCGTGATCTAGATACATTGGAGGATTGGGCCACAAGTAAACTGATGAAATTCAACAAGGACAAGTGCAGAGTCCTGCACTTGGGATGGAAGCATCTCAAGCATTGTTACAGTATGGGGACCGATTGGTTAAATAGTTGTGCAGCAGAGAAGGACCTGGGGATTACTGTGGGTAAGAGGCTGGATATGACTCAGCAGTGTGCCCTTGCAGCCAAGAAGGCAAATGGCGTATTGGGGTGCATTAGAAGAAGCATTTCCAGCAGATCTAGATAAGTTATTATTTCCCTCTGTTCAACACTGGTGAGGCCACATCTGGAGTATAGCATCCAATTCTGCACCACTCAGTATAGAAGGATGCGGATGTACTGGAGCAGATCTGCGGAGGGCGACAAAAATGATTAGGGGGCTGGAGCACATGACCTACGCTGAGAGAATAAGGGATCTAGGCTTATTTAGTTTTCAGAAGAGAAGAGTGAGGGGTGATTTGATAGCAACCTTCAACTTCCTGAAGGTGAGCTCTAAAGAGAATGGAGAAAGGATGTTCTCAATAATGACAGATGGAAGAACAAGGAGTAAAGGTCTCAAGTCACAAAGGGAGAGGTCTAAGTTGGATATTAGGAATAAACTATTTCACCAGGACAGTGGTGAAGCACTGGAACACACTACCTAGAGAAGCATTGGAATCTCCATCCCTAGAGGTTTTTACGTCCTAGCTTGAAAAAGTCCTGGGATGGTTTAGTTAGGATTGATCCTGCTGGAGTCAGGGCGCTGGATTCAATCACTTCCTGCGGTCCAGTGGACCTTCCAAATATAGTATTCTATGATGCTATGATTCTGAAATTTTAATCCAAAATAGACTCTACCATGTCTGGAGGCTCTATTTTGAAACACCTGAGTGCTATTTTGATACTTATTTTGGCTGTGTCTACACTGACAAGTTATTTCAGAAAATCAGGCCCTTCTTTGAAAGAACACGTGGGGCATCCACAAACAAAAAAAGGTCTTTACATCCAAAAGCAAAAGAACACGGCCCTACTCTGGAAGCCCTCTTCTGTTCCCAGCTCAGGAAGAATGCCTCCTTTCAAAAGCTTCTTTAGAAAAATAGCACATATAGAAGTGCCACAGGTCCTTTTTTCAAAAGAGTAAGCCTCATGGCACAGATTTTTTGATTCCCAGCCCATTCTTTTGAAAAAGTGAGGGCTAAGTGGATATTCTGTATTGAAAGAACAGATCAATCTTTCAATCTGCTTTTGTGTGTGAGGGTGCACTCTTTTGACCTTCTGGAAGAGATCTTCCAAAGATCATCTCTTGAAAGATCGTTGTAGTGTAGACCCAGCCTTTGTGTGTAGATGCACTATTTCAAAATAAGCTATTCTGTAAAATCTCCTAGGCTACATCTACACTAGAAGTATCTGTCTACAGAAGATACTATTGGAAGAGATATTCCAACAGAACTTCTGTCAACAGATTCTCTCTACACATAAAAGTGGATCCATCTTTTGATCCACTCTGTCGAAAAAAGGGCCTCTTGGAGTATGTACACAGCTTTTTTGTCAACAGTTTCTGTCTACAAAACACATTTTATGTCTGGATGCTCCACGAGTTTTGTCTACAAAACCCCAGTTTTGTCTACAACACTCAATAGTGTAGATGTAGCCTTACAAAATAGCTTATTTCTACATAATACTGCTGTGTAGACATAGCCTCAGAGTGGGGGAAAGGATGCGGTATTCTTCAAAGGAACATGGGCTCCAGCACTATAAGTACCAAATACCATGTTAATTCATGCAGACCCTTGGCATGTGAGAAGAGTCTTGTTGATGTCAGTGGGAATGTGAATGGGCAGGGTGATGTTATGAAGATACAAATCAGCATCTGGGTATGAAGGTACAATATTGGTAAACAGCTGTGTAATGTCAAAACCCAGCCGCACATCAAGTGGGGGAATCAGTTTAGTCATAAGCAATCAAGAACTGCTAGCTCTTTCACTATTAAAAGTTTCAAAACTCTAGATGGTCCACATTATAATCTCTGGATCCTAATAGAGATGCATAATCTTTGGGGAAGATTAGACTGGATCTAAATCCCTACTTAGTTTAGTCATAGTCTCTCCACAATAAACTGGAACAAATCCAGAAACTCTCAGACTCTCAAATAGTTTGAATTTAAATAAAAATGCAAACCTTACGGCTTATACCTATCTTTATTTAAAGAAAAAGACAGAGACAGAGACAGAGAGAGATGGCAATTTAAAGTTGGTATTAAGCATGTAAGATGGTTCAAACAATTGCTTAAGGTAACGAGCACATGCTGGTGAACTTTGCACGAGTGGAAGTGATGTAAGCCCTATTAAATAGAGCTGTTTACATGATGACAATTTTATTACACATTAACTTTCATGGTTTTGAAATTTGTTTTCATACTCTTTTACAAAATAGAAATTTCAGTTCAAATTCTGAACTTTTTGATTTGGGAAGATGGGTGGGGAAATTTATGGTTAGGGAAGTGACCTGAGCTGTTGAGGATGTTATGTTTTACTGATACATCCCTGAACCTGGATGAAAAATTGTTCTGAGAGTCTTGCTCACTCTCTGACCTTCCCAATGAAAACTTCACTGAAACATCTGTAATCTTTCTGCCTAGTCATGTCAGCAGCAACCTGTTCTGTGTTCAGTATAATAGGGGTCCCATGTGAACCAGCTTAAAGCCCTATCCAGAAAACTGGGAAAAATAAATGCCACCTTTGGGTACCTCAAAAGGCATTACTTCTCTACTTGCAAGCTCTCAAGCTGTGTATAACAAAAAGAAACTTTTATGAAAAAGGAAATGGAACTCAGCACTAATTTAGAAGAACGGAACAACAATGATCCAGAAATATGCAAGCCATAACCATCCACCCCATAGTATCTTGGGCTATAATTATTTGCCTCAGTTTCCCACCTTATGGTATGAAAGTTCAACACACCCATCCCCTTTACCTCCATTTCATTGTCTGAGATCAGTGAAACCTTACTACTTTTCAATAGGAGATACAATCTATACTTCCTGTTTAGCAAGCAAGGTTAAATTTAGGATAACCAACCCCCTACTAAAGTATGTTATGTTGTGTTTCCCATTAGTTATAGAATAAGAATAAAAAAAATCATTACTCCTGTATTGGAGGCTAAGTAACTTTTTTATCCAAAACAACCAACTCAGGAAAACGGGTCTCTCTGCTGAAGCAGTAGGCAAAGTAGCTGTATCTATGCAAATTCTGCTCCTGAGGTCTTTCCCCCAAGTTAATCAATAGATGCCAGGAGAGTGCTGATTCAGTCCATGGCATACACATGGCTGTGAATCATTCCATTTATTTCCAAATTTCAATTAGCAACCAGCTGTACTATCATATGCCTCATCTCAAGTTATCTATTGCACAGCAAACCTTAATTCTGACATTTCTTAACTTCAGAGTTGTTAACTCCAAATGTTTTCTTTTTAACATAGCATATTTTGGCAATGTAACATGTTAATTATTTTAAATTTTGGGCCTTTTTTATCTGTAAATATATTTGATACTAATTTTTATTATGAAAATTAAAAATATTAACCAATTTGCATTAAATTCTGCTTTTTGAAATCTGGGTTGCAAAACAGCAGTACCCTAAGTGGACTCAATGTGGAAAATATAAATATACTATGTCAAGTTTGTACTCTGAACACTTATACTTAGTTCATACATTTATGTTAAATTTGGATAGACTTCTTTTAGACAGGTAAAGCTTAATTGTTTTATCAGAGATATGTGGGTGCTAAATTATTGACATATTCGTGCATAATTCAGATAATTGCTTTTAGTAGAAATACTGTCTGATAAATGTCTGACAGAAATGCAGGTTTGACTATTCTATTTTTTTAAGTTTTAAGTTCATGAAATGTTATGTTGATTTGCATAATGGTATAACTGTCACTGCAAGTTACCGGTGACTACTTAGAACCTCATGCTACCTAATGAAAAATGACCCATTCCTTCCTTCAGCTTAAAGGCTGATGCTAATGGAATTCAAGCCTAGAAACATCATACAAGTATAAAGATATAAAGAAGCCATTTGAAATATGTTGGAGTCACCATTTAATATGAATTTTTCCTTGTAAAGAAGTAAATGCCTGGGTTAGTTTCATTCAAGATCTCCAACACAGGAAAGTCTACCAAGAGTTACCATTCTGTTCTGTTGAGACTTGTATTCTGCTATCCTCACTATAGTATCTAAACTCATTAAATAAGATTAGTAGAATCTGTCATATGTGGGTCACTCATACTCTCACAAGATGGAGAATTGTGTGGTTACAATAGTGTTTGATAGGGCTTTGTTATAAACTTACACAGTCTTGTGTGTTTATATTAGCGAAGGCAAGTTTAAATACATTGCACTGCAAACTTGGAATAGGTGATGGCCCTTAGTTCTTGTGCAAGCTTGTTCCACAGCCTTGGATCAATCCTTCAGATTCCTCTTTTTTCTCCATACATGAATTATATATTTATGACCATTCCACTGTATCTGAAGAGTAGAGCTATCATCTCAGCTGAGGAGTAGAGTTTTCATTCCAGAGCTTAAGGTGATCTTTTAGGGAATACCTGCACTACAGTTAATGACCACTGTTGTTCTACATCAGCTAACTGGGGATCACAAGGCTCAGGCTGGTCGCAGATCTCAGGTTCCAGCCTGACCCTACACTTAAACAGTTTTATTGCCCCAACCCCACAATCCTGAATCAGCTGAAACAAAGCAGTCAAACACATTTAATTGCAGTATAGGCACACACTTAGATATACTGGGCCTAGGCTACTAAGCAACTTGAAAATAATGGCCAACACGTTGCATTTGACTTGATTTTTTATGAGAAGCCAATGCAACCAATGGAGAACACCTCTGATATGTTCCTGGTAACCTGTGTGGCTGAGGGTATGTGCTGTATTAGCTGAAGTAACCTAAGATCTAATGTCTTTGTGCCCAGACTTATTGTATTGCTGCAGTTCAGAGGAGATCCAAACAAGATATGTACGAATGAAGTCAGATCATTGTCCACCAGAACAGAGGAGATGGTGGTAAGCCAAAAGGAGATGGAAAAATTATTACTTACAAATGGCATGGGGATCAATTAGTACCAAGAAGGGTGTCTAGGAATTATCACCTCTCCCTTCCAGCTACATATGGATTTGACCTGTTATAGGTATTTGTCTTCAACCAAAGTAGATTGCATCATGGATACAGACAATTCATGGTGTGTAGCACCATAAATCATGCCTGGGTTCTGCTTCAATTAACTTTTTCTTTATCCACGAGCTGCTTTTACCCAAGCATGGGCTATCTTGGTGGTAGTGGTATAGTTATATGTGGTGAATAATAGATAGAGCTCTGTGTTACCTACCAGTTGCTACCATATGGTTCTACCAGTTCACCTATTGACAGATACCTCAACAGCTGAGCTTACCATGAACTTTCAAAAATCAAAACAACAACCTTTTGTTTTGCCTCCTCCCAAAAGTAGGAGGAAAATGCCTGTTTTGATAAGTTTATTCTTATAATGTTTTGTTTGTTTTCAATTCTGAGAAAAAATTATGAGGACCTGATTTACCAACCTTATTTTCCCTCTCCCCCACAACTAGAAGCTTAAGACTGGAGTTTTTCAGTCTCTGACCCGCAACTTAAAAGTGTGTGAGGGAAAGAAAGAAGAGGAGTCTCCACATGGCTCTGCTATTTGTCCACCCTTGCTGAGCACCTACTTCCCAGTCTGCGTACTCTCAAACTCCTTTTTTACATTGTCATTTTTACATTGTTTCCTGTACCACAACATCAACTCCTTACTCCTCCACGTCACCATAGCCTTCAGGTGGAACAAAGACCATGACCTTACTTTTTCCAGCCTGCAACCACACAGGTAGTAGATGAAGTTAGTGAGTGATGCATCCATCTCATGGTCTCTCAGCTCCTACCTCCCATCTTCAAGTCTCTCACAGAGAGGGGAGAGAACCCTAGCAAGGGGGTGAAGTCATGGCATGGAGACCAGAAGAGAGGTGGGGAGCTGAAAGACCCAGCCAACGTATGTGATATATAGAACCACTCACAAAATGGTCAGAGAAGAAATCCATTAGCACACAAAGTGAAAGGAGACTAAAAAGCTCCACAGAAGAAAGTGAAGGCCTTGCTCCTCATTATTTCCTTACTCAGTTAGGCACAAAATGTTGCAAGTCAGTAAGAAAGTCTATTGCTAATATTGCCAACCTGAATGGAAACCCTCCTGGGATCCCACTCAAGTAGAATTTCCATCATGAGTTTGCCAGGTCCAGGAACTTTGGTTAAGATTTGAGGCAGCATCTGAATTTTGGATGCTAGTATAAACACATATTCAGAATATCTTGGAGCCTTGCTAACTACTAGTTATAGTGGAAATTGAAAGACTGAGCCAAATCAGAATCAGTGAAATAAAACCAACTATAAAATAGTGACATCTCTCTGATTTACACATCATTATCTGTAACTCTTGCCTGGGCTTGTAGTGAGAATTATTTTAAAGAGAGCCTGAACACAACATTAGATTTTGAATTTTGATATCTCCAGGAAGCTCAGAGAAGGTAAATGAGCTTGTAGCAAGCCCATATCTATATAGAAAGGATACTAAAAGTAATGTCCACCCTTCTGCATTTCATTTCCCTTATTGTAACGTTGTGTGGCAATAGTTACTTGCACGGTGGGTAAAATTCAGTGTAGTCTTAACTGTCAATACAAAGTATTAATTTTTAAAAATGAACTTATGTGTGTTTTTAATGAAGTGGCAGGAAGGTAGGATCTGTCAGGAAATTCTGCAGCGACAAAGCTTCTTGAAGTAACACATTAAATAATAATGTCAAAGATCTGAAAGAGTGAGCAGACCTTGCATGCAGTTTTCTAGTTGTAGCAAATTAAAAAGGGATTGGAATACTGCCAGTTGAGTGACTGTGGGGGGGAAAAAAGGACCCATAATAAGCAACAGTTGTAGTTACAGTATTTGCTGAAACCACCATGCATTAAATAATAATGAAAGCAGCAATCTCAAAATGCTGGCAGACAACAGAGAACAGCTGAGCTGAAGAATCTGTAAAAAGGGAACTTAGCCAGCATGTTGGCTCAAAGTAAAAAGCTCCATTTGGAAACCGAATGGTGAGATCAGCCCTAGGCAGAAATTTATGAAACAAAAGAAGAGAGAAAAGAGTTAATTCTTGGGCCTTATGAATTGCAATACAGGTAAATCTAAATCTATCACTTCAATCAAGAGGTTACATCAGAAGAAATTTGAAGGGCTTTGCGAAGATACAATTAATTAATATGGAAACAAAAAGTGTGGGCAGTGTAGATTACTCTAAGTACTAAAACACTGTGTGATTGAAGATGTCCTACAAGATGCTTACAGGAATTTATTCTAGAAGTTTATGGCACATTTATAATCTCTGTTAAAGACAAATGAACCTCATTATTTTTTATATTATGTACTGACTTCTGTCTTTCCTTTGGATTCAAGTGGGGTGAGCAAGAGGGGGATTGTGTCACTTGGGCAATGCACTTGCTCCAAACACTAGCCAAGGCAGTGCAGCATGTAAGAGGGAGCCAAATGGAGAGGACACTCCATCCTTGCCCATAGCTCAGTTCAACTAAATTGTGCATTTCAAAACTCACACAGAAATGTGTTTCTCCAAGCAAGATTAGATATCTCTCTATACAACCTGGAAAGGCTCAAGGCCAAAACTAAGGTCAAGAAAGTCATTAGGGAACTACTCTTCAGATATAATGTGGCTCACATTGCTCATAATGAAGATACATGACAGTCACTGATGGATTCTCTGTTCAAGCCTGCAAATTGTTTTCCCTTGACATAAGTGTGAAGAAAACTGTTGTATTCACTCGTTACCCCTCAGCAACCCAATGTCATTCTGGATAACAGCCCATTAGATGTGGTTCAACAATTCTGTTACCTTGAATCTACTGTCACCACAAACCTGTCCATGGATGAAGAACTGAACATCAGAATTGGGAAGGCACCTACGATTTTTGATAGACTTACGAAGCGAGCATGGAACAATCCTAAGATGACAGTGAAAACAAAAATACTAATCTCCCAGGCAAGTGTATTGAGTGTCCTACTATATGCATCTGAGACATGGACCATCTATTCAAACCAGTAGAAAAAATTAAACAGCTTCCATCTTTGCTGCCTCCAGAGAATTATGAATATCAACTGGCAAGATAAACCTTCAAATGCAGATGTCCTGTCAAGATCTGACATACCCAGTCTCATAGCAATCCTCAACACCAGAAGACTATGATGACTTGGTCATATGAGAAGAATGGGTGACAAACATCTTCCCAAAGAAATTCTCTTCAGTGAACTGTCATGTGGGTGGAGAAGAAGAGGAAGATCAAAGCTAAGATTCAAGCATATCTGCAAAAATGCCATGAAAAATTCCAACATTGATCTAAACTCCTGGAAATTTACATCATCAGACCAAAATGCCTGGCAATGATTGCTATGATAGAGCACATCATCCTTTGATAGTATATGTGCAAGCCAAGCAAAAGAACTTCATTTTAGAAGGAAAAGCTCTCAGGCTCAAGAATTTGGAAATAGACTAAGATGTGGTTATTGCAATCAACAGTGCAAATCCAATATTGGATGGATAAGCCATGAGAGAAGCTGCAGACTCAAACACTGCCCATAGATCCTCACCACTGCTGCTAGCAACTGTCTCTCAAGATGAAAAGGGGCCATAGTAGTAAACAACATCAACCTGATGCCAAAACCTATTGGCCATGTCTACACTACAGAGTTTTGTGTACAAAACTGGGCTTTTCTCAACAAAACTCTGGGAACGTCTACGCACAAAAGGCATTTTGTTGACAGAGTCTCAATTAAACAGAGCACTTCCCCTGACAGCATTATCCCTCTCTGCATTGAGGAATAATGCTTCTGTTGACAAGAGTTCTGTTGAGAAAAGTACTGTGTAGACAGTCCAGAGCTCTTTTGTCTACAGACAGGGTTTCCAGTTCATTGGGCAGCCCAGTTTGCAGAGCTATCAGTCAGCCATTCTGTCAAGAGAGGGTCAGAGTTGATTACTCTTTCAATCTGTTTTTATGTGTAGACGCAATCTGTCAACTGAAGTTTTGCTGGTAGATGTCTTCCGACAGTGACTTCTGTTGACAGATTGCTATAGTGTAGATATAGTTATTGTGATCCAGTTCTTACAGGAAGATTTGAAAAGAAAATCCATTAAAAAGAATTAATGGTTGAAAAATTTCCTCTCTGGGAAAGGAATTTCTGAAAAGATGCATTTGTACATTTGTTAGTTTCTGTCCCATGTTGTTCTAGTAAAGTACCAGACTCAATATTTGTGGTATTGGGATAAGTTCTGATCTCATTTTTGGCACTGTAATCCCAAAATAAGAGTATTAAAATGAGCAGAGTTAATTTGGATTTACATCAGTAAAATTAGTTTTTATGGTTATATGCACATTATACATTTGAATACGTAATATATATTCTTACCTTTAAAACTTGAGATATTTTCACTTACAAGTGGAAAAGGTTCCATACAGTTTTTTTAATAGTTCAATTTAAAATTAACCAGGATGCGATGGAATTTTTATGCTTGTACAATTTAAAAATACCATAGAAGTTTTGTCTGTCAGATTAAAATGAAAAAAGCTTTTGAGTGTAGATGATGGACTCACATGGTTCAGGTAACTAATTCTCCTTAACAAAATGGAAGTAACTAACTAACAGGTAAGTCCTGATTTACTCCATTGGTAGCCTTCCAGTGCCATCAGATCTGCAGTTATAAAGAACAGGATCCTTGTCTGACAATGCAGCTGCCTTTCAAATGCCCAGAAGAACGTGCTGTTATTCAGTCTGCATCATCTATGTAGGTACTTTCATATGGTCCCCGACACTGTAGTATCTGAACACCTGGAAGGTACCATAGCAGTTCACAAACAGAAAATTCAGGCACCCAAAGAATAATGTCTAGATTCTGTCACTCTTCCTGACATTAGGACCCCTTGTAGAGCATCAGCGTGACAGAATCTGACTGAAAGTGGTTTGCCAAAAGCTGAACAGGAAGTATATGACCTAGTCAAGACCTGGCCCCATACTTTCTGTGTTCCAGTCCAAAGTATTATGCCCACAACTGTCCTCCAGATGTTATACTAGCCAGAAAGCACAATGAAATTATCTCCATATAAGGATATGATGAACAAATATTCTACTGTGGGCTTCAAAATCAATTGCAATGGGAGACATTCCAAAATCCTAAGACTACATATATTTTAGAAACCTGTATCATTGTTTGAACAGTTGCATGCTGCCACTTTTGTATGCTTCTCCTCGGAGCAGTGCCCTCTTGGGAGGACACATTGCTACGTGGTACCTTGAAGCTGGGACTACATGTGTCCCCTCCTTTCAGAGGGGACATGTTAATGAAGCACTTTGAAAGATGCTAATGAGGCACTGACATGAATATGCAGCACCTCATTAGCATAATGGCAGCTGTGCATAATTCGAAAATGCTGCTTTCAGAATGCACACCTTTGGAGAGGACCCCCTGAACCCATGACTTTGAAAGCCCCTTCTTCCTAAAACAAAATAGGAAGAAGGGGCTTTGAAAGTCCGGGGTCCTTTCAAAAGACCCCCGTCTACACGGGCTGCAATAGTTACGAAAGCGGCACTTTCGAATATTCTAGTGAGGTGCTGCTTATTCATGGCAGAACCTTATTAACATCTTCCAAAGTGCCTCGTAAACATGCCCCCTCCGAAAGGAGGGGGCAGGTGTAGACACAGCTTGACTGTCTAAAACTGCATGCTATTCTTAGAACTCACGGTTTCTGGGAGTGATGTCACAGAAAATGGCACTTTAATATTTTGGGACTATATGAAGGAAGCCTGAGGGAAGAGTCAAATGAATCTTAACTCAAGACCAAAGAGTGTAAGACAGGTCAGGTTTGGGAAATAGGCACATTTAGCAAACAATCAGTTTTTCTAAATGGGGTTTGTATTGAAAAGGTTGACAGAGCCCTAACTGCACTAACATGAATGGCTCCACTGCAGTGTGTTTGTTTCCCTTTTTCCTTGTCAGTGTTGACTAAGTATCACTTTTTCCCTTCTTTTTCAAAGTCCTAGGTACTTGGAGAGTAAAGGTGTCACTGTATCAAATGTAACAGATATGACATTAGCAAGCCATTGATCTTGTAGAAATCAGTTTCAAGTGGAATTTCACCCATAAAAGTTACGCTCCAAAATATCTGTTAGTCTATAAGGTGCCACACAACTTTTTGTTGCTCTCAAAATGTAATTTTGACATTTCTTGGAGCTTATTGTGCATTTGACCAAGGTAATTCTACATATTAGCATCCCGAAACTGTACTGGTTTGCTCAATTCCAATACTCTGTGTATGTCAAATGTTCTGTAAATATAATATTATTTTTTTACAATGCATTTCAAATATCTTGCTTCCTGGCTACTATTTTAATGATGCTCATATAGTAAAAGAATTAAAATGTTTTCATGGCTGTATCCCTACTAGAAATCCAGCTGTCTCTGAAATCCTTAGCTCTCACATTCACAACCTTTTGAAGGTTATGACAGATCTCCTCCTCCTTTGTTCTTCTTTGTGATGTTAAAAATTGGATGCTCAGCCAATGCACAGAACACAGCACAAATAGCTTTGCTGCAGATTGCTACTGGACCATTCTAAACATCAGATGGCTTGAATATGTTATTATCAGCAAGCTGTTTCCCGGCCAATCAATTAGAAACTCTGATTGAGCACTAGGCAATTTATTGTAGGCTAGCCAAGCGGTCTGGATGGAGAAAACATATGTTAATTGTCCTTCTAGTTGACATTTAAAGGGCCAGATCATGTTCCCTCCACCTTGAGATTTGGAACATCCCTTTAAAATGAACTCAAACAATTCTTTTGTGGAGAGAGGATATGCAGAGATTGTGCTCGGGTGCTTATACTTCACGTATTATGGAGCTCAGATCCCTGAGCACTTTGTGCTATCATACATAGGTTTTAGAGGTTAAATAAGAAAAAATGTTGTGACCACAACCAAATTTCCATTAGGAAAGCAGCAGGGAAATCTATACACATTTTTAGAAATCTCATTGAAAATTCCAGTAAAAACTTCTGAAAACAGCTGAGTATGCAGTAGAAATCTTGTTTCTGTCACTAACAGAAGAAGTAAAAGACTCTTCCCGCATTGTCACTCAGATATTCTGGCACCACAAGGCTACAAAAAATAGAGGTTTTACTTTTGGTCATTTGGAGAATGTCATTTGAAAGTGTCCGTTATTCTAGTAATATAGTGAAGTGCAATGTGGTAGGTAAAGAATTTTGTGGGTCTACCTGAAAATAGAAAGAAAATAGGACTACCTGTCTCCGAAAGCCAGTAATTTGTTTGAGCTAAGGAATAGACTGACTGTTTTCGAAGAGATGGAAAAATAGCATCTATCTGCATTTACAAGATATTTGACTGAAATATTTTGGAATGTTTTGTAATATGCTGCTGTTCTCCAAACATTCATACGCACAGAGCAGAGTCTTGCTCTGCATATATTTCTATTGCTGGGACTCAGAAGACTCAGAGCTGCAAGAATTTCAACCACCACAAGAACTTTAAATTCTGAAGGAACAAAGGCTACCTCTTTTGAAAGTTCTGAGCTCTAAGAAAACACAAAGATTTAAACTGAGTATATGTTTTTAGACTGAGAAAATTCTATATCAACAATTTTCTTATATATGAAACCACCAGTCTTGCTACTTTCAGTAAGCACATAAAAACTTTATTATTTTGTCAGCAGCCAATGACCTCTGTCCAAATTTACACCTTTAACATTTAAATATAATGTGCCGGATATTCAGCTGGTATAAATCAGCACAGTTCCATTGGCTTCAGTTGAACAATCCCACTTAAATCAGCTAGGAATGGGCCCAATATTTCAAGTATTAAAAGCTGTGCACACAAAGAACAACAAGATCAACTTCAGTCATGTGTGAATTATGCTTCATTAAAGCATGAATATTAAATGTTTGTCCCCTGGGTAAAATATCTTGTTTTTTCAATCTTACTTAGTTCAAAATTTCATCCCTGCACTGTGGTTGTGCATGAACGTTTCTGTCCTCAAAGGAGCCTCCAAGAAAGGCTTGCCAAAATGGTTTTGAAATTTTGTTGCATTTTATTTATTTATTTATTTATTTATTGGGGTTAAGCCCACAATGTAAGTTTTTTTTTTTTCAACCAGTCCTTTTATTCCCATGAGCTGATGCCAAATGTAGGGCACCAATAGAGAAGCTGGTCTCCTGAAAAAGAGTCCAAGTCCACAAAGGTATTCAGGTGCCTAGGTGCTTCGGTTCCTGACTTAGGCACCTAAGTCCCCTTTTAGTCACACTGTGATCAGCAAAACCCCCAACTTGTCTGCCACCTGATCCTAAACTCACTTGTCACATGAAGTTTTGCATTAAATTTCCATAATGTGTCTGTTTTATGGCTCTGCTATTCAGTCTAGACATCTGAATACGTATACCCTGCCTCAGATGATCCATGAACTGGGTAAAGATACTCAGCTAGATGGACCTTTGGTCTGATCCAATATGGTAATTCTTATGTTCTTACGTTCATGTGAGTGTTGTAGGCGGTGTATTATAAAACATTTGTTACTCTTTCTCTCACCTAATTGATAATTATAAGTGGAGCAGCTTTAGTAGGACAGTTTGAGGGAACTACACATCAGAATATCTGGCAGAACACATCCCATGAGGTGGCCAATCCCTATTCAAATATCTTACCTGCCAGCATAGGCAGGACCTAAGCAAGTGGTCTTCCAGATTCCAGGGGAGTTCCCTAACCACTTGGATTAAAATTATAAGGGGCGATTTTCCAAGACTGTTGTGTGAAGTTAGGGGGCCTGTGAGCATTCCCACTGGATCTTGCCTTGGACATAACTTACATGGACCAGTGCCTCTCTGCTCCTGTTTTGTGGATCACAAACAGCAATAGACACTATCTGCATGAGAACAGTCAGGTTTAGCATAACCACACTCATAAGCATCTCTCATCTGCCATGGGCTGGCTTAGGAGGCTCTACCTATCATGCTGTCTTCTGTGGCTCATTTTCTAAGGTGTTTATCTCTCTCAGTGACCTTCACATGATGTATTCCAATTACTAGTTTAAAATAAGGAATAAAATCAAATTGAATGTTTTAAGGTTCAAGCCTCCAATGTGATCACAAATAATTTAGTATAGCAGAGGACTGTGAAAGAGCTGAGTGATAAAATCGAGAACTTTGTAACATATAAAATGTTTTAGTAAAGTCAACAGGCATTCCAATGTAACCATATACTACACCGATACTCACATTCTTAGATGAAGTGATAGAGAGATAGACATTTTAGTCTGTATTCTATCAAAACAAAAAGGGCAGTCATGTAGCCTGTAGTCATGTAGTCTTTAAAGACTAACACAATAATATATTAGGTGATGAGCTTTCATGGAACAGATGCACTTCTTTAGATCATAACCTTACCAGAACAGACTCAATATATAAAGCACAGAGGTCCAAAAATTGTTATTAAGGTTGACAAATCAGAAAAATTGTTATCAAGATTGGCAAATCAGAAGAGCAGAGGCATGGGAGGGTGGGGTGTGGGGTGTGAAAGTTAAGAGTTAGGTAAAATATCAAAGTATGTAAAAAGAGTCCTTATAATGGGTCAGGTAATTGCTGTCCCTGTTCAAACCGCATGTTAATGTGATGAATTTGAATATGAATGTTAGTTCTGAGCATTCCCTCTGTAGATGGTTGATGCCCTTTTCAGTAGCACACAGACTATGAAGTCTTTAACAGAATGGCCCACTCCATTAAAGTGCTGGCTGACAGGTTTGTATATTTGGAGTTTTTTGATGTCTGTTCTATGTCCGTTCATTCTTTGTCAAGGAGTGTTTGCAGTCTGTCTGTATATGGGCATTGCTGGCACATGATGGCATATACGATGTTAGCTGAGGAACAGCAGAATGTACCCAAGATTCTGTAATTAATGTGGTTAGGCCCAGTGATGCTTTTTCAGTCTCAGATAAAATGATGCATCCAAAGATGATCCATCCCTGAAAGAGGAGAATGGTTATTGTATTTTCTCTAACAATGCCTTTATGGTGGATGGACATAGAATCACAGAACACTAGGACATGAAGGGACCTCGAGAGGCCATTGAGTCCTGCCCCCTGCCCCAATGGCAGGACCAAGTACTATCTAAACGATCCCTGCAAGACATCTATCTAACTTGTTCTTAAATATCTCCAGTGATGGAGATTCCACAACCTCCCTTGGCAATTTATTCTGCTGTTTGACCACCCTGACAGTTAGGAACTTTCTGCTAATATTCAACCTAAACCTCCCTTACTGCAGTTTAAGTCCATTGCCTCTTGTTCTATCCTCAGACATGCCTCATTTCAAATTAGCATGTTACCATTTTAGAAATCGATTATGATAATACCCCTTAATTAATTAACTTTAAACTCACTTTTTATCATCCCTGTCTCTATGCTATCAAAATTAAATGTCTTCTACCTCCCATTGGCTATTTAACACTGAACAGCATCTTAATATCATACCAATAACAATCAATATAGATTACATTTTCCAAAAAAAGTAATATTTAACAAAAAATAACACTTGTAAAAATCAGTTAGAAATGAAAACATGTTTACAAAATAACTGAAGTCTATGCCCTAACTTGTTTAAAACTTGCCTGCAAATACCCTCACTTTAGTCATATTTTATCAGGCTTTAATTGCTGTTGACAAATCTATGTTTAGGAAATAAATGGTAAGGCCTATTTTCATTTCAATACATGTCTATATAGACATAAACAAGCAACATAGCCCTATAAGCTACATCTTCAAGCATTGCAATGGTGCTTAGGCTTCCAGGTGAGCCATTGTGGACTGCAGTGGTGTTCTTGTGATTTTTTAGGTGATTAACTTCTGTGGTCTGGTGGAAAGATTGAGCAAAAGCATACTGGTGTCATTTCTAGCCAAGTTGAATTCATCTTGTGTTAGACAAGCTGTTGGATGTGAACTGAGCCAACAACCTACCCTGCCACTGGATGAGAGGGGATGAAGTATCCTCTCAGGCTATGTCTACACTACAGAAGTCTGTAGATAGAAGTTACTCTTCAAAAGATATCTTCCGACTAAATGTCTTTTCGACAGATTGCAGCCTCACATGAAAGTTGATCGCTCTGTCAATCCGCTCTGTTGATAGAGAGTGACTGAACTGTCCATCCACTCTCTCAACAGAATGGCCAACCAGAAGCACAGCAGATAGGGCTTCTCGGTGTCCCAGAAGCACTGTCTGTCAAGAGAGGGTTCCCCAGAGTGTCCCCAGATTCTGTCAACAGATTCAGTCAAGAAATGCATTCTACCTCCTGGGTGAATGTTCTGTCGATTTACTACAAACAGAATGCATTTGTAATGTGGATACTCTGCAAGTTTTGTTGACAAAATGCCAGTCAACAAAACTCTCTAGTATAGAAGTAGCCCAAAAGGCCTGTGGCTGGACAGCATGGAAGAGATTAGAATCCGTGTTTATCTTCTACCTCAGTGTTTGAATACTGACTGAAACAGTCCCTGTTGGACTTTTAAGACAGGCTATACATCCACATTTTGTATATGAGCCCCATCTCTACTGTGATTCAGTCTAAGGACATTTCTACACTATAGAGTCTTGGCTGATACAGCCATGCAGGCATACCCCTGGCAATGGAGCCCTTTTGAACAGATACCAGCCTTAATGCTGGCAGAGTTAAATCATCTCCCTGGAGGACATTGGCTAAGCTGAAAGAAGCACTTTTCTCAAAAGTTTTATCTACACTTGAGGTTTTGCCAGCCTAATCATGTAGTATACTGGGATTGATTTTTTTACCTCCATGATTCTAGCCAATAGAGCTATGCCAGAAAAAACTTCAGAGTGTAGATCAGATCTGTCTGATTAATCTTGCAACAGCTATCTGTTTGCTCAAGTTTATCAACACAACCAAAGTCAAGGACAAAAACTATTCATAAAGGCCATGTAGTAACAGAGGTATCTGAGTTAGTCTGCGCTCCAACAAAACAAAACAGCAGAAATGTAGCACTTTCAAGACTAACAAAACAATTTATTGGTGATGAACTTCTGTGGGACAGAGCCTCTTCATCAGATCAATTTCATTTCCAATACACTGACATTTATAAGTACTGAAGACAAAAAATATTGCAATAAAAACTGACAAATCAAGTACATAGGACCCAAAGAGGAGGCAGGGGAGGGGGGATGTTAAGTGTCCTTACACTACCGTACTCTGTCGACAGAAGTCATTGTTGGAAGAGATTTTCTGACAAAACTTCTGTCAGTAGAATGCATCCACACACAAAAGCCAATCGGAAGAGTGCTCAACTCAGCCAACAGAGCAGCTGGACTGACTAGCTGCTCTCTCAGCAAAACAGCCATCCAGAAGCACAGCAGACAGGGCTGCCCATTGTTCAGGATGCCCTGACTGTCAAGGGCAGGCCCCCATCCCATAGTATCCACACAGCTTTCCTCTTGACAGAATCTGTTGACAGCAGCATCATGCCTTATGGCTGAAAGACAGAACCCTTCCTGCAACAGAGCTGAATTTTGCTGACAAATGGTCAACAAAATGAATTTTGTGTGTGGATGTTCTACCAGTTTTGTAGACAAAACTGGGGTTTTGTTGGCAAAACTCGCTGGAGTAACTGTAGCCAAACAGAGCCTCTTATGTATGTCTACATTACAGCTGGGAGCAAGCTGGAACATAGAAATAATTTTGAACAGAATTGTTCTAGTCTGGCATGAATTAGTACACGAAATTTACCAGCCTGCACATTGTGGTTCAGTTGGCAAGTCAGGCTCTGAAGCCCAGCACACCACTGGGGTCTGAGCATGTCCAAATCTCTGCCAAGGCCACAGTCTGCACACTGTTCTTATTTTTTTTAAAATATTTACTTATTTATTTTAGTGTGCTGGATGTATAACACATTTAGTCTGTGTAGGGTGAGTCTGTATAATAAGGCTGACTCCTAGCTTCAGTGTATGCACACACCTAAAATTGGGTAATTGTATATGTCAGAATCTACTATGAAAATTCCATTGACAGCTGCCATGCAGGTACAATTTACCTTCTTCACCACTTAGATACCAATTAATGCTACAGAGAGGCTTTCAAGTTAAGATCAGTAGGAGTTTTTCCATTCACCTCAGCAGGAGTACAATTAGGCCCTAATTAGTAAATGTGGTAATGAAAACCTAAAACGACAAAAGAAAAGCCGAGAGAGATATTAAAGTGAGTTTCATTTGAGAGTTTTCCCCTGCACTGCAGTGTCTCTTTAACAAGTAATTGAAGGCTGCATGTTTGTGTGTATGGGGGTTTGTGCCTGTTGCTATGTGTACATGCATATCTTCTGGGAACAGCAGACCAAACTCCTTTCCACTAATCTTGGCTGGAAAAAAAGAATAATTTAGTTTGTGCTTGGTAGGTGCATTCTGAGCCCCTGAGGTTTTGGAACAAGCACCATGCAAAGTACAAAACAATTTAGGGGTGTGCTAAGTGTTATGTGCATTTTACCAGCTTTGGTTTTTGGAAGCATTTCATATAAATGGAATGAATAATTTAGTGGGTGCCTCAGCATGCACCTCTTGCACCACTGAGCTTTTGGAACACTTTCATACAGGAAAAAATGCTGCGGGTGCTTGCCTTGCTGTTCTGATATTTTACCTTGCTTGTATTTCAATTACTTCTCAAGAGCGAGCTCTCTTCCTGTTTCAGAACCAAATTAAGCTGTATTTGCTGTTTATTTGTTTTGTTATTAGAAATGAAATTGGGGAATGGGAAAGAGAAGAACATACTTCATATATTTTGTAATAATAATCTTAGATGTTAAATATCAACCTAAATCTTTTTCTCCCTTTTATCTCTTATGTACAAACTCATGTTCATGCTGGTTGTTTTAGTCCACACTGGAACAGCACAAAAAAATCCAATGACACTGACCAGTTAGGCTGGGTTTTCAACTATTTTGTTTTTCCAGAGCAGGGTTAAGAAGTGGCATTATGCCCCACCCCACAGTTTCTCCCTCCTGCATTCATATACGTGCATATCCTGATTCCCCTTTTTCTCCTATCATCTACATTCACCCCTGACTCCACACCCCATTTCCCCCTCCACCCACTTCTCTGAGGGGATCTTGTGCAGACATTAGTTTTGAAAAAGAGATATTGAAGAGATTATCTTTTTTGCTGTTCATTTTCGTAAAAAAAGCTGATGTCAGTGGTTGAAGAATAAAATTTTCTCCTTCAGAAAAACTTGAGGGGAATTGCAATCACAAAGAACATACAGCCAGATAACCCTTAGATAACATGGTCAACACTGTGGTGTCAGAATAGAAGGCAAAGTCTTTCCAGTCTCACTGTGCTATCTTCATCTAAATAGCCAACTGGGTCTTCTTGTGGCTTCATTTCCAATGAAAACTCTGAAAGATGGACACCATTTTCAAAGAGGACAGCTCTTCACAGAACACACCATATTATTCTATGGGCCTCACTGAAGAAAAAAACATTCAGATATAAAGAGTAATGGCAAATACTGACTATTAATCCTAAAATATTTTTTATGTTATTTCAATGAGTTCTATATGGGAATGTTCAAATCTGTACTGATCTGTTATCAACATAATTTCATATTAAAACCAAAGTCTGACAGTGGACAGAGTTCCAAGGTTCTATTTGTCAGATGGTGGAATTGGCAACCGGGAATGGATCCATTGAGTACATGCATTCATTCCTGTGCAGTGCCTGACATTGGCCACTGTTGGAAGAGAAGATGCTGGGCTAGAAGGACCTTGAGTGCGATCAGGTATGGCCACTTTTATGGTCTTATGTTTTTAGCCAAAGAAGTTTTTAGAAGAAAAACCTCTACACATTCAATAGCCTTTTCAATGGTATTAAAGCCCGTACTACTTGTTCCTTCTTGGGGGAAGGACTTAGTTGAAATGGACTGAAGCGGTCTTTGTTGTTGCTGTTAAATTCTAATTCCATTTGCTAGAAGACAAAAGTAGACAAAAATACAGAGAAGCAGACAGAAAAGAGCAGCAAAGCTAGAAAATGCAGTTTTTGACCCTGGTGTTTATTTTCACTTGCAGCTGCACTGCTGGAAAAGCCAAGGCATAACAAACAGCCTTATCATCCACTCTGAAAGCTAACAAATATGTACAAGCACACAGGCTCTTTAGAGCATTGCGTTTAGGTTCCTCTTTCTGCACACAGGGTTACAGCAGTGTTGCAAAATATACTGTTTTGGCCAGCTAAGGCCAACTCTTATTAGACAGAAGGAGAAGAAGCAGGACAGGAAAGAGAAAAGATCAGATGGGAAAGAAAAAGAACACATGGGCAGAGGGAGAGGGGAAGAGATACAAGTCTCTTATTCGACCTCGTGTTCAGGATTTAGGTGGAGCTGGTGAAGGTGGTGATTTTATCTGTGCTCATGGGTGGCAGTTGTAATAGACTGCGGAGATTAAGCCTTGCACAACTCAGGCTGTGGCTCCACCTTTGCTCCCTTGAAGCTCATGGGCTCATCTTGGGCCAGCAGCTTGTGCTGGCTAGCTGGTCTGAGCCTTCATTTTCAGTCTGCTGATCTCATCTGCACTCTCACCCCACAGTTTAGGCTGGCTGGGGAGTTGGAATGGCTGGTGGCCTTCAGGGAACAGCATGGGCCTCAGGGGTTTGGCTGGGGGATCAGAGGGTAGTGTAGTACTTGGGTTGGGCTGATGGAGGGTGTCTGGGAGTATGGAGGAGCTCAGGATGGGACCCATGGGTTGGAGTGGAACTCAGCAGGTTGAGTGGGGTCAAACTGGAGTTGGGGTGGGACTTTTGCATGTCCAGGGCTATCACAGTACTCATCCATGGAGGGGGCTGGGGCCATGTCAGAAGGGGAAATCAGGCACCGTGGAGGTCTGTGTATCTCCCTCTGTCCGGGTTTGGATTTGAACAAACAAGGTCCAGAGTACCAGGACAAGGTGGGGATGAAAGGTATTCTGGTGATTCTTGGTCAGTAACCAATTTTGCTACCCAAAGATTCTTTTCTTAAAGACACAGAAGGGGATTAATCAGTCAAAACACTCATCTCCACACTATTCTCCCCACAGTTAGGCCTAAGAGCAAGCATATTAGTTTTGGTTTGTTCATTTTTCAGCCTTCAGCTGCTTACCAGTCATGATCTTTGTGTAATATCAGTAAGCATCTTAGTTTTCATCAATTCAGTCTTTCTATTTCCTTGTCATGCCCTTTCTCATCAGCCCTTGCTATTATAGATGATTATGATATCTTATGAACTTTTGCATTGTTTTTTTGTAGTTGAGTTCACAACTGGAGTAAATTTTTGGGCCCAGTTATCACAAGAGTACTATTCCTTTTATTTATAGTCTGATTGCCTAACTGGAAAGCCCAGTTGAAGCTAAATGTATACCAGTATATTTTGTTCTGTGATAGCTGCTTTGGAAGCCACACAATACTGAACAATAGTTGCTTTCTGGAATACAGTTTTCAGCATTGTTGTGGAAGGAACTAGTCTGCAAATAGAGCTATTGGATGGCAGTAATGCAAGTGCTACTAGATTTCAGTACTTCTCATTGAGACTAGCAGAGCTATCTAGGTGTCCTTTGAACAGGTGTGGGGAACCTCTGGCATGGCAGATGCACACAGTTCATCAGGGCTAACTGCTAATGGGCTGCGTTTATTGGGCAGCCTCAGGAACAGGCACTCACAGCTCCCAGTGTCCATGGTTCACCATTCCCAGCCAGTGGAAGCTGTAAGAATCAGCACTGGCTGGGCCACCACTTCTCACAGCTCCCCTTGGAAAAGTGAACCACAGCCACTAGGAGCTGTGAGCAGCTGTGCCTGAGGATGCTCATGTAAAAAACAGGTCTGGCAGCCCACCAGTGCCTTACTCTGATGAAATGCATCCCACCTGTGAGTGGGAGTGGTCCCTGCTCTGCCTGAGAACCTTCAGAGGTGGGACTCATTGGAAGTTATAGAGTGAATAAAAGGGTGCTTTTTGAAATAAGTTGCTTGGAGGGTGTGTACAAGAAGAGACATAAAGGCTGAGTCTAGATTACAGTGATTTGTTGCTCCAACAAAACTTCTTTGCGGCCAGATTGTAGCCAAATTGTCAAGCAGATTGAAAGAGCAATCTGCTCCATCAACAGAGAGAAGCCGGACTGTTCATCCGCTCTCTCAACAAAATGGCCAAATGAAAGCACAGCAGACAGGGCTGCCTGGTGTCCTGGAAGCCCTGTCCGTCAACAGAGGATCCCCAGAATGTCCCGACCAGCTTTCTGGCAACAGATATCTATCAATAGAGGCATTATACCTCATGGAGAATGGGATAAGAGAGTCAACAAAAGTGCTGCATTCTGTCAATTTACCATCAACTGAATACCTTGGGAATCTGGCTGCTCCCCGGGTTTTGTTGAGAAAACTCTTTAATGTAGACAGAGCCAAAGAAGAAAGGATTCCACATAGTTTGGGAAAACTGTCAATGATATGCGCAAAGCCTGATTGTTGTTCAGTTAGAGAAATCTACTGAATAGGAAGATCTAGTCAAGAGGGCAAGTGGCTGCAACAGTTCCAGGAAAGCTGACAGGGTTCATAGTTTTCAAAGTAATAGGAGTGTGGTTATTGGCCTGCTAAACCTGGGCTTGTGAGCAAAATCTTTAAGGAGGCCATTTGTGGATTGGGGCAAATAGATGTCAGGAATGGTGCTTGGTCCTGCCAAGAGGGCAGGGGACTGGACTAGATGACCTTGCAAGGTTCCTTCCAGTTCTAGGAGATGTGTATCTCCAACTATATTGGTGGGAAGAGATAGCTCAGTGATCTGAACATTAGCCTGCTAAACCTGGGCTTGTGAGCTCAATGGTTGAGGAGGCTATCTAGAGATTATGAAGCTCTTCAGTCACTGGGAGAAGCTATGGCACAGCTCAGATTATTGCATGGGAGGAAACGATCTAGTACAGTTATCAGACAATGTAATGGATTCTTAGGTAATATGTGTTTATCACCCCACTGATGAGATGAAATTGTTTTCATTCACAGTGCTCAAATTGTTCATTCCATTACTATCATCACAGCTGGTTACAGTCACAAATGCTAATCCAGTTTTCACAAAGGTAACAAGATTAATTACTTCTGGACTCAAAAAGCATCTTAAAAATACCATAAATAATGACAGAGTCAATGTCTTGCTGCCCAGTATGAATTATATCTGCTAAAGTGAGTGTAATATTTATTGTTCAGTAAGTTAAGATAAGGTTTGCAAGGGATGTTTTCTAAGAATTCAATTAGCCTGTCTTGTGAGCTAGTTCCATTTGCATCGTAATGAAATGTTCTTTCAACAAAATGTTGACGGAAAACATGCTAATGAGATTTTTATGTACACCACCTGACATTCATAGGTCCTATGGTGACAATGGCTATCTGCCTGCTCCTTTTAAAAGCTTGCTGATTTTTTTTTCAACTAAATGTTTGATGGAAAAATGGCTTTATGTGCAACATAAAGCAATTTTCATTAAATGTGCAATCATTCAATATTTTCTGATCTATTTCATCTAATTAACAAATTCTGACTTGAGGAATAAAAAAAAATGACGGCTTTGTGAGGAGCTTTTTGTTTTGTTTCTCCCCTCTTCTTTTCTTTGCCATTAAGTCATTTCCAGAATGGAAAAAGGAGAGGGGGAGATTTTTTTTTCACATACCAATCCAAAACTTAATCCAGAACCAAATTTATTTTCATGTAGAATCACAGTAAAAAAATGAATAGAAACCAAACACATCAATGATTTTGTTCACATTCAAGTGAGAATTATGTATCCCCTGAAAACTGTCAAAGCAGAAATTTGTCATTTTCACAGTTACATCTTAGGCCACCTCACTCTCTTACCTGGACTGCCTATATAATGGATCCCAACTTGGGAGTGAAACAGCTGCTGCCTCTACCTTTTTGTACCTGTGTTCTCTATTCCATCTCCCTTCAACCACTTACAGAAATAAGCTTCAACTGAGAATGGGCTGCCACATTTATGTGAGAAGCTGCAGAAAGTGGTGGCCCATCCTATGCTTCATGCCATAATTTGATTTCTGTTCTACTTCATGAGCCGCACGGCTACATTCTGTCCCTCACAAAAGGTGAATGGCAAGGTGCCAAACCAGTCTCTGCTCAGTAGCAGAACAGGGAAATACAACTAACAAACCAACCCTAAATATTTACCTGAATAAAACCAGTGAATTTGCTTTCACAGTGCTATAGTATCACTCTTTCATCTAATTTTCCATTCATATCTGTGTTTCTGGAAAATTAATGTTTCAGAGAAAGACAGGGGCATTGGTTTCCAGGGATAAGCTAATGACAGAAATGTTTGTGTGTTTATCTTGGAATCACTTAAATTTTTCCCCTTTTTCTAAAAGTTTCACTCACCCAATCAAGAAGCTGAAACAATACAGCATGATTGAATGAAAGAATTACACGGTATCAATATTGAACTATGGATACTGAAAACTCACAGGAAAGTCTGTACCATGGACAAGCCAGGAGCTGAAATATTTTGCAAAAGATTCATCTAATTACAAAAGAAAATGTGAATTTCCTAGGTTTAGGTATTGCCTTTTAGGTATGACCTGTGGTATTCTAATTCATGCTATGTCCTCCCAGGTACACAGAAGACTAAATAATGACTCAGTCACTGTAATAGTGATTCATTTATGCCAACTATCCTGCCTCTGGTGTGCTCTGTATTCTCTAAGCAGACAGGTCAGAGTCAAGATTTGCCAATTTATTATTATTTCTATTCAATATTTTGTATACATTGAAGTAGTATCTCGAGAGGCCTATTGTTCTGGGTGCTCTACCAACATGCACAAAGGCCTCATCTACATGGGCAGCTTCTGTCAATAACACTGGGCGTTTGCTGACAAAACTCGCGAAGCATCTACACAGTTAAAGTGCTCTGTCGAGAGTTTGTCTACAAAACTCAGCTTGCTTGACAGCAGCTTTATCCCTGTTCCCAATCAGATGGAACACCTCTGTCAACAGTATTTTGTCAACAGAGTGCATGCATAGACACTTCTGTCAACAGAGAAGACTTCCGGTTCCCAGGGCAGCCCTGTTTGCAGAGCTTCCCGTCCACCATTTTGTCAAGAGAGAGCACGGCAGTCTGGCTGCTCTCTGTCAACAGAGTAGCTTGCTCTTTCCATCTGCTTTTGTGTGTAGATGCAATCTGTCAACAGAGGTACTGCCAAGGTTTCTCTGTTGACAGTGACCTCTGTTGAAAGAGGCTGCCCATATAGACATGGCCCAGCACTCCACCTGGGCTAAGAAGCTTACTAACAATCAGAAGCTGATAAAAGTAGCTTGGCTGAAATAAACCCAGAGTATATGGTGGGAGACAGAGTCCCTGTGCAGTGCTCTCTTCCTGTGTTAAAATGGTGAATGATCCTCTTAAAAGCATGGCTGCTGCTGGGAACACAAGCACAGATATCTATGAGTATTTGTGGTATGTGTGCTTCTACTCAGTCATCTGCTACACAAGCTACTTATAAATTGTCTGGCTTTTGATGGGAGCAGCTAGGAGATCTATTAGAGATGGGTTACTTAGACAAGTTATCTAGTCTTTCTACTCTTCGGATCCTTATCTTTAAAATGGGGATAATAGCAGTGCACGGTCTCAGAAGAGTGAGGCTTTCCTATATTAAATTGAAACTATGAGATTCTCAGATACTATGATGAGGGTCACAGAAGTACCTAGACAGAAAGGAAAAAAAAATCCCAAATTATATCTGTGGCTGGTGAGAACAAGCTACGTCAATGATACATTGTTTCCTTAATTTCCTTTGAAAAGGACCTTCTTACCACAAATTTAAAAAAATATTCTCACAAGAGTATGATACATAAATTTACCAATTAAAAATTGTGTTAGAGCTAAGAAAAAAGCCACAAATATCACTGATAAGATCACCTATTTTTGACAAATATTTACAAGTAATCATTGGCTTAGTCTAGAATTTGTTAGAAAGACTGCAAGTCCTATTTTGATAGTGTAATAAGGAAAAACGCTTGTGTAAGTTAATATCTTGCTTTTATTTACAATCTGCCCATGCAGAGTGTAATATCTTCCCTGGTATGTCAAACTCAGCAATGACTTCAGATTGCTTCCAGACTTTCATAGCCAGTATACAAATGATGTCATAGAAGGGTAATTTTTTAGAGAGACCAATCCAGAAAGAAAGCTATCCCAAATAAATTTCCCTGTTACACAGTGTAAATCAGCAATCTTCTGGGCTTTGTGTAGCTCAAAATTGCAAGTGATTCTGGCTTTCTAAACCCCATGCTGGTTCTAAATTCACATAATGAACTTTGCATATCTCTGGAGTCTGTAGGTCCTGGATGATGGGAATTTTGTTTCAACAGTTGGACTCCTTTCTGCACCCCATAGACCAGAATCTCTTATTCTACTCTCCTTGTACCACTCAGATGGTGCAAAGTAGAAACTGCTGGTATCTACTGCTGGGGTATGAGAGTGGATCTAGCATGGGTTTTGATGCCGCTCCTGGCAGCTCCATTGTAGAAGGCTTTTGGGGAAGTGAAGGGGTGCGCTTACAGAGTTCTGTGCTCTAGATATGCTCAGCGGGTGAATGTTCTTTGGTGATTGATACCAGCTGTCAAAGTTAAAAGCAACTCATAGCTTGCCCTAACAAGGACTGGGGACAATGAAGGACTAGACAGAAGATCAGGCTGTCCTAACAGGCTCCAGGTCCTTCCTCCTCCCAGTCAACTGTTGTGAAACTTGGCCATTATTATCAAAGCTTCCCAATTAATCCATTTTCCACTATACTAATAGTAGGGAAGATAGATTTTGCAAAACTATGTCATAGCTGTTTATTAACATGTGGAGCCACTTGAATGATATTTCAGACCCACTAATAATTCTTTACGGTCAAGTTGTTTTTCTATGCCCTGAGCTGTAGGAATCCCCAGTTGTAATTCTTAATATACACCCACAGGATCAGATATATGTCATTTACTATTTGTATTACTATAGAAGCACAAGCAAGCTCTAGTTATTATTAGGATTCCATTGTGCTTGATGATAGTGAATGGCTTACTTACCTTTTCAAAGCATTGAGATCCAAGAATGAAAAGCTGTGTAAAAGTTCACTGCCCCATCATCATTTTCAGTAAGTATGTGAATTTAGAAAGAGCTTTTCTTCAAGTTACTAGGAGTTCAAGCTGTCTTTAATTACCAATGTAATAACTCTCTATGTGATTCCTCTGGACACTTCTGTCTCTTTAAAATCCATTTCCAAGGTGAAAAAGAGGTAAGTTATTTAAAAATTAACGAATACAGTGGACAGTATATAGGTGATCTGGAAAAGCAAGTTAACATAAAGTGACAGTGTGACTAGGGCACAAAACGTATTTTTTCAAACAGCATTTTTCACCAAAACTTGGTGGTACCAATTTTGCTCAGTTTATTTCAACTGAAATGAGACTAGTTCACTGGAAATTCTGAAGATAACTAGAAACACTGCTGGCCAAATTCTACCCTGGCATGTATATGGCTTTTAAGTTCAGAAATCAACTCTGCTGTACTTCTAAGGTAATACCTGATTCTGTCTGGTTACCAAAGAGCCTGGTGAATAGCAAAACCCTGGGATGTGGTGGTGTGTTATGTGCAAATGTCATACCCAACCTGCTGTAATAGAAAGGCCAATGTTGTGTAGAATCAAAAGTCACCACTTTTCTGAAGTTAAAAAGGAAATTAACAATAAGATAAAATTCAGCTTGACCTTTCCCCTTCACGCTTTATCTAAATTAAGATTTAATGTGGTGAGAATCCCAATCCCAGTGCTGTTGGGCATCTAAACTCTTCTGTGAATCAATCCTTACTGGCTCAAAAAAACCCCAAACGAAACCAAACCAAAACAACAACAACAACAGAGAAGTCCTGTGGAACCTTGTAGACTAAGGCCACGTCTACACGTGCACGCCACTTCGAAGTAGCGGCACCAACTTCGAAATAGCTCCCGTCATGGCTACACATGTTGGGCGCTATTTCGAAGTTGAAATCGACGTTAGGCGGTGAAACATCGAAGTCGCTAACCCCATGAGGGGATGGGAATAGCACCCTACTTCGAAGTTGAACGTCGAAGTAGGGCACGTGTAGACGATCCGTGCCCCGCAACATTGAAATAGCAGGGTCCGCCATGGCGGCCATCAGCTGAGGGGTTGAGAGACGCTCTGTCTCCAGCTCCTGTGGGGCTCTATGGTCACCGTGTGCAGCAGCCCTTAGCCCAGGGCTTCTGGCTGCTGCTGCGGCAGCTGGGGATCCATGCTGCATGCACAGGGTCTGCAACCAGTTGTCGGCTCTGTGGATCTTGTGTTGTTTAGTGCAACTGTGTCTGGGAGGGGCACTTTAAGGGAGTGGCTTGCTGTTGAGTCCGCCCTGTGACCCTGTGTGCAGCTGTGCCTGGCACCCTTATTTCGATGTGTGGTAGTTTGGCATGTAGATGTTCCCTCGCAGCGCCTATTTCGATGTGGTACTGCCCAGCGTCGAAGTTGAACATCGATGTTGCCAGCCCTGGAGGACGTGTAGACATTATTCATCGAAATAGACTATTTCGATGTCGTTACATCGAAATAAGCTGTTTCAATGTAGCATGCACGTGTAGACATAGCCAAAGAGATATTATTGGTGCTACTTTTCCCCTGTGTGAGAAAGGAGTTTGATCCTTGGTAAAGACCTTTAAGATAGTCTGCTGAAGAGCATTATTATATAACTGTTAAGCAGTTCTGTTGTTATATTTAGACAATATGTTCAGGTTCAGATTCTTTAATGAAATTGGAGTTATGACAAATTATACTAGTCAATCTGCAGCCCAGCAAATTATATTTTGGATTACAGGCATTTTCTTCAGTTCATTAGTTCTTTCTACTAAAACCATACGTTCACATCTTGCTGCCTTTACATCTGTGTGGCTACAAACCTCATTGGAATTGCATAAATGTAGATGAGGATAAATTCAGCCCAGAGGAGGCATAACAGAACCAGAGTACCAGCTGAGATAAGTCTGAAGTATGATATGTATTGCCATATACAGTATTACTTTGTGTACTTTCTGAATACTGTAATTGCAGTGTTTGATGGCAGCTCTGCAATGGGTCAAATCCTCCCTCCAAAACCTGCTTTTTTAATTCCTACCCTTTCTCACCTTATGTATGTGGCTACTTTGTGTAAAACCAGAGACTTTAATGGACTAAGGTTGTAGATAAGGTATTGCAGAAGACATATCATTTGATGGCATACTTCTATTTCCAGGCTGTAAGTTTTTGATAATAATAATAATGTGTTTAAGGTCTTTATTCATACACAGTGCCCTTCGGTCTGTACTCAGACCAGGTTTTCAGAAAAGACCTGAAATCCATCTTTTAAGCAAGTTGCTAAAACTCAATAATATGTCACTCTTCAAGTAGAAAAAGATTCAGTTCCCTAAATTACATTTTGGCTATGTCTACACGTGCACGCTACATCGAAATAGGCTATTTCGATGAATAATGTCTACACGCCCTCCAGGGCTGGTGCCGTCAACGTCCAACGTCGATGTTGGGCAGCACCACATCGAAATAGGCGCTGCGAGGGAATGTCTACACACCAAAGTAGCACACATCGAAATAAGGGTGCCAGGAACAGCTGCAGACAGGGTCACAGGGTGGACTAGCGCTTCCGGGGCAACAGCTAGCTGCTCCCTTAAAGGGCCCCTCCCAGACACACACAGCCTGCACAGTATGCGGTCTGAGGAGCCATAGGCATGCACACCTTGAGCGCCGCAGTCATGGACCCCCAGCAGCAGCAGCAGCCAGAGGTCCACACACCCACCCCTGTAGGAGCAGTGCTCGCCCTGCTCCATGCCATGCAGGAGGCAGCTGAGCACATCCTTGCCACACAGGAGGAGCTGCCCGCAGGGGAGGAGGACACAACCTCCAACCCTGCAGCACCCCGCCCCCCCCTCGCCTCATACGCCGCCAACTGTGGAGCTACCCCACCAGCACCGACTGGTGGGAGCGGCTGGTGCTAGGAGAGTGGGACGACAACCGCTGGCTCCAGAACTTTCGCATGAGCCGGTAGACATTTCTGGAGCTATGCCAGTGGCTCACCCCCGCACTGAGGCACCAGGACACCATCATGTGGCGTGTCCTCACTGTGGAGAAACGGGTCGGCATCGCTGTCTGGAAGCTGGCCACTCCAGACAGCTACCGATCCGTGGGGCAGCAGTTTGGTGTTGGCAAGGCCACCGTCGGGGCTGTCCTCATGGAGGTAAGAGGACCCACGGGGGGAGGGGGAGGCAGCCCTGGCAGAGGAGGGGAGCCTTGGCAGTGGAGGGGAGGGGAGAGGAGCCCTGGCAGGGGAGGGCCACACACACCCTGCGCCCCCCTCATTGGTGCTCTCCCATGTGCTTCCCTTGCAGGTCGTCTGCGCCATCAGAGCCCTGCTCCTCCACAGTCTCATGAGGCTTGGGGACCCGGATGCTGCCATTGCGGGCTTTGCCATCCTGGGCTTCCCCAGTTGCTTCAGGGCTCTGGATGGGACCCACATCCCCATCCGCATCCCAGAGCACAGTGGAGAATGCTACCTAAGCAGGAAGGGCTACCATTCTGTGGTCCTCCAGGCCTTGGTGGACAGCCGGGGCCGTTTCCTGGACATTTATGTGGGCTGGCCTGGCAGCACCCATGACGCCCGGGTATTCCGGAACTCGGGCCTGTGCCTCTGGCTGGAGGTGGGGACCTACATCCTCCAGCAGGAGATCCCTGTGGGGGAAACCACCATGCCCCTCTGTGTCATCGCAGATGTGGCATACCCCCTCCGGCCCTGGCTCATGCACCTGTACACGGGCCACCTGTCAGCCAGCCAGGAGCGCTTCAACATGCGCCTGAACCATGCGTGCTAGGTGGTGGAGCGCACATTTGGCTGCCTCAAAGGGAGCTGGAGATGTCTCCTCACCTGCCTTGATGCGGGCCCCACCAACATCCCCCAGATTGTGGGCATGTGAAGTGCCCTCCACAACCTGGTGGAAAGCAAGGGGGAGGCCTTCTTTCAGGGCTGGGCTGTGGAGGCTGTCAGGGCCGATGTGCAGCCACCCGCTGCCCCCAGTCGCCAGGTGGACCCTGAAGGGACCTGGGTCCGGGAGGCCCTGAAGGCCCAGTTCGATGAGGCAATGGGGTGACCGCTGGCAGACGCCCCACTGCACTCCCCCACCCTCTGCAACACTCCCTGCCCCTATGCTTGCACCACAGAGCACCCAAAAGCACCCCCCCCACACTTTTCTTGTAAATAAAAGCAGACATTTGTTCGTCAAATCAAATATCTGTTGAACTCTTATTATTATTATCATGACTAACTATTTACAGGCAAAATTAAAATTATATATATATGTATTATAAATAAGATAAGATGAAAGGGGAAGACAAGGAAGGGGAGAACTATGTACATGGGGGGACAGGGATCAGCATAACAACAGGGGTCTAATAGAAACCATTTACAAAAGAAGATTAAATAGAAGGGGATATAGACAAAGGGGGGGGGCCACCTCCTGGGCCCCACACCCCCTAATGTCCAGTGCTGGGGGTGGGCAGCCACGACCCACGCCTCGGCCTCAGCCCTGGCCAGGGCTGGCTGGGGGCCGGGCGGACCGGGAGATAAGGCCAGCGGGTGTCAACTGGCCCCAGGTCCCCCTCGGTGGAAGGGCCCTCGGTGGCAGGTGGCGGTGCGATGGCGGATGGCGCAGCAGATGGCGCAGTGGGTGGAGCAGTGGGTGGAGCGATCAGGGCGGGCACAGCGGCGGCTGGCGTGGCATGGGGGGCCAGGTAGTCCGTGATACGGTTGAATGTCCACATAAAGGTCCCCATGCCTCCTGGCGCCAGGCCAGCACCCCCTCCTGGAGTTGGAGGCGCCGCTTCTCCACCCGCAGCCACTGCTCAGCGACCTCCAGCTGCCGATGATGGATGGCCAGCAGCTGGGGGTCTGTCGCCGTCCGGTGGTGGTGCTGGCTCCGCCGTCGTTCCCGCCGTGGGCCTGGTCGGTCCTCCACTGAGGGGCTGGCCTGGAGTAATGTCCCCGGTGGGCTGTCCGGGACCACTGACACCTCGCCGGCGCTCTCCGGTACTTCCGATGGTGCAGCTGTGGAACACAGGGGGCGAAGAAGTGTGGAGACAGCCGTTAGTGTCGGCCCCGTGCCGTGGCCCTTGTCCCCCCACCCCTCTGCTGCTGGTTCCCCATCCATGTCCCCTGGAGATGCTGCTGCTGATGATGATGGGTGTGCCACCCCCTCCCCCCGGGGGACCCTAGAGGTTCCGCTCCCCCCAACCCCGGGGATGGGGCATGACACTTTCGTGCTGGGGGGCAGGGGCTGATGCACTCTTCTGAGGGACATGCCACTGGTGTCCTTGGGGCCATGGTCATCTGGGCATGTGGAGGGCCCTGGTCATATCTATTACCCCCACCCCTCAACCCCGGGGGTGTTCACCAGGACGGTACATACCTGATCATCCACTCCCACGGTCGGGGGACACCCGGGGGGTGGACGCCTGGCTGGAGCTCCTCGAGGCCATGATGATGTGCAGCCCCCCATCACTCGAGGAGGACTCCCCCTCCTCCTCCTCTGGTGCCCCGGGGGTGGGCTCCGGGGGGGGGCTTCTGGGGCCTGCTGGGGCTCGTCGGCCGAGGTATGAAGAGTGGCCGGAGGGTAGGAGTGTGCCGGGGGCCCAGGATGGCCCTGAGCTCCCTGTAAAAGGGGCAAGTGACGGGGGCGGCCCCAGATCAGCTGGCTGCATCCAAGGCCCGGGCGTAACCCTGCCGCAGCTCCTTCACTTTACTGCATACATGATCCGGAGTGTGGGCAGGGTGACCCTTGGCGGCCAGGCCCTCGGCCAGCCGAACGAACGCATCCACATTCCGCCTCTTGCTCCCCATTACCTGGAGCACCTCCTCCTCACTCCAGAGCCCCAGCAGGTCCCGAAGCTCGGCCTCCATCCAGGAGGGGCCCCGCTGCTGCTTCACGGCCTGGCTGCCAGCCTGGGAGCCCTGGCTCCCCTTGTGGGGGGTGCCCTGGGGGCGCTTAGGGGGCTGGGGGGCGGCCATCACAGCGCTGGGGGGTTTTTCTCGCTGCAGAAGAGTGTGCAGGCTGGCCGCGTGGCTGGGCTGCCGCCTGTGCGCTCTCTCAGCTTCCTGCATAGGAAGGCAGGGGGCGGGGAGCTTTAAGGGGCCGCTGCACATGGCGACCATCGAGCTCAGGGGCTGGGCAGAGCATCTCTCAACCCCTCAGCTGATGGCCACCATGGCGGACCCAACTATTTCGATGTTGCGGATTGCGCAATGACTACACGCTCCCTACTTCGACGTTCAACATCGAAGTAGGGTGCTATTCCCATCTCCTGATGGGGTAGCGACTTTGACGTCTCGCTGTCTTACGTCGATGTCAACTTCGAAATAGCGCCCAACATGTGTAGCCGTGACGGGCACTATTTCGAAATTGGCGCCGCTCCTTCAAAGTAGCCGGCACGTGTAGACGCGGCCTATATGTGGAGGAAAGCCATTGTAACCATTCAAAATACTATAATTAAGTACAGCGTCAGCCAATAGTGATAAAAGGGATCAATCCTACTATACTTCTTAAAGCCTAAGAGAACATGTTCACAAAGGCTATGTTTAGATCACAGGGATTTGTTGACACAAGCTTGTGTTGGAAGATATCTTGCGACAAAACTTCTGTTGACATATCGCAGCCAGACCACAGGATGGATCAAAAGAGCTATCCTTTCTGTCAACAGAGAGCAGCCAGACTGCCAGCCACTCTGTCAGCAAAATGGCCACCTGGAACCACAGCAGAGAGGGGTGTGCAGTGTCCCAGATGTATTTTCTGATGACAGAATATCCACCAGAGTTTTGACAACAGATCTTTGTTGACAGAGGCGTTCTTCCTTGTGGTGAGCTATCTGTCAACAGAAGTACTATAGTCTGCCGACTTATGGTCAACAGAACATGATTGTCAATCTGGATGCTCTGTGAGTTCTGTTGACAAAATGGTCATTTTGTTGGCCAAACCCTTACATCTACATATAGCTAAACTGAGAAAATCACTGGAATTTATTTTAGGTTGGTCTCTGCAGTGTTTTGTGATACTCTATTATTAACTTAACCATATTCTACATGAACAACATATGGCACCAAGTTCTGTTCTTATTTACACCAGGGAAAATACAGAGCAACCCACATACAATGGGGTTAGTTCTGCCCTCAGTTATAGCAATATAAATTGAGATTGTTTCCATTGACTTTCACAATATTGACTTACTTGACTTAAACCCTTTGCAACAGGTGAAACCCTCATATACTCAACAATATGTCAATGGTATAAATGAGAACGGGTCATATTACTTTGCTATATGAAAAGGTAGAAAATGTGGAAGAACTGCAAGGTACTCTGAGTGTTGCATGTTCTATGATTCTATGTCAGAATGCAGTGCTTTTTCACTGAGTTATCCTTCTAGTGCAAGCATGAAGACTGCATGAGGATCCAACTACTTGGCCACAAGAGACAGAGACCTTCATGTTTTTGTGGCAGAAAACTGACTTATAATTCCTGGTTTTTCCAACCAAATTCTCATCTTCATTTGTGATCTATAAAACTGGGTTCACATGGAGGCAATTGCTCATGGAGTGGAATTTGAAGAAGGGTTGGAAGAAGGTTACAAATTTGGGAAAGACATGCAAGCCTGCTGTGAGATGCGGAAAGACATGTGACACAATATTTTGTATCGTTTCTCAAGTATTTTACTTACATAATGCCAACAGACCTGGCTTGCCAGTCCCAGGGTTATAACCTGCAAGCATAGGTTCTAAAGCCCTGCACTCTACCACATGAGCTAAAGGCCAGCTGGCTCCCACCTGAGGCTGTAGAGCAGAGACTTCACTCACCCCAGATGAGCTCTCAGTGCCTCTGGATACTACACTTAGACAAGAAATATTAAACTTTGATTGGTTTGGACATAAATGGCATTTTTTGTACTTACTGGAATTGTTCATGGGGTATGATATTGTATTGCAAAATCATATGAAAGCTATTAAAGCCAGTATTGCAAAGATAGCATACATATCTAAACAAGTTCAAAATGAATTTAACAATGCAAACACTCAAAAGCTACAGCAGACTATTTTCAATAAGGTTAGAAAAACTATGAATACATTTGTATTGTGGTTGAAACCATTCCAGATTTCTCCCAAATGGAACCAGTATCTTGAACGTTAAGGTAGGCTGAGGTTGCACAAGATGGCATGAAGACTGTTGAAAGGTTTGTAAAGGTAATGGCTATCCACAATGTTACAAATGGGTTACTATAGAGAAGCTGAAAAATGAAATGTTAGATATGTCTGAAGACAGGGACAGAGCTATGACAGTATAGCTAACGTGGCCACAGCACGTTAAGTGTAGGAGTCCACATAGCTGGATACTGGAATTGTGATGACTTTGGTTTGCTGACACCTCCACCTTGCCAGAGAAGGATTTGCCTGTGCTTCCACAGGAGAACCCAGAAGTCTGGGGTAGGAGGGACATAACATCCACCTGGATCTGCTCCTTGATTGTCTGATACCAGTACTTATATCAGGAAACAAAGAAGGGTAGCTCTCTGAGCAACAACATAGATTGACTCACTGTTTCTGTTCCAGAATCTTCCGGTGATAGAGTCTAGATTCCAGCTTCTGTCCTGGTTTGTTGTCTGCTTCACTATTCAGTTGCTATCTACACATGACCCTGATCTCCTGGTAACTTGACCTGGCATAGCTTTTGACACCTGACAATTGGTTTAGCCCTTTAGCCTGTCTCAGACGCTGACCTATGAATAATCACACCCTACTTGCTGCCTGGTTTCTGACTCTTGGTTTCCTCCCTTTCCCACCTGGAACCCTGATGTCCTGGTACCTGACACAGTCTGATACCTCCCCTTGCTCCAACTTGGTCTCACCATGCTCATCCCAGTCATGAGACAATGGTGCTCAAAACAAATTCAGTAGGTAAATCTGTTTGCATCTTTCATACCATGTGCTGACAACTTACTTAATTTTGTTGGCACAAGATAGTCAGCAAGGCCTGTAGAAATCTGTCAACTTTTGAATTCATTTAAGCATCTTTGAAACATATTAGATGAGATCAAAGTCTTCACACCATGTTAAACCAGTGCATAATTTGAAACAAAGCAGCATTTCAGAGCTTTTGGTATTTTGGTTTGGTTGATATGTGGTATACTACCAAAAATTAACATTGTGAGTAAAAAATTGTAGTGTCCAGATCTTGACATTCGACTGGCTTGTGGTTTACGTGGTTGCCTTTGAGACACTTCATGACAATTACAATCTCCTGTAATGACATGTAAGCAAGCTTCTACTCACTGACTGAAACATTAGCTGTATCCATGCACTTCAAAAGAAATTATATGAAGGAGGAAAGAAATGTCAAACTAATGTGCAAAGGAAGAAAAGTAATTGAATCTGGAAAATATCTGAATGCAATATTTTCAGCCCTGCTTTAGACAAAGTATTAGTAAAGTTAGATGATAAAATGTGTAAGTAGGATGAAGCTGAAAAAAGGTTTGCTCTTTTGATTGGCAAAAACTGGAAAGTCTCACCATAACTAAAGAGGCAAGATAAAATTTTTCAAAGCAAATATCCGGACGATTTCATGTTTTAAGGATAAGAAGTTCATTGCCAGTTTTTGCAAGTGAAACATTAATGATAAAGATGACTTGGAAATGAAGGTGCCCATTTATCTCCTTAGATACACACACAAAAAAGTCTCTAAATGTAAGTTTTCCCAACAGCACTGCATAATGTTGCTGTCTTTTTATAACCATGAGTGCAATCAAAACAGCAACATCTACAAGAGCGAGTACTTTCAGAAAACCCAGCTCTTTTTTGAGCAATCCTGTGTCGTATTTCTTCTCAGCTTCTTAAATCCAGCAACCCAAAAGTCCCTTTAACTTTTCTTCATCCCATTCACAGTAGCTGCCCTTCCATATCTTTTGCCAACAGATCTCTTCAATCTAGACCTAGCCCTAGATGCCAGGAGAGAGCTCATTCAAACTCTACTTATATCTGGTAGGACCTGCTCTAGGGGCAAGAATTTGATCCATTCCTTGGTACCTATGCTGAGGCTACAACGTGAGTCAACTAGGCAGGTGTTTTGGTGATGTAGATTATTTCTCTATTAGGAGCCCAGTGAACAATTTTCACCTACAGCTTTGAACAGATATCAGATAGCAAGCACACTGTTAGCAAAGATATTTTGTTGTTCTTCCTGCCCTTCAACTATCTCTAGCATAAATTTTTATGATTTTTGGTTGCTAGATGAGATGCAAATGCCATGAAGAGAACCCTGCTTGAAGTATTATGACATTTTTCATTCGTATTGTGGCTGCAAACAGGAAATGCAAAACAGTGAACAATACTGCTTTACCAAATCTAGCCAATTATGTCCTACTTTGACACAAATTTAGAGTGAAAGATTTGAGCACTGTCAATTCATTCAAATCATTCATGCCTGCTCTTCTGCTGGATAAGGGACATTTCTTCAGTTTCTCTAGCAATTATTCCCCAGTCTCTCCATAGATTTCTTTTTTGGTTTTTATTCTTGTTCCCTCCCTCCATTTCTCACAACTATTTTCTTCAAGACCTCTTCTACTCTACTTTCTTCTTCCTATGTCTCCTCCAGATGACACTCTCCATTTGTGTTTCTGAACACTGTTGTAACCTTGTGCCTTGTTAATGTTCCCATCTTTGTAGATCTTCTTTCCTTCTTCACATTCCTATTTCAATGTTTTCCATCAATCAGTCATCTTTTACCACATTTCCACATTTACTGAAATCTAAGGTAAATATTTTGTAAATACAATCCCCAAGATGCCTGAATTACACTGTTGTTCATGTTGTGTTGCTTTAGATTTATTTTTTCCTTTGGGTGTGATTTCGGTTTCTAGTCTCATTACTTAGAAATAGTCAGGATTGCTTCAGGCCTTTGAAAGAAAATAAATATGAAATTCCTTTCAGAGAAGATAAAACAAGGGTGCTCAGTTTTCTGAATTATTAAGATGGTTTCAAAGAAAACAGTAATTGGCTAAATCTCATAACCTTAATTTCTGACTTTCCAAAGGACTGTGTGGGATTTTTTATTTGCAACTCACATTTATCCGTAACTGTGTGTATAAGGATGCCGATCACTTGGGGAAATAAAATGGGTTGCAAGTAATGTAATGTTTTGAAACCTTTTACTCCAGGGTCATCACTGCAATTTATTTAGACCTTTGCCTGTTTATAGACATGTCTTAATGTATGTAACAGCTAGAGAACCACACCAAATATCCCAGAAAAAGATTGATATCATTATTTTTCTCATATGTTATTAAAGTACTCTGTTCATGTTTCTTTTTCATGTATTGCCTTGATCCAGGGAAAAGCTACTCCACTTTAGAGGGCTAATGCGGAAGTGTAGGGAACAGCCTTGTATTCTGAATGTGACTGTCACAGAGTTCTAAATCCATCATGTATCAGAGAGGCAGCCGTGTTAGTCTGTAGCTGTGAGAACAACAAGAAGTTTTGTGGCACCTTATAGACTACCAGATATTTTGGAGCATAAGCTTTGGTGGGCAAAGACCAGCTTCATCAGATGCATGAGTGGGGAGGGGGTGGTGGTTTCAGAGGGGTATTTAAAGAGTGGGGTCCTGGTAAAAAGGAGGGCCAGAACTGACGAGGCCTATTCAGTAAGGTGGAAATGGCACAGTACTGTTGAAGTACACACCTTCCACTTATGCATCTGATGAAGCGGGTCTTTGCCCACCAAAGCTTATGCTCCAAAATATCTGGTAGTCTATAAGGTGCCGCAAGACTTCTTGTTTTTCTTAAATCTGTCATGGTAGCTTCATGACACTCCAAATGAGTCAGATTTTTTTATCATATAAAAGACTTTCTTCCAGTTAATTTAATGGTATCCTGTGTCAGGCCACCTATATCATGGAAATGTTGCCATTAATTTCAGTGGTATGAGGCCTTTTAGCGCATCTCCTCCGGGTGAGGGATGGCATGGTAATTTATCTAGAATTTCTCAGATACATATGTTGAATAATTGCTTGTTTTCTGAAGCCTTTTTGTTGCATGTGTTATTGCAATGCATTCTTTCATTTCTCTCTCAGATATATATTTTGAGCCTGGGGGGAACATAAGCAAGAAGTAGGAGATCCAATGGATGCTTGGATGTACAGGAATTCAGCAACTGGATGCAAGGAGATCCTCCAATATACCTCTTCACCATGGGTAGGAACTACTGTAGTCATTGATTTCACCTGACTTCAAGAACTCCTCTAACACGATGTTGTTGCAATGGACTGAAACAAAAGAGGAATGGATGAGATCTATATAATTTCTATTATGTTACTATCTTGTAACATATGTTATGCCTATTTTTTATAAGTTGCCTCCTAAAATTTCTGAATCTAAGCTTTTAAGTGTTGGATAAATAATTGAGATAAGTAAGAGAAGTGGAAGGCAACCGTGGGAATGTTCATCTTGTAGAGCAGGTCTCTAAAGGTGAGTTTTATCAAGTTTCTTCCAGCACCTTCAACAAAAATATACCTTAAAATGTTGCAAGTGGTCCATAAAGTTTTGGCCATGCAAAGCTCATGAAACTCATCTATATTATTTATACCTCTGTTATTTTTTGCAGTGCTGAAGACCAATATCACAAAAATATATTGTAGATTTTTTTTTATAATGAAGCTGGATTCCTTACCTCCCCAAACAGGTGTTTCAATGAGTTGCTGCAGTACATAACATACATGGGGAATAAAGGTGCAGAGACTTCTGTTAGCAAAGAAAGGCCTACTTCTTCATTGTCTTGCATGTTAGGTAAGTATTTATATATAGGCAGAGTAATTCTTCAGTCATGTATGATAGCATTTCACATCTACTGTAAACAGTTTAAATGACTACACAAAATGTAGACCAGGGACAAACAAGACAAAATAGATCAATTTCAACCAGGGATTGAGATAGTGGTCATGAAGTGAATCTAATACAATCCTAAATTGATTATGAAAATGAAGCATCATAAAACAGAATCAGTGATTATTCATTTATGTGTAAAAGAATCGCAGGGGGTGGTATGGATCTTTTCAAAATATTATGAAAACAAAGATAAGCAGTTGACAGAAACAACCAACTAACTTTCCTCCAGCCTCAGTCAGGTGCTCCTTAAAAGTCCATCACAGCAGCCCAGGCAAATAGGTGTCCTTTCCAGTGTGGTCTGAAGGGAAATAAACCTAGGCTATTTCAAAATGAGTGACACACTTATTTTAGGGCTTCCACAAAATACTCTCCTACCAGGCCTTTCTCTTTCTAATCAAATGAGTTTCTGTTTGAATTTTTCTGCTAGTCCCAGCAATATCTGTATGACATCAGGTGACAGTCAAATAAGAAGCTCCTACCCCATTTAGGGCTGTAGAGAAAAAAGCCACCACCTTGAACTCAATCCCAAAACCAACTGGTAGGCAGGGCAAATCATGGAAAACCAGTGATGTGTTGCCACTACAATGCACTACCGACCAGACAAAGAGCTGCACTGTGCACCAGCTTATATCCTGGGATTAGTTAAAGTGTAGCCCATGGTGATCACGTTGCAATAATGTTGTGATTTTAGGCACATGACTGCTCAGCAGTTCTCCTGTTCAGCGTCACTGAAAGTTAGGTCTGTCTCTCTGTCTGGAGTGGCTCGACACAGACTGTATGTTCTACAATTAGATTTCACCAACCCTGTAATAAATATGAACTCCTAAATCACTGTAACAAGTTTGCTATAGAATCAGACAGGCCCTTGGGGAACACCAATCTATTTTTCCCCCCAAGCAAGCTGGAATATACGATAAACTAACATTTATGCCAAATATAATATAATATTCAAGTTTCCTCCCAACCAGTCACTTATTCCAGATCAATTTGTACCTTAGCTCTCACACCAAAGACAGAACTGGTAGCCAATCCTGTAACAAACTAACTGAAGCTTTATTATCTAGGAGAAAGAAATGAAAATTATTTATAGTTTAAATCAAACAGACATACATAAACAAGTTTCAATCTGAAACTCAAAGAGTGCCACAATTACATTAACCTGACCATTTAAAAATGTCTTTCAGTGTTAGCCCATCCCAAGCAGGCTATCTCTTTGACAGGAAGTTCCACTCCCCTGACCCTAGCGTTTAGACAGGATGAAAGCAATTCTGTTTCTCCCTGTCAGGAATTTTTATCCCATCTACTCCAGATGCTACTCCAGATGGAGTATCGTCTCCAGATACCTCTTCCTGGAAGGAATTATGAATGGAGTCAACATGGCCTCTGTCTTTTGATGATACACAGTTCCTTATTTGCTCTAAGTAGGAGACCATTAACTTAATTCATGCTTTTTCTCTTGTTTGGTGAGTTACACAATTACAGAGATTTACAATGCAAACACTCAAATATAACTTTATATCAAGGGTTATTATAATTGAGATTGATATGTACAGCAACCTACAAGTGTTTTACAAAAAGACTAAATGCTAAGCACACTCTTATCAGTTCAACATGAGGTACTTATTTTGATAAATCAAATACATAGGTAACAAGATAGGGTTTCCAGCTATGCATTTGTAAGTGTTCAGTGAACCCAGTGTTCAGCATCACAAGGTCTTTTACTAAAACACCTTTCCTGGGTTCAGGTGTTTAATTTTAGGCATCCTGCAATTTGTTAAGCAACCCACACTCTCGGTTGAAGCTATTGAAAAAATAACTCCGAAGCAAAAAACATTAGTTAAACTTTATCTCCAAACTGCAAGTAGTTTGTTAAAATTAAGGATTCCTCAATTTGGAGGTGGAGCCATTATTGGTTTCAGACATTTATTAGGGTTAGTGAGCTGCACTCAACTTGTGAGATAATCTTTCTTTGATTTTATTTGCCTAGGGTTACTGTGAATAATTCTCCTTCCACTGTCACGGACAAAGGAGACTCAAGCCAATATTTTGCTTTATTGTCATAATGGCACATGGTACTTTACAGAAGATTTGGCCAAATCTTACAGATATGGTTGCTTGAAATTAGGCACCTTAAATTTGTGTTTCTTATTTTGCTTCATATGAAATATCAGACATTCTTACTAGTTCTTCCGCGCTCAATTCCCCCTTTCTTTCTGTGGAAGCAGTTTAAAAACTTACCCAATAAGCTATATGCAAGCTTATATATAAGCTTACCCAATATATAAGCTTATATATAAGCTTACCCAATAAGCTATATGTCACAAATCATTTGAACACATCAGTTATGTATATCAGTCAGAAATTTACATACAGGGAGCCTTCCCTGGGAAATGCAAACATTTGTTTGAGTGTCTTACAGCTGCATTCTGCTCTTGAGGGAGGTGTTAAAGACATTGGCTTTTTCAAATGTATTTCTAAATAAGTCAGACAAACAACTCACCTTACCAACCACTGTGGGGAACTGAATGTATGGAATCAGAAATACTTTGCATGCATGACGCTGGCTGGTGGCAAAAATCAATTTGCCTATTTAAAAATGCCCTCTTGAGGATAGATGAATAAAGACCTCTAATGGCTTACTGTCTTGTGTGTCTTTGCCTGATGACAAACAGAATTATAACTGACAACAGAGCACTATGTTCATCAGCTAAAATGATTCATATATTCTGACTTTTACCCCACTTTGCTTGTAATACTGTGGGCCTGTTTTACTAAATTACGCAAATATAATGGTGCACCTAATTTAGTGGAACTGCATGTGTAACTTGCTGTTTATATGTCTGAATATCTTATTGTAAATTGGGTACCCAAAAGAATGCTGTGAAAAGTTCTGAAAATTTCCCAAATATGGCTTTGATCTCAGCAGGGGCCTCCAGGCACAACTGTGAAACAAATAAAATGTCCCCCACCAATAAAGAAAACCAGAAAACATGTAATTTCTTTGATAATGCACTTTTTTCCAAAATTGAAAGAAATTATACTATATATTTAGTATCGCTAAATATTTAAAACATTTAGGCTATGTCTACACTAGCCAAAAACTTCAAAATTGCCATGCAAATGGACATTTCGAAATTTACTAATGAAGCGCTGAAATACATATTCAGCGCCTCTTTAGCATGCAGGCAGTCGCGGAACTTCGAAATTGATGTGGCTCGCTGCTGCACGGCTTGTCCAGACGGGGCTGCTTTTTGAAAGGACGCCGGCTTCTTCGAAGTCCCCTTATTCCTATCTGCTCATAGGAATAAGGGGACTTCAAAGTAGCCGGGGTTCTTTCGAAAAGGAGCCCTGTCTGGATGAGCTGCGCGGTGGCAAGCCGCGTCAATTTCGAAGTTCCGCGGCTGCCTGCATGCTAATGAGGTGCTGAATATGTATTTCAGCACTTCATTAGTAACTTCAAAATGGCCATTTGCATAGCCATTTCAAAGTTTTTGGCTAGTGTAGACGTGGCCTTAATATGTTAAAGATTTAAAAAAATACTGTGACTTAGCCAAATGGTACTTCCCTGAAATTAATTAGATGCAAGGTTCTAATATACTAAATAATTCAGGGAATCAGATACTCCAGAGAATGAAAAATGTTTATTACAAGAATTTACATAAAGAGCCCTATATCAAATATTTTATTATAATAATTGTTATTTAATGTGTACATTTTGAAAGATGTTTTAGATAATTTTGAGTAAATGAAAACCAAAATGTATTTGTCACTGGAAAGGAGAAGGAGGGGGCATGCACGGAAAAGAAAGAAAAAGCCCACAAAATGAAAAATTGTAATCGTCCTCTTTGTGCCCCAGCAGGTAGCAGGATGTGTTTCTCTCTTTTGGTAGTTACAACCCAACTAGCTTTCATCTTGAGTAACCATGGAGGACAACCTATCTTGTGGAGCAGTTTGAACAGACCATCCCTCCTGACCAAGTCAAAGGCCTTGGTCAGGTCGATGAAGGCTATGTAGAGTGGCTTCCTCTGCTCCCTGCACTTCTCCTGCAGCTGCCTTAGAGAGAAGACCATGTCAACGGTAGACCTCTCTGTGCAGAATCCGCACTGCGATTCGGGGTACACCCTCTCAGCAATCTTCTGGAGTCTGCCAAGGATCACACGAGCGAACAGTTTACCAGTGACGCTTAGGAGGGAGATTCCACGGTAGTTGTTGCAGTCGCTTCTGTCTCCTTTGTTCTTATACAACGTTACAATGTTAGCGTTGCGCATATCCGGTGGAACCTCACCCTGTTTCCAGCATAGGCATAGTAGCTCAGGTAGGGGTTCCAGGAGTGTGTCCGTGGCACACTTGATTACCTCTGGTGGTATACCATCCTGGCCAAGGGCCTTTCCCGCTGCAATGTTGTCGATGGCTCTCTTCAGTTCATCCACAGTAGTCATTCCACGAAGACATGAGAGGAACCATCCAGTATGACGGCGCATTTTCGGATGCTTTCAGAATCAGGAGTGGCGTCAAACAAGGATGCATGCTTGCTCCAACATTGTTCGGGATCTTCTTCTCACTCCTCCTGAAGCATGCCTGTGGATCTTCAACAGAGGGCATCTTGCTGCACACAAGATCTGATGGGAAGCTGTTTAATCTTGCAAGGCTGAAAGCCAAGTCTAAGGTGTGGGAAGTCCTCATCAGAGACATGCTGTTCGCAGACGATGCTGCTGTAGTGTCTCACACAGAAGACCACTTCAAAAACTGCTGGATCAGTTCTCCAAAGCGTGCAAAGACTTTGGGCTTACCATCAACCTAAAGAAAACAAACGTACTCGGTCAGGATGTTGCTGAATCCCCATCAATCAGCATTGACAGCTATACGTTAAAAGTCGTCCACAAGTTCGTTTACCTCGGGTCCACCATCACTGACACCCTGTCGTTGGACACTGAGCTAAATAGGAGGATTGGAAAAGTGGCCACAACTCTGTCCAGACTCAGCAAGAGAGTGTGGAATAACAACAAGCTGTACACTCACACCAAAATGCAAGTCTACAGAGCCTGCATCCTCAGCACCCTCCTTTATGGCAGTGAGACTTGGACCCTGTATGCCTGCCAGGAAAAGAGGCTGAATGTCTTCCACTTGCGCTGCCTCAGGCGCATCCTTGGAATATCTTGGAAGGACAGAGTGATCAACACCGACATCCTCGAGCAAGCTGGAATCCCAACCATGCACACCCTCCTCAGGCAGCGTCGACTTCTCTGGCTTGGCCATGTCCACAGATTGAATGATGGAGGGATTCCAAAAGACATCCTGTATGGTGAGCTAGCCTCTGGCAAAAGACCTCCCGGACGCCCCCAGTTGCACTACAAAGATGTCTGCAAGAAAGACCTCAGAGAGGTAGACATGGAGCTGGACAACTGGGAAGAACTATCAGATTACCGCAGAAGATGGAGGCAGGGGTTACACAAGGGCCTTCAGAAGGGCGAGATGAAGATCAGACAGCTAGCAGAGGAGAAGCGAGTGCACAGAAAGCACACTAAGGACTTGCCAGACACTCACCACATCTGCAAGAGATGCAGCAAGGACTGCCACTCTCATGTGGGCCTTCATAGTCACAGTAGACACTGTAAATGAAGCCCTCAATTGAAACTATAAAGGGCACGATCCATAGTCTATGCAGACTGAAGGATGCCTACTACTACTAACCCAACTGAGCTGCAGGAAGAGTCTTTCATACCCTTTCATCCTGTCCTGCCCCTCTGGTTCTTCTCAGCAGATGGTGAGTTATGGTTCTTCTATCTGTCTCTGAGGGAGGCTGTGCCCCTTTGCTGCAACTAGGAGTTCAATATTTTTGTGCTTGGCCCCAGAACCAGGGTGATTTTTGAGCAAATTGAAAGTATTTTTATACTAAGAAATGGCCGTAAACAAAACCATACAGGGTTGGATGTTCCAGTACCTTGAATTTGTGTATTCATTTACACATTTGCAAGTGGACCTAAAAATTTACTAAGTCAATACAGGAGCATTTAGCATGCCCTTGGTATTCACTTTGCACAGGTATCAGTGACTATGCCATGTTAACATGAGAGGCCATGTTAAAATGTCTAATTTTGCAGTTTTTAAGGCCACATCTACAATCCAGCAATCTTTTGAAAGGTGATCTTGTTTTGTAAGAGTGTGTCCACACACAAAAAAGCAACCCGAAAAATCAATAGGTTTTTTCAGGGGACAGTGTCCACACAGCCTCTGCTCTTTCAAAGAATGGGGCCCGGGATCAAAAAATCTGGCACGAAGAGGACTGTCCTTTCAAATAAAGGGCTTGCACAGCATTTACACATGCTTTGTTTTGAAAGAAGCTTTCAAAAGAATGCACTCTTCCTGATCTGGGAGTGACAGAGGGCTTTCGGAAGAAGATCTGCATTCTGTCAATTTCAGATTGAAAGAGCACTTTTTGTGTGTGGATGCACTGCATGTTCTTTTGAAAAAGGGCCTGATTTTCTGAAAGACCTTGCTGTTGTAGATGCAGCCCCCGTCTTTGTTATGTTTGGGGACAAAATGAAAAAAAAAAAAATCTTAATTTCGAAACCACTTCTTAGAATGTGCTGCTGGAATTATTTAACAGGTATCTTTTGAGACATCACAATGCCACATGTCCCAGCCTAGCCTTGTAGGACCACTGGCTTCTGCTGGGTAAGCCAGTACTATGGAGATGAGCTGTAAATGTCTGTCAGAAACACAAAGACAAATCCTCCACAAGGTCCAAATAAGGTCTTAATCTTGTAAACATTTACTAGCAAATAAAGTTTTATTGTTGTTGGTGATCCCTTGGGGTTGGGGATGATCTCTTCCAGGGGTTTAATTTTTACAGGTTCTTTTGGTGACTGAGAAACCCTGTCCTTGAGTAACAAAGCATTTATGGCATGTCTCTAACAGACTTGTTCATGACGGCAATTCTGTGCTTAATTATAAGTATCTGTTTGTAGGTTTCTATACTAATTAGAACACCTTTAAGGCCTCACCCCCACAGTGATGTAAAGTGGTTTCAGTATAAATGAGAATCTACACCTATATTTTGTTGCTGCTGCTTTCACCTGCTCCTTTTTTTATCAAGTGTGTGCTTGTCCTATTAATCAAGCCTTGCAGAAAAATGTCTTCAACCAGTAGAAACAGTTATGACATGAACTTATTCCACCCTGTTCCTCATTCATCTCAGCATGATCTAAATAAGGTATGAACTTAAAACTCTTGTTGGAAGAATTTAAATGCTAACATACACAGGCAATTTATTTTTCTGTGGTTTTTTTCTCTTTTCTTAACACACACATGCACAAAGATATTGATGCCCCAATGTTCAACCCTGAAAGCCTCAAGTATGGCATCTAGTTAAAAGCTTCTTGATTTTCTGTTTTACTACATATCTACAGCAGGTGGGCAGAGGGGCTGTTACTGGGCTAAACTAGTGGAGTTCTAGATTCAATTCCCTGTTCTGCCCTAGACTTCCTGTGTGATGTAGTAAGTCACTACATGTGTGGTACAATTATGCTTTGGAATGCAGGGATGACAATACTTCTCTATCTCACAGGAATTTTTGAGAAAATGTTGCTTCTCCAACCAAGCTGATTGTGGAATGCACAGTTAGGGAAGCACCTACGTATCTAATTAACCTTGTGGGATGTGTGAAATCTCTGAAATTTAGCTCTTCTAGACCCTAGTTCAGAAAATTTAGCTCTTTTAGTCCCTAGTTCAGAACATAACCTGTACAAGACAACATATAAGCACATGTTTTGGTTTTGGCATCGCTTAAGCCCCATTAACAATAAAATGATCTGAAATGATCAAACATAGATAAATGTTTGGGGGAGAGTCAACATGGGTTTTAATAAGGAAATTCATGACTCATTTATCTGTTAAAATTCTGTAGGAGATAAACAAGCATGTAAACATAGTGTAGTTGTACTTTCCGAAAGCCTTTAGCGTATTTCCTCGTAAAAGCTTCTTAAGCAAAGTAAGCACTCAGGGAATAAAGAGGGAGCATCCTTTCATGAATAGGTAACTAATTAAAAAATAAGAAACAAAGGTTAGGAATAGTCTGATTTCACAATGGAGAGAGGTAAATAGCAGGGTTTCCCCAAGATCTGCACTGGGACCAGTGTTGTGCAACAATTTTATAAATGAAAGAGGTAAGCAATAAGATGGCAAAATTTGCGGACAATACAAAATTATTTAAGATGGATAAGTCTGAAAGCAGCCTGTGAAGAGGTACATAGTAATTATACCAAGTTTACATGTACACTAGCCCCTTCGTTGCTGAAGGGCATGTTAATGAGCAAGTTGGGAAGATGCTAATGAGGAGCTACCATGAATATTCAGTGCCTCATTAGCATAATGGTGGCCACACATGATTTGAAAATGAAGTTTTCAAATTGTGTGCTGCCTGTGTAGATGGTGTCTTCTTCCAAATAGAAAGAAGCAGCTTTAGAAGTCTGGGGGGGTCCTTTCGAAAGGCCCCATCTACGCGGGCGGCGTGTGATTCGAGAGAGGCACTTTCGAATCATGTACGGCCACCATTATGCTAATGAGGCACTGCATAACCATGGCAGCACCTTATTAGCATGTTCCCAACTCACTCCTTACCATGGTCCTTTGGAAAGGAAGGCGCTACTGTAGACATAGCCCAAATGGGTGACAAAATGGCAGATGAAATTCAATATTGATATATAGAAAGGAAATAAATTTGAAAAAAATAACACAAATATGCATACCAAATGATGGAGTCTAAATTAGCTGTAACCACTCAAGGAAGATTTTTCAGTCATCATAGAAAATTCTCAAAAACATCTGTTCAGTGTGACGTGGCAGGAAGGAAAGCTAGCAGAGTGTTAGTAACCATTAAGAAAGGGATAGATTAGACAACAGAAAATATCATAATGCCACTTCATGAATCTGTTACTCATACACCATGAACAGTGTGTGACGTTATAGACATCGACTCCTTTTTCAAAAAATATTAGAACTGAAAAGGGTGCAGAGAAAGGCAACAAATATGTTTAGGGAGATGGAACATCCTCCATATGATAGGAAAGATTAAAAAGACGGGAACTGTTCAGTTTAGAACAGAGAGGACTAAAGGGGATAAGATATAAATCATGAATGTTATGGAGAAAAAGTATTATATATCCCTCCACATAACACAAGAACTAGGGGTTACATGATGACATTAACACACAGCAGGTTTCAACAAACATAAGAAAGTTACTTCTTTACACACAGCACCTCACTGAGGGTGTTGCAAAGGTCAAAAGTATAACTGGGTTAAAAAAGATTTAGATACATTCAAGGAGAATGGATCTTTCAATGGTTATCAGCAAAGATGGTCAGGGACAAAATCCTATGCTCCAATAGCTAGAAGCATTTGTCACTGGCCATTGGCACAGAAAGGGTACTGGGCTAGATGATCCTGGTCTGACCTAGTGTGGCAGTGCTCATGTATTTCAATGATTTCTGAAATAAAAGTGCTTTCTCCCATATCAGGCTCTGTCTTAACTATCTGAATATGACTTTGGAACAACAATCTAGCCCACCTAATGTAACTACGATGTAGGGATAAGGAAACTTTGGCTAAAAACACACAAAAACATCATAAGCATTTGGTTGGCTCGTAGGAGTTACAAAGTTATTTGAAGCAAGTTCTTCCACATACTTTACCTTTTATTTGTGGAATTTCATTCTATTGAGGAGCAGAAGCTGAGCCTTAGACAAACTGTTAATCCAACCTTAAAACATAATTTTTGAACTGTCTTTTTATTGATTTTCTCTGATTGCTAGTTTCACATTGAGGGCTGTAAGTCTGACATAATTAATGTTCAGATAGACAGTGTCCATTACAGGCAAAATCTGATTGGTATCTTATGCCCTAAAGGTATCTCAAGATTTACTTCAAAAAGTGTTAAGATAAAGAAACTCTGTTCCTTCTAAGTGCAGTAAAATTTTAAGTTAATAATAGATTTTTCTTCTACTTCTCACAGATTTTAAATGTGTATACATGCCAGCTCTTCCTGTACTATTTCTTAAACTTAATTATTTAAAATTCCTTGCTATGTATTTCCATTAATTCTTTGACCCAGGGCATCTCAATATTTAAATATTGTGGCTGAAGAGAATGTTAATAAACACTAAGGATTTCACCTCTTGGGTAAAATCCTGAGCCCTCACTCATGTCAAGCCCACAATTCAGATTTATTTCAATGGGGGATCTATACCTTTTCTATAAAGTTTTACAAACTGTATGTTCCCTACATTTTCCCAAAAATGAAATAAGAACAGCCACATCAGAGCGAAGGTCAGTCTAGTCCAGTATTTTGTCTTCCAATAGTGGCCAGTGCCAGGTTATTCAGAAGGTATGAAGGGAACAGGTAATCATCAAATGATCTACCCCCTGTCACCCTTTCCCAGCTTCTGGCAAACAGAGGTTAGAGATGTTTGAGATCATGGCTTTGTGTCCATACCCATTCTGGTTAATAGACATTGATGGTTTCATCTTCCATGAGCATATCTAGTTCCTTTTCAATCTGTTCTAGTTTTGGCCTCTACAACATACTCTGGGAAAAAGTTCCACAGGATGGCTGTGCATTATATGAAGAAACCTTATGCCTATTAATATCACGTGAAGATTCCTAGTTCTTGTGTTATGGGAAGGAATAAATAACCCTTTCTTATTGACTTTCTCTACTGTCATCATGACTTGTAGATCATTATCATAACCTCATTTAGTTTTTCCTTGTCCCAGCTGAAAAGTCCCCGTCTTATTAATCTCTCCTCATACAGAAAATGTTCCATAACCCTAATCATTGATGTTGGTTTATTCTGTACCTTTTCCAACTTCAGTATACCTTTTTGAGATGTGGCAACCAGATCTTATAGGTTAAAAATGTGAGAGAAACACTGTTAACAGATAGAGCCTGAGGAACAGAGATTAAGTGACTTCCAAGGTTTGTGAACATTTCACAGTGTGAGGGTGGGGCAAAGGCGACAATTGTCATGGATCCTATTCAAAGGTGGTTTTAGGATTTATAAGGCCTTATGCACTACTGTTAAACTGGTGCCCCTACAAGCATTGGCAGCCCGAGGGAGAGACAGGGGGAGCTGACAATTTTTTAGAGATGAGATTTTATAATCGTGAGCAAGACGCTAATGACATTTTTAAATCAAATTTTGAACTAAGGTATTGTAGACTAACACAGTAAACTCAGAAACTGACAGCATATACCTGACATTGATACATGCTGTTAAATGGTTTCATTACCCCTTGAACGGCTCTTTCAAAGCTTCAGTGGTCTGCTAATAGGTCTGGCAGGCTTTTCCACTTTTACGTTAACTAGATCCTACCCGGAAGAAGCAGAACCACAGCACAGGAATAGTCAGAGCCCTGCACGGACACAAAAATGCGGAACTGCATCTGCTCCACCACCATCAGGCTCAACTCCTCATCCATCCCACAATCCAGATTTTACTTCCATCTGCAGAACATTAAGACCCAGGCTGACCTAAATTTTCAGGTGCCCTACATTACTGCATATTCTGTATATGGGTAAGGATGGCCCTGGGCCAAGCTATTCAAAAGGGGCCAGGGCTCCTAGCTGCTACTACTATGGCAGTGGTGGCAGCCAGAGACCTGGGTTCTTTGAATCACCTGCACACTGCTGCACAGGGTGCTCTGGGTGGCTCTGAGGACTGCCTGTGGGGGAGGGAGAGGCACAGCAACTTGCATTCCAGACCATGCCGATGGTTGGCTGCCTGCAGCACCACCCAAGGTCCTGCCTCTTCCAGAAGTGCATAGCTGCCCCCTGAATCTAGCCCAGGAGCCCAGCAGGTCCATTGATCTCCTTCAATGTGACGAAACAAGGAATGAAACTCAGGTGTCTGAATCCCAGTCCAGTAGCATTAACTATCTTGCCTTTCTGTTAGTATTTCATTCCTACCTACCTTGCCGTAGAATTGCCGTCTTTAAGCTCTATGCCTCAATTTATTTAAAACCTTCCCAACACCCAACGGTCTATATAGAACTAGTCACACATATTTTGCCTTTTTCACACTCTTGTAGGAGCCTAGATATCACTATTGCAGCTCCCTTCCTCTTTACAGACAGTATGAATGTCATTTTTTATAAGGGATTGTGGAACAGATAAACTTGGAGTTGCTGCTACTGTAGAAAAATACTTCCCCAAAGGTTAGAACCTACATCTTATCAAAGAAAACAGCAATGAAAGATTTGAACTGTTGTTTTTTGAATTACAGCTTGCTGAGATATTTGACCGAATCCTTTAATCCATATAATACTGTTCTGTTTTAGCTTTTACATAAGCATCTGCTCACACAAAGCCTGCATCAAACAGTAATCCAAGAACTATTAGAACTGCATGTAAGACTGATTGACTGAGCGGCTGAGCTCAGGGTAGGAAAATTCAAGAATAAGCCGCAGCTATACCACTCGAGTCCAACAAAACCCAGCACTTAGTTACTCATACTCTTTGCTATTCCAGTTCTTACGACGAAGACTTTTCTGCCTTCAGCTTGCATCTAATATGTATAAATAAAATGGTGTCAAAATTTAACTTGATTGGTGTAATTTTTTAAGTGCTAGGCATATTGATTGAGGGCATCTTAGGGAAAATACTGTAATGGAAGTTGTGCCACATGACTTTGAAATCAATTAGACTTGACTGCTTGTCTCATGTGACACATTTAATGGAACAGATTGATCTGTTTTGTGCAAAGTAAGTATTTACAATTAAGATTTGATTTTGTTATGTTACCTGCAGCGAAAGGAGAGTATGAGAGAAAGAGACCTAGCAACCTCCTTTCAAGAAGTAAAATAAGACCACTTATTCCTTTAAAATGAAGTTGCACTCAGGTGTTTAAATGGCCCTGAAACAAAGTTTTTAATAATGTATATACTGCAAAAATAGTGGAATAAGTGAACAGGCAAGGCAATTAAAAAAAGTGCAGGTCAAGAGGTCATAGAATATATAAAAGAGAGGAAAGCAAAAGACCCCATGATCTGATAGGCATAAATTAAGCTGTTTTGCTCCAAGTACAAGGCTGTACACCTGCTACAACCTGTAATTATGTCTGGAGTCAGTTCAGGACATGGATTTCCCAGATTTCACCAATGTGTAGCTGGGCAATTGTAGATGCACACAGTTATGGTTGACACATGAAATGTGCCATGCAGGCACAAATGCTTATGATAAAGATGATGTATGAGAGTTGCACTCACAGGTTACAAACCCCACAGGCCCATTGTTCATGTCGGCAGGGCTTCTTAACTGGAAAATGCTCAGCTTAGTCCCACATTGTAAAATAAAATAATAATAATAATAAACATTAAAGAGGATTTGAAAAAAGTATTTGACATTTTAATAACTTGTCATTGTTTTAAGTGACAGGACTTAAGTCCCCTCAAGTCATATAGCTTCCAAACTGGCAGGTTTCACTGAGGGTAACATATGTATGCTGGCTATATTACATCACAAACTTTCAGAGGGGGAGCGGTGTTAGTATGTAATTGCTCTTGTTATAGCAAACCTTGTTCTTCTTTGTATCCCGTAATGTCATGCATGGGCTGTTCTGATTGACAGAAGCAATGACATGGAAGAGGATATAGGGACCCATCTTGAATGGACATTTTACATTAATCTACCTTTTATGAATAAGACAAATAGAGATTCAGCTTCTTTGTAGAGACTAAGTAAACACTTATGACTCAGAATTCAGATTTTGAATATTGAATCTTACAGTGAAAACAATTATATTCTTAATATAGCATATACCCTCCAATGCAATGAACGTATTAAGAACCCACAAAGCAGAAAAAGTAAAATTGGCACAAAAGATTAATTTTAAAATACGACTAGACATTTTGTTATCTCACTTGAAACAGAACAAACTAGCAAATAATTGCAACAGGAACTGAAAAGGCAGAATAGGAACAATTAACCCTAACTGAATATAGATTTTTTTTAATTAAAAAAGCAACTTCAGCATTTACTTAAGTAGTTAAGAACCACATGAACTTGTCTTCCTTCTAGTCAAGTATCACCCACTTTCATGTCAGTTTATAGACTTGTTATCAAGACCTCTTTATTCCCCTAATGTTTCTTTTGAAGTGGCAAGCTGTTTAAGTGAAGATCTGATCTCTGAAAACATCTTTTTCTTTAAGCTAATAACAGCAATGATTCAAGGAATACATGAAAATGTAGATAAATCATGGAAATACTATTTTATGGCAGACCAACAAGCAGTTTGTGGCCCCTTAGAGACTAACAAATTTATTAGGCTATGAGCCTGAAGGGGTTTTTGCCCATGAAAACCTAATAAATTTGATAGTCTGCACCTCTCTCCATACTCTTTGTATTCTCATTTTGGGTAGTTGAAGGCTGCTATCAAATACCCCAAAAGACAAATAATGAAAAATTAAAGCTTCAAAAAATAAAGAGAATTTGGAAGTGGATTCAAATTTCATCATCAAATACTCTTCTCTTCTGCAGACTAAATATGCCTAAACCCCTCAGCCTCTCCTCATAAATCATGTGCTCCAACCCCCAGTCATTTTTGTTGCTAATAGCTGTGAAAGCTTTCACATCGTATCTTCTTCTGCCCTTTAGTGCAACTCTAATAAACAAAAACAAAACATATGCAAAACTATAATGCTATATCTACACTACAGTGATCTGTCTACAGCAGTTACTATCGGAAGATATCTTCCAACAAAACTTCTGTGGACAGATTGCAGCTACACACAAAAACAGATCACTCTGTCGATCTGCTCTGTTGACAAAGAGCAGCTGGACTGCCAGGCCACACCCTTGACAGAATGGCCAACCAGATGCACAGCAGACAGGGCTGGCCAGTGTGCTGGAAGCCCTGTCTGTTGACAGAGGGCCCTCTGAAGCATCCACACAGCTTTTTTTTTGTTGACAGATTCTGTCGAGAAAGGTGTTCTGCCTCATGGGGAAGAGGCAGAAGGCTGTTGACAAACTGCTGAGTTCTACTGACAGTATGTCAATGGAACGCATTTTTAGTGTGGACGTTCCATGGGTTTTGTTGACAAAACTCTCTAGTGTAGATGTAGGAAAGATGTTCTGAGGTTTTCAGAACACGATCAGCATTCTAATAGTAAATCGTAAGAATAAAGAGACAGAGAGGAAACTCTTCTTGGAGAAAATTATCCATACAAGAAGTGGCATCAAAGTGATTGGGTTGAGAACACTGCTTAAGCTCTTGTGGTTCTTCCAAGTAATCTGAGGGCCAGACTTCAATTCCATGGACGTTTATGGGAGCCATTCCATTGTTTTCAATGACAGCCGGATTAGCCTTCATGTAAGCATCACTTCACATTTTCTCTGAATGAATAAATAGTATTCCTAGTACTGCAGCCTGCATACTTTGAATGGAATATTAGGGTCAAATATAAATGTCAAATGACATTATTTGATATTAGAATAACTAGCAATGGCTGTGCTCCAAGGGCTAGATTCACAAAAGACTTTAGGAACATGGATGCTCAGCATGACCAGGCCTAAGTTCTAGGAACCTAGGAAATCATAATAATTTACAAAGCCTGAGATAGGGACTTTGGCTTCCTATATAATGAATGCAGAAAGACAGGTGCTTTAGACTGTGATTCACAATAGTCAGCAGGCTAGGCTGCTTCTCACCCAATCTAGCTACTGGGAGGTGTAAAGGTGACGGCTGTGTCATCAACTGTCTGTCATTTAGGTGCTTCTGGTGCAGCTGAAGGGAGGCACCTTTCTTTGCTTGGTATTCTCAGCTGCATACCCTCTCTGTGGTGTTAGGGATCTATGCCTTTTTCACAAGAAGAAGGAAAAGAGTATTTCCTTCCTAACTTTAAGCTCAGAGGGGTAAGGTACTGACTTGAGATATGATTCTGGAGCATGGTGACTGGATTTTGGGTCTGCTGTGTTCTAACCACAAGGCTATAATATATTATGCTTATGAGGTCTCTCTTTCTCTCTGTGACTCGGTATTTACACACAGTGCAACAACTTCAGCAGAACAGAATGAGGGAGTCCTGCACCAGAATGGCCAACTGGTTCATGCCTTCATCTGAGATGGACTATATCCCTATTCAAATACTGGCTCCTCATCAGGGCTTTCCCATCCCCTAGATATGTCTGTTATCCATTGGGCTAAAAGATATGAGGAAAGGCCCCTTCCCCCCACCCCCACCATTTTATCTGAATTCACCTATGTGGGGCCTGATCCTGTAGTCAAACTCAGAGCACACTTACCACATGAGGTCCCATAAGCAAGTTGCATGGAGGAACACCTGTCTTGTTTCTGTTTGTGTGTTGATCTTGGGCTTAGGCTTCCAGTTGCCGAGTGTAGAGTTGCAGTGTGTATGTCTACCATTGTGAGTGAATTTAGGCACCTCCAGGGCTTGGTAGTAGCTGAAAGGATGTTTTTAATACCCAGAGAAGCTGGACTCTGGGACTTAGGTGCCAAAAATGGCAGTCGGGCACCCTGAATGTTCCCTTTTACATCTATTTTTAAGCACAATTTGTAAACTCTGTGACTTGTTATTAAACCCAAACCACAACATGGTGCAAAGACAAGAGTACTGTGACACTCGGGTGCTGTACTGTATAATTGCTGTTTAGTGAGTGTGTTTAAAAGCCAGTGAAAAGTATGGTTTTATGTATAGTAGAGTGATGATAATATCTGGGGAAGTTTTGCTGCCAAATGAGAGACAGCCCAAAAGAAATATCACCGTCCAAATTACACATAAAATAACTATTTTTCCTCTCTGTGCAATCAAAAATCATATACTTTGTGGTTATTTTCATCAACACACTTTGGTACTGTAGAATGAAAATAACAACTTCATTTGATTCATAGCAGATGCTGGTGACATAAACCTACACACCTGCGGAGAGTAGGATGCAGCAATCCCACTGTGATTAAGGAGATGTATTCTTGCAGCTCTGCAATCAGAATGGATTGTTTACCTTTTCTATGAGATCTATAATTAATCATCCAAGCTTGATCCATTTGACACCAAATGGATTTACCAACCCACATTGTTTAAGTAGCCTGTTGGCTCATACAATGCCTATTGTGTCTCATATTAAAAGACACTGCCATGGAATACTCTATGGTATTTATTTGCTTGAGTAACCTGCTATCTATCTGGACAGAAAATAGCACTGTTGTGAATAGAAAGAGATAACCATGTAAAGACTATCTGAAAAATAGATGCTCGTAAGTTACCATTGTTGTGCTGAATAAGTAATTTTCTTTTACACAATGCCTATTACATGTACTATATTTCAAAGCCCTTTAAATAATATTTTTTATGTGTAAAAACCAAAAAAAAAAAAAAAGGGAAAGAATGACACTGTGACAGAGTGGTCTATATCTGAGTCAAATTGCGAACTTCATTTTGTATTTTAGATTTCAGTTTGGTTTTGGACATCTATCTTGCACAAAATTCACACCCAAATGCCTAAGGCAAGGTTATTATACTGTATTCCTCTCAGTTACCCTGCCAAAGAAAGGTGGCTGACATTTCGATAAAGGACAGTCTCTGAGAAACCATCAAGAAAATAATCTAAGTCTCATTGTTTCTCATCTACTGGTCCATGTCCATGGAACAATGGACTTTCTACACAGAAATCAGAGTGAGAAAATCCACACTCTTACCAGATCTGTACATATGGCAGAAAGGGAAGGGACTGTGTTTAAGAAGAGTGCATTTCCTTGTGAAGGAGGGCTATCCATCAATATATACAAGATGATGAGATTGGAAGAAAAAACAAGAGAGAGAGAGTGAGAGAGAGAGAGAGAGAGAGAGAGGGCAGGAAAAACTTTGTCTACTCTGAAAGGGGAAAGTACATCTCAGGACTTCTGCAATTTTTTTGCCCCACATTGCCCTAAAGTCTATGTTTCCACTAGAGCAATCTGTTGACAGAAGTTTCTGTCGGAAGATATCTTCCAAAAAAACTTCTGTTGAAAGTTCACAGCCAAATTACCAAGCAGATCACAAGAGCAATCTGCTCTGTTGACAGAGAGCAGCCAGACTGTTTGGCTGCTCGCTCAACAAAACAGCCAACCAGAAGCACAGCGGACAAGGTTGCCTGGTGTTCCAGAAGCCCTGTCTGTTGACATAGGGCCCCCAGAATGGTTTTCTGCTGAAGTGTTCTGCTGCATGGGGGAGTGGCAGAACGTTGTCTACAGAAGTTCCACACTGTTGATTTACTGTCAACAGAACTCCTTGGGAATGTGGACACTCCACGGGTTTTGAGGCCAAAACACCAATTTTGTTCATAAAATTCTCTGGTACAAACATAGCCAAAGAGGTTAAACTAGAAAACTGAATGCCACAGCTATGTGGAATTTTGAGGCAGCTTGGGGCTTGAGTCATCTGAGGCATGACAGACTGTACCCTTATTTTCCTTAAAAAAACATGGTAAGGTTTGTACAAAATATAATTTGTGATAACTCATAATCTGCTGAAAATTATTGTCCTGGTAAAACATGTTAACACTGTATAAAGTTATCAGAGTCTACTTTATAACATTGCTTTGTCATGCCTTTAAACTTTGTTTTCTGAAGTTAGAAAAGTAGACCCAAACCAGTTCTTCAGAAACAACTTGTTGACACCTCAGCCAGGTATAAGCATATGTCCTTTGACAGGAACAAGGGTCTAAGCAAATACTTTATATGCTGATAATGGAATAGCAGAGAGTTTTTTTATGTAAACAGATTGTGTTCTGAACCCCAGCTGGAGGTAATCCTCAAAGAAGGCAAATGGAAATAAGAATGAGGAACAGATCACCTCTCTCCTTATATCTGCTCATAACACCTACATTAATTAAAAGAGAAGGATGCATCATTGAACTGGTGGGAGAGAAGGTCCTGTCTGAACTATCCAGACAGATTGCTGTAAGCTTATGGTGAGAAAAATCATTTAGTTTTAAGTATACTTAGCTTTTTAAATTTTGTGTTAGGTCACATATTATCATTTATTTTCTTTGTAACCAGTTCTTACTTTTATTCCTCATTACTTGTCATTGCTTAAAGTCTACTATTTTATAGTTAGTAAACTTCTTTTATTATTTCATCTAATCAGTGTGTTTGGGAACCTCAGCTTGAGAAAATGGAATTTGTGCATATCATTTTCCACTAATGAAATGATGGACTTTCTATTACTTTATAGTCCAAAAGGAGAGAGGTGGGTAGTAGAAGATGGACATTTCTGGGAACAAGTCTGGGACTTAGAGTTTTCTGAGGTTGCCCTGCATGCATAAGTCACCCTCCAAATCTTTCATGTAATTTATCTGTGAGTGAATTTGCATGCTAGAGGTGGTGTGTGAATGGGACAGGAATGGTGGTTCTCATAGAAAAGCACAGAAAAAGGCACCACAGACTGGGGACTTGAGGGACTCAGCTGTTTTACAGTCCAGATAGAACCTGGGGGAAGTTACAATTGGATCAAAGATTTGGGAAGTAGACTGCAGAGTCCCATGACTCAAGGAAATTTTCAGTTAAGATGTCCAAGTCTGTGAATATGCCTTACAATCTCAGAGCTAGGAATGGTGACTAGACTACACCCAGACTCAGTTTAGAGATTAGTGGTATCAGCTGTTAGGTCCACTTTCAACAGACTCATAACTTTTCCAAAGAGCAACTGTGCCAGGTGAGCTAGGATTCAGTGGGACCACATTAGTGTAAATGAGAGGAATATTTGATGCACAGACATTTTGAAGATATGTAACAGAGGAATGTGGAAAAGTATTGCATCCATTTATTAAAAGCGTAATAGCTGCCACATGCCCGTGTCTAACACCAACACTCTTCTGAAGCTGTCATTTTATTCTCCAGAATCTGAGCACTGATTTTAAAACAAGTCAGTCATTAGCCATTAACATTGTAAGGAAAATCTTTAAAAATGTGAAACAAGTGCAGTTGAAGCACAGCCGGGTGTGTAGAAAATCTGGAACAACCACTCTGAGGGTGTGACCTGCCACTTTCCTCTCATAAGTTGTTAGCTTTGATGAAGTAATGATAATTTACATGTCAGTGTTATCAAGTATTTCATGCCTTGTACAAGGAAAGAGAGGGAATATCACAGATTTATTGTGACAAGTGATTTTTCGGCACAAGTGGGTGGCTTTGGGGAGAGATCATGACTAATATTTTTTTTCTTGAGTTGGATGGATTCAAGACCAAGGGGCTGTGCAAAACCCAAGCATTCATAAAAGCCCCCTGAGGGATCACATTTTGATTAGCTGCATCATCTACTTTGAGTAGCCAGCTAACTTTTTTGATTTATGGGGCAGATTATTTTGCATGCAGAACTTAGAGCAGTAACTCATTTTATTTCTCTTCAAATCTGTCCCATCTAAAAACAAAACAAAAAAAAAAACCCACGAGCCACCCCCCAACACGCAAACAAAAACAAACATGAAAACACATACACACCCTTAGGGTGCCATAACTAACCTCTCCATGAAGAAAAGCTAAAAATCCCATAATTAAATGTTGACATTCATTATCTGAAAATCCTTAGAGAGATAGTCCTTGAGTGCATCTACAATAGGAACTAACTTCGAAGTTAGGCACTACATCAAAGTAGCCAGCAGACAGTTTACACACATTTTCCCTTACAGTGAAGTTAACTTCGAAATAGGATGCCCAACTTCGAAATCCTTACTCCATTCCCAGGAATGGAGTAGTGCCTTACTTTGAAGTTTTACTTCGAGGTAGGGTGTGTGTAGATGCTCAACTTCAAATTGTACTTCAAAGTAAGCAACTTCGAAGTTATTTTTGTAGAGTAGACACAACCCTTTTGTTGTTATTTGCTACTTCAAATGACACTCATCAGCCTTTTACTGATGAACTCTGTACAACATTTCATTAAATGAGATGAAAGACTTCAACTAGACTTGGGATGGTGTTGCTGAAAATGGGCTCCCCAATGGGATATTGCTAGCAAAAGAGTAAGGAGATTTGAGTTTTAAAAAAGCGTTTATTTTCTGGAAAATGTTTATGGGACTAAAAATATACTCAGCTTCTTCAGATTACTCAGGCTAAGGAAAAAAACACTATTCTTTAGACAGAATTGAGAGTTAAAGTCCAAATCCCAGTGCTACATCTTCACAGGTAATGTCTGTTATTACAACCATATGATAAAACCTGCAGTATTTCAATTTTTTGGGGTGTACTGTACTCCTTAGACCAGAGATCAGGAACCTCCAATTCTCTGGCCACATGTGATTTGTCAGGGTTCACAGCTTATGGGCCCCCAGATACTTTGTTTACTTAAGAGTCCGCGGGCATGGCCATTTACAGCTCCCAGTGGCCATGGTTCATTGTTCCTATAGGAGCTGCAGGAAGTAGTGGAGAGCTGTTGCTGTTGCATAGGACCACCAATCAGAGCCAACAGCACCTGCAGGAACTGGTAATCAAGGACCCAGTGTACTTCACCACTTACAGGGCACTACTTTAAATATACATTTCTGTTTCATGTTTCTGGCTTATCCCCTCAATATTAGAGATGCCTTTTAAAAAAAGGTGAATTCAAAAGCAACCATCATTAACAGAAGCTGTGTTGATGATACCATGCACTAGAGATTCATGTCTAAGAAGCTGAAAGGACATGTACAGCCATGGCTTCCACTGTGTTGTAATTCTAAATTTAGTGGAAATTGCCAATACATGTGCAAAACCACTCCTATCTCACATACTCATGCAACTTTTTACTTATATTTAAATTCAATCCGGACATTAGTCCTCTGTGAGGACAAGCCACCAAGAGAATCCCAAGCTGTAAATATCAGCAATTCCTGAATTACTCAGATGTGAAAATGATTCCTTTGTGCAGTTCCTTTGGAATGAGTGGAATAATATTAGGAATGAACTTAAAAAAATGGTGTTTTTTTGTTTTTTGTTTTTATTACCACTCAAGGTTGCCACCAAATAATGGATCAATCTCTTATGTCTTCATGAAAAATACTTGGAGGTTGAGACTTAGCCTTAAACGTTATAACAAAATAAAAAAAATTTTGCAAAAAGTTTAAAGTGTTTGAAAACATATTGCATCTGTAATATTGGTCACCTAAAAAAGGCATAAACCAGCAAAAGTACAATCTCTTTTTTTATGACATTGGACTATTTCTAGCTGGTAATGCACTGCAAGGTTGCTAAAGTAACTTCAGATACTTAGAAATATTTCCCAAGTATCAATCAATAGTCCAACAACTGAAATGTCATTTCCAGAATCAATGCTGTCCTCAGGCAGAATGTATGCACTCACCATTTAGGAGTTAGAGTAGATAAATGCCTGATATTATATTTGTGCCTTCAAAGAACTCAGAGTCTAGAGCTCTAAGTCAGATCCATTATTAATGTAAAATCTCTACTAGGTTGTACTGGTTTCTCATCTATTTTCCTAGAAGCATACGAGTTAGAAATCAGAATGACCTATTTATCCAAGCAGTCCATTTCCCTGCCACAAGGCTGTTCCCTGTAGTGCATCTTCTGGTGTTATACTAGAGTAATTTTTAAGTGTCCAAAGAAAACAGGTTTCCTATATTCCTTTTGCAGTAATATCTACTAATAGATCTCATTAAATGGAAGGCATTTATCAGTGATATTTTGTCTACATGTTCCTTTGTTTAAAACAATCGGATGCCACCTGCAAAGGTAGTGGTGCGGCACTCAAATTTTTGACTATGTAATAGTAAAATTTTACCGTGGCACTTCCTTTTCAAATACGGGCATTATTTTAAATACCACAGTAAATTCAACATTTTGTGCAGTAAATGTGGATTTGGCAGTGCTGAGCACAGCAGTTATATCCAGTGTATCACTCCAAATGAGGTCTATAAAAATGGTACTTCTTGGTAGCTACAGCCTCCAGCTCTTTCCAACTGCTTTCCAACCACACTTTCTCTTAAACGGTTTAGACATTTTCAGGTGTTGATTTTAATTTTTTTTAAAAAAAGATTGTTTCTACTTGCATGTCAGGGTTTACCCATTCCCTGATCATAGCTTAGATCTGTTGTAAGTACCATCACATTCATATTTTTAATATGGTACTATTTATATTCATCTTTATAATTCCTTACAAATATTAGCTGACCATATAACTGTATTCAGTTTCTCTTCTCCTTCCTTTGCAGTCATGGACTTTATTTTGCTATCAGATTGTGAAAAGTCCTTTGGAAAACCACTTTATCTCTATGTTTCTTGTATGAACCTCTTACAGAGGAATTGTAGTTTCTGCCGAATTGTGATGTGTTGTAGGATTCTACTGTGTTTTCCCATGATACTGTGTAGTTTTTCTGCCTTCACTTAAAAAGTAGTAACTTACTAAAGATTTTCTGCTTTATGCATTATTCTGAATGGTTGAGATCTCATTTCTGAAACAGTTGAACAAATTCTTTACCGGTAGCACAGCAGAGCAATTCATCTCTCCTAGAATAAGTACAGCAACTACATTTAATACAAGAACGCACTCAAAATGGAATGAGGGATAATTCAGAGGTAGATTTTGATAGTTTAGTTAAAGTGGTGATTGAGCGTAAAGGTGAACTGAGGAAAAGAGAAATTAAATACAAAAATGTTTTATGATCTGTTCTTGTTTATGAGTGAAATTCTTGTAGTAAAAATAAAATCTGTTTCTTCCTATGTGTCTTTCCCAGAAGACCTTAGTAAGATTTCTGGACAACTCCATCAATGCTAGCATATATGGTTGAAATATGACCCTTAAATTACCAGTAATATGGCAGCTATTAAAACCAATTGAACAAGTAACGCACATAGGATAGTTCCATTGCTCTTGCCGTGCCGCAGTTACTGCGTTCACTCTGAAATTAGGGCTTTCTGAGGGCAAGAACAGAAACAAATAGGATATTTGCTTGAGGTGGGTGAATAATACAAAGAAACGTTACATATTTCCTCTTACCTAAGAATGAATTCACTTTTGCATGCATATGCCACTTTAATGTTTGCTAGAAACAAACATTTCAGCAATCAAAATATCTCATGTGATGTCAATTTTTAAAATTGCTCTGGGGATAAGCCCAGCAATTACACGCTGGTAAGCCTTACTTTTGAATTCTGAAAACTAGATCAAGCTATATATATAGATTAACAGAATTTGTTGGGGAAGTGTCTACATAGGTTCTGTACAGGGAAATCATGTCTCACCAATGTGCTAGAATTCTTTCAGGTGGTCAACAAACACGCAGACAAGATGGACAAAGTGTATAGGGTATATTTAGATTTTCAGAAATCCTTTGACAAGGTCACTCAAAGGCTCTTAAACAAATCAGGCTGTCATGGGATTAAAGAAAAGGTCTCATGGATTGGTAACTGATTAAAAATAGGAAACAAAGGGTGTGAATAAATGGTGATTTTTTGGGATGGTAAGAGTAAATAGCTGTGTCCCCCTGTGGTCTGTTCTGGGACCAGCCCTGTTTAAATTATTAATAAATTATCTGGAAAAAGGTGTAAACTGTGAGGTGGAAAAATTTGCAGATTATACAAAACTATTCAAGATCATTTAGTCCCTGATAGATTGGAAAGAGGTACAAAAGATCCGTAACTGGGTGACTGGACAACAAAATAATAGATGAAATTAAATCTATTAAATTAAATCTATAAATTTAAAGTAATGCATATTGGAAAACATAATCCTAGTTTTCTATAAAAACTATATATATAAAATGGAGTTTAAATAAGCTATTGCTACTCAGGCAAGACATTCAGGAGTCATTATGGATATGTGTCTGAAAACATCCACCCAATATGTAGCGTCAGTCAAAAAAAACCCAAACAAAAACAAACAGAATGTTGGGAAGCATTAAGAAAGGGATAGAGAATAAGAGAGAAAATATAAGCTTGCCTCTATAAAGCTATGGTACCTCCATCTTGAATCCTGTATGCAGATGTGGTCATCACACCTCACAAAGATGTACTGGAATTGGAAAAGGTTCAGAAAAAGGAAACAAAAATTATTAGATGTATGAAATGGCTTCAGCCTGAGGGCAGATTGATAAGACTGGGAGTTTTCATCTTGAAAATGAGGCAACTAAGGAGAGATATGACTTAGGGCTTGTCTGCACTACCACCCTCCTTCAAAGGAAGAATGGTAAATAGGGTGTTGGGAGTTTACTAATGAAGTGCTGTGCTGCATACGCAGCACTTCATTAAGAAAATCAGCTCCCCCCATGGCAACTTTGAAGTTTTAAACTTCAAAGTACCAGCTTGAAGTAGCCGTAGGTAGGGGGATTTGTTTAATGAAGTTCTGCGTATGCAGCACACCACTTCATTAGTAAACTCCCAACACCCTACTTACCATCCTTCCTTTGAAGGAGGGTGATAGTGTAGACACAGCCATAGATGCATACATTTATGACTGGTATAGATAAAGTAGATAAGGAAGTACTGTTTACTCCTTATAATAGAAGAATTAGGGCTTAAACAAATTAAATTAATAGACATGCGAGAGGTAAAAGTCAGGGGTCATTAGCCGATCGTGGACTTAACCTCAATATTATGTATTATTAATATTTATTTATTTAGTTATTTATTTATAATATTTATTCATTATTATGTATTGATTTGGATTTCAGAGATTACATCTTAAGATTTGCTATTTATTTTTTATGAAGTTTATTAATATTAAAGATAAGAACAGGAGAAGAACCATTAAAGATATACAGTACAAACAGAAAGAATGCCTTCCAGGTCATTCTTGGTTTTTCGGCCATTTAATTTTTCCTAACCATCCTATAGCTGACCTCACAGCTAAAGATGCAGAGTTTCCAGGACCAAGGGGGGGCTAAAGAAGCCTACCACTTGGTGATCGTTACAAGCTTTTACAGTGGGGACCCTCTACTGGTTCCTTAATTCATGTCCCTGAGGGCAATCTTGGTTCCAGGTTACTTTTATTTATGCCTATTTTACTGCTCCTTAGAGTCATTTCTAATGACTGGGTCCTGATCCCCAAGCTGGGCAAAGTCTTACCTAATCCAAGTCCTCACGGCGCATAGAGGTACTTAGGCAATCTGGTTTACGGACATTGCAGAAAGTGCCTGGATCTTGTTGTTTGGACTGGCAATGGCAGCACTCAGCCATCCTATCAAGCGTCGCTGAATGGCAAGATTAATGCTCTTAAGGTACCTTGTCCTCAAGCTTGCAATGAGTGACTGGCCAATGAGGCCTTTTATACTCATGGCTCATAATCATATTCTGGGTTTTTTCCCCTTCGTTATGCCATTTTTTCGCTCATCATTCTATTTTTCCACTTTTCCTGCTAATCACTAACTTATTATTCTTTTTTTCTGCTTTTCATGCTAATTTTTGCTGTGATGGCAGTTTTCAATTGATAGTTTAAAGACTGGCACAATCACCCGATCAGGCACTCTTATCCCCATTGGCTGGCCTCTGCTTAATTACTTAACTTACTACTATATAATTATTATATAGGATATAAAATTATAGCATCAGCAAATATAAAAGCATCAGCTTAACTGGTAAAATCTTAACAGAATATGGCTTCTGTAGCTTGCAGTTACATATGTGGTTTAGTACATTTCCTGCTTGCCTGCAGCCTTGCTTGTTGCACAGTTTTCTGAAGCTTGCGGCCTAGCTTATACTCATAAAGCTCCTTAGGCTAAGGTGGCCTAGTTGAGTTCTGGAGCCTTTCTAAAGTTACCCTGACAAGACAGAAGGTAAAAAACAAATAAAATGAAGTATTTTTTCTCAGAACACGCAGTTAACCTGTGGAACTCTACCAGACGATATGAAGGCCAAGGGCATAACAGGTTTCAAAAAACAGCTAGATAAATTCATAAAGAGTAGATCCATAAATAGCTGTCCATCACTTCAGGATGGACAGGGATGGTGTCCCTAAACTCTGTTTTTCAGAACCTGGGAATGGGTGACAGGGTATGAATTTTCTGTTCATTTCCTCTTGGGCATGTGGCATTGGCCACTGTCTAAAAACAGGATACTAGGCGATGGATCTTTGATCTGACCCACTGGCTATGTCTACACTAGCCCCCGCTTTTGAAAGGGGATGCTAACGAGACACTTCAGGATATGCTAATTAGGCTCTGCAATGAATATGCAGCACCTCATTAGCATAATGGTGGCCATGGCACTACAAAAGTGCCACTTCCAATTGTATGTAGCTTGTCTACACGGGGTCCTTTTCCAAAGGACCCTACACACTTTGAAATCCCCTTATTCCTATAAGCAAATATATGACTTCTTAAAATTATAACGAGGTACCTTATGTCAGAGGAATGAGTTTCACAGGACCTAACCACATCAGCCATGCCATCAGGGGCTTTTTCACCTACACATCTACTAATATAATATATGCCATCATGTGCCAGCAATGCCCCTCTGCAATATACATTAGCAAAACTGGACGGTCTCTGCGTAAAGGAATAAATGAACACAAATCAAACATCAGGAATGGTAACATACAAAAACCTGTAAGAGAACACTTCAATCTCCCTGGACACTCACTAACAGATTTAAGAGTAACAATCTTATAACAAAAAAAAAAAAAAAAACAGACCCTAAAGAGAAACTGCAGAGCTGCAATTCATTTGCAAATTTGACACCATCAACAAAGGATTGAACAGAGATTGGGAGTGATTGGCCACTTACAAGGGCAGTTTCTCTGCTCTTGATTTCACACCTTCACTTTAGCTACTGATAATGTGACACATCCTCCCTGACTGAAATGACCTGATTTCTCTTCTCTTGATGTTCACAACTCCACATTAACCGCCAATAATGGGCCACATCCTCCATGACTGAATAGACCTTATCAACTCTGGCCCTCCCCTTACCTGAGACTCTCCCACTTTCAAAAGCCTGTATATTTAAACCATCCTCTGCAACACCCGACTTATGCATCTGATGAAGCGGGTCTTTGCCCAGGAAAGCTTATACTTATACAAAATATATGTTAGTCTATAAGATGCCACAGGACTTCTTGTTTCTAAATCCATCAAGTCAGACTTCGAATCCTTTGCTCCTCTCTGTTATTTAGATTCTGGATGTGGGAGCTTGATAAGATCCCAGGAGCTCTCATGTCACAGAATTTAAGGTTTGCAATATTTATCTTGACACTGAATGTTGCCAGAATAAGACAATCAAAAATACAGCCAGTGCCTAAATGAAGGTCAGTTTTTTACTAATTCTGCTGTAGCTCACAGTCACTCCAGAACCTATGAAGGTGGAAGACTTCAGCAGCTGACAGAACAGAGAGGAGGCAATTTTAGTGTCTTGTGGGTCACCTCTTTTATATTGATCTTCATTTGAACTCATAGATTTTCAGGTTTAAAATAAATAGCTTTTTATTGCAGGCTGACCAGTCATGTAGAAACATCAGCAGCTGTGGCTTACTTTTCCCCATCAATTTCAGTTCAGTAAATTACAAAGAAATAGAACTTCTGTACAATTAAAAATGATGGCAGGAAAACATTTGGTTCCCTGCTTTCTGAGGTTCCCTGCTTTTTTTTTTTCTTTTAGCATAAAACTCTGCCACTTTGCAATGATTGAGGCCCTTTCCCTACAAAAAGTTGTGAAACTTTATTCACAGGAAAAGAGCTACTGAACCCACAGACCTACTGATATACATAAACATTTAGAGGATCCATGTCATACCCCTTCCTGGACGCTTCTGCCATAACCATGATGTTATGAAAACAGTCCTGCTCACATTACTATCCCTGGAGATACTCCAGCTTTGTTGATTTAAAGAGCTACTCCACTTTTTATTAATTATATAGACTACGGTTACATTACAGTGCTCTGTCAACAGAAGTCACTGTCAGAAGAGATTTCCCAACATAACTTCTGTTGACAGAGTGCAGCCACATGCAAAAGCCAATCTGTAGAGGGCTCTGTTCTGTTGGCAGAGTAGCTGAACTGCCTGGCTGCTCTCTCAACAAAACAGGCACCTTGAAGAACAGCAGACAGGTCTGCCCATTGTTGTGGATGCCCTGTCCATAGACAGCAGGTCCCCCAGAGTATCCACACAGCTTTTTTTGTCAACAGAATCTGTCGACAGCAGCATTCTGCCTCAAAGCTTTAAGGAAGAATGCTGCCCACAAAAGTGCTGTGTTTTGTCGAGATACTGTCAACAAATCCCATTTGGTGTGTTCACGCTCCATGAGTTTTGTTGACAAAACCAGGGTATACAGAACATTCCCAATAATGTTCAATACAGTTTAGCTGATCACAATTTCACAGCTATGACAAATGAATCAAAGGAGGTGCATCCTATGGTATGTTTTACATTGGAAATTAAGTAGTGGAATCTCCAGGGGGATATGTGTGTGTGTATATATATTAAAAAAACAAAAAAAACAAAAAAAAATCTTTGCCCTTCTTCTAACAGAGTTCCCAATATCTGATTTTCTACACACATGTAGAAGTACAACCTGCTATTTCATTCCACATTGTACTCCAGGATTCACATTTGTAGAAGCAGCAGATGTCTTTAGTGAAAGGGGAAAGCAACCAAATGGAAGCTCTTCTTTAATCACAGTTATTCCTGCCACCTTCTGTGGTTGCTTTCAAATTTTTCTTAAAATGAGCCCTTTCATTCTGTCCTGGGAGATGGGCTGTGACGAACAGAAGAAAGTAGAATAAGGTTAGAAGACAGATTAATTTAGAAAGAAAACAGAATAACTTGTACATCAGGATGGAACAATAGACCACATTTTTATTTTTATGGTTTTAGGATTTTCTGTTGAAGTTATCTCTGTATTACAGGAGCACTTAACCCATAGGCAGAAAGGAAGGTACAAAATGGGGGACTTGTGGGCAGCTAGAATGGGAAACTGTGTGTTGTAGGAACCTGACAGAATGGCTTTACACAAACCCTAATCTGTTTTGAAGCAAAAATTTCTTTCAAAATTATACCATAGTTTGACTTGTGAAAAGGACCTCCCTGAAAGAGACTTGGAATTCAAATACTCCTTTCAATTTACTTTTACATGAAAACCCTCTGGCATAATGCTAATGCTATGCTGGCATTTCTTTTGTTATTTTGGAAAGAAAGTACAATTAGTGCTTCGGCATCAAAGAAGGAGATTTTCTTCTGATATGCCATCATTTATTTTTTATCACATATTAATATGCTGAATTTCTCATCTGTCATTTTGACTCAATAGCTAAAGTCAAAAGAGACTTGTGGATTAAAAATATTCTCTTGTTTAATCACTCCAAATATTTCTGTTGCTTTTTGATCTAGAATTTCTATATAGATAGATGGTGTTGGTTAACAGGGTTTATTCAATGTGTTCTAAAATGAAGCACCGAAGGTAATAGTTTTATATCATTCACAGCATGGGACTAAAGCAGAATGTATTTTCATTATGACATATTAGAAAGATAGCAAGCAAGATCAAAAGACAATATAACACCTACATGCAACATCATTTATGAGTTCTTGGCAATGTATCAATATTATAAAGTGATTGTAGGAAAGAACATGAAGAATCACATCTACATATCATTTGAAAATGACTGCAATCATAGTGGGAGTGAGGCTGGCTTGCTCTTTTAATGCAAAAGCATGGTGAATCAAAGGTTATATCTGAGAGACTCTAAAAGTCAGGCATTTGACAAGGGGGATTCTCCATTCCTGTGCTGTTGACTACAAATGTACACAATTCCATTGTAATCCATACAGCTTTTCTCGCTGCTCATAGACTTGAAATATAATTACCCAAGCCTAAGAAAACCTAATTTTTCCAGCTAAGAAAACCTAAACTTTCACAGCTTTATTTAAACTAAAAAGCCAAAAAAGTTAGCTCTGGAGATACACTGGGTACCCAAACATTTCCTGTTTAGCTTTCAAATCTCAGTTCTTCCAATTTTAAATAAAAAAATAAATGAGAGAAAAATGGAAGTTGGCATCCAGAGGGAACAAACTTTGAGGAAAGGAAACATATTGATTTTACCACATCCTAATGAATGAGCCAGGTTATAAATAGAAGTGTCAAATTACTTTTGAGATCAAGTTCTCTATGCATGGGGCTACCTACTGAAGCTGAGTGGCTGGCAGAGACAGAGCGATAGAGTGAATCTTAAACAAAAATATGATGGTTTCTGGTAGATGTCTCATATTTCACAATGGTCACTGTGAGAAAATGTTGTAGTTAAACTTTTTGGGAGTAAGAGAACTTCAAAGTTCCGTGAGTACTTTGAAGTGCCCACGGCTTCACTGCTTGCTGCCACTTCGAAGTTAGCAACTTTGAAGTTTGCACGGTGGGAATTATGCTAATGAGGTGCTGCATATGCAGAGCAGCACCTCACTGTTATTCTCCATTCGGGTTCTTTTCTATGCCCCCTTCGAAGGAGGGGGCTAGTGTAGATGAGCCCAATGAGTAATCAGCAGTAAAAGGAACTGATCTATGATGAAAGATTAATGTAATGAATTATATTTAGTTTTCCAAAAGGAAAAAGATTAATAATCAACAAATATTTGAAGTATAATCAGAATTCTGAATTCAAAAATCTTTGGGAAGATTGCAGTGGACAGCAGATTTTTGACTGGGGCTTTGTTTCTGAATTAGCTGAGAATTTCTGTGGGAGGAGGTTTGCAGTAAAATTTTTGAAATATTATAAACATGGTAATATGCAGCTGCGGAAAAATACTAGGATGAGGAGAATTAGAGGGAAAGTACAAATTGAATTATATGGATTAAAAAATGTCATCTTTGTTAGTTACACTTGTAAGCACAAACAAATTGGTTAGAAACATAGCAGGTATATATCGCATTTTTAATTTACATAAGCAAACACTTTAGAAGATTGTCTAGGCCAGATGTGTGAAGCACTGTTTTCCCTAAGATTAAATAAAATGCAAATATAGATCACTTTTACCATATTCCATGAATGTTAAAATAAAGATAGCAGCATGAGAAAAATAGGATATTTATTTTATTGAATTACTTCATTTCAAGCCCGACCGGAATTGAGGGGTATTACCCAATCATGTGTCCTCCTTAAAAGGCATTTAAAAGGGCTTTTAAATATGAAGAAGTACAGTAAAAGACTAGTTTAAGTGAAGTACATTATCTTGAGGATCCAATCACCAACTGATTTAATGTTGCCTATTTTATCATATTACAAGCTTCCTCAAGATGATGCTGTGTGTCGTATCCTTCTTAGCAGAAAAGGATGAAAATCATACCTTGCAATTTTGTTTGTGTTAAATAGGATATTACAAGCACCGCAAGGTTGTGTCAGCATTTCCATTATCAACTCCTATTTTCAGGAGATAAAAACCTTTCCCTAAAATATATATTTTTGGCTAAATATTGCCATGGAAACTCTCACTGCTCTTTTTCCTTTATTCTCACTGCTCCTTTTCCTTTGTGTGTGTGTGTGTGTGTGTGTGTATATACATATATAGTGTGTGTGTGTGTGTGTGTGTGTGTGATTTTCATAGCTTTTCTCCCTCAGAACTCCCATTTTTTCCACTTAGAGCAGGGCTGATCTATGTCCTTACTGAGGCTTAGATCAGCCCTGCTTGAAGGGGAAACAATGCATATAGTTCTGGGGAAAGAAATCAGTGAAGATCTATTCCCTCCACCAATCCCTGTTCTGTTGTTCTATTAAACAAGGGAGTCAAGTTTTTCAGCCTTCATCAAGTAGGCTGAGGTCTGTCCTTTTAATCCTTATGGCACTCAGGGAAAGGCAGGAGACCCTTTGCCTCATAGAATCATAGAATCCGAGGGCTGGAAGGGATCTCAGGAGGTCATCAAGTCCACTCCCCTACTTCAAACATGATCAGCCCTAACAAATCATCCCACCTAGGACTTTGCCAAGCCAGAACTTAAAAACCTCTAGGCATGGAGTGTCCACCACCTCCCTAAGTAACTCAGTCCAGTACTTCACAACTTTCCTGGTGAAATAGATTTTCCTAATATCCAACTTAGACATCTCCCACTGCAACCTGAGACCCCTGTCCTTTGTTCTGCCATCTGTCACTACTGAGAACAGACTCTCTCCACCTTCTTTAGAGACCTGCTTCAGGAAGTTGAAGGCTGCTATCAAATCATCCCTTCTGAAAACTAAGCCTAGATCCCTCAGCCTCTCCTCACAGGTCATGTGATCCAGTCCTCTAATTATTTTCATTGCCCTCAACTAGACCTGCTCCAATGCATCCACATCCTTTCCATATTGGGGGGCCCAGAAGTGGACACAATACTCCAGATGTGGCCTCACCAGTGCCTTCTTCCCATATTCTTGAAAGAAGAATATGCAAATGAGGCACCAGCTACGTAAATCAGCAACTCATTTTCATTTTGGTTTCCCCCATTCGCATGCTTCTTTTGAAAGGGGAATGAAAGACACAGCCTTAGTGTCATCTGCAAATTTGCTGAGGGTGCATCCATCCCCTCATCCAAGTAATTAATAAAGATGTTGAACAGTATCAGCCCCACAGCTGATCCCTGAGACACTCCACTTGAAACTAACCAACCAGCAGATACTGAGCTATTGATCTCTACCCATTGGGCCTGATCATCAAACAAGTTTTTTATCCACCTTACAGTCCATGTATCCAACAGATACTTCGTTAACTTATGGGCAAGAATATTGTGGGAAATTGAATCAAAAGCTTTGCTAAAGTCATGGTCTATCACATTCATTAACTTTCCCATGTCCACGGAGCCAGTTACCTCACCATAGCTGCGTCTACACGTGCACGCTACTTCGAAGTAGCGGCACCAACTTCGAAATAGCGCCCATTGCGTCTACACGCGTCGGGCGCTATTTCGAAGTTAACTTCAACGTTAGGCGGTGAGACGTCGAAGTCGCTAACCTCATGAGGAGATAGGAATAGCGCCCTACTTCGATGTTCAACGTCGAAGTAGGGACCGTGTAGACGATCCGCGTCCCGCAACGTCGAAATTGCCGGGTCCTCCGTGGCGGCCATCAGCTGGGGGGTTGAGAGATGCTCTCTCTCCAGCCCCTGTGGGGCTCTATGGTCACCGTGGGCAGCAGCCTTTAGCCCAGGGCTTCTGGCTGCTTCTGCGGCAGCTGGGGATCTATGCTGCAGGCACAGTGTCTGCAACCAGTTGTCAGCTCTGTGTATCTTGTGTTGTTTAGTGCAACTGTGTCTGGGAGGGGCCCTTTAAGGGAGCGGCTTGCTGTTGAGTCCGCCCTGTGACGCTGTCTGCAGCTGTGCCTGGCATCCCTATTTCGATGTGTGCTACTTTGACGTGTAGACGTTCCCTCGCTGCGCCTATTTCGATGTTGGGCTGAGCAACGTCGAAGTTGAACATCGACGTTGCCGGCCCTGGAGGACGTGTAGACGTTATTCATCGAAATAGACTATTTCGATGTTGGCTGAACGTGTAGACGTAGCCCATAGCATATAATCAGATTGGTCAGGCATGACTTTCCCTTGGTGAATCCATGTTGAGTACTCTCGATCAATTTCCCCTCTTCCAAGTGCTTCAAAATGGATTCCTTGAGGAGTCCATCCGTGATTTTTCTGGGGACTGAGGTAAGGCTGACCAGTCTCTTGTTTCCTGGAATGTCTTTCTTTACTTCTTTAAAGATGGGCACTATATTTGCAACTCTGCCACGAAGGACTGAGCGCTCCGTGCCAGTCCCAAGCCTGTATGAAGGAGAAGGGTTGGTCAGATGTGTGTCAATACGCTGACCGTCAAACAACAATATGAGTGAAATCTGATGCCAGTACAACTAAATTTTAAAACACGCTGGCTCGGACGTCGCCTGGAAAAACTAGTCTGCGATACCAATTGTGTGATCAGGGTTGGGTCGATAAGTTGGCTACTGAAAGAAAATTACACCTAACATGTGTGCTACCCATTGGAACATGAAACGTCTGAATACTGAGGGCAACTGTAAAATTAGAGCTGCTTCGGAAGAAGATGGAGAGATGCCAATGTGATATACTTGGATTGGCAGAGATTCATTGGACGGCATCAGGAGAGATATGTGGTTGCGAAGTTATTTGGTCAGGAAATGAAATGAAGCATGAAGCAGGAGTTGGATTACTTCTCAGCAAAACAGTTAGAAGAGCATTATTAGGACACAAACTGGTGAGTGCAAGAATGATGGTCATGGAATTCAAAGCAAAACAGTTCAACATCTTTGTCATTCAGGTGTATGCATCCACATCAGACAGTACAGAGGAAGAGACTGAGCTATTCTATAAAGACTTGACAAAGATGGTGGAGGAGATACCGAAGAAAGATGTGTTGATCATCGGAGGAGATTGGAATGTGAAGGTTGGAACAGATAATGAAGGTTGGGAGAGAGTCATGGGAAGGTTTGGATATGAAGAAAGAAATGAACGAGGTGAGAAACTGTTAGAGTTTGCTGCAGAGCATTAGATGGTGATTTACAACACGAGATTCCAACAAAAGGACTGAAGGAAGTGGATATGGCGATTGAATAATGGGAAGTCCAAGAACATGATATATATGATTTTTAATAATAAGAAGATGGATAACATCTGTACAGCAGTGCTGAACTTTCCACGGAGCAGATATAGACTCAGATCATGGTCTAGTGATCGCAAACATCAAGATAAAACTCAAAAGAAAATGTAAGACAGTTTAAGAAAAGAAGAGATGTGGCAAGGCTATGTGAGGAAGAAACAGGGAATGTGTACAGAACAACACTCACAGAGAAGATTAAGAATATCACCACAGAGAAAGACATAAATAAAAGAGTCGCAGGGATAGTCATCACTATAGAAGAGGCAATTGGGAAGACTGTTCCAGAAGAAGAAAAGATCAATAAGAAGTGGATTACCCAGAAGACACTGAAGTTGGTTCAAGAGAAAAGAGCGTTGAAGATCAGAAGAGATGTTTCTGAGATGGCAGAACAGCAATATAGGATGAAATGCAATGAGGTAAGGAAAGCAGCCAGAAAGGATAAGGAGAAATGCTTAGAGGAGCAATGTGAAGATATTGAGAGGTATTTTGGCGAATGTGAGACCGGAGAGGTGTATAAAACAATTAGGAATATTAATAGGAAATGGCAACCGAAGCAGATAGCGATCGAAGATGAGAACGAAGAAGTGCTCATGAACAGGGAGAGGATTGTGCAGCGATGGATGAGATATTGCACTGATCTATACCAAGCACAGCTGGACCCAATGTCTCAGAGAGACTGGTTGAAGAATTGAAAGAGATATCTCTCCCGAGCATCAAGAGCAAGATCGATATTTCAAAGGAGGAAGTAGAAAAAGCAGTGAAACTACTAAAGAACAACAAGGGCCTTGGAAATGATAAGATCACAGCAGAGATGATGGGTTGTAAATCCCTGATGATGAGCTGTAGAGGTTTTAGCTGAGGATGTAGGTGATGGCTAGTGGTGTTCTGTTGGTTTCTCTCTTGGGCTTGTCCTGTAGTAAGAGGTTTCGTGGCACACGTCTGGCTCTGTTGATCTGTTTTTTCACTTCCTCAGGTGGGTATTGCAGTTTCAAGAATGCTTGGTTGAGCTGCTGTAGTTGTTTGTCTCTGTCGGAGGGGTTGGAGCAAATGCGGTTATATCTTAGTGCTTGGCTATAGACAATGGATCGTGTGGTATGTCTGGGATGGAAGCTGGAGGCATGAAGGTAGGCATAGTGGTCAGTAGGTTTATGGTACAGGGTGGTACTGATGTGGCAGAACACCACTAACCATCACCTACAGTCCTCAGCTAAAACCTCTACAGCGCATCATCAGGGATTTACAACTCATCCTGGACAATGATCCCCCACTTTCACAGGCCTTGGGAGGCAGACCAGTCCTTGCCCACAGACATCCTGCCAACCTGAAGCAAATCCTAACCTGCAACTATACACCGCACCACAGTCACTCTAACTCAGGGACCCATCCATGCAACAAACCTCATTGACAGCTCTGCCCACATATCTACACAAGCAACACCATTACAGGACCTAACCAGATCATCCACACCATTGTGGGTTCATTCAGCTGCACATCTACCAATATAATGTATGCCATCATGTGCCAGCAATGCCCCTCTGCTATATACATTGGACAAACTGGACAGTCTCTACGTAAAAGAATAAACGCACACAAATCAGACATCAGAAACAGCAATATACAAAAACCTGTAGAAGAGCACTTCAATCTCCCAGGCCACACAGTAGCAGACTTAAAAGTAGCTATCCTACAGCAAAGAAATTTCAGGACCAGACTCCAAAGAGAAATTTCTGAGCTACAATTCATCTACAAATTCGATGCCCTCAGATCTGGCTTAAACAAAGACTGCGAATGGCTGGCTAAATACAGAAGCAGCTTCCCCTCCCTTGGTGTTCACACCTCCAGATCAACTGCTGGTAGCAAGCCTCACGCTTGCTGACTGAGCTAACCTTGTTATCCCCACCCTTGCTCAGGCTTATTTATACCTGGCCCTGCAGATTTCCAAGACCAGCATCTGATGAAGTGAGTCTGTGCTCACGAAAGCTCATGCTCAAAACTTTTCTGTTAGTCTATTAGGTGCCACAGGACTCTTTGCTGCTGTTACAGATCCAGACTAACACGGCTACCCCTCCGATACTTGAGAATAGCACGGACGCAGAAGGTCGCCAATGAGGAATTATATAGGAAGATACGGCTGAAAGAGAACCTGCTGCAGAAGATTATAAAACAGAAGCTACAACTATTTGGGCATATTTGCAGAACGAAAAATGAACGAAAAAGCAATACCCAGTATTCAGAATAATGGATGGTTCGAATAGGAGAGGCAGACCCCACAGAGAATGGATAGATGATATAGTAGATTGGTGCAGAGCTAGTCTACAGAAACTAAGCCACTCTACACTGCACTGGGAAAGATGGAAGGAAATAATGAGAGGCATCAGACACCAACGGGTGCTGAGCCCACGGTTATTGATGATGATGATGATGATGACTATATTTGCCCTTTTCCAGTCATCTGGGACCTCTCCTGAACTCTACAAGTTTTCAAAGATAATCACCAAAGGCTCTGCAATGACATTTGCCAGTTCCCTCAGTACCCTTGAATGCATTAAATCCAGACCCATGGATTTGTGTTTGAACCACTTTTCATGCATCTGATGAAGTGGGACTTTGCCCACGAAGCTTACACTCCAAAATATCTGTTAGTCTATAAGGTGCCACAGGACTTTGTTGTTCTCGAAGATACAGACTAACATGGCTACCTCTCTGAAGCTAGATTTTCTAAGTAGTCCTTAACCAGTTCTTTCCCCACTGAGGGCTGCCCAGCTCCCTCCCGTACCGCATTGTCTAATGCAGTAGTCTGGGAGCTGGCCTTGTCCATGAAGACACAGCAAAATAATCACTGAGTACCCCAGCTTTTTCCACATCTGTCACCATGTTACCTCCCTCATCCAGTAATGGCCCCACACCCTCCCTGATCACCCTCTTATTGTTAACATGTCTGTAAAAATTGTTCTTGTTACTCTTCACTTTCCTTGCTCGCTGAAGCTCCAATTGTGCTTTCACCTTCCTGATTACTCCCCAGCACTCTCTGACAATATATTTATACTCCTCCTTAGTCATCTGTTCAAGTTTCCACTTTTTATATGCATTCTTTTTGATTTTAAGCTCACCAAGGATTTCTCTGGTAAGCCAAGCTGGTTGCCTACTACCTTTGCTTTTCTTTTTGCAAGTCAGGATGGTTTGTCCTTGTGCCTTCAGTAAGTCTTCTTTAAAATACTGCCTGTTATCTTAAACTACTAACTCCTTCATGTTTCCTTCCCAGGGTATCCTGCTCACCAATTCTCTCAGGAAATTAAAGTCTGCCCTTCTGAAACGAATGATGCCTCAAAACAGCCCTCTTCCCCCCATCCCTAAATGGCCTCCTCAAGGATTGAGTTCACAACCCCAGGTTTAGCAGGTTCAATGCTCAAACCACTGAGCTCCCTGAGTCCCTGTTGACAGGGATACAATGAGCCTCCATCCCCAAAGCTGCATCTATAGTAGCAAGTTCTATTGGAAAATCTAGCCCTTTTACAAACGAATACACAGAGTGTCCACACTCAAATTCACTCTTTCAATCCAAAATTAAAAAGATATGGATTTTCTTCTGGAAGCCTTCTTCCACTCCCAGGTAAGGAAGAACACCTTCTTTCAAAAGCTTCTTTTGAAAAAAAGTGTGTGTAGGTACTCTGTGGTTCCTTTTTTTGAAAGAGCAGTCCTCATGGTGCTGGATTTTTCGATCCCTGGCCCATTTTTTCAAAAGAGAAGAGGCTGTGTAGATGCAGTCTATCAAAAGAGTGGATTGATCTTTCGATCCACTTTTTTGTTAGTGGATGCTATCTGTCAAAAGAAGTTTTTTCTGAAGTTCTCTTGTGGAACAACTTATTTCGAAGGATCGTTGTAGTGTAAATCTAGTTCAAGTGTGCTGTGGAAAATGTAACAGCTCAAAATGATTTTAACTCAGTTCTTCATTTGTTGAAACCAAAATGCTTCATGGAGATGTTTTGGTTGGGTGACAATCTTATCAAGCAGTACAGGGATTTTAACTATAACTAGCTTCTGGGAGTACTGGCTTGTTACGTGTAAGACTCAAGTTGTGATTTTGCATGATTCAGAGTGCTCTGGGACGACAATGCATGCTCTGACCTGAGGCAAGACACTTCACCCTGTTTAATGCAACTGTTGGCTCACCGTTAAAGGATAGCCCCCAAATATCTATAATCCTGGGAGATCTTGTCACAACTGATAAATCCCCAGAGAGAGCAAAGGAATCATTCTGACGTCCCCATCCATAAAGCCTTCCCCTTATTCGTGTTGATAACTTTTCTAGTTGCAGTTGTCAAAAATACATTCCAAGCCTCTGTATTTCCCAACAGCATTGTGACAAGCACCTGCATGAGCAAAAATGTTGATAGTGAAATTTAAACCCCAAACTCCTCTGTTTCCCTACACTTCCCACACTCCTACAATAATAATAATAATAATAATAATAATAGATCAGTGTACTCAATAAAATGCATATGTATAAACTCTACCTTACATCCTCTTACTATAGACATATATAGTGCATGAACAGACAAGATCTGTCACCAGTTAATAAACTACAGAGGAGTACACTGAGTCAGAAACACTGAGTCATAAATCATTTCACTATATCAAAAGACTCCTGATTCAAGTCAATAATGTAAACCTCCCATCCATTCTGTTGCCCACTTTTATAATTCCTGCTAACTACACAAAGGGCATGTCTACACCACCACCTTCCTTCGAAGGAAGGATGGTAATTAGGGTGTTGGGAGTTTACAAATGAAGTGCTGCCGTAAATAGGCAGAACTTCATTAAGCAAATTCCCCCCCGAGGCAACTTCGAAGTTTTAAACTTCAAAGTACCAGCACACATCTAGCCTTACTCCAAGGAGTAAGGGAACTTCGATGTTGCCTCAGCACTTCCAAGTACCAGCAGGTGAGCTGGGGCTAGATGCGTGCCGGTACTTCAAAGTTTAAAGCTTTGAAGTTGCCGCAGGGGGGAATTTGTTTAATGAAGTGCTGTCTATGCACGGCAGCACTTCATTAGTAAACTCCCAACACCCTAATTACCATCCTTCCTTTGAAGGAAGGTGGTAGTGTAGACAAGCCCCAAATGTCTGCCACTATATGACCTTTAACTACATTAGACTGCCTGGGATGTAACAATTACCCAGATGTTTTCCTTGGTCTCTTGTGTTAAAAGAAAGACAAAATTGCATAATCTGTGTTCCAAGGGCAGTATGCTCTCAGCTCTGGATATCTTTCAAACCTCACATTTTGCAGAAAAAAACAAAAACGAAAACTAAGCGCCTTAATAAAAGGAAGATCACCATGTGCTTTATTGTTGCTGGATTATTTGTATTACCGAAACATCACTGGAAACATGAGAGAAAGGGGATTAATGAACCTTTGATAAAATTTGGTTTTTAATCTCTCATTTCCAGGGAAAGTCCCCTTTTTCATTAACCTGCTAGCTCAAGAACATCTCCTGTATTGGTTTCACAAGGAAGTTCCCTTCCTGAGCTGCCAAAGTTGGAAAGCTTCTGGTAATTCTCAATAAAACTGCTGTTGCTGGAAAGCAAGAATGGTTTATATCTAAGAGAACTCACTGCAGTATTCCTGAAGTGTTTTCAGCATGCCAGCAAAGATCCCTGCAGGCCTGCCAGTACTAGGAACCCATAACCTTGCCACATTCTGCTATAGTCTCTTTTCTTTACAACATTCTTCAGATATATCAGAGGAGGCTGACCCACCTTTCATATTAAAGTCCTTTGAAAATTCACCCAAGGTCAACTTCCTTCTTTGATACTGAACTACCTCCTTCTTAACTGTTTCTTTCATTTCCTTCTATGATCCTCATGCCCATATACTCCTTGGCTTGCAGTTGACTATTTATAATTTCTCAGATGATGAGGTAATGCTAAATAGTGCTTGCAATCAGTTATATACAGATCCCTTGTAAAGGAAGCTAGCGTGGTGGCAACAGGCAGCACTTAGTCTGTTCCTACCATTCTGGAAATGAGAAATCCCCCTGAATTGTTTTCTGTCCATAAAGATGCCCTCAGTTTTCTAAATTCGACTATCTTATTGAATAAACAAGTATTTAGTTTCCAATAACTCCATCCAGGTCACTGTTCCATACTCACCAAGTTCAATTCAGACCCAACAGTGGTCTGAGAAGTCTACAGGCTGAAATACATATCCTTAAGTCATTGAAGTAACTGCCCCTGTCCAATTGGCTACCCGAGTCCCTTTTTCAAAAATGTAAAAGCCCTTTCTGACCCCTTCTCCAAAGGCAATACATAGTGCTTTCAAGTATGCTTCATCAGCTTTTGACCCCTTAGGTGGTTTTATTCTGTCAGTTACTGCAGTTAAGTAATTAAACTTCCCTGTTACGAAGCAAACCGAACCGAACCAAACCAACTCAGAGTTACAAAAGCAGTAATAAGAATGAAGCCACCTCAGGCAAATAAGGCAGGAAACAAACATATCAAATCTGTCCCTGGTGTCATTATCCCTCCGATGCTCACTCACAAGTGTCCTCTGTGCTTCATCATCAGTAGTGGGACTTGATTTTTGCACTGATGGAACCATAGGGTTAAGCAAAATATAGGACCTGCTTTAGAGTCTTAAGGAAAAAAAAACCTCAAAAAACCCACCTCTTTTGGGAGATAACTTTCCCTGCAGTCAGTGTCTACTTTTAATAATCCTGTTGAATGGAGCTCCTACACCCCATGATATACCAGTAGTACTATCTCTCTTTATGCTTGCACAGAAATGAGCATCCCAGATATGGCATGTAAACTGCCCTTTAACAATCTGTTTCTGAGACAATCTGGACGTGGCAAAGCAATATATTAGAAACCCCATGTCATAATAAAGGGAAGTAACCCAAATCAGCTGCTTTGTATGTCATATGTTATACTGCTTGACAGTGTGAACATACTTCCACACTGAAGATCCAGACCCTTCAAATAAAATAAAATTAAAGGACAAATATAGTTGTAATCTGTTGAAGTTTGGGAGGAGCTAAAGTATCAACCATGATATCCAGGAAAAAATAATGAAAGCCAAGAGAGACAACTGATCACAAGTTAGGGTAACTGTCAGTACCTCTCACTACTGGCAGAAATCCTGAAGTCCAGCTGGCTACATGTAAATATTTCCAGTGGATGAATAAACATACACGGTTATGTACAAATGGGAGGGAGTTCACCCTTCAACTCAGACTACAAGGATTAGTTGTACATTTCTTTATGTCAGGCCTCAATCTTCACCCCCTTGAAACTGCCCTAACTTTAGCCCCAGAGATTTCAACCTTAGCAACCGTTACCAAAAACATTCACACTGTCAGGGTGTTGCACAAGTACAAAATAGCCAGGGCTGAAAGCAGGGATGACTTTGAGACATGGTACTTAATTGTATGTGGAAAATGGATAGCTAGTGTAGTCTAGAGAACAAAGGTGTAATGGTTGTTTTGATTGTGAATTACAATGACTTTCCAAGGAATTACTGATGACTGCATCTTGCAGTAAAGTTCTGCTGATGCACATCCTTTCTGCTATTCTCTTTGGAATCTCATGGAAGAATGAGTACAATGCAAAGGACATAAATTATATGTAATGAAAGTTATGAATTATTTCATCAGAATTCAACACATTTAAGGGTTTTTTATTAGATTTGTTGGTGAGTGCATTTGTGGAGAACCAAATGAATAGACTGCAATTCATTTGATAAGCCAAGTGCTTTATTTTTTATCTGTTGAGCTGGGTTTGCATTTTAAATTACCAGAAAGCTGTGATTTGCTTTTCTGTCTATTTTTGTTGGCTGACATGGTGGGTAGAGGCAGTGGGAAGAAATGTGTGTGTTCTGGAGCCTGTGGGAGGCTCATAGTCAAAGCTTGTGTTTATGTTAGCATTAATGGGAATTACAAAAATAAATCTCTGCACTGTGAGCTAATACACACCTAATGAGAGAGAGGAAATAATCTTGTACCCACTGTACATATGCCCCCACAAAACACCCACCCACTATACACCCAAAGACATTTGTTCTTACGCAAATTATATTCATATAAATGAACAATGGAAATGCTCTGAAAATTTTCAGTGCTTGAAAATGTTCACTCAGTTTTCTCTTTTTCTCTATCCCCCTTTCCTTCCTTCAATGCCTGTCACCAAAATGTCTGGGAGCTGGCTTCCAAATAATGACTTTCCACTCATATTTTTCCTTAGAAAATATTTATGACACACATACAAACATCTTTCCCCCAAGAAATCAAAGAATGTCAAGCATTTCCCTGGATAACCTATATTAGAGGTTAATTCTCAGCTATATTTCAAAGTTTCTGTCAACTACTCTTATGGTGTGAAACAGTTGTAAAGTAGATGACACAGCATGTCTTAGTGGACAGAGCTCGATCCTGAGCTCTCTGTCACTCATCTGGTGTTTTACTTTGGGGAAGCCATGGTCTAAGCCTCAGTTTCCCCATCTGCAAATTCAAGTTACAACACAAACTTCCTCTGCAAAGCTTGTTCAGACTCACATATCACTATATATCATTTTTATTTTTCCAACTGTTTCTACTTTCCACCGTGGCAGTGGTGTAAATCAACTATACTGTAACTGAGAACTGCAGGCCTGGAGATACGCTTTTCTTTTTTGCCTTCATGAAACAGACGTGTTGTCTCTAGCATTGTGGAAGTCAAACACATATTTCAAACAGATTTTATATTATTCTTCATACACTTAAATCTAAAATGAGATAAGTATTCCAAAAAAAGGAATGTAATTAGAATATGTAAATTGTTTAAAGATAGGTGTATTTGTATGCATTTGCCACACTCTGCATAATTTCTCCCTATTCCAGATCACGCTAATCATGTTACATTAATATAACTATGAAATGATAGCTCAAAATGTAGCAACATTTCATTGGAAATAGCCATATACTGCTGCTCTGGAAGGGGGGGTTTATCAAGAATTTGAAAATTTCTGTGCCTCCAGTCTATGGAAATAAGCTTTCGATTTTGTAGTTACAAGAATCCATTTTTTTAATGTTTAGAAATAAACATAAATGTTGCAAGGAAACAAGAGATTTATTTAATCTCTTCCTCACTTTTTCATTATTCCTGTGTTTTTTCCCTCTATTCTCGTTTTTGCCCATTGTCTGTTTAGAAAACAAACTCCAAACATGGCAGGTAAAAGTAAAAAAAGTAGAATGCAGCCATTAAAGACAAACTCAAACTGAATATTCTAATGAATAGTAAATGAACAATGAATTAAGACATGGTAACAAATATGGAGTGAACTAAAGACAGCATAAATCAATAATTGCACTCAAGCATTGTAGAGATGATACTGTCCTAGAGTCTACCAAGAGACAATTTGCTGCAATGTTTTCGGCCCACTGCCATCCTGGGGGATCAGGCTATAGAGGACATTTCAGTGGGAGGTAGAGAGCAATAGGAAAGAGCAGTATGATTCATGTTCAGAATCTCAAGTGGAGGGTATAGCGCAAGGACTGAATAATGAAACAAAGAGAAGATATTCAGCATGCCAGGAAGGTTTCAGTTAGAGAGCTGTTAGAATTATTTAAAAAGGTTAGTCTATGAATAAACATGCTTCATCAAGGTCTTTTACACATGCAAAGAGAGATGCTAATGAATAATAAACGAGTAATGGGGACTGGCGAAGAAATTAATGTTAATCTTATCCAAAGCAGATACAAATTAATATTGGAGCAACATTTTTGTAATCGCTTCTCAAGGCAAAAATTCAATTAATGTGACTGAATCAATATTTCAAATCTCAGTCCCTTGAAAATATACGTGTCTCTTTTCATATCGGCATGCTCTCCCATGTGATCAGCCTCTGCTACCCAAGTCAATACTCAGGGAGACTTCCTAAAGGTCTGTTTTTGCAAAATCTTAGTCCAGTTTTATAAACCACAAGGCAGAATTTCAAGCTGCCTTGTGGTAGGTTTCAGTTAAGGAAGAGAAGTTTAAATAGTGTAATTACTGTAGAGAAAAGAGACATAAACCAGGAACAGCCAGCCTTGAGCTTCAGCTTCTGTTATTATTTCTTCCCTGAGACTACCTTGCATTTGCAAATTTCACAAGATGCCATGTCTATATACATGCCATTGTACCCCATATATTATATTCTAAGCCAGTGGTTCCCAACCTTTCCAGTAACACAGCACACTTTAGTGACACGAACAATTCCATGGCATACCCACTTTTTCCCTTGTGTGAAAGCCTGCCATGATAGAAGTAAGGACTGAAAATTTCAGCAGTTACTTGATTACTTGTTGGGGATGAGGCAGCTCCAGAGAGCAGGTTCCTCTCCCCACCAGCCACTTTAGTCATGGTTGGTCAATTTTATCTCCACAGCAGTGGAGAGGGGGAATGGATGACTCTGTGCCAGCTGGGAGCTCAAGCAGCAAGGCTACCTGAGTCCCAGCTAGGGAAGGGTCATCAATTTCTGTCCCCAAGCCACTTTGCAAAGCCTCTGAGAGGGGACATTGGTCAAGCCTGCACAGCTGGGAATCAGGCAACATTGCAGTTTTAGCCCCTAGCCGGTGCAGGGTTAGTCAATTCCCTCCCCCAACTCCCAGCAGCCACTTTGCAAAGCCCCTGCAAGGGAAAATCGACCAACCTCACATGACCTGGGACTAAGGCAGCCTTGCAGCTTGTAGCGCCAGCTGGCACAGGGTCATCTAAATGTGCTTCAAAATTTAATCAGTTTCATCAGTTCTCCCCCCTCCCATGCCTTGGCTTTGGAAAGAGCTGGGGGAAGGGGAAACTGATGAAATTTCTATGGCAGACTTAGGCAGTTCTCACAGTTCCTGGTGTGCTGTGGCACATGGGTTGAATGCCACTGCTCTCAGCAACATCTTATATTAAGATGAAAAGCAAGAAGGAAAGAGAAAATCAGACAACATGGGCACATTCTCATGTTCCTCAAATAACATCATATATGCCATCATGTGCCAACAATGTCCAGATGCTTTGTACGGCTACGTCTACACGTGCACGCTACATCGAAATAGCTAATTTCGAAGTAGAGACATCGAAATAGGCTATTTCGATGAATAACGTCTACACGTCCTCCAGGGCTGGCAACGTCGATGTTCAACTTCGACGTTGCTCAGCCCAACATCGAAATAGGCGCAGCAAGGGAACGTCTACACGCCAAAGTAGCACACATCGAAATAAGGGAGCCAGGCACAGCTGCAGACAGGGTCACGGGGCGGACTCAACAGCAAGTCGCTCCCTTAAAGGGCCCCTCCCAGACACACTTTCATTAAACAGTGCAAGATACACAGAGCCAACAACTAGTTGCAGACCCTGTATATGCAGCACGGACCCCCAGCTGCAGCAGCAGCAGCCAGAAGCCCTGGGCTAAGGGCTGCTGCCCACGGTGACCACAGAGCCCCGCAAGGGCTGGAGAGAGAGTATCTCTCAACCCCCCAGCTGATGGCCGCCATGGAGGACCCCGCTATTTCGATGTTGCGGGACGCGGATCGTCTACACGTCCCTACTTCGATGTTGAACGTCGAAGTAGGGCGCTATTCCCATCCGCTCATGGGGTTAGCGACTTCGACGTCTCGCCGCCTAACGTCGATTTCAACTTCGAAATAGCGCCCAACACGTGTAGACGTGACGGGCGCTATTTCGAAGTTACTGCCGCTACTTCGAAGTAGCGTGCACGTGTAGACGCAGCCTACATTGGACAGACTTCTAACTCCCTTAGACAAAGAGTTAATGGGCACAAAACAGACATAAAAACACTCCAGATCCACAAACTGGTTAGTCAACATTTTAATGGAGTGGGCCATTCTGTTAATGACTTAAGATTCTGCATGTTACTGAAGAAAAATTTTCACACCACTATTGAAAGGGAGACAGCTGAGCCATCTTTTATATTCAAATTTGGCACATTAACATGTGGTTTGAACTGGGATGGGAATTCTCTGAGTCACTATAGGGGCTTGTTTGCATACTTGGCTTAATCTAATTCTTGACCTTCCTTCACCCTTCTTCTCCTCTGCTCTCTGATTTCCTAACCTTGATCATTTTTTTTTGATTTGTCCTCCTTGATTACTGTTTTTGGTTCTCTGTGCCTTAAATACTGAGTCTGTTCTGGTATGGCTATGGTCTGAAGAAGTGGGTCTGTCCCACGAAAGCTCACCTTATAAATTACTTTGTCAGTCTTTAAAGTGCTACTTGACTGCTTTTTTTTTGTTTTGATAGACAACTTCATTTTAGCAAACATTTAAAATTGACTGTTATAAAGAAGAAATAGTGTTAATGTAAAATAAGGTGCTTTATATAACTCTGAAAGGCATCCTCACACCCCAAGTACATCCTACCATGCACTGAAAAGATATATTTGCAAAGAACACAGGTATTGTGACCTTAATGGAGCACTTCAAAAATAAAAGAAAATGTCACAAAGCATTTCCTACTTTCCATTTTTTGGGGTAGGTGTACACTACAAGGAAGGGTCGTATTAAGGTATGCAGTTTCAGATAAGTTAGTTATGTAGCTAAAGTCAACATATCTTAACCTGGGCTTCCGTGTCATCTTGACCAAGGGAGGTCTACAGTAGCCTTCATTCCCATTGACTTCCTTTACGCCTAATGGGGGTCAGGAGTACCGCAATCAACAGGGATCCCCTATACATTAGATTTAGTGTGGCCCTGACTAGGCATGCTAAATCAAATGCCAGAAGATCAACTGCAGCAGTATTGATCTTCCCTGTAGTGTAGATGTAGCTTTTGGCTTTCTTCTCTCTTTGACAGAGTCACTAGATGAAGTCTTTCACATGTATATATATAGAATGATTTTTCTTGTATCATATGCAATATAAATGTCTGTCATATTTTGTTTAAGGTGTCAGAGAACTGGGAAAACTTTATAAAACTAAATAAACTCTTCAAATAGTTTTGCTAGTAGATTGTGCTGTTTTTGTTGTAATATCTTGATAGATTTATAGAAGAAGAAGAGCTAAAACTGCCATACTGTGCCAGATTGGAATGGTTTGAAATATGTCAACAAATAGACTCTTCCTAAACCACATGGCGATCGACGCAGAACCATAGTATTAAAATAATTGGATGGTCAGTGTCACTTCTGCTCTTTCAGGTAGACAGAATATTATTCCTATAAAGAAATAAACATGAAATGGTATCCGTGCAAAATGAGTTCCATATAGATTCTGGGATTTGTCTCATTATATAAAGCTTTTCCATCAAAATTGCATTACCTCTTCTCATCTTTGATTCTCATCTAAGTGCAGAAATTTCTGTCAACAGCTTTAGCCTGGCTAAACTGGCATAACACTGAAAACAGATACACAGTAGATAAGATTACTTTTTTCCAATTATGTAGAAAATTATGCACAGTGTTCCCGCTTTAAAAAGGATTACTCTACAATGTGGACAGCATGCTACACTTTCATTAAAGACAGACTACTATTTTATTTCTCTAAATAAGTCAGTCAGGGTTAGGCTAGGAGAACAGTAATTTCAGTATTGCTATATTCATAAGAGGGGGAAAAATCATTGCTTGCATATTCTTGTCAGAAGCTTTAGATAACTGACAACCCAATACTGTTCAGAACAGCTTCTCATGTCCAGCAACCTGCCACATTCCTCCATAATTTTAGATGCAAGAAAGATGAGTAATATAATGAAGGAAACCATTATTAAAATATTACAATTCAGAGAGAAACTGACAAAAGCAAGGAAAATCAGAGCCATGACTGTCATAAACAGGACCTTGTTTCTTGCATTTGTGACACATGCTTCTGAGAAGTACATTATTTTTATGGGCCATGGACCACACTCCGTGCTTTGTTTACTGCAATCTATAATCTACAGAGAAGAGCCTGAAAGTGGAAAATACTCCACATTTCAAAGGGCCATAAACCCATTTGTGCCGACAAAGACTATAAGGCATCATAATCACTCATAAAGTTAGAAATGTTGGTCAGGAAGGGGAGGCAGAAGTATTACTAGCTATGGTATAGATCTCATGTCATCTCCATCACCATGTTTTTTGAGCAGCCAGGTGAAAAAAAATGTGTATTTCCTTCCCCGCCTCTCCCAGAAGGGTTCTCCACCACAGAATCCCTTCCTCAAAATTATATATCAACAACACTACTTGCCTTTCTTTGTGTGACTTTACATGTAACTGTATCTGCGTTAGCACATCTAGACCTAAAATTTCAACAATGTTTCTATATTGAATAAATGCTTCTGCTTTTGTGAGAGCCACCTTAAAGGACCCAGGTCTTAGAGAATGCATTCAAAATCACTGTCCGTTTTGGGGAAATGTATGCACAGGCCTATAGGTGCTGTGATATTTATTCATTGTGGAATGATTTATCAGGTAAGTAGATTCCAGGCCACATTTACCTCAAAAGACCACTTTTCAGATTCATCTATTTATTGTGCACCTACTAAAGTATTTCAGCACTATGGAACTATATGCATGTCTTTGGTAAGTGTGAATGCTTTTAGGCATCATATTGCATGTTGCGGCTGACTGTCTAGCTCAGCATACTAAGAAAAATGTATTAATGCCCCTGATTAAAGGGAGTGTGATACGTACTTAAGCATGTTATGTGAAGACAGAATAGCTTCCCCTGAAAATAACAGAACACTTTCTGGGAATTTATACAGTCTCCCCATGGCACTTAAACTATACTACTAGTAATGGGATCTATCCCCCACTATACTATATCTGCCCTCACAATACCCTGTAAAGTAGAAAAAGTGTTATCATCATTGTTTAGATAGGGAACAGAGGCACAGAGTTATGGTGTGATTTTCCCAAAGCCAAGGAGGAAGTTAGTGGCAGAGCAGGGAGTGGAATGCAGCCCTCTCAAGCCCTGGATGAGCCCTCTGGCCACCAACCAATCCCTGGGTCTGGTGGTAGAGTAGTTGCTGCAGCTTGGAAAGAACTGTGCAGCTCCTTGCTGTTCTGTATGAGTAGTGACAACTAACCAAAGGGCATTGTGGATTGGAGAGGGATTGGCAGAGTTTGCTTGGCATTCTCACTTCCCCATCACCTCACCAGAGACAGCCAGGGGATGGCTTTTTGGATATGTTTGTAGAGTGACTGCAAGAACCCAGCCTGGATAGGCATTGATAGAAACATCATATTTAAAGTAGTGTTTTCTTGCATACTGTGTAACTAGCGTGACCTGGTGCAAGTTGAACCTCTCTAATCCAGAGCCCTTGGGACCTGACTGATGCAAAACAAATGAATTTGCTGGACTATGTGAGGTCAATATTGTCTAGCAGCATTGCCAACACTTCCACTGCTTACTGAGCTCTTAGAAGACATTTAAGTGTAAATTACAGCTAAATAACCACACTGACAGCCAGGACTAGTGGTTCTAAACAAACATTATGGACAAAAGGAAATTTCCCATACCCATGATAAGAGGTCATCCAGCTAACTAAAATTATCCCACATTAGGTATGTTGATAGACAAGGGAGTGCTGGAGTACAGATATTCAACCTGTAATTATGCTCAGACCAAACCCTTCAAAAGTTGGTGGGTTCAGTCCTCAATGCCAATAAATATTGTACAGTTAAGTTAAAGAGAAACTGAAAAAAAGATTAGCTCCTGCTGACAACGTGAACTTCTGCAAGTTCATTAGTCACAACAAATTAAATGGTCATTTAAAGACAACCACTGCATCATTACGGTATGAGTAAAATGCAATTTGGAATGTATAGGAGCCTGATCTGGCTTCCATGCAAATCAAGGGGAGTTTTATGACTGGTTCAATGATTGCAGGATTGCTGATTAGACCATGGGTAAAATTTTTCCAAGGGTTAGATTTTCTAAAGCTATAGATAGAAGCCTACTGAGATTTTCAAAAGCTGGTTAGGTTTCAGTGGTAATTACATGTCTAATGATAGCACTTCTTGAATCTTTGAAAAGACTTAAGTGCTTACATTACTTTTGAAAATGGCACTCAGACCCTATTTTACTTTTAAGATTTTTTGAAAATAGTACCCCTCATCTACAATATTACATAGCTACAATTTTGGGGTCTCTCAGAAACTGAAAGATGTTTTCAGAGAGAACTTAGAGAAAAGTGAAATGAATTATTGATAGGATGGAGAAAGTGATCTTAGAAAGTAAGTTTAGCTTGATCAAATAAAACTAAGTTAGAGCAGGTGGTAACTGTGGGGACAGACTGAAAAATACAAGTACTGTTTCAGAAAAAAAGTTAGCATGTGAATAATAAGCACATGTTTTGAGGGACTACTAACATGCTGAAAATCACTCAAGTGTTTTAGTGTTCTGTTGGACTGGTCTGAGACTACATGCAAAAAATAATTTAAGAATAAAGACTAGTTTAAGTATTGGGATAGTGGTGTTTCTGTGTGGAATCTCATCCTCATGACCTTGGTTAGACTGTGGATTAGCTTCTTAAAGGAACTGTTTCAGAAACCTGTACTCATTTTCAGAAGTGACTTCACTTGGATTACTTACTGAGTAAGAAATTACTTGACATGAATAATGGCAGCACAACTGGACCCAAAGGAAGTACCAGAATTTCCACTTCCTGCAGCATTTAATACTATACTGGAGACAGTAATAAAATATGTTACAATGAGTAATTTACACTGAAAGTGGGATGAACTAAGTGACCCAATAGACAATTTCGATCTCTAATTTCTGTGCAATTGTAAATCACCAGACTGTTATGTTCAATATGGCAACTTTTTTACTACATCTCAGAGAAAAGTTTCTCCTACTAAGATTTTATCCAAAAAATGGGAGGAAAGATGTCATTGCAGCCGATCAAGAAAAATCAACATTTGGTTTAAAAAGAAATGAAATTCAGCTTATTATACATTACATAAACCGAATTTATGTAATATCAGTACAAAGTGTCTCAAAGTACTCGATTTTAAAAATATCTCAAAGAAACCCATAAAATTAGAGTAAACTTGAAATTCAAAAGCAAAGCCTGTAAGTCAGTTGAAGATGTCCTTTTTTAACAGTTTTGCTGAATGGGCAGTTTTCATGTCTAGTAGAAGAGAATTAAACTTTAGCAGTAAAAGGCCATGGAAAAGAGGGGAAGGTCAATTTGAACCATTTTAGAACACACTTTTTAGCAGAAATCTTTTTTGAATGTACATGCAGTCCAGGGTTTACCTCAAACCCAAAAACCCTTGCATGACCTCCTTCTCCTCCCCTTCTCTAGGGACCCAGAATCTGACCCAGCTCTTCTCTGGGACCCCACTTCTCTCCATCTTCCTCTGTTCTCCATCCTCACTCACTTTCAACATGCTGGGGCAGAAGTTTGTGGCACAGGGAGGTGCATGCTCTGCTCTAGGCCTGAGAAGTTAGGAATGTGGCCTGGGGTACAGCTAGAATTTCAGGGGGCAGGCTCTGGGAGTGCCTTTGGGTGCAGGAGGGGCTCAGGGATGGAGCAGAAGGTGGGGACGCAGGAGATTCTTCAGGGCTCGTGCAGGTTCAGGATGAAGTTTGTTGCTGAGCACCGCTTACCTCAGATGACTCCTGGACAGTGGCACAGTAGGGCTAAGTCAGGCTTGCCTACACCTAAGCCCTGCATCATGCCCAAAAGTGGCTCCTGGTGGAGAGGGGCAGGTAGCTCCATGTGCTACCCCCAATCCACAGGTACTGCTCCTATCCTCCCATTGGCCATGGTTCCCTCTGCCTAGGCAATGCGAGTTGTGGGGGTGGTGTCTGCAAATAAGGGAAGAATGTGATGACCCCCCCATCCCACCTCCTATAAGAGCCTCAGGGCTGTGCAAGTTGCTTCTAGAAGTGGTGTAGGGCTAATGTGGGGTGGGAGGGGAGGGGAGGGGTAAGGAAGTGGCGAAATCTGCATTAGTTCCATTGTGCTGCTAGACTGTGAATGGCTGATCGCCTAATTTGACTGCAGAAGATTATAGAAGATTTAGCCCATTTCCAGGAGACTCCCAGCCAGTGGTCCACACATGGATGGAAAAAAATATAGGGAATTAATTTTATTACATGCACCAATATCGAAGTAATGCACATCTCCAGTAGAAACCATGTGTGTGTGTGTATATATATATATATATATATATATATAAAATTTAAATATATGTAATATAATTATGTAGTATAATTTAAATTACTTATGTATATAATATATATTATATATTTTTGTACTTATAAATGTATTTATATACTACATACATTTAAATTACCATATGGATCATTACTCCAGCCATGGCAGGTTAGGCATTTTGGAATTCACTACTAGAAGAATTAAATTTAACCGGAAGAAAGAAATAAAAATTATGACATGCACAACGCAGACTAGTTAAAATCCTAAAATAATACACTTTGAGAGTAAAAGAGGTGACACCACCAACAGCAACACAATTATGTTATGGGTCGGGAGGGGAGTGTGAAAGAGGGTGTACTTGTGTAGGTGACAGAGACACGCATAGTGTGTGAGAGTGACAGATATTCGCATAGCCCCTTAGCTATGCTGAGCACATTCAGACAAAGGAGAAACCAGAAAGTTCCTTCCATCCTGACCCCTGTCATTTCCCCCGAACTTTTCTGCAGAGATGGGGTACCAGTGTGGTTGGAAAGTGACACCCTGGCATTTAACATCCCCTTCTTTGCCTGCAAGCAGTTGTGGGATGCAGCTCCAAAGCAAAGGGCAGGAATAGTGCCACCGTGGGGCTGGACGAGGGGCAGCCGAAGTATTAGAACCTGACAGACTCCAGACCAAATAAGTTGGGATCATGCATCAGAGGTTTGAGGATCTACCAGTAAATCCAGATCTACTGGTTCGTCACCACTGCTTTAAGCAAAAGTGAAGGCTGGTTAGTGTTCCCTGGTCACAGAACTCAGAGCATCTCAGAGACAGCACAGAAGCAAATAGTAGGAAATGGGACAAGAGCCAAGAGTCTAAGACCACAAATTTCTTTAAAGGAAAATGTCACAAGGGGTGGAGAAGACAGACGGGAAAGGATGAAGGAAAATGTTGTCATGAAGGTAATCAAAACAGTGGAAGTTTACAAGATTCTAAAGGATATTTTTAGCCTAAAAGAGGATGAACATAGGAGAACAATAATGAAGGCAGGAAGAAGATATCAATGAATATCTGGTGGGTGACAGACTGTAACAGTTAAAGAAGAGGGAGATGGATGATATCAATGACAGGAAGGATGATGTATTAAAAGATTAGATAGAGCAAGTCTTTGAGTAAGAAGAATTATAATTTCACTGAACCCTAAAAAATAATATAATGTTTGTTCGTCATTCCTCCAAGCCCCCAAACACTTCAGGAGCCCTACTAGAAGGTCTAATATTTTGGACTATGACAGAAGAATACTGTGATGCTTTCTCTTTAAAATATTGGGGGTGGGGGAAAATATCCAGCTGTGTTTGTCATTTGTTGTATGCTTCCCTGACTTAACTAAAGCTGGTGAATAACATTGATGTGTTACTGTATCTTTTAAAAATATGATATCATTTTTCTTAACTCAGAGAGCTGCTGGCCCCAGATCACTTTAGTGAGGCTTTTATAGTTGTAAGTCAACAATTGACTTTGTGTCAACAGACATTGAGATTTATGTTTTGATGTTTTAAAGTTCAGACTACCCAAGCAAACTCTCAGTTTAGTTTGCCATGGACCAAGGAAAGCAACCTGTCCATAAGAATTGTTACTTAAAGCATGAACATTGTTATGATGCAATCATTTTAGAGCGTACAGAAGTTGAAACATTTAAAAAAGTGGATATATTGCAACTAAATTTTCCAAAGCTTCTGGTTATGCCAATAAAGCACCTTTGAAAATCAGGTCTGTGTCCTTTAACTGCTTGATTGTAGCGTTAGCACATGATCTTGGTTATTACAGTATGAAAGAATGCAAATATTTAGTTCTAACTAAGCAGATGAACTGTAAAGAGAAAAACACAGAAACACACACACACACACACAAGCACGCATGGTGCATTTACCAGAAATCCCTCAGGAGGACAGTGAACACACCCATTTATGGACAAAGGGGTAAGAGGCACTCACTTTAGCGCACCTCTGCAAATGGTGGTGGAGTGACCATGTTAATTATTGAACTTTTCCTCTAGGCTGTCACAGAAGGATCATGAAAAAAATTTATTTTGATCCTTCACTAATAAGTTCATTGTTCAGTATATATGACCCAGTACATTTAAACCCCTGTATTTTTGTTTAAAGATACAGTTCCCATTTGTTTTTATTTTAACACCATCCATTGGGACTGAAGGGGATGGCTGATAATGTATAGTATGTTGCCACATAAACTATGGAAGCATTTTAAGCTTCATAAGTAACTGGAATGTATGTTAGCAGGAAACCTTCTAAGGCTAAAATGGCTCCATCATCCTCTAAATGCAATAAAAGAATTGATCTGTTTTATCATAGGTGATGTAGGAAATGGCTTTTTACGATGATCTCCAATTTCTCATATTATAAAATAATTGGAAGGAACTATATTTAAATGGTGTATTAATGGAATATAGGAATAATTGCTGTGCTTTGGATATTGCTTGAGTTCAAGAATAATTTAAAAGTATCTTATAGATTGGTTACTATAATACAGTACATTAAGATGAGTATTAAAAGATTTATATACCTTTATGTAACCCTACTACAATTCTTAAGGAAGCTCTTTGGTCTCAGCACCACAGAGCAGTAGAATGGACACAGTGGAATGTCCTAATATATTACCAGCGAGATGGGAAAAAAGGTGCTTTGTAGCCCTGCCTAGATAATAAGAATTCATGTATTAGTCATAAACATATTATCTGTTCAAAATAGACAGGACTTCTGCAAGTTCCTTTTGCACCATCAATATGTTATTATGAAAAACAACTAGCATTGATTCTGTGTCTAAGAAGTTAGCATAAGAATTTGATCAAGCCTTTTAGATGGACGATAAGCAGGGCATTTTCCGTATGACACCTCAGACCTGTTTATACTAGCCCAGAACTTTGAAATGACCGTGCAAATGGACATTTCGAAGTTTACTAATAAAGCACTGAAATACAGATTCAGTGCTTCATTAGAATGCCAGTGGTGGCACTTTGAAATTGCTGTGGCTCACTGCCACTCAGCTTGTCCAAACAGGGCTTCTTTTCGAAAGGACCCCAGCAACTTTGAAATCCCCTTATTCCTATCTGCTGAAAAGGAGCCCTGTCTGGACGAGCCGTGCGGTGGCAACCCATGGCAATTTTGAAGTGTCGCAGCCACCTGCATGCTAATGAGGAACTGAATATGCATTTCAGTGCTTCATTAGTAAACTTTGAAATGGCCATTTGCATGGCCATTTTGAAGTTTTGGGCTAGTGTTGATGTAGCCCTCATGTTATATTGCAGTGAAAAACACAAACCTTTAAACTAAGTCAGTTTCCTGTCTCTCACTCTGTTTAGGCATATTGAGAGCAACTGGTAAACATCCAATCATTTTGAAATATTTTTAGAAGTCAAGTTTTATTGACAAGTGATTTAAAAGAAAAATAATACAGGTGGAGATTCAACATAAGCAATATTACGAAAAAATGTAAGTAGTTCTTATTAATTGGGCTTAAAAACTATACTAAAACAACTGGCTCATAAAGGAAGAATTCTTTAGCTGTCTGCAAAAGAAAATGGTTTTTGCAAATTTAGGCCTCCTATAAACCACAGCCCCAAAGGTAAACAATGGACAATACCAGGAATAGAAAAATTGCTTACCATTGTTACACAGAGCACTATATAGTGAAAGTGTAAAGTGTTCAGTCATAAGGCCAATAATGAAGGGGTGTGATTTTAGGCACTTATTGTTAAGGGGGGAAAGAGATGATTTCTGTTGAGGCTGGAGTACAAGGTGATGAACCGAACCGTGGGGTGTGATTAAACAGAGTAGAGAGAGAGGAGGAGAGTAAATTGAGGGGAAATGTACAAAGATTGCTTGAACCCAGTGCTTCAGCCCCCTCATCCTGGGCGTCCTCTCGGCAGGTCAGTCTTGCTGAGTAGATTTCAGACTGCTTGACCTTTCTCCAGGCACAACAGTTACCAGAGCCTGTGTGCAGCCAAGGCCTAGCATGGTGTGTGTGCACCTACGTCTCCTTTACCTATGGCCCTAAATCAGCTGCGGAGACTGAGTGAGCACACAGAATCATAGAATCATAGAACAATAGAGCTGGAAGAGACCTAAAAAAGCCATCAAGTCCATCCCCCTGCCCCCAGCAGGACCAAACCTATCAAATCAGCCCCGCCAGGGCTTTGTTGAGGTGAGACTTAAACACCTCCAGGGATGGAGACTCCACTACTTCCCTGAGTAGACCATTCCAATGCTGCACCACCCTCCTAGTGAAAAAGTTTTTCCTAAAGTTCAACCTGGACCTTCTCAACTGCAACTTGAGACCATTATTCCGTGTTCTGCCATCCATGACCACTGTGAACAGCCTCTCTCCAGCCTCTTTGCAACCTCCCTTCAGTAAGTTGAAGGCTGTTACCAAGTCCCCCCTCAGTCTTCTCTTCTGCAGACTAAACAGTCCCAATTCCTTCAACCTTTCTTCATAAGTCATATGCTCCAACCCCCTAATTATTTTAGTCACCCTCCGCTGGATCCTCTCCAGTGTATCCACATCCTTCCTATAACCGGGGGCCCAGAACTGGGCACAGTACTCCAGATGCGGCCTCACCAAAGCCGAATAAAGAGGAACAATCACTTCTTTGGATCTATTGGCAACACTCCTCTTGATGCAACCTAATATGCCACTAGCCTTCTTGGCGACAGCGGCACACTGTTGACTCATGTCCAGCTTCTCGTCCACTACAACTCCCAGGTCCTTTTCTGCAGAACTACTACTGAGTCAGTAGGACCCCAGCCTGTAACAATGCTTGGGATTCTTCTGGCCCAAGTGCAGGACTCTGCACTTGTCCTTATTGAACCTCATCAGATTTCTTGCAGCCCAGTCTTCCAATTTGTCTAAGTTACTCTGGACCCTATCCCTACCATCCAGCGTATCTACCTCTCCCTCTAGCTTAGCTCTTACACTAGTGTGATCCTTCCTGGGTTGCTTAAATTCACTTCAGAACAAAATGATGTCAGCATTGTAGCACAAAGTGGCTTCACGCCATTAGGAGATATGCCAGGAGATGCAAGATTTACATCACCTTTATCTCAAGAAGAGATTAGTGAGTCTCCAATTAGTGAATAAATGGTTCTTTTACTGTAAGGAGTTGAGCAAGGAAATTCTCGATGGTACCCCTCTGTGGGACATAAAATCATTTCTTGAAAGATACAGCTTCTGTCTATTCTACTGTAAGTGAACCGGATCACAAAGAGAGGAATGTATGACTCAGTGGCTAAAAGTTAATTTTATATTAAGGCAATGAAGTAAAGATCCAGGGGAGCTGAAGGGTAAAGGGTACATGCTTGAAATAATTTGTTGTTGGGTTTTGAGGTCACATTTTAGTTTTATTCCTTCATGAAATCTAATACCTTAGGGACTGTTCCCCATTCCTGGAATATGAGTACAATTTAATAACTTTCCGTAGAAGGCAGAGCTGGGACTGTTTAATATTTCCTGGAGCAGTTCTGAGAGAAGAGATTTGGAAGGTTGCTGGTGCCCTTCATCCTAACCACAAATATGGGGGTTCCGTGGAGAAGAGACTATTCCCTTTCTGCAGGAAGACAACATCTGCCTGAAAGGGTGGATGGTGCTGACTGTAAAGCTGTTCAAAGAGCTGTAGTGCCATTGGCTGGAGGTGGTGGCTCTGCAGTTGCTCCACAGGAGCCCCAGACAGGACACAGAGTGAGAACCCTTTGCAGATGTGCACTTCTACCTGTGATGTGGCTATCTTCGGACAGGCATCAGCATCCACCGAGCTGCAGGGCTCCACTCCTGGGAAGCATAGCAGCCAAAGGGGAAGAATACGGTGCCAGTGTTTCTGGGAGCCAGCACCCCTTCTTTCACTGTACAGCTCTACCACCCCAGCCCTGCCCTCAGCCACATCTCCTATCTGGGACCCTACAGCTCCACTTGGGGTGGTACAGCTGCACAGTGGGAGGAGCTACTGGCCCAGTGTAATGGCTCCTGGAAACAGTGGTGCCATGTTCTTCTACCTTGGCTAGTGCAGTTCCCAGGAGTAGAGCCCTGCGGATCATCAGATGCTGATTTCTCTCCACAGCTATCCACATCCACAGATAGAAATGTGTGTCTCTGCCGGGTTCTGCCCAGAGGGCCTCATTCTAATTGTCGGGTTTATAGGGTGAGTACTGGAGAGTGTTGGTGGTCTGTGTAATACAGCAGGTCAGACTAAATGGTCAGTGAGTCACTTTTGATTTTATGTTCTACGAATTGGTACAGCTCTTTGTAGAATTACAGCCAATGAAAAAATTTAGAAGCAGTGCTGCAGGGAGCAGAACAATCCATTCTCCAGACCCTCAAACTCTGATTTGTCACTCTTACAAAGATATGCACTAATTCTCTGTCCTGAACTCTTCAGCACTCTGTCCTTCAGTACTTCAAATAAAAGGATGCCTGTGCAGGCCATGAGAAAGGTGTTGGAAGCAACATTTTTAATCATACCACTCAAGGAAATGGGAAGATTTGAATTCAGAGGGATCCTTCATTAATGGAGTATGGTTGGGTTGCCTGCCCTGGGTCACCAGGAAGGAAAACAGAGACAGTAATTTCATATATTCAGCCTTTTATCACCTTTGAATCTTTGCCTGTCTGTTATTTTGCAGATGCCTTGCAAAGGAGATTTTTTAAAGGCATGCATGTATTTCAATTTGGATGGAATTTTTTATGTTTAATTATTTCCATAATACTGTATACTGGCTATAAGTAGTTCTGTACCTCCTGTGCTGAACCAAGGGTTATTGAGATCATTAAAGTGACAAATGCTCAGCAAAGACATTATTATTTTGCTGTCAGACCCAGGACAGGAAAAATAAAGCTGTGTTTTTTATCGTTGTGAAGCTTCACTTGGCTGCTCAATTTTTTTGAGGTTATATGTCAGTTAAATTGTCTTTACAGATTGAATAGGTATGCATGGTATGCCCATTACTGCTATTGTTTTGGGACACTATTCTTTATTTTGCAGCCTTAAGGTCAATAGCTTACACAACCTTGTACTGCACCGAAGCTTAGCATTTAGACTTGATATGGGGGAAATCATGGGAAATAAGTGGGAACAATCCAGAAATCACTAAAACAGCACTGGTACTGCTGGGTAGAAAGTTCTGCTCCCTAACCACACTATATTACGGACAAATCATAGACATTCTTGCATGATCTCAAAATTTAAAAGGAATCCTATAAAAAGTGGAAATTAGGAGAAATTACAAAGGATTAATATAAGCAAAGATTACATGTATTCAGGAACTCAATTAGAAAGGCAAAAGCACAAAATGAGCTCAAACTAGCTAGAGACATAAAGGCTACATTTACACTTGCATTCCTCTTACGAAAGAGGAATGCAAATGAAGAAAATTGAAAATGCAAATGAGGCGCTGATTTACATATCTTGTGCTTCATTTGCATGATCTCTTTTTGGAGGAGATTCTTTCAAAAGAAAAAAAAGCAGTGTAGATGGGGCTCTTTCAAAAATAAACTCCACCTTTGAAAGAACCCTTATTCCCGACTGCTTCAGGGCCCTAGATGGCACCCATGTCCCCATCTGTACCCCAGACCACAAAACGAGGCGATATATCAGTAGAAAGGGGTACCACTCCATGGTCCTCCAGGCTCTCGTGGATGCTCAGGGCTGCTTCATGGATGTCTGTATCGGTTGTTCCGGGTGAGCCCACAATGCCTGGATTTTCCGCAATGCCTGGCTGGGATGCAGAGTGATGGAGGGGACCTATGCCCCCACAGTGGGTCCCCCCCATTGGGGACACCACCATGCCCCTCTGCATTGTGGCTGATGCTACTTATCCCCCTGTACCATTGGCTCATGCGGCCCTCCATGGGAGAAAATGCAGCTGGAGGGACGTCAGGTGTGAGCAGGGCAGCGAGGTCAGGGGTGGCAAGTGTGGTGGTGGAAGATGTGGCAGGGGATGTGGTGGGGGGGTCGGCAGGAGAAATGGCAGGGACGGTAACAGGGGTGCTGGCAGGGGTGGTGGCAGGGGGCAGTGGAGGGGGTGCAGATGATGGCAGGGGCAGGCATTGGATGATGGCCTGGGTGAGGGCCTCTAGGGCCCTGGTGACCTCGCCCCAGGACTCTGGGCCTCATCCCATGTCTGCCTTCTTGAGCTCCAGCCTCCGCTGGAGCACAGTGGTCTGCTCCCAGATAGCTGCAGTGTGTCAGGCAACCTTCTCCTTCTCCTCCTTGTGGTGGCAGTGGCATGGTCTCCAGGCATGGGCCTGCGTAGGCAGTGGGTGTTGCAATGGCCCAGCCTCCTTGGCACTCGGGGGGTGGATTCCTCCAGCCCTGGCAAGGGCTCACCTGGCCCTCGGACAGCTGTACTGTGGAAACAGAAAGAAGAAGAGAGGGGGCAACCCATCAGCCCCATGATCTGGCCCCAGGGGCCATGCTTCCTATCCCTGGGGCCAGCTCCTGCTCCAAATCAAAGGAACCAGAACAGTGCAAAATGTTTATTTCGATGGGAAAAATGCTCAAAATGTTGCTTAGTTCGAATGTGAAACAGTTTCATAAATCTTTATTGGTGCACGAGAAATTCCATTGTAACTGTGGAATGCCAGTTTGATTCTGTTTTGCAATCTCTGGTTTACTAAAAATTGTGAGGTCCCGGTTTGTTAAAAACTTTTCACTTCAAACTGCGTTCACTGGAGAAAGTCACCCGGGACTGGTTGTGGCGTTTTCCAGTATTCTGTAAGTCTCCCTTCTTATTTTGGGTGAAACAATGAACCTTGTGTGGGCTCATCAGACTAACCTTCCCTTTGGATTTTGCCCTACCAAAGCTAGGTTCATTTCAACTGCAACTTCTCAAAGTTCCCAGTGTGCTACCCACAGGTATAAGTCTAACAAAGAAAATTTGTGAACACGCTTCAGATTAAATTTGGAAGCATTTACAGAACTGTGATTGTTACTTGTCTTTTACTTGATGATGAACAATTCACCAATATCCTGAAGCTTAAAAGGAAACTAGTTAAAATAATATCAAAATTATTAATTTAAGTCAAACAACACACTCTGGTGCCAGGCCTGCACAGGTCACTTGCCTATAGCTCCCAGTGCTGAAGTAAGCTATGCAGAAGTACACAGGGTATGCCGCACAGCATATTTGACAGCTGTTATTGGTCCTGGGACAAGATGGGAGGGAGCACAGAAGGTGCAGGGCCTAGGGCATATAGTCCTCTGCACTACCCAGATAATGGTGCTGGGCCCTCCCCCACCACACCCTCACAGCTGCATGTTGCAGCACTGCCACACCACTTCAAAGGGGCGTGGAGCTTCAGCAACCAGATCTCTGGGCCCTCTTTGAAATACCTGGCACCAGGCAGCTGGTCCCCTCCCAATTGGTGTGCCTGATGCTGAGCCATGAACAATGGTGCTGTGGGCTTGCTCATCCATAACTTGCTGCCATGCACCTAAATCCAAATCCCTGATGCACTCCCAGCCTGAGTTATCAGGCCAGAAGCTGATGCCAAGATGAACTAAAAAGAGGAATCCTTGTAACAAAAGAGCCAAACATGCAATTATATCAGTTGAGATTGGCCATGCAAGATGGGGGTAAGAAAATGTCACTGAGCTAAATTCTGCATGCAATTATAACATTAGCACTATATAGATGGAATTGAATTTATGTCAGTGTGACACAGAGAGGGGAACGGGCCCTTTTCTGCAGCACAGTCCTTCTTTGTAACTGAAAAAAGAAAGTGTTATCCATGTAGAAAGAAAACTCAAGCTCAAACTCAAACCAGTGAGGAAAGTTTAGAACATCTCAATATCATGCAATTCAGGAGTGAATCATTAAAAAAGGTTAATTGCACCTGTTACGAATTGTCCTCTCCATGACAATCAAAAAATAGAATAGTAGATGATATACAGAGAAAATTCCAGATAGTTAAATATTTAATCAATTGATCATGGCAAGAAAATCAATATGGAAAACATGAGCAGGTAAGGGGAATTATTTGGCATGCCTGACATTGTTTGAGAAACTGAGAACCCCATCTCATGTATTGGATTAGAAGTGGATGAAATAATTTATTCTAATATGTATTTAGTAAATGTGTTTAATAAATATGGCTGAAAATTTTACTTGAACAGGTGATGGAAGGAACATGGGTTAAGGACTAGAATGTGGCTGTAGGCCCAGCTCAGCATAAGGGGTGGTGTGTTGTTGTGTCTCTCTAGTGGAATCGAGGCAGTCATAGAGTTACATCTGGCTGCTTTTTCATAAGGCTGCTGGCTCAAATTAGTTGCCTGGGCTCAAAAGTCCTCCCTCTGATCAATCACTGAAGGTCCATCTGGCATAAAACACTTCCAATTCACATTCTTCAAACAAACTAACATATGGTAAAACAGCTCAGAAGGATCTGAGAAGGGTAAATATTAGACAGGACATTAGCTGATAAAAGTCACTACAGATAAGAGAATGTAATGCACATTGGAACAAACCATCTGAATATGCATTGATGGATTCTCAGGTGGGTGTAACCACTTAAGAAAAAGACAAATGTGTCATTGTGAAAACATTTGCTCACTGAACAATGGCAGTTTAAAGCAGGGTTTCTGAAACTTTATGAGATCACAGAACACCAAACAATTTTTTATGAGGAGCACATGAAATTTTTCTTAAAAACTGTCAGAAAAAAAACCCAACCATGAAAAACAAACAGCAGCATATACTGCAAAAACAAAATGAAGTAATTTAATCAGATATCAGAGCAGCAAAGTAACATTTTATCCAATTCTAATAACAGAATATAAGCACAATCAGTGTAATATTCCAAAAGCTTGTGGCACACCTGCAAGTTGTTCTCCAAAATTCAGTGTTCCATAGAATGTAGTTTAAGAAACAATGATCTAGAGAATATAAAAATATGTTAACAGAAAGAAATAAAATAGAATAATGCTGTTGAGATGAATCCCAGGAATGTGGTGTCCATATCTGGTCACTGCATCTTAAAAAGGATATATCAAAATAGAAACAGTCCCAAGAAAGGAAAAGAAAATTTGTATAGATATAGAAAGCTTTCCGGTAGAAGAGAGAGGAAAAAAAAATGTCAGGTAAGTGCAAAGAAGAGATTAATAAAAGGTGAAATGATAGACGTGTATGTAATAATGTATAATATAGTGAATGTCAACCAACTGTTCTTGCTTATCCTTTCACATAATTCAAGCACAAGTGGACACACACTAAAATTAATGCCATAAGAATAATTACCGGCACCATTATTTGATTTTTCCTAATGCAATTGGTAGACTTCATCTTGCATGCTGTCATTATTTTTCTCTTATATTGTCCCACTGATTGTTATAATCATCTCTCTTTGGCTTAAATGAGAATCCTTCTTAACATAAATTAACCTCTCTCTTTCCCTCTGTTGCTCACCTCCTCTCCTTTTTTTAAAGTCAATGAGCATCACAAGGAAAGTTTAAATTTTGCATTATGCAAGAGCTAAGTATTCATAGCTTCATTTTTTAAAAAAAATGAAGGAAATCAAAGGCTAATGTCATCATAATCCTAAATAGATGAAGCAATAGTGAAGAAAACTCTGCACAAATATGAAATTTAATAATGGCCCTCCAACAGCTTGCCTTTCAAATTTTTAGGAATTCATTAAACAATGGTTGAGCACAACTTACAATCAAATTACTCATATGAAGTATCTAGCCATATTACGAATATTGCATACTACGTGTCCATTTCTAAAGAGATGTAGTCAACAAATTGCATTTCACAGAATTAACTTGAGGCTTGAATTTCATCTCCAGATATATCCTGGTTTGTTTTCAGAAAAACAAAAACTAAAGCAAACAATAGTAACTGAAATGTTGGTACACCAACAGAGTTGATTTTAAGAACAGCATAACATTTTGATAACTTTAAATCATGCGTGGGGAACCTCTGGCCTGTGGGCTAGTTGTAGTTCATCACGGTTATTTGCTGGCAGGCTGAGAGATGCTTTGTTTACCTGAGTAGCCACAGGCATGGAGCCCCACAGCCCTCAGTGGCTACTAGTTGCTGTTCCTGGCCAATGGAAACTGTGGGAAGTGATAGAGGCCAGGCTACAACTGCCTGAGGCTCTTATTGGCCAGAAACAGTGAACTGTAGCCGCTGAGAACTAAGGAGCTCCTTGACTACAGATGCTCAGATAAACAAAGCATCTTGTGGCCTGCCATCCTGATGAGTTAAACCTGCAACCAGTGTGCCTGAGTTTCCCCACCCTTGCTTTAGACGCAAGATTTATACCAGTTATGTTGTAACCATTTCTGTATATATTTTCCCCAGCAAGGCCAACAGCTGCTCTGAGCTCCAGGGCAAGGTGGGAAGGGGACCCAGGCCCATGACCCAGAAAGAGCAGGGCCAAGGGCAGAAGGTGCAGAGCCAAGAGCAGTCAGCACTCTGCATTGCCCAGGCTGTGGCACTGGGTCCCCCTTCACTCCCTCACAGCCACATTCAGCAGGGAACAGCACTGCCATAGCACTTCAAAGGGGCACAGAGTTCTGGCTGCCACAACTGACGGAGTAGCAGAGGCAGCTCCCTGGGCTCCACGCCCCTTTTAAAGACCAGGCCCCAGAGCAACTGCCCCCTTTGCCCTAGCCTGTTGGTGGGCCTATTGTTCCCACACAAATAAAGAACAAGAGAGGGTCCAGTCAGAGGACTGTGGTAGCCCTGGTGAGGGCAGGGTGCAGAGAAGGAGATCAATAGGATTTTAATAAATAAAAGAAAGCCTAACACAAGTGGAAAGTACTGTACTGTCTGCAATTGGGAGAGGGAGAGCTGACTGAACAATTAATCTCACTTTTCCATTTAATTTTATTGGCATGTTTTGCAAATTCTAAATTTGACTTATGATGAAATTTCATATGTTGCGTTAAGGTCTGGGAATAGAAAGCCCCCTGTGTCAGTGGGTATTTGAGAAGCAAAGTGGTTAAATGTTAAGAATCCAGTAAGGCAGTGGAGCTTCTTGGTAATTGTTAAGTAAAGTGTCTAAAAAAGGTTTAAAGAGAGTTTAATTACTAAGGTTCAGAATCAAAAGATGGCATATTAATGACACTTTCTGTAATCCTAATTGTATTGTAATTTAATATTTAAAATATAATCACCCCACATTTATTTAGATACTATAGCAATGTAATCATCAGGGTAAATGATCCATAACAAAGATGTGGTGTCACTAAAGTTGCAAGTAATTAAAACACTCCTGAAAAAATATGATTCCAGAGTCCTCAGTTTTCTGGAGAAATCTTTTTTATTGCCCTATTTTGTCTTTTTTGAACAAGCTGCTGTTTTGACTATTGCAGCATAATGTGACTAGCAGCTGTTTGTTGGTGCAGAGGTTATTGTACTATGTCGTAGGAAACCATTCAAAATTTTTCCCCCACTGAAGTTCTCACTTTTCATGTTTCTTTGGTGAGTCACAGTGTGTGAAGTTCATCCAGTTCCCAAATATACACGTATCCAAACACAAAAATGTTACATTGTGCTTATAACTGAGAGGTAACTGTGTTAGCCTTTATTCTATCAAAACAAAACAGCAACCATGTAAAACTTTAAAAACTAACAACATAATTTATTAGGTGATGAGCTTTTGTGGAAAAGACCCACTTTGTCAGATCTATAGCCCTACCAGAACAGACTCAATATATAAAGCACAGAGGTCCAAAAATTGTTAACAAGGCTGACAAATCAGAAATATTGTTATCAAGTTTGGCAAATCAGATAGAAGAGCAGAAAGAATGGGTGAGAGATGGGGGAAGTTAAGCGTTTGGTCAAACTTCAAAGTATGTGAAAGAATCCTTGTAATGGGGTCAAATAATTGCTGTCCCTGTTCAAACCAAGTTTTAATGTGTCAAATTTGAATATGGAGAAAGTGAATATAGAAAAATTATTTACCTTTTCCCATAATACAAGAACTAGGGGACACCAAATGAAATTGATGGGTAGTAGGTTCAAAACTAATAAAAGGAAATTTTTCTTCACACAGTGCACAGTCAACCTGTGGAACTCCTTGCCCGAGGAGGCTGTGAAGGCCAGGACTCTATTAGGGTTTAAAAAAGAGCTTGATAAATTTTTGCAGGTTAGGTCCATAAATGGCTATTAGCCAGGGATAAAGTATGGTGCCCTAGCCTTCAGAACAAGGGCAGGAGATGGATGGCAGGAGATAAATCACTTGATCATTGTCTTCTGTTCTCCTTCTCTGGGGCACCTGGCATTGGCCACCGTCGGCAGACGGGATGCTGGGCTGGATGGACCTTTGGTCTGACCCAGTATGGCCATTCTTATGTTCTTATGTTCTTATGAATGTTAGTTCTGAACATACTCTCCATAGAGGGTTCTTAAAGTCGCCTTTCTCCAGAACACAAATTCTCAGGTCTTTAGCAGATGGCCTGCTCCATTAAAGCGCTGGTTGACACGTTTGTGTATTTGGAGATTTTTGATGTCTGCTGTGTGTCCATTCATTCCTTTGTGAAGAGTGTCTGAAGTTTGCTCTATGTACATAGTGGATGGGCATTGCTGGCACATGATGGCATATATAATGTTAGTTGAGGAACAGAAGAATGTGCCCCTGATCTTGTAATTAAGGTGGTTAGGTCCAGTGATGGTCTCTCCAGAATAGATATGTGGACAGGGAGATGTAGATATGTTGGAGAGTAGAGATAGGATCCAGGGTGACCTGGATAAATTGGAGGATTGGCCAAAAGAAATCTGATGAAGTTCAACAAGAAGTAGTGCAGAGTCCTACACTTGGGACAGAAGAATCCCAAGCATTATTATAGGCTGGGGACCAACTGGCTAAGCAGTAGTACAGTGGAAAAGAACCTAGGGATTATAATAGACGAAAGGTTGGATATGAGCAAACAGTGTTCCCTTTTACCTAAGAAGAATGTCAGAATTGGGAAGGCAGCTACTATTTCTGGCAGACTTACAGAACAAGCATGGAACAATCTTAAACTGACAGTGAAAACAAAGATACTAACCTACCAGACATGTGTATTGAGTTTCCTGCTCTATGGTCTGAGTCATGGACCACCTATATGAAACAGGACTAAAAATTGAACAGCTTCCATTTTCGCTCCCTTCACAGAATTATGAATATCAGCTAGCAAGATAAGGTTTCAAATGCAGATGTTCTGTCAAGATCTGGCATACCCAGCATCATAGAATCGTCACTAACAGAAGACTATCATAGCTTGATCATGTGAGAAGAATGTGTGATGAATGTCATCCCAAAGAACTCCTCTTTGGTGAATTGTCTTGTGGGTTGAGAACAACAGGAAGACCAAAACGAAGATTCAAGGATACACGCAAAAAAAACCATGAAAAATTTCAACATAGATCCAAAATCCCAGGAATCTACATCATCAGATCAAAATACCTGGCTACGATTGCTACAACAGGGCACAACATGCTTCAATATTATATGTGCATGCCACATATAATAACTTCATCTTAGAAGGAAAAACTCTCAGACTCAAGAATTCGGAAATAGACTGACATGTGGTTATTGTAATCAACCACACAAATCCAATATTGGATGGATAAGCCATGAGAGAAGTAGCAGACTCAAACACAGCCCAGACATAGATCCTCATGACCACTGCTAACCACTGTCTCTTGAGACAAAAAGGGGCCAAAGTAACAGTAGCTTCCACAGCCTTGCAGACTGACAGTAGATGCAAACAATACCAAATGGGACACAGTCTCGACTGTGCTGATTGCTGTGCTATCCATAGTACCAAAAATAACCCTGACATTATAATCAAACTAGCTGACAAAGGGGTTCTGTTGTCATCATGAATAAATCAGACTATTAACATGAGGCAACCAGACCTTTCTCCTCTCTGATCCTACTTTAAAATTCCAGAAGAAACTACACCATTTACTTAAGCAACTACCGACTTCTACTCAGGACCTTATTCACTCAGATATATCATCTGAGCTCCGAGCTGGATTATTCTATTTACTTTCTAAAATCTACAAGCCAGGAAACTCTGGACACCCTATCATTTCGGGGAGTGGCACACTTACTAATACTATCCAGTATCGGAGGGGTAGCCATGTTAGTCTGGATCTGTAACAGCAACGAAGGGTCTTGTGGCACCTTATAGACTAACAGAAAAGTTTTGAGCATGAGCTTTTGTGAGCACAGACTCACTTCATCAGATGCTGGTCTTGGAAATCTGCAGGGCCAGGTATAAATAAGCCAGAGCAAGGGTGGGGATAACAAAGGTTAGCTCAGTCAGCAAGGGTGAGGCTTACTACCAGCAGTTGATCTGGAGGTGTGAACACCAAGGGAGGGGAAGCTGCTTTTGTATTTAGCCAGCCATTCACAGTCTTTGTTTAAGCCTGAGCTGAGGGCATTGAATTTGCAGATGAATTGTAGCTCAGAAATTTCTCTTTGGAGTCTGGTCCTGAATTTTTTTTGCTCTAGGATAGCTACTTTTAAGTCTGCTATTCTGTGGCCTGGGAGATCGAAGTGTTCTCCTACGGGTTTTTGCATGTTGCCATTTCTGATGTCTGATTTGTGTGCGTTTATTCTTTTATGTAGAGACTGTCCAGTTTGTCCGATGTCTATAGCAGAGGGGCATTGCTGGCACATGATGTCATAAGTTATATTGGTAGATATGCAGCTGAATGAACCCACGATGGTGTGGCTGATCTGGTTAGGTCCTGTAGTGGTGCTGCTGGTGTAGATATGTGGACACAGCTGGCAACGAGGTTTGTTGCATGGATGGGTCCCTGAGTTAGAGTGACTGTGGTGCGGTGTATAGTTGCTGGTTAGGATTTGCTTCAGGTTGGCAGGTTGTCTGTGGGCAAGGACTGGTCTGCCTCCCAAGGCCTGTGAAAGTGGGGTATCATTGTCTAGGATGGGTTGTAAATCCCTGATGATGTGCTGTAGAGGTTTTAGCTGAGGGCTGTAGGTGATGGCTAGAGGTGTTCTGTTGGTTTCTCTCTTGGGCCTATCCTGTAGTAAAAGGCTTTGTGGCACACGTCTGGCTCTGTTGATCTGTTTTTTCACTTCCTCAGGTGGGTATTGCAGTTTCAAGAATGCTTGGTTGGGATCCTGTAGGTGTTTGTCTCTGTTGGAGGGGTTGGAGTAAATGCAGTTATATCTTAGTGCTTGGCTGTAGACAACGGATCGTGTAGTGTGTCTGGGGTGGAAGCTGGAGGCATGAAGGTAGGCGTAGTGGTCAGTGGGTTAACGGTACAGGGTGGTATTGATGTGGCCATTGTGTATTAGCACCACGGTGTCCAGGAAGTGGATCTCCTGTGTGGACTGTTCCAGGCTGAGGTTGATGTTGGGGTGAAAGTTGTTGAAGTCCCAGTGGAATTCCTCCAGAGTCTCCTTCCCATGGGTCCAGATGATGAAGATGTCATCAATGTAGCATAAGTAGAGACGGGGTGTTAGTGGACAAGAGCTAAGGAAGCGCTGTTCCAGGTCAGCCATGAAAACATTGGCATATTGAGGGGCCATGAGGGTACCCATAGCTGTGCCACTGATTTGAAGGTATGTATCGTCGCCAAATCTGAAATAGTTGTGTGTGAGGATAAAGTTACAGAGCTCAGCCATCATATGTGCTGTAGCATCATCAGGGATACTGTTCTGGACACCATTTATTCCATCTTTGTGTGGGATGTTGATATAGAGAGCCTCTACATCCATGGTGGCTAGGATAGTGTTTTCTGGTAGGTCATCAATGTATTGCCGTTTTCTCAGGAAGTCAGTGGTGTCTCGGAGATAGCTGGGAGTGCTGGTGGCATAGGGTCTCAGGAGAGAGTCCACATAACCAGACAGTCCTTCAGTGAGAAAGCCAATCCCCGAGATGATGAGGCGTCCAGGATTTCCAGGTTTGTGGATCTTGGGTAGTAGGTAGAATAGCCCCAGACGGGGATCTAGAGGTTTGTTGGTATAAATCTGTTTTGGTGCTTGTGTAGGGAGTGTCCTGAGCAGATGGTGTAGTTTTTTAGTGTATTCCTCAGTGGGATCTGAGGAAAGTAGCCTGTAAAATACTATCCATCTATGTATGCTCCCTCCTCAAACCCTATAGCACCAAAACTCCCAGCTATCTCCGAGATACCACTGACTTCCTGACGAAATTACAAAACATTGGAAAACTTCCTGATACCACCATCTTTGCTGCCATGGATGTAGATGCTCTCTGTGCTAATATTTCACATGAAAATGGACTACAAGTGATCAGGAATACCATCTCTGACATCACCACAACTAATCTGGTGTCTGACCTATGCAACTTTGTTCTCACGCACAATTATTTCTGATTTCAAGATATAGTATACCTCCAGATTAGTGGTGCTGCTTTGGGCACCCGTATGGCCCCAGAATACGCTAATATACTTATGGGTGATTTAGAACAACAATTCTTCAGCTCTCACCCACTGTTGCCCCTCCTTTACTTATGATATATCAAGACATATTTGTCCTTTGGACGCATAGTAAGGAGACTCTGGAAGAATTCTACAGAGAGTTTAACAATCTGCGCCCACCATCAACTTCAGCCTTGACCACCCCACATGAAAGATACATTCGTGGACACAACTGTACAAATAGCTGAAGGCTAGATCAATACCACTCTCTACTGGAAACTCACTGACCGCTACACTTACCTACATGCTTCTAGATTCCATCCTGAATATACCACGAGATCCATTGTTTACAGTCAAGCCCTGATATACAATCACTTCTGCTCTGATCCTACTGACAGAGATTGAAAAGTACAAGCCCTCTACCAAACATTCATAAACCTTAATTATCCATCAGTCGAAGTAAAAAAACAAAAACAAAAACAAAAACCAAACAAAAAAACAGAAACAAAAACAAATTAACAGTGCTAGATGAATACCCAGAAACTGACAACTTCAAGATAGGCCCAAAAAAGTCAGTACCAGAACAGTAACAGAACACCATTTGTAATTACCTACAGCACCCCAACTCAAACCACTGCAGCTCATCATTAAAGACCTACAACCTGTCCTAATCATGAAGCCACACTCCAGAAGGCCCTAAGTGACTGGCCTGTTCTCTCCTATAGACAGCCTCCTAACCGTGTAAGGATTATCACTAGCAAGCACAGGCTAATAATTTTGGAACCTTTCCTTACAACAAGCCCCAGTGCCAACTTTGTCAACATATCTATTCTGGAGATATCATCACTAGATCTAGACATGATAATTACAAGGTCAGGGGCACATTCTCCTGTTCCTCAACTAACGTTATATATGCCATCATGTGCCAGCAATACCCATCCAGTATATATGTTGGGTAAACTGCAAACACTCTTCGCCAAAGAATGAATGGACACACAGCAGACATCAAAAATCTCCAAATACACAAAACTGTCAGCCAGCACTTTACTGGAGTGGGCCATTCTGTTAAAGATCTGAGAATTTGTGTTCTGGAGAAAAGAGACTTTAACACCTTCTACAGAGGGAATGTTCAGAACTAACATTCATATTCAAACTCAACACGTTAACACTTGGTTTGAATAGGGACAGCAATTACCTGACCCATTATAAGGACTCTTTCACATATTCTGATGTTTGACCAAACATTTAACTTCCCCCATCCTTCACCGGCCTCTTTCTGCTCTTCTATCTGATTTGTCAACCTTGATAACAATTTTTGGGCCTTTGTGCTTTATATATTGAGTCTGTTCTGATAAGGCTATAGATCTTAAGAAGTGTGCCTGTCCTACGAAAGCTCATCACCTAGCAACTTATTTTGTTAGTCTTTAAAGTGCTTCTTGATTGCTGTTTTATTTTGGAATTGTGCTAATGTGCATATAGTTTACGTGGTCTCCAGAGACCAAGGTTGAGCGGGAATAGACATCACATTTTGCTCTACCCAGTACAGTTGGGATTTTCACGTGATGATTTTTACATTTTTGGTGGAAGAGTATGGAGAAACTGATGTTAAATGTGTATTTTTAAATCATTATTGGCATCTTTTAGCAAGACACATGGCACTGTATATGAGTAAAGCAACCAAATCCTGATTTTATTTTCATGGCTATTCGTTATTGGTACAAATATCAAAGATTCTAGGTTCCCAATATTTGTGGACTTAACTCAAGGACCTTAAAGAAGTGGTTGACAAAAAGCACAGCCCATCTATTTCCATATCTCCATCCTAGGCACGTTTAAAGCCCACTAGTTATGAAAAGATATCAAACACCTATGATGGGGCTTACAAGGAGAAGCAATCTCTCACAGAAAGCATTCTAGACAATTTAAGACTTCATTGGCTTGTCTACACTATCCCCCTCCTTTGAGGGGGGTGTGCTAATCAGCCCAGACAGAGGAGGCTAATAAGGTGCTGTGATGCATATGCAGCATCTTATTAGCATAATGACCACCACGGGAGCTTCAAAGCTGCTAACTTCAAAGCGCTGACAGGCAGTATAGCTGCAGGTGCTTCGAAGTATCTGCCAAACTTCAAAGCTCCCTTGCTCCCGAAACGTTTGAGTAGGCCCTCCACGTTTCCAATGGTTTTCTTAAACCATACTTGTATTTCTGTTGTCTGACATAAATGTCAACAAGCAACCAACATGCACTAGCATGAATGTTCACAGAGGCAAATCTCAAAATATTTTCAGAAACTGACTGGGACATACAGAGATTCTTTGTGAAAGCACTTCCATGCACATGGTCACTACGCAGAAGGTCACCAATGAGGAATTATATAGGAAGATACAACCAAAGGAGAACCTACTGCAGAAGCTTACACAACAGAAGTTGCAGCTATTCGGGCATATTTGAAGAATGAATGATGAATGAAAAGTCAAGACCCTGGTATTTGGTATAATGGATGGTTCAAATAGGTGAGGCAGACCCCAAAGAGAATGGTTAGATGATACAGTAGAGGTGTGCGGAGCTAATCTACAGAAACTAAGCCTCTGCTTTGGACAGGAAAAGATGGAAAGAAATAGCGAGAGGGGCATCAGACTGCAACGGGAACTGAGCCCATGGTTGTTGATGATGATGGTGATGGTTCCATGCACAGCCAAACAGGAAACAGGTGCAAAGCCATGGAATTTTTTCTGGCCAATCACAAGTAAACAACATGGCATGAATTATGAATAGTGAGTCTCAAATACTAACAGTGAAAGGTTTGCAATCAATCTGGAAAGCAGGAGAAGGAGAAGAAATATAATCAAATCACATTTAAATAATTAAGAAATCAAGATATGTTTACAGTTATTCCATGGGTTGAAAAAGAGGCTAAACTGATTATATACATTGCTGTAAAGTACTGAGATTTAATTGTCACTTATACAGATAATTAGCTACAGTTCATTCTAAGTAGTTAAAGCCAGTTAAGGTTTACTATTTATCATTTATATCACAGCACAGCCTAACAGGTAGAACCTCCATTTTGCTAGAAACTGTACAAAACATAGTAACTGATACTATGATACTGATACGGCCTTCCAGGGTGCTTATCCAGTGATGGAAGATTGTAAGGAGTGTGTAGGGGGAGGGGCAGAATGATACATAAACACCAAGGATGCTGAGCTTTCCTGCACCCCATAGTGGCAAATTTTACTTTGCTAATCATTGTTACAGTCTTTAGTCTAAATGCCAGCAGAAAATTGTTGAATTTCTCTCTATTCCAGGCTGTTACCTTCTAATTCACACACTGTAAATGGGTAAACCAACTTCTCTTTTTGCTCTTCTACTACTCTCATAATTACGTGGTGTCACTTTAACCTCAAGCCAGCTGACACACCAATTTCCTCCATTTGTGGAACAAACGTGTTGTAATTGTTCCTTTTGTATTATTTTGCAAATTTGAACGCCCCCCCCAGCAACTTATTAGCGTGGATCTGCTTTCCTACCTGTCTGCTCATTCTCTTTTTAACACAACTCTGGGCTTGTTTACTTTCTTACTAAGGTTCACCGACTAACTCCACACATTGCAGAGATCAATACACTCTCCCCTAACCTTGCTCAATTAGGTCTTAGGGTTATACTGTAAAAGAGTTATCTTAAAGGAAATGTGTTTTGTACGTGTTATGTTGGATTTTTCAATAATAAGGGTCAGAGGTGGTTTCTGTATTTCAGATGCTTCTAAGCAGTGAATCACACTCCTTCCAATCGGCACTGATATTGATCTTTCCTTTTTAACCTTGATATTACATTCAGCTTTGGTTCCATCATCATAATTCTATTTGCCTGCCCCCCACATTGTTTTTCCTGCCCTGTGTAGCTGTGCTACTTCTGATCCTAATCTTGGCCCTCTTGTGGCTGTTCATTATCGTTTTTCAGACTCTCAGGCTAATAAAAAAGGTGTCCTCTCTGTATCTTCCTTTAACAAACTATTTGGGTTTCGAAGTTTGAAATCTGAAGTACTTGCCATGAGAGGACTTGATTATTATTATTATTATTTTTTATTAAATGAACAGAGGTTCCATGTAATCCCAACATAATTTAAGGTCTGCTTGAAAACTGACAGCTATGTTGGGGTGCGCACTCAGTTGGCACGGACCCTCACTGAACCCCTTTGGGCAGGCAAGGGCTAGGAGGAGCAACGAGACTGACAACGGAACTTTTGAAAGACATACACAATGATTTTAATAACCGCTAGGAGAGGTGAAAGAATATTGTGTTAAGTTCTCATATTAACAACAATGTATACTTACACAGAAGCAGATATTCATGACAACACTTGGGTGAATTGTGGCCTCAGGTAGGTATAAAGGTAGGTTTAAAGGAATTATAAAATATAAATATAAATTTGCATTTATGTACATTATATTAATGGGAGGATGAGAGGGCGCTACTCCCCACACCCTGCCGGGACCAGGTCGCTACTCCGATCCAAAAAGGTATATAAAAAGGCCAAAGGGGGATTTGCCCTTCTATCTAGACTGGCAAGAGAAGGACAGGGAAAAGAGAGGCCACGCCCTCACCTTTGTAATATGTTACTCTAGGTTACTTAACACAATGCTAACAATTTTTCCCCCCAACTGAAAATTAATAACTAACACTACTAATAAGATGAATTAATAAACAGTCCTTCTATAATAACTAAACCTACTTAAAATATAACTAATTAACTAATACTAACAACTTTGTCTAAGATAACAAATTATAACAATAACAATTTAGGTTATAAATAATTATGATAAGTGTCTTTTTTATATTAAAATCCAGTCAGAGGCCAGGAAGGCCCAGTCCAAGGTTAGGCCTCAGGGTGCTACTCCTGCCCTACCAGGCAGGTGCATAGTAGGGGGATCAGCCCTACTCCCCTACCAGGGGTCCCTTGGCCACTGAATGGACTGTGGTGACTTAGCTGCGGCTCTGTGCAGAGGCGCAGGCCTGCTGGTGAGGATACGTCTGGTCCGGATGGGTGTGTCAAGTCCAGTGAAGCAGCCGCTGGTTGGTATGGTGGCGGGCCCTGGGTTCCGCTAAGCTGGCTGCGCAGTACCTGCACTGGTGCAGGCCAGTTCAACAGCCGACCCACTTCCCCACAGGGACACCGCTTGCTGTTAGCGCTGCCGCTGCCGCTGGAGCGCAGGTGGTGGGAAATCTTGCACCTCAGAGCAAGTGGCAGTCTTCGGTTTTTCTCTCTTCGCCCCAAAGGGCTAGCCTGGGGACTGGCAGATATTCTACAGAACCACGCCTTCCCATAAAGGGCCACAGAATGGGCTGCGTGCCCTCATTTTATAGAGCATGCTCATGCATTATTCATGAGTATATTACCATTTTGGTACAGTTCTCAAGTAGGTCCAGTCCCTGGTGGAAGGTTCTGGTACTTCTCCAGGCTCACCCAATCAGAGTGTTTTATGTAAATTTAGACACCTTTCCTCATGTTTATGGATGAGCTCATGGAACCTTTTTCAAATTGCTGGGGGAGCTACCGGTCAAAAAGAGACCGTTGGAATGCTGCTAACTGGCAAGAAGTGACAATTTGAAGCTTCATGTGTCTGAGGGGATTTTTCTCACAGAGCCCCTTCTTACCAAAATCATGCTATCCCTGGCTCATAGGGGCGATAGTGTCTGTACTGATGTTTTACACACAACAGATGCCTGCCTTTTATTTCTTCCACTTGGGTACAGCAACTTACTCTGTTTCATTTGTTATCATTTAATGCTGAAGGGAGAGAAGCAGTGGGAAGGGGACATGAGTTTTAGCTGGTAGTACCCTGAGGCTACGTTTGTACTACAGAGATCTTTCAAAAGAAGCTCTTCTGGAAGACCTCTTCCAAAAAAACTTATTTTGGAAGAGTACATCCACACACAAAGGCTGTGTCTACACTTTCATTCTTCTTTCAAAAGAGGTATGCAAATGAGGGAAATAGAAAAAGCAAATGAGGTGCATATATGCATATCTGGGTCCTCATTTGCATATTCTTATGTCGAAATAGCTTCTTTTGAAAGACGAAAACCAGTGTAGACACTGCTCTTTTGAACGTAAACCCATCTTTGAAAGAATCCTTCTTCCCTATTTCTCTCGCTTGCATACCTCTTTCGAAAGAACAATGCAAGTGCAGACATAGCCAAAAAAGCGGATCAAAAGAGTGATCTGCTCTTTCAAAAGAGAACCTCCTCACTGCCCCCATGCTTTCAAAAGAGAGTGTCCATGCAGCCTGTGCTGTTTTGAACTAATGGGCCAGAGTTTGAAAAATCAGGCCCCCGAGGACTGTTTCTTATTTTTTTTAAAAAAGTCCCCTGGGGTGTCTATACATGTTTTCCTTCAAAAGAAGGCGCTCTTCCTAAAAAGGGAATGGAAGAGCACTTTTGAAAGGAGCATCACCTTCTTTTGGTTTAATTTTGAAAGAATGCTTTTTGTGTATAGCCGCTCCAGGGGATCTTTCGAAAAATATTTCAAAAGAACTTGCTAGTGTAGATGAGCCTGAGCATCTGCAGATATGCAATGTGCAGGAAGGGTAATTCATTAAGGGCCTGGAAACATCCACTCACTCTCAATAACCTCTGGATGAAGCCTTGTGTAGAGCAGCTGTTGCTATAAGGTGCTTTAGGGCAGGAGGAAACAGGAAGCTTGGGCACAGGCTGTGGTGATGGGATGGGTCCAGTCTTTCTCAAAGTTCTGAGCTAGGCCCTGTTTCTAATTTCATCTTTTTTTGTTTAAATGAAGACTCGATATATTATTTAGTTGAACTTTCTAATCCCATGAGCTTCCCTCCCTTGGTTAATTAAGATCTTGAAGAGCTGTCTTAATTCTCAACACTGGGCTTTAATTATGGGGAAAAAGGCTGTCATTTACTACCCTAGTAATGTCAGGTCCATTAGGGGTAGCCTTTGCTGAACTGAAGCCCAGAACACTTTTCAAGAACATTGCCCATTTCTAATTTGAGCTGCATAAATTTTAAGTTTAAAAATAGAACTGGGGATATATATATATATATATAGATATAGATATATAATTAAGTTCTGGTTCCTACAAAAATTATTATTACCATCACTAGTTGATAGCCTCAGGATGAAGTCACTGATAGTTAATGATACTAATGACATATTTTCATGACTTCTGCAGATGCTGCTTGAGAGGAGAGTGTTGCTATTATAAATCATAAATGAAGGTATCACTTTCCAGTCCCATTTCCCCTTGTTATTAAATATTATGAAAGTAAGTGGATACAGATCACCAGGGTCACTTACTTTTGTAGGACTGCTTGGATTAAGTATGAACTGTAATTGGTTAGTGAGTAATATACATCACTGGCTGTTACACATACAAAAAGAAAAATACCATAGAAGAGGAAATGGTACAAGATGAAAAGTCTGAACTTTTTAAAAGGGACACAGTTCAAGAAAACTCACATTTCCATATCCCATATCAGCACATTTCTCTTTATCCAAGCATCACTTCTGTCCCTGCCATCTGAAATTTGAACCCAGTGTATGAACATCTGATTTTGTGGAAGTTTCAGATGTCTCAAGAGATTAGTGCAAAAAAAAAAAAAAGCCAGGTGTACCTATGAATGCAACTCAGCCGTGAGTTGTCTAAGATCATTATTCATTGCCATATTTTTATTCAGTGCCCATTATATTTGAAAAAGTGTGACTGAAATACCTCAAATAGCATGGAAACAATGTGTTTCATTAGCAGTGGAGCAGACAGTCTCCACAGGCTCCTGTAGCAAGGTGTGTGTGTGCGTTGGTGGCGGGGGGGTAGCTCTGTGCTCCCAGAAAGGGAGAGTGCAAGTGCAGCCAATCCTCAGCACTTCCTGCAGCATGGTGCACCCTTACAGCCCTTTGTGCCGCTTGGAGCTCTGATGGTGACATAAAGGTCTGGGAGCTCTTGCTGACACTGCAGCTTCTGTGGCAGTGGCAGCGTCTGGAGCCCTGGGCCCCTTTCAGTCATGAAGACCTGTGGCAATCTCCTCTTTCCCCTTTCCCCTCCTCTGTTGGTGGGCCTCATCACCGTTTACAGTCAACACTTGCTTGGAATCAACTGTTAAAAATAACTGATCACCACACTGATGAGTAACTTTAAAAAGCGGCTCCTACAAAGAAAATAGATTGTTTTTGGCTCCAGGTATAAAACGACTTTTCAGTACTTTATTACTGAATATTCTCATCTGATACATGAGTGATGCATGAAGATACATGCAGTTTACCCAGCCTCACTGTGCAAATCATGGAATCAGTGCAAACATAATTTACTCATGACCACTCATTTACTGCTAAGTATAGTTACTTATCAAAATAACTTGAAAAATATTGAGACCACAAGTAGAAAAATATCTAAGGATGAACACAGTTTCAGTAAAATTAAAAGTAATCTAAATCTTCACTCCCAACCAAATTCAGTGCCTATGAGCTGTTTGCGCTGGGCAGGGAGATGAGGGCAAGACCCAGTGGGACTGAAGTAACTGTGGTGGCACCAGTGATTCTACTGGGGAGCAGGAGAAGCTGTGTTGGCAGTCAGAAATACATCAACCATTAGGATCCAAATTCCCAACTACAGACCAGTTAGTTTAACTTCTGTGCTGGGAAAAATAATGGCGCAAATAATTACGGAATTCATCTGCAAACATCGAGATAAAAATGAGGTGATAAGTAACAGCCAGCATGGATTTGCAAAGAGCAAATCATGCCAGACTATTTGATTTTTTTTTACAGGATAACAAGTCCTGTGGATAAAGGAGAGGCAGTGGATGTGGTATACCTAGACTTTAGTAAGGCATTTGACACGGTCTTGCATGATTTTCTTATCAATCAACTACACAAATAGGGTTTGCAGTCAGGCTTCACTAATATTCCACACAAAGACAGGTTACAAGCAATCAGGAATACCATCCCTGATGTCATCACAGCCAGTCTGGTGTCTGACCTCTGTAACTCTGTTCTTACCCACAATTATTTCCGATTTGGGGATAATTTATACCTCCAGATTACTGGAACTGCTATGGGCACCTGCATGGCCCCACAATATGCTAATATATTTATGGCTGACCTGGTGCAACTATTCCTCAGCTTTTGTCCCCTATTACCTCTCCTCTGCTTAAGATACATTGATGACATCTTTATGATTTGGACCCATGGTATAGAGACTCTAGAAGAATTCCACAGAGACTTTAATAATCTGTACCCCACCATCAATTTATCCCTTGATTACTCCACACAAGAGATACATTTTCCGGACACTACAGTATAAATCAAGGATGGCCTGATTGGTACCACACTGTACCGGAAACCCACTGATCTCTATACTTACCTACACCCTTCTAGCTTCCATCCTGCACACATAACTGGATCTGTTGTTTACAGTCAAGCTCTTAGGTACAATCTTATTTGCTCTGATCCAACTGACAGAGACCAAAAAGTACACAATCTTTACCAAATATTCATAAACCTGAATTACCCACCAGGAGAATTAAAAAAAACAAACCGAGAGGGCCGGACGAATACCCAGAGACCAGCTACTCCAAGATAAACCCAAAACAGCCAAGAACACAACACCACTGGTCATCACCTACAGACCCCAACTCAAACCACTGCGAAGAATTCTTAAAGACCTACAACCTATCCTTAATCAGGATGCCACGCTCCAGAGGCCCTAGGTGACATGCCGGTTCTCTCCTACAGACAACCTCCCAACCTTATGAGGATCCTCATGAACAGCCACAGTCTATACCCCAGTAATACCAGTCCTGGAACTCTTTCTTGCAACAATGCCCACTGCCAGCTTTGTTCACATATCTTTTCTGGAAATACCATCACTGGACCTAACCAGGTAATTCACAGAATCACAGGCACATTCTCATGTTCCTCAACTAAGATCATATATGCCATCATGTGCCAACAATGCCCAGATGCTTTGTACATTGGACAGACTTCAAACTCCCTTAGGCCATTTCTACACAGGCCACTTTCTTCGAAAGTGGCATGGTAATACACGGCCCGAAATATGCTAATGAGGTGTGGATGCAAATTCCCTGTGCCTCATTAGCATACAGTCTTGTGATTTGGAGTCCAGAAGACCGTTCTTCCGACCTCCAAAACACCATTTAGAAGTGTGGCCCCCCGGGGGTCTTCCGGAAGGAAGTCCTTCTTCCGGAGGCCCCTTCTTCCCAAAAATTTTCTGGAAGAAGGGGCCTCTGGAAGAAAAACTTCCTTCTGGAAGCTCCCCCGGGGCCACACTTCTTCATGGCATTTTGGAGTTCAGAAGAACGGTCTTCCGGACTCCAAATCACATGACCGTAAGCTAATGAGGCATGGGGAATTTGCATCGATGCCTCATTAATATATTTCGGGCCATGTATTACCATGCCACTTTCGAAGAACGTGGCCTGTGTAGAATGGCCTTGGACAAAGAGTTAATGGGAACAAAACAGACATAAAAACACTCCAGATCCACAAACTGGTTAGTCAACATGTTAATGGAGTGGGCCATTCTTTTAATGACTTAAGAGTTTGCGTGTTATTGAAGAAATATTTTCACACCACTCTTGAAAGGGAGACAGCCGAGCTGTCTTTTATATTCGAATTCCGCACATTAACACGTGTTTTGAACCAGGATGGGAATTTTCTGAGTCACTATAGGGGCTTGTTTGCATACTTGGTTTAATCTAATTCTTGACCTCCCACTCCCCACCCCTCTACTCTCTGATTTGCTCACCTTGATGATTTTTTTGTGATTTGTCCTCCTTGATTACTGTTTTTGGTTCTCTCTGCCTTAAATATTGAGTCTGCTCTGTTATGGCTGAAGTATCGTGTCCAGTTCTGGGCACCACATTTCAAGAAAGATGTGGAAAAACTGGAAAAGGTCCAGAAAAGAGCAACAAGAATGATTAAAAGTCTAGATAACATAAACTATGAGGGCAGACTGAAAGAACTGGGCTTGTTTAGTTTAGAAAAGAGAAAATTTAGAGGGGACATGATAGAGGTTTTCAAGTACCTCAAAGAAGGTTACAAGGAAGATGGAGAAAAATTGTTCTCCTTGACCTCTGAGGATGGGAGAAGGAGCAATGGGCTTAAACTGCAGCAAGGGAGATTTAGATTAGACATTAGGAAATGTTCCTAACTGTCAGGGTGGTTAAACACTGGAATAACTTACATAGGGAGGTTGTGGGATCTCCATCGCTGGAGATATTTAAGAGCTGGATATATAGACGTCTATGGGTGATGATCTAGATAGTGTTTGGTCCTGCCAAGAGTGGAGGGAACTGAACTCGATGACCTCTTGAGGTCCCTTCCAGTTCTAGTGTTCTATGATTCTATGATTCCTGTGTGATATGGGCACAAAGCGATGGAATGTGGCCGCCTTCACCCAGATGGTTGAGGGCCTGACTGCCAGTGGTCACTCTACCCGCACTCCAGACCAGGTATGCAGCAAGGTGAAGATGTTGCAGCAGGGGTATGCATGGGCTCAGAACTTGGCCCAGCAGTTCAGGGCGCCCCTGCTTTCCGACCATTTTATTAGCGCCCCAAATCATCCTGGGCCCACGGGACACTGCCTCCCCACCCTGCATCCTCGATAGCTCCATGGAGGAGCCCCAGCCACAGGATCCCAATCAGCTGGGACTGTTGGCTAGCCCCATGCCAGCAGGGCCAGAGCCAGAGCCAGAGCCCGCAGCAGCGGCAGAATACTCCATTGAGGAGGGGGACCTTGTCATAGATCTCTCCTCCTGAACCTCCAGCCATGCCTCTGTGAGCCAGGCATCCCCCGACCTCGGCAGTGGACTGTCAGGTACATACCTGCCAGGGCACACACCCTGGGCCACAAGACAGGGGTTGTTTTCTTGCTAGAGGTTCTCCCACGCCTCCAGTGGACCCTGGACGTCCACAGGCCAGGCAGGCTGTGGCCCTTGGGACAGCGGCATGGCTGCCAGTGACATTCAGCCCCCACTCCCATGGACAACTCAGTGGCCTGCTCCCAGGGGGAGGAGATGGCCAGTGCCAGACCACAAAAGGGGGCCATCCCCAGGGGGACAGGGACCCCCACTGCCACCATGAGCCTTCAGGACCACCCCACCATTGGACAAGGGACAGGGACTTGCCGCCCACCCAAGGGATGGGGGGTATGCACCATGAAACAGGGGTCTGTACTCCTGGCCTGTACCTCACTTCCCTCCTATCTGCACAGCTGCACCTTCCTACAGCCAGGAAACCCTCGCACCCTCTGTAGTGCCCTACAGCCCCCCAGAGATGAGGGACAAGGACCATGCCATGCCACCTGCCAAACCAGGGTGACCTCGCTCCTGGAGGGGGCAAAGGCAGGAGGTGGAGGACCACCACTTTGCCTCCTCAGTCCTCCAGCAGGTGTAGGCAGCAGAGTGGCACCCTCACCTGGCACCAGGCAACCTTGGCAGAACTGAATGGCACCTTGAGGGATGTGGCAGGCACCTTCAGGGAGCTCCTGGCCCAGATGCCACCTCCCACCATCACCCTGAAGCTCCTTCTGCTGTCTCCCTTGCAGAGCCCCATGCTGTCCCCACTCACAATCCCTCTTTCTGGAGCCTCACCTGACAGCCCCCCTGGAGAGGCCCATGTGGGGGCTGATCACCCATCTGGGGCGGACCTCTGGCCCTACCTCCCTGTCCTCCCTGCACCCTCTCAGCCCTGTCGGGGACCCCAGACCAGAGAGGTGTTGGTTCCGGGACCAGCATGGGTTGAGACCCTCCACGTCTGCCCCACAGTAAGGGCCCCCTATGCAGGCCATCCATGTCCCCTGCCTCCTGTATATAGTTCAGCCCCTCCCACCTGAATATAGTTCACCCCTCTCCCACCTCTACGTAGGTGTATGATAATGTTTGACATAGTTTGAGCAATATCATTTGTTGTGTTGAATAATAGTTTATTTCACCTATATCCATTTGTACTGTGTGCCCATTGGGGAGGGCAGTATGCGGCAGGTTGGGGGCAGTGTGTAGGGAGGTGGGGAAGCTGCATGCAGGAGGTGGAGGTGCGGAGTGCACAGGGTGTGGGGCTGTGTATGGTAGACTCACTAGGAGAGGCAGGTCAAAGTATTGGCTCAGGGACTCCCGGACATGGACCCTGTCCTGGTGGGCCTGGTGGCTGGGGGTGGCAACTGGATGGGAGTAGCCTGTGCTGACCTCAGCCACCCACCGCTGTACAAAGGCCTCCACCTTGCTCTCCATGATATTATGGAGCATGCAACAAGCACCTAGCACCTGGGTGGCATTGAGGATGTCCACTTCCAGGCAAGTAGGAGGCAGTGTCACCAGACCTTGAGATGGCTGAAAGTTTGCTTGACCACATTGTGGGCATGGTAGAGCTGGTTGTTAAATCGCTCCTGGCTGGGGGGTGCGTTGGCTCATATAGGGGTGCATGAGCCACAGCTGGAATGGGTATGCCAAGTTGATCACCAGGCAAAGGGTGTCCTCCAGCGGGATCTCCCTCTGGGGGATGTAGGTCTCTGCATCCAGCCAGCAGCACAGGCCCAAATTGCAGAAAACACACACATTGTGGGTGCAGCCAGGCCAGCCCACATAGATGTCCTGGAATCAGCCCTGGCTGTCCACAATGGCCTGCAGGACCATGGAGCGATGGCTCTTCCTGTTTATATATGCTCCTTCGCTGTGCTCCAGGGTGTGAATGGGTATGTGGGTCACCTTAAGGGCCCTGAAGAAATTCAGAAACCCAAGTGTAGCAAAGCCCGTGATGGCCTTATCCATGTCCCCAATGCAGACCACATGTGGAGGAACATCGCATTGAGGGCATGCACCATCTGCAGGGGGGGAAACATGCACACCCTTGAGGGTGTGTGGGGTGTGCCAGGCCCTGCCTCAGCCTCACCCCGGTTTCTCAGTCCTGGCTCCCCCGGCCACGCAGTGGGTGCATGGCTTGGCCCTCCTCACCTCCATCATGACAACCCTGACCGTGGTCTTGGCCACACCAAATTGGTGTCTCATGGAGTAGTAGCTGTCTGGAGTGGCCAGCTTCCAGACTGCATTTGCAGCCCTCTTCTCCATGGGTAGGGAACACCACATCCGGGTGTCCTCATTTCTCAGAGCAGGGGACAGCCACTGGCAGAACTCCATAAAGGTCTTCAGCCTCATCCAAAAATTCCAGAGCCACTGGTTATTGTCCCATGACTAGATGCTCCCACCAAGCTGAGCTGGTGGGGTAGCTAGTTCCAGAGCTGGTGGAGCACCCAGTGTGTGTTTTGGGGGTGGGAGGTGGCAACAAAGGTTCTGAGGGTCTGGGGCAACCCTGGCTGCCCTGGGGGGAGTGGGGGAGCTCCCCCAGCAGGAGCTGCAGGGCGGCCACCACTGTTGTGGCCAGCAGGGCGATCTCTCTACTGGTGGCAGCAAGCAGGTTTTCCAGCTTCTGCTCAGTCACGCTCTGGCCTGAGGGCACTGTGCCTGTTGGTCTGGTAGCAGCTCTTCAGGCCTCGTGCTGTGCAGGGTGGGGATATCAGGGAGTGGCCTTTTATAGGGAGGGCCGGCTAAGACCCCGAAATGGCTAGCCTGCCATGAAGCCCCTGCAAGAGCATTTCCTGGCCCTTCTTTCAACAGATGCGTGGGTATGTGTAGACATTATTTTTCAAAGGGCTCACTGGCTCCTTCTGAAAGGACAAATGGTTCTTTCAATGGCAGAAATCAATGGGGCCAGCCCCAGCCCATGTGTAGACACTCCCCTTCGAAAGGATGTCTTTTGGCTACTCTCTTTTGGTTCACTTTTGAAAGAGATCTCTAGTGTTGTTGTAGCTCCTGAGACATTTGGCTATTTTTCATATTATTTGTGATGTGGGCCATGTCTCTTCATGGGTGCAACTATTATAACTCTGCATATTGATCTCCAGTGGTCTCATACAAGTCCTCCTCTTATAAATGGTATGACTCAGGGGACCAAGTTTATTACTTGTGAAGGAGAGTGCCAACCGACTCTGGTGAGAGGTTCCAAAACAGTTCTTACTACTCCCCAAACAAGCCTCAGTAAATCTGTGATGCATTTCTCCATGTGTTATTTACTTTTCCTTTACCATACTTTTTCTTCTTGTGCCCTCGCCTTTCTTTTTTAAATCTCCATACATTTGTTTATATTGAACAATATATTTATATTGCTTTTTTACCTTGGGGTACTGTAGCATGCAGGGGTGTCTTAAGATGTCAGCTAGTAGATCTAATCCTTTTTGACATCCCATGACCCCTGAGGAAAAATGTAGACATGCATTGTGCTTCTACATTAACTAACACTTCATCTTATGTGTACTTGACAGACAAATGGAGTGGAAATTATACATAAGATAAATAAAACTAGACATCCTATCTAGTAATCTGACATTTCATTTGTTCCTCCAACTGAGTGGGTGGTTCAAATGAGAGGAGCAGGCTTGAATTATGACCTTTTTTATCTATCTATCTATCTATCTATCTATCGGAGGTGGTGCAGAGTGCATTTGGATTCAAAAGAGTGCTTTGCTAAGGTGTGGGGTAGTGAAACATAACATTAACTGATAAAAGAAACCATTCTTACCTTCCAAAACAAGAAGCAGTCAAGTAGCATTTTAAAGACTAGCAAAATAGTTCAAATAAAAAATTAAATTAAAATAAATTAAATTAAATAAACTATTTTGCTAGTCTTTAAAGTGCTACTTGACTGCTTTTTGTTTTGATAGTGTATAGACTAGCATGGCTTCCTCTCTGTTACCATTCTTACCTAGTCGTGGTAGGGATAATAGTGGGGTATTGCTGACTAGCTAAAAAAAAAGATCTAGAGTCTGACTTCTGCATTCTACCTTATGGAAAGTTTTATTTATTTATGCATTTATTTATTTATTTATTGGTAAAGTGTCATCATACAGCTTCATTAGTATTTGAATCGTATTTTTTCACAGGTGTCCACATCTACATAAGGTGATGGTACTGGTGAATATCTGGATAAGCCTAGGAACTCCACAAAAATCCAGAAAGCTGAGCAAAGAGCTGACAAAGTCATTACAAAATGCTGATGGGATTGTGGCCTAAGCCCTGCCTCACACAAGTGGCCAGGTGCTTATCTCCACTTCAGATTCATAGCTGTGAACCTTCTTCTGACGTGAGTTGCTTAATCCAGGTCAAATCTTTTCCACAAAACATGTGGTTGTGGCACCCATTGGGCTACCAATAGACATTGTGGTTGACTCCTCTACTTCTGCGGTTAGGGTATTTACGTGGAAGATCCAAGCTCTAGTCCATGTCCCTGTGACGATTTAAGCATTCCATACAAAGTGTAGCAGCTTTAACAGGTGAGACAGAGAAAGCCACAACTGAATAACCTCATGCCCAGTTAGAGAGCTCACTGAGTGGAGGGAGAACCAACTTCCAAGTCCTGCTCCAAAAGAGGCAGAATGGGGACCACAGTCTCTCCCATCTTGGGTGAGTGCTCTAACCACTAGGTTGTAAGGAGAGGGACAGAACTAACCACTGCCTCATCTGCCTATGTTTTGTGGGCCATGACCCAGCAGGTCAGATCCAAGCCTAACAGGCATTCTCAGAGGCACCTAGAGAATACTCATGATCACAGACATGGACTAAAATTTACTAAGTGCCCCAAAGAATGTAAGACATGGTACTTATACTGAAGGGTAAAAATCACTTCCCTGCGTTCAGCTTAAGAAGGTGCCTTCCTACAGACAGTCTTCTTATATGCTTTATTTCTCTACTTCTGCTTTGTGGTTTGTTCCCATGTTTAATTTCCTCAATTCTGTTCTTCACCACTTATCCATCTAGTTTTTTTGCTATTGTCTTAATTCTGTTATTTCTTTATGGTTACAATATTTTAACTCCCAGTAACCATCCTTTCCACGCAACCAATTAATAACAGTAACATGACAGGCAGCTGAAAGTAAAACTTTGTATGTAAAAATTTCCTCACACTGATAAGGGTGTCAAGGTTCTGGTATACATATGTACTGGATAATACTACTAATCTGTCTCTGGGCTCTGTGGTGTTTGGAGCTTCACACAACAGTTTCTTCCACCTGAAAAATTATCTTTTGAAGGAACCAGGCAGTTTAGTGTGTCTAAATTTAAAGTTAGAAGATTACCAGGAAAGCCTATCTATTGGAATTACTTATCTGAGCCAAAGTAATTCAAGTAATTCAAGTGCAGTGAAACACTTCTAATTTTAAATTCAGAAGCCTGGAACAGTGAGTTGGATTCTCTGGTGTAGCATCTAGTTGATATCACTCTTCCCCTCTCATTCTCTCTGCTTTTGTGCCTTATTTTATTTTATTTTATTTTTTTTTTAAATCTGAGTGCTGGTGCAATTAAAAGAGAATTGTACCATTACTTTAAAAAAAAACAACCCCTCCCAAAAAACCCCCTACCAGTTAAGATATTTCCTATGAAACATAAACTGGCTATAGAAAATTGCTAAAATATAATTATATTTACATGGGAAAATGCAGCAATGCATATTTTTGGATGTGTGCTGGAGTGCAAGTTGTTTGTGTGTGGGATTAGCACTTTTACTGAAGAAATTACTTATAGACAGACAACCCCATTATATACGTGGGCGATACATCAACCAAATGGTGAGAAGGTGAAATTTATATGGCTCTTTATTAAAGATGGTTAGCTCCATAAATGGAAGCATGATGAACAACAGTGATAAAATACCTGATTTTTGTTTTGTTTGGGAGGGTGCTTTTTGTGAGTTTGGGTTGCTGTTAGTTCATGTCTCTCTGTATTTATGAGGCATTAGTTGCTATGGCATTAGATCAAAAGGGACTATTAAAGGAACCAAATAGAGAAGTGAAACAAAACAAAACAAAACAAAACAAAATATTCAAACAGAATAGCCAGGATTACAGCCACAAGGGGAAAACTTCTCATCCCCAACACTGGTTTATGTAGCTATTTTTCCGAGGCTGGGAAAATAGCTGAATGGCCGGCAAGGATTTACCCAGAGACAGACAGCACAACCTGCAAGCAGGATGATCTGTTTCTCCCATCCAAAGATGGAGATTACTGGTCTGAAGGGATTTACAAAAGAGGGCAAGGAAAGGTTAAGATGTCAGCATTTGCCATGCATACAGGCCATTAGCTGGCTTTGCTGTTTGTTCTGTGTGTTTTGTACATGTTTGTGTGTGAGGGAGAGAAGGAAGAATAAGAATAAAAAACACTTATTTGGGATTTTTTTTATTAAGCTCAGTGGTTATAGGTCTCTGAAATGAAAGCGTTTATAAGTGTCAAATATAAAGAGGTCTGTTGCGTTTATACATTTGGGCAACAGGGAAACAGCAGCTCTGAGATCCAAGTGATTAGACTGAGTGGTTCCACCCAAGGGGAGGTGTAGAAGGATAGGAGTGTCATCTAATGAGAGCACTTGACAGGTGGACTAAACAGAGCTCAAGGCACCGTTTACCTAGGAATCATGACAGGTTTTTTTTAAATCAAGAAAGGTTGATGGGACCATTGTGCATGTAAAGTATAATTCTATACTGAAAGCATTTGATAACTGAACACATCGGCTACGTCTACACTAGCACATTACGTCGAAGTAGCCTACTTCGAAGTAAGAACATCGAAATAGGCTACTTCGATGCATATTGTCTACACGTCCTCCAGGGCTGGCAATGTCGACGTTCAACATTGAAGTAGCAACGGGGAACGTCAAAAAGAGCCTCCCTGGAAGGAAATGCAGAGCGTCTACACACACAAACACCCTCTTTCGAAATAAGGGGCCAGGACAGACCGCGGACTGGGTCACAGAGCACACTAGCCCTTCCGGGGCAGCTGCAAGCCGCTTCTTTAAAGGGTCCCTCCCAGACACACCTGGCCTGCACAGCACGATGTCTGCAAAGCAGTAGACACTTTCTCACAGACCAAGTCACAGTAGATATGGACGCCCAGCAGCAGGAAGCGGAGGCCTTCTAGGTAGACATCCAGGGCGCAAGCGCCCTGCTAGGTGCTGCCCGGGAGGCCGCACAGTGGCTGCTGCCAGAGGAGCCCACCCCGGAAGCAGACAGGGATGCCCCTGACCACCAGGCTCCCCTCTTCCTCCCTCACTGGATGCTCCTCCGCCTCTGGAGCTACCCCACCAGCTCCGAGTGGTGGGAGCAGCTTGTCATGCGGGAGTGGGATGACGATATGTGGCTCCAGAACTTCCGCATGCACCGGCAGACCTTTCTCAAGCTCTGCCAGTGGCTCACCCCAGCACTGAGGCACCACGACACCTGGATGCGGTGTGCCCTCCCCGTCGAGAGGAGGGCCGCAATAGCCATCCGGAAGCTGGCCATTCCAGACAGCTATCGCTCTGTGAGACACCAGTTTGGAGTGGGAAAGGCCACGGTCGGGGTCGTCGTCATGGAGGTAAGGAGGCCAGGGCACACACCCACTGGAGGGCGGAAGGGCCGGGTGTGGGCTTGGGGAGGGAGGGACAAAAGGGGGGAGGGAGTGGCCGGGTGTGGGGCTAGAAAGGAAGGGATACCGGGGAGGGATGGGCTGGGCAAGTGGGGAACCCGGGGAGGTGCCTGGGAGGGGGGCCTGAGGGAAGGGCCCCGGGGCACCCTGCACAGCCTCATGGGCACCTGTGTTCCCTCCCCACAGGTGGTCTGTGTGCTTAATGCCATGTTGCTCCAGAGAGTCGTCCAACTCGGGGACCTGGACACAACCGTCGCCGGATTTGCCTCCATGGGGTTCCCAAACTACTTCGGGACCCTGGATGGGACCCACATCCCCATCTGCACCCCGGACTACAGCGGAGGAAGATACATCAACCTCAGGGGCTACCACTCCGTGGTCCTGCAGGCCATGGTGGACAGTCGGGGCCGCTTCCAGGACGTGTACGTGGGCTGGACCGGCTGCACACATGATGCCCATGTTTTTAGGAACTCGGGCCTGTGCCGTTGGCTGGAGGCGGGGACCTACATTCCCCAGATGGAGATGCCTCTGGGGGACACCACTGTACCCCTCTGCCTCGTGGTGGACGCGGCCTATCCCCTCCAGCCCTGGCTCATGCGCCCGTACACCAGCCACCTCAACGCCAGCCAGGAGCGGTTCAATGTCCGCCTGAACCATGCCTGCCAGGTAGTGGAGAGAACATTCGGCCGTCTGAAGGGCCGCTGGAGGTGCCTCCTTGCCTGACTGGACGTAAGCCTCCAAAACATCCCCCAGGTTGTGGAAGCGTGCTGCACGCTCCACAACATCATTGAGAGCAAGGAGGAGGCTTTTGTCCAGGGGTGGGCGGTTGACGCCGGCACGGGCTTCCCCCAGCCGGCCACCGCACCCAGCTCCAAGTCCACCATGACGGGGTATGGGTCCGTGAGGCCCTGTGGGCCCACTTCGATCAGGGAGACCCCTGAGCACCTCCCTGGCCTTCCCCAGAAGACCCACCCCCCACACAGCCCACAATGCCCGCACACGCACACCGCCCCCAACACCCACATGCCACCCCCCCAACAAGAACACAACTCCAGCTTTTTGGAAAATAAAACTTTTTTTTTAAACTGGATAACTTGCTTGATTCAACAAAGAAACTGTAATTAATCTACAAAAAGGGGGATAGCTATATACAAAAAGGGGGACAACTATATAGATGGACCAACAGCCGAGCCGTCCACCGGGCCCCCATCAGTCCGGCGTGGGGGTAGAGGGGCACAAGCTCTGGTGGGTATGGCTTGCAACGCCCCCCCCCCGTGTCTGCGGTCCCCGGTGTGGCCGGCTGGGGGCTGGGAGGACCAGCAGGTAGGGCCAGGATGCCTCCACTGGCTGGTCTTCAGCTCCAACGGGCTCTGTGGAGCTTGACGGTGGTGAGGCGGGTGGGGTGGCAGGTGGGGCAGCAGGCAGCGAGGCAGGTAGAGTGGCGGGGAGGGTGGCCCGGGGGGTGGGAGCCGGGCGACAGCCTCCTGGATCGACCTGGCTATGTCCCTGAAAACCCCCATAAAGTCCTCCCACGCCGCCCACCTCCAGGTGGACTCCTCCCGCTCGAAGCGGAGTCTTTCCTCCACCACCTCCATCTGGCGCCAGAGAGCTGCCAGCAGCTGAGGGTCCACTGGGGCCATCCCAAGAATCTGGTGGTGGCAGGACTGTCCTGCTGGCCTTGGGGGTGTCTCCAGCCACTGGCGGGGCTGGCCTCCGGCGGGCTGTCAGGGACAACAGACAGTGACTGGCTGCCTGGGGTGTCCGATGCTGCAGCTGGAGAGAGGGAGAGAGGGAGGGGAAGGCTGTTAGCCCAGTGCCCTGGCCCGTGGCCCGTTCTCCCCACCCCCTCTTGGGTGCTGGGTATCCGTCCCTGTCAGTGGCTTTGATGTCCCTGTTGGCTGTCGCCACGGCATTGTCCCCCCACCCCCGGGGTCAAGACTGAGTTCTATCCTTGGGTACGGGTGTTGATGGGCGCTGATGGTCGTGCCACCATCCTGGGACTGTACTGTGGCTGGGCATTCATGGGTTGGGGTCCGCTGGGGGTGTGTGAGTCTCCCGGTTGTGGCTGGTGCCCCCGCCCTGTGGCCCATGGATGTGTGCTCTGTGGGATGCGTACCTGACTGTCCCTTGCCGCGGTCGGGGGAAGCCTGGTGGGTGGATGCCCCCCCTCTTCGCTGCTGGACCCCTCCTCCACTGTCCCGAGGGGGGGCTTCTCAGGTGGGCCCCAGGGTGCGGGGCTGGCCTCCAGGCCAGACTCCAGCTCCGAGGCCTGCTGGGGCTCGTCGGCCATGGAGTCAAGGCTGGCTGGGGGGAGGAGGTGTCCCAGGGGCCCAGGATGGCCTTGAGCTCCCTGTAATAGGGGCAAGTGGCGGGGGCAGCCCCAGACCAGCTGGCCGAGTCCTGGGCCCAGGCGTACCCCTGCCGCAGCTCCTTCACTTTACGCCGAACATGATCTGGAGTGCAGGCAGGGTGACCCTGGGCAGCCAGGCCCTCAGCCAGTAGGGCAAACTCTTCTGCGTTCCGCTGCTTGCTCACCATCACATGGAGCACCTCCTTCTCGCCCCAGAGCCCCAGCAGGTCTCAGAGCTCGGCCTCCAACCAGGAGGGGCCCTGCGTCCTTTTGGCCCCCCCACCTGGCTGCTGGGGTGCCTGGGTCTCCTCAGGAGGGAAGCCCTGGGGGCGCTTGGGGGTCTGGCTGCAGGCCATGGGTAAAGGCAGTGGGGATCGGGGCCTGTGAGAAGTGTGCAGGGCTAGCATGTGCCTGTGCTGCTGCCTGTACACTCTCAGCTTCCTGCCACAGGAAATCCAGGTCAGTGGTGCCTTTAAGGTTGCTGCACGTGGAGACCATAGAGCCCCGCAGGGGCTGGAGAGAGCATCTCTCAACCCCTCAGCTGATGGCTGCCATGGAGGACCCCGCAATTTCGAAGTAGTGAGACGCAGATTGTCTACACACACCCTACTTCAACGTTCAATGTCAAAGTAGGGTGCTATTCCCATCCTTGGATGGGAGTAGCGACTTCGACGTCTCGCTGCCTAACGTCAATTTCAACGTCAAAATAGCACCTGGCACGTGTAGACGTGCCGGGTGCTATTTCGACGTTGGGCTGGCTACTTCAAAGTAGCTAGCCAGAGCAGACACGCCCATCCAAAACAGAACACAGTCCTTCTCAAATGAAACCTGCATTCATGACAGTACACTAGGCACCCCACAAGATGGAGCAGGTTGCTTCCCATGGAATTCATGGCAGGTCTGGGCAAAAGCAGAAAGAAGGCCCTCCGTTTCACTGTCATCCTTCACCTGCATAATAACCAGTGAAAATCTAACCCTGAATATGTACTATAAGGTTTGTTCTTCGGCCTATAAATGGATTGAAACATACTTTAAAAGCTGTCTCCCTGAATTCATGTCTCCATTCCTTTGAATAGAAATTTTGTGACAATTTTATGCTCAGTACTGAACAGCCTCTGAACAATTATTTTAGGAAGCAGAAAGCTTCATTTCTAAAGTTAAGTTCATATTAGGTATTAGATCATGCTACATCTCTACTTTTGCAGAAAGACAGTGGCAGTAAGCTATTGTGAGGATCATCCCACAAGCCAACTATTACACTAGCATTCATTGGTCTGAAGCACATCACTGACAAGTGCCTCTTTCTGCATCATTTTCCTTTTATTATTATTATTATTATTATTATTATTATTATTATTAAACCTAGTAAGCACCTCTAAATTTAACTCTGTATGAAATATAATATGAGTTTGTAATGAAAAGTGACACGGAGTGATCCAATTAGGTCTATTTAAAACAGGCACATATTGTTAAGTATGTCATATGAAGAAGACATACATTTCAGAAGTAGCCAAGACCACTAAAAGAGTTGCTAATTAATGGAGAATCTATTCATTTCTCATGAATAAAAGAGTAAATAGCTACGTTAAACACCTGTAACCTGTAATAATGTGGTATATAACTTCCCCTGCCTGACTGTTACTTATGGACTATCTTATTCAGTTTGAGAATACATTTTCAATAATAAATAACAAATGTCGTGATAAATTTGGGCTTTGAGTGCTGAGCATGGCAAACGTACTTTTTCCTCTATCAATGGTCTACTGGATTTATATGTACTAGGTTAAAACATAGGAGACACATTTAAGCTATGTGGAAGGAGTGTGTGTTGGGTAGAGCGGAATGAAATAAATGTAAAACATAGGTTCAAGTTGTGCAAAGGGCTGGGTTTAAAACACTTGATTCTCTTAAATTTCTCATGGGTAATGTAATAATTCAAATATATAAATATGCAGCAGCCAACAGAAGATACTCCAAAATGTATCTAGTTAGAATAAAACAAAATAAATCAGGGAAAATCAAACTAAACCATTAGAAAACTATCCTGTCATTGGGAACAAGAAGTCCTGTGGCACCTTATAGACTAAGAGATATTTTGGAGCATAAGCTTCCTTGGGCAAAGACCCGCTTCATCAGATGCATCTGATGAAGCGGGTCTTTGCCCACGAAAGCTTATGCTCCAAAATATCTCTTAGTCTATAAGGTGCCACAGGACTTCTTGTTGTTCTCGAAGATACAGACTAACATGGCTACCTCTCTGATACTTGGCCTGTCATCTACGTTCCTGGGGGCTAAGCCTTCCACTCCTTTCCATCAGATAAATTCTGGGCTCCTATTTGGTGAACAGTGCTTGGCATTTTTTTTTAATTTTATATTTTGAAAATGCTATAAATGTTTCTCATCCTTTATAGACAGATCTATATAGCATGTGAGAAGAGCCAACATAGTTCTCAAGGAATATGACAGCATTCTGTACATATTGTGTAACTAATTTTAAAGAACTATCACAATACATTAGAACTTTGTTGGCTTTATCCTTCTCAATTGCTGGTTCAAATAACCTGTGGAAAACGTCATTCTCTAGTGTTCTTTAGCAGGAATATTGATCTCTGTTAAATTGTACAGGATTTTTCCATAAGGCTTTCTGTGATGGAGAGATCAGATGACCTATAAATTAGCTTTAAAGGAAAAGTAAAACCCTGATTAAATTCTACTGGTTGTTTCATATATTCAACCTGCTTTATTATTTACTTAGCATATACATAACCAAGGTGATGATGATAGGACCAGAGTGCTATGAACTGATTACTTTTACTTCATTGTGGCTGATTAAATTATTTTTATTAGCTTCAATAAATTTGGGTTTGCATCTACAAAATTTTGCTTTCATTCTGTGGATATGATAGCAAACACAGGACAACACGTTTATCATATTTTCAATGCCAAACCATGTATTAGCCCAGATCAGTTCGAAGTTGGTCCCATGCTTGTTTTCAGTTTCCTTTCAGACTTTTTTGATGAACCTGCACAATCTGTCTAAAGTACTTTGCCTTCTCATATGATCCTTGATAACATTATGTCTTGAGTTTGTACTGAGACCTGAAGCCTAGTGTGTTGACATATCTTTGGCTGTTTTGAGGTGTGAATGTATATTTGCTATAGATCTAAACTGTATGTTTATAAGCTCACTGGTTATAAAATACTTTTCCTACCTATGCATGGATAGATTATCAAAACAGGAAAATATCCACATTTATGTAAATTGGTTCAGCCTGTTGCTAATAAAAGTGTTATGCTTATAATCAGAGTACACAGGGAAGAAAACCCATAAATATTTTTAAAATTAGGAGTTTTATGACAGCTGATATTAGATGCATACAAAAGAATTATTTGATGCATTCTGCATTTGAAATTCAGATTTAACTTATTGAACCATTAGATTGCTTAAGATGAATGAGGAATCATGACACAAAAGACACAGAAACAATTTTATTTCTAACTGAGAGAAACTAAGAAATCAAAACTGATTAAAATATTAATATTAATATTTTTCAGTTAGCAAATGGAAAAATACTGATGAATGCTTAGAAACCACTCCATCCAGCAAACACTCTAGATAAAGGAGGAACATTTTAGCAGTGTTACAGTTCAATCTCTCTCTCTCTCTCTCTTTCCCTTTCTCTCTCTCCCTCTCTTTCTCTGTGCATATATGAAAAAGATGTATGTACCAAATTATATTTTTATTTTATCTACAGTTGGGTGGTACGCACATTGTGTGATGGGACATTTAAATATGAAGATACAGAATTTATTATTATATGTTAGAGGTGTGTATACACGACAGAAGAATACAAATGAAAACCAACTAATTTTTTTTTGCAAATCTATACAACCCTGTGAAATTTCATGGTGTCTTAGTACCCAATTTCTTTTTGTGTACAATCAAATACACCACACAGCACTGAGACCTTGATTACTAGTGAAAAAATGAGATTTGTCAAGATCAAGCTGCAAGATCTCCACAGATCTCCTGGCAACATTGAGCTTCAAGGGGGGAATATGAATAGTCCTATGCTAAGGGACACAGGTTTAAAATTCTGAAGAAAAAAACATCTGGCTGATGAAGAGCAGCTAATCTCATGTGTCATGATTACTACATGCTGCTTTCCTATAAATAAAGATGATGCTAAGCATTAGTAGATTTTTTCCCATTTGAGAAACAAGTAGCAAGCATGAACCTAGAATAATTCATATTCTGTTGGTGAAAAGTTTCAAACTGTTAGGCTCTGACTTATTTTGTGACTTGAGAAATTGGGAAAACAGGTATATAATCCACATATTAGAAGCTGACAGAGAGAACGAGTTGATAAATGTATGAATATATGACAATGTATGAATATATGAGAGTTCACCTCAATGGATGAATAATAGAATCATATCATAATGGAACTGGAAGGAACCTTGGGATGTCATCAAGCCAAGTCCACAGGACTTGTGGTAGGACCAAGGAATGTCTAGATAATCCCTGACAGGTATTTGTCTAATCTGCTCTTAAACTATGGCCAATGATGGAGATTCCATAACTCCCATAGGCAATTTATTCCAGTGCATAACCACCCTGAAAGTTAGAAAGATATTTCTAATAACCAACCTAAACCTCCCTTGTTGCAATTTAACCCATTGTTTTTTTCCGATCATCAGAGGTCAAGAAGTTGTCAAGAATCTTCTAGTGTACCACAGAGGGCTTCAAAGTTACCCAAGCTCATGGCTCACTCTGACCCACGGCTCCCTTTCCACAGTATTCCTTTCTAGGCAGTTATTTCCCATTTGGTATATGCGCAACTGATTATCCTTTCCTTGTCAGAGTACCTTGCATTTGTGCTTACTGAATTTTATTCTATTTATCACTATTTATCTATTTCTCCAACTTGTCCAGATCATTATGAATAGATTGGTTTAAATTATCCCATCCTCACAGCAATTGTATCCCCTTCTCAGCTTGGTATCATCCACACACAGATCATAAATGCACTTTCTATGCCCTTAGCTAAATCATTGATGAAGATATTAAACAGAACTGGTCCCCAAGCTGATCCTTCTACTCGTTATGATGTACCATTGATAACTACTCTTTGGGAACAGTTATCAAACTATTTATACATCCACCTTATAGCAGCTCTATCTAGGTTGTATTTCCCTAGCTTATTAATGAGAATGTCGTGTGAGACTGCATCAAACACCTTGCTAAAGTCTAAATATATCACATCTACCTCTTCCCTCATATCCACAACTCTTGTTGATTTGACATGATTTGTACTTTAGAAACTTGGGGTGACTGTTATTTATCACCTTATTTCTAGATGTTTGCAAATGGATTCTTTAATTATTTGCTCAACTGTCTTTCTCAGTATAGAAGTTAAGCTGACTGGTCTGTAATTCCTTGGGTTGTCCTTATTTCCTTTTTTAATAGCTGGGCATTATATTTGCCCTTTCCAGTCACCTGAAATCTCTCTCATATTCCATGCTTTTTCACAGATTATAGCCAAAGTCTTCAAAGAAGACACTTCACAGCAATTACCAGCACAAAGTGTTTCAGAGTCTGTTTACTCAAAGTAAAAAAAATAACCTACTCAAAAGCAGAATAAAGATGAAAAAATATATGCATGGGAAAATGTGGAGTGTAGTAACTGTAGATGAATAATAGTTACATTTGTAAGTAATTCTCATTCCAACATTAGTGTTTAGAAATATCATGTTGGTAGAATTGCAATGGAACTGAATATTAGGTGTGGACCTGGCACTGAACATTGTAATTTAGTTGGAAGTAATAGGACAAAGGATGAAGAATCAAATACTATGCTGATTTTCAACAGAAAAGTACCAGTTAAGTTTTTGCATCATCAGAAAATGTAGTCATGCATGATTTTATCCCCTGGAAAGAAAGATACTCATTGATGCTCCCTTGTTCTGTGTAGTAACCAAAACATGTAATAGCATAAAAAGCATTCAAAGTAGTTCTGTTTAAGACTGATATATGAACTATTTTAAATTTCTTGTGTGATAGGACTAATTTCTTGGATCCGTTTGCATGTGCTTGTGGTAGAAGCAATGTATATGGGTTACTCAGAAGTCCTCTGTGGTACACTAGAAGATTCTTGACAACAGTTTGAAGGTTAGGTATGCTACAGCATATTTTAATTGTATCAACTGTACAACTATGCTCTAATGCATCACCTTAAAATACAATAATTATAGCAGACATACCTATCATTTTCAGCTGCAGTATATGGATATGACTGGCTCATACCTATCATTTACAAAGAAAAAAAATGTTCAGGTGTGGCAAACAATGACAAAGAAATTCAAGGAGAGAGCAATTTCTTTGAGTTTTCTTTGGATTCCAAAAATTAGCTGCACCTATTGTGCACAAAACAACTATTGGAAATGCAAGCCTGCTTTTCTCTAGGGACTTGTCTAAAACCACACACTATTGAAAAGCCTATATCTAGATGACACACGCTGTAAATGTGTGATTTGTTTAAAGTTATCCCTATAAAGGCAGAGTCATGAAGGCTCTGGTATCTTCCCATGTAAGAGGAAAAGCTAAGATAACAGTGATAGAATCTCCTATCTCTGTAGGAAGACAGTGACCATATTGTAATGAGTTAAGCAAGTTGTCCAAACAGACAGTACTTTTCTTGTTTGTTAAATAAGGCTTATGAAAGTTTAGATCAGGTTTTTTTATCAGTACTCATCTATACAGTGAATTCTTATAGCCCTTTAATACCTGCCGGAATGAAAATGATTCCATACATCTATTCTTCAGTTTAAATGACCAAAATTTTGACAGCAATTACTGGAAATGTAAAGGCTAGAAATTTTATACAATATTTTCACTATCAAAGTGGAGGAAGATTCAGCTATTCTTTAGGGCAATAGCAGGCTTTCTGTTTTTTATTGCTTTCTCATAAGACATTAAATTTATTCACCCAAGTGGAAACCCAACAGAAGAACAGGATACTCTTCTTTTGCTGACAGTTAATTCTGTCATGGGGTGGCAGACAAAAATCAATGACAAATGTGCATCAGGTTTGGCTTAGGTAGAGTGTTTTGTTGCACCCATGACATAGAAAATAAATAGTTCTTTAGCCTTGAGAAGTTGAGTTTCAAATTTTTGAGCAATTTCTCCATCAGGAGGCATTCATCGTCAAGGGTGAGCACCTAAAGCTGTTGCTAAGTGGTGTATCTGCCATACAGTGGAACACACAACATTGATTTTTAGGAAAATCAATTCCCAGTTTTACAAGATCAAACCCAGAAGACAGCAAAAGAGAAAATGGACTTTATTATATAATGATAATCATTGTACTATACAGATTCTTGAAAGAGATGCATGGCAAAGAAACATCATATTGATTTACCAGTAATAAACTCTGACTGTTACGTGTCTAACTGAGCTGCTTGAATCACTAGCTATAACACTATTGATCATAAACAGTGAGAGTCTTCTTATCTGTAAATAAGGTCTTTTCATTCTATTTCTCAGTACTTAGAGATTGGTGAAAATGAGGTGAAGCACAACAAGACACCAGATGTCACTGCTTCAAAGTATTGCTGAAAGAGCGGGGGAGGGAATTTGAGGCTTCTCGTAAGCAAAGATATCAAATCCAGAAATGGATCCTCTGGGTAACATTTTTGAAACTAGCCTGACCCATTTCCTCATGAGTCTGACATTCATTATTCAAAAAAATGTATTATTAAGAGATCCTGTTTTTGCTAGCTGGCATGTGTATCTTTTTTTTTCTTTTCAGAAAAAAACTCAAAAAGCAGATGAAAGGAAAATAGGTGCTTAAGATGGAGCATATGTATATTCATGGGAAAAAGTTAATATATATTTTCAGTACATGCTAAAAGAGGACTCCTCTCTCTCTGCTCTTATTTTAACAACATGTTTATCCTACTATTTAAAACTAGTTCCAGTAACTATTTCCAAGCTGGGCCTTGTCTATATGGCTATGTTTAGACTGCATTGGTGTTTTGAAATAATTTGTGCACAGAAGTTCAAAATAAAGGGCTATTTTAAAAGTTCCATTACCCCTCTCAGGACAAGAGGTAGTGGAATTGAAAAAGCAAAAAGCCATGAATACTTTTAGAATACCTTTGTATATCAAAATAGCACCCTAATGTAAACATAGCCTAAGAGAAAAGGTGTACCAAGTTAGCAGAAGAGATTTAAATCAAGCTAGCCAAAGAAGTCTAATAATCCTATCTAGAGGGACTTAAACTAGTTTAATCTTCTGTTTAAATATGTTTAGCTTAATTTGGTAATTTACACATAAAAACTCAACCAAATTCAGCTGGCGTTAAAATATCTTAAATACATCCGCCATAGTTCCAGGTAGCAGTTCCAAAAATGCTACTGCACACAAAAATGAATTTTGAAATAGCACTTAGCTATTTTGAAATACAGTCTTTGCACATAGAACCTATTTTGAAATAGAGACATTGGACACACTATGGCTTATTTCAAAATAGGTTATCTTCCCTGGCTATGTGTGCTCTTGCATTCCTCCTTCAAAAAAAGAATACAAATGAAAAAAATAAAAATGCAAATGAGGCACTGATTTACATAACTTGCACTTCATTTGCATAATCTCTTTTTGGAAGAGATTCTTTTGAAAGAAAAAAGCACTGTAGATGGGGCTGTTTTGGAAATAAACCCCACCTTTGAAAAATCCCTTCTTCCTATTTTGCTTCAGGGAGAAGAGTTCTTTTGAAGATAGGGTTTATTTTTGAAAGACACACCCCTGTCTATACTTCTCTTTTTCTTTCAAAATAATTTCTTCCAAAAAGAGATTATGCAAATTAAGTGCAAGTTATGTAAATCAGTGCCTGATTTGCAATTTGATTCCCTTCATTTGCATTCCTCTTTCGAAAGAAGAATTAAAGTGTAGATGTAGGCCTGTCTACAAAGCCTGTATTTCCAAATAGCTATTCCAAAATAGGCACTATTTAGAATTTATTTGAAAATAGTGGTTGCATCATGTAGATGATAGCATCATTAACTGAAAATAATTTTGCTGTGTAGATCAACCCACAAAGAGCTTTTCTTCAGGTCTCTGTGGCTATGTCTACACTACAGAGATCTTTCAAAAGAAGCCCTTCTGGAAGATCTCTTCTGAGAGAACTTATTTTGAAAGAGTGTGTCTGCCACAAAAAAGCAAATCAAAAGAGTGATCTGCTCTTTCAAAAGAGGGTGTCCACACAACCCCCAACCAGGCCAGAGATCAAAAAATCAGGCCCCATAAAGGACAGCTTTTTTTCAAAAAATGTCCTGTGGAGCATCTAAACATGACATTTTTGAAAGAAGCTTTCAAAGTGGGTGCTCTTCCTGAAACAGGAAGGCTGTGTCTACACTAGCAAGTTCTTTTGAAAGATTTTTTGAAAGAATGGGTCTCTTTCGAAAGATCCCACGGAGTGTCTACACAAAACAAGTGTTCTTTCTCAAGTAAATTAAAAGTATGTGGTGCTCCTTTCAAAAACACTCTTCCTTTCTTGTTTCAAGATGAGGGCCTCCTTTTGAAAAGAAAATGTGTATATGATCTGTAGGCCCTTTTTTTTGAAAGAACAGCCCTCATGGGGACTGATTTTTCTATATGGCCGTTTCTACACAGGCCACTTCCTTTGGAAGTGGCACGCTAATACCGGGAGTGAAAGATGATAATAAGCTGCAGATGCAAAGTCCCTGCATCTCATTAGCATCATGTCACATGATTTGGAGTCCGGAAGACCGTTCTTCTGGACTCCAAAACACCGTGTAGAAAAGTGGCACTGGGGGAGCCTTCCAGAAGGATGTCCTCCTTCCAGAGGCCCCTTGTTCCCAAAAATTGTCAGGAAGAAGGGGCCTCAGGAAGAAGGACTTCCTTCTGGAACCCCCCTGCCCCGGGGACCGCACTTCTATACGGCATTTTGGAGTCTGGAAGAATGGTCTTCCAGACTCCAAATCACTTGACTTTATGCTAATGAGGCATGGGGAATTTGCATCTGGGTCTCATTAGCATCTTTTGCTCCCTGCATTAGCATGCCTGTGTAGAAATGGCCTACCCATCCTGTTCTTTTGAAAGAGTGGGGGCTGTGGGGACGCTTTCTTTTGAAAGATGTTCTTTCAGAAGAGATCTTCCAGAAGAGCTTCTTTCAGAAGATATCTGTAGTGTAGACGTAGCCAAAAGGAAGAGTGATTTTGAAAGGAGTGCTGCATTTTTTTGATTTGCGTTTGAAAGAGTATATTTTTGTGTGTAGATTCTCTGTGGGATCTTTCAAGAGAGCACCCTTCTTTTGAAAAATCTTTCTAAAGAACTTGCTAGTACAGACACAGCCTGTGTGAGCATAAAAGCTTGTCTCTTTCACCAATAGAAGTTTGTCCAATAAAAGATATGACCTCACCTCCTTATCTCTCTAATATCCTTGGATCAACATGGTTGCAACAATACTGCAAAGTTTAAACTCAGCCTTTTTATATAAAAACTCTTTCTTTGTCTAATGGTTTCTGGAAAAGCACATTTGAACCAGTATATGGAACCCACCCAACAGAATTTCTTTTAGTTCCTGGAGTCTTCAACACTCTCAGCTACAGCTGGTATCCACAGAAGCTGTGGCAACTTTTCCCTTTTCCTGGTGTTCCCTGTCATTCCTGGCCACCAGTGATACATAAACATATGCAAAATGGCCTCCCTTATGTTCTGCATACATCTGCAACATCTGCCACACTTTCACCAACAAAATTAGATGATGGGAGAAAGGAGTATACCAAATATAGGCTGTTGTGCCAGTTACCGTAATACCGCATGACAGTGTGATACAGTATGATACAGGGTGACAGCACTAATGTTCAGAACATGCTATTTTTCCTTCTTGAATCCGAGCAATTTGGATTCTGACATTGTGTGTTGGGGGTGATGGGAGGAGAATGTGAATGAGAATTGCTCTCTGAGTGGAAGTCCCTACATAGTTTGCATGAACATTAGAAAACAAGGATTACCTATGTGTTTTCCAATTATTACTTAATTTGGTAGACCACGGGCTAATGATGAGTCAACAGTGTTATGCTGTTGCAAAAAAAAAAAAAAAAAAGCACCACCACCAACAGCAACAAAGCAAACACATGATTCTGGCATGCATTCACAGGCATGTTGTGATTAAGATATGAGAAATTCTTCTGCTCTACTCTACACTGATTAGGCCTCCGTTGGAGTATTATGTCCAGTTTTTGGCACTGCATTTCAAGAAAGATGTGGAGAAATTGGAGAAGGTCAAGAGAAGGGCAATAAGAAGGATTGAAGGTCCAAAGAACATGAGCTACGAGGGAAGACTGAAAGAATTGGGCTTATTTAGAGAAAGAGATAACTGAGATAGAACATGCTAGTAGTTTGTAAGTACCTGAAAGAGTGTTACAAGCAAGTAGGATAAAAATAGTTCTCTTAGCCTCTGAGGTTAGGACAAGAACCAATAGGCTTAAATTGAAGCAAGGGAGGTTTAGGTGGGACATAGGAAACACTTCTTAACTGTGAAGGTGGTGAAACATTGGAATAAATTGCGTTGGGAGATTGTGGAATCTACATCACTGGAGATGTTCAAGAGTAAGTTTGATAGACATCTGTCGGGGTGGTCTAAATGGTACTTGGTCCTGTCATGAGGGCAGAGGACTGGACTTGATGAGGTCCCTTCCATTTCTAGTGTTCTGTGAGTCTATGATTTAGTGTACTCTGTGAAAGATTGTCTGCTTTTTGGTGTTGGATCCATCAAATATTGCTATACAGCAGTATCCAAATTTATATCCTATTACTTACACTTTTGACAACCATTTTGTGAAGTGATATATAAGATTCACAGGGACAGTTCAGTGAATACATTTCATTTTGCATGTGATACGTAGGCATCACCACAAGGCATACTGAAACTGTAATCACCAAAACTGAATTATCTTGTCAACAGTGTTCCTTAAGTGTTTGAAAACTTTGATATTTTTTGTGCTTTGGGTTGATGTTAGGGAATGAAAAGACATTCAATATTTTGAACTACACATCTCAGTTTCCAAGTGACATGCAATCTTTTAATCAGCAAAGCTATGTCTATACTTGCCCCTTCCTTTTGGAGGGGACATTTTAATGAGGCACTTTGGAACATGCTAATGAGGTGCTGACATGAATATGCAGTCCCTCATTGGCATAATGGTGGCTGCACGCAATTTGAAAGTGCCGCTTTTGGAAAGCATGCTACCTGTATAAGATGGGGTCTTTTTGAAAGGACCCCTGATTTCAAAAGCCCCTTCTTCCTAAAACCAAAGTGCCTCAGAGTAGGTGACTACTGTATGACTGTCTGGTTCAAGGCTCAATATATTTTATTTTATTATCACCACTTGAAGAAATAATTCTCTTGGTCAGCAGACCTCAAATTTATTTGATTACATACCTCCCCTTCTTTCTGTATGTAATTTATGCCCCCGCCACACAAGTGCATATGCTGATAAAAAAAATCAACATGCATCTCTTTCTACAACAGATAGGCATAGATTACAAAAGAGCTAATAAGAGCAAAAGCAACATTGCAATTGTGGTCAATGCTTACAATTAAGCAAATTGACTGAAGAATAGGTGACAATGATTTTGTACAATGCTATTCCAGTTTAACAAAAATCCATCATTACACACAGCACTGTCTAGAGTCAAATGCAGAGTGTCACCCAATTATTAATGTCTGGAGTAATCAGCTCTGATAGTTGCTCATTCCTGCATGTAAAATGTGCTCAGTAAAGTTTTGTTTTTGTTTTTTGTTTTTTTTCGGTTCCTAAAGCGTCTTATGACTTCCTCCCAAAAGCATTTTGAGCACCACAGAGCCTCTGCTCTCATTGTCTGAGAATGACTCTGGTAAGTGTCAACTGTGGGACCAACAAGTTTCATATAATTAAGAAATCAATGAGTCTTTAAGCCCTTTATCTTCCACCACATTCTGCTTAGTGAGATATCTAAGGCAATATGTGATCAGCTGAAGTCAAAGTACTGCAGATATCATCTTACTACTGACTTCTACTCTGAACGTTTTAGAAATATTTCTTACAGTATATTTATTAACAACTGTAGAAAACATGCTTTATTTCTGAAACATGGGCCGCATCTACATGTGCTGGCTACTTCGAAGTAGCCGCGCCAACTTCGAAATAGCGTCCGTCACGGCTACATGTGGCGGGCGCTATTTCGAAGTTGACATCGACGTAAGGCGGCGAGACGTCGAAGTCGCTACCCCCATCAGGCGATGGGAATAGCGCCCTACTTCGACGTTCAACGTCGAAGTAGGGAACGTGTAGTCATTGCGCGTCCCGCAACATCGAAATAGCGGGTTCTGCCATGGTGGCCATCAGCTGAGGGGTTGAGAGATGCTCTCTCCAGCCCCTGAGCTCAATGGTCGCCACGTGCAGCGGCCCCTTAAAGCTCTCCGCCCCCTGCCTTCCTGTGCAGGAAGCTGAGAGAGAGTGCAGGCGGCAGCCCAGCCACGCGGCCAGCCTGCACGCTCCTCTGCAGCCAGAACAGCCGCCCACCACTGTGATGGCCACCCCCCAGCTCCCAAAGTGCCCCCAGGGCACCCCCCCCAAGGGAAGCCAGGGCTCCCAGACCAGCAGCCAGGCTGGGAAGTGGCAGCGGGGCCCCTCCTGGATGGAGGCCCAGCTTCAGGACCTGCTGGGGCTCTGGAGTGAGGAGGAGGTGCTCCAGGTAATGGGGAGCAAGAGGCGGAACGCGGATGCGTTCGCTCGTCTGGCCGAGGGCCTGGCCACCTGGGGTCACCCTGCCACACTCCGGATCATGTATGCAATAAAGTGAAGGAGCTGCGGCAGGGTTACGCCCGGACCCGGGATGCGGCCGGCCGATCTGGGGCCGCCCCCGTCATTTGCCCCTTTTACAGGGAGCTCAGGCCCATCCTGGGCCCCTGGCACACCTCCTCCCCTCCGGCCACGCTTGATACATTGGCCGATGAGCCCCAGCAGGCCCCGGAGGTGAAGTCCGCCCCGGAGGTAAGCCCTGCACCCCGGGGGCCCCCCCAGGAGCCCACCCCTGGGTCACCAGAGGAGGAGGAGGAGGGGGAGTCCTCCTCCAGTGATGGGTGGCTGCGGAATATCTTGCCCTTGAGGAGCTCCAGCTGGGCGTCCGCCCACCGGCTGTCCCCCGACTGTGGGAGCAGACCATCAGGTATGTATCCCCCCCGGTGCACACCCCCGGGGTTGAGGGGCGGGGGTAACAGATATGACCAGGGCCCTCTACATGCCCAGATGACCATGGCCCCAAGGAGAGCAGTGGCATGCCCTCAGAAGAGTGCATCAGCCCCTGCCCCCCAGCACGACAGTGCCATGCCCCGTCCCCGGGGTTGGAGGGAGCGGAACCTAGTGTCCCCTGGGGGGGAGGGGGTGGGACACCCATCAGCAGCAGCAGCAGCATCTCCCAGGGACGGGGATGGGGAACCTGCAGCAGAGGGGTGGGGGGACAAGGGCCACGGCTCGGGGCCCACACTAACAGCTGTCTCCACACTTCTTCCCCCGCCCCGTGTTCAGCAGCTGCACCATCGGAAGGACTGGAGAGCACCGGCGAGGTGTCAGTGGTCCCGGAGAGCCCACCGGGGCCATCACTCCAGGCCAGCCCCTCGGCGGAGGACCGACCAGCCCCACGGCGGGGACGACAGCAGACCCAGCCCCACTCCTGGATGGCAACGGACCCCCAGCTGCTTGCCATCCACCATCGGCAGCTGGAGGTCACCGAGCAGTGTCTGCGGGTGGAGGAGCAGCACCTTGAACTGCAAGAGCGAGTGCTGGCCTGGCGCCAGGAGGCATGGGGGGCCTTCATGCGTACGTTCGAGCGTATCGCGGACTACCTGGCCTCCCCATGCTGCGCCGGCCGCCGCTCTGCCCACCCTGCCTGCTCCACCTGCTGCTCCACCCGCTGCTCCATCTGCTGCTCCATCTGCTATTGCACTGCCACCCACCACCGAGGGCCCTTCTGCCGAGGGGACCTGGGGCCAGCTGACACCCGCCGGCCTTATCTCCCGGTCCGCCCAGCCCCCAGCCAGCCCCGGCCAGGGCTGAGGCCAAGGCGTGTATCACGGCCGCCCACCCACAGCGCTGGACATTAGGGGGTGTGGGGCCCAGGACGTGCCACCCCCCTTTGTATATATTCCCCTCAGTTTTATATTCATTTCTAAATAGTTTCTATTAGACCCCTGTTGTTATGTTGTTGTTATGATGCTGATACCTGCCCCCCCATGTACATAGTTCTCCCCTTCTTGTCTTCCCATTTTTTTCTTTCATCTTTTCGGACTTATAATATATATATATATATATATATATATATATATATATGTGTGTGTGTAATATTTATTCGGCCTGTAAATAGTTACTTAAGATATTGATAAGGAGAGTTCAACATAGATCTGGATTTACAAACAAATGTCTGTTTTTATTTTCAAGAAAGGTTGGGGGGATGTGCTCGTGGGTGCTCTGTGGTGTGGGTGTAGGGGCAGGGAGTGTTGTGCAGGATGCGGGGGGGCAGTGGGGGGCCTGCCAGCGTTCAACCTGCGGCCTCATCAAAATGGGCCCACAGGGCCTCCCGGACCCGGGTCCCTTCGGGGTCCACCTGGCGACTGGGGGCACCGGGTGGCTGCGCATCGGCCCTGCCAGCCTCCACAGCCCAGCCCTGAAAGAAGGCCTCCCCCTTGCTCTCAACGAGGTTGTGGAGGGCGCTGCATGTGCCCACAATCTGGGGGATGTTGGTGGGGCCCGCATCCAGGCAGGTGAGGAGGCACCTCCAGTGCCCTTTGAAGCACCCAAATGTGCGCTCCACCACCTGGCGCGCATGGTTCAGGCTCAGGTTGAAGTGCTCCTGGCTGGCTGACAGGTGGTCCGTGTAAGGGTGTATGAGCCAGGGCCAGAGGGGGTATGCCGCATCTGCAATGACACAGAGGGGCATGGTGTTGTCCCCCACAGGGATCTCCCTCTGGGGGATGTAGGTCCCCACCTCCAGCCAGCGGCACAGGCCCGAGTTCCGGAATACCTGGGCGTCGTGGGTGCTGCCAGGCCAGCCAACATAAATGTCCAGGAAATGGCCTCAGCTCTCCACCAAGGCCTGGAGGACCACTGAGTGGTAACCCTTCCTGTTTAAGTAGCGTCCTCCGCTGTGCTCTGGGGCACGGATGGGGATGTGGGTCCCATCCAGAGCCCCGAAGCAATTGGGGAAGCCCAGGGTGGCAAACCCCGCGATGGCGGCATCCGGGTCCCCAAGCCTCACGAGCCTGTGGAGTAGCAGGGTGTTGATGGTGCGGACAACCTGCAGGGGAAGCACATGGGAGAGCACCAATGAGGGGTGTGCAGGGTGTGTGTGGCCCTCCCCTGCCAGGGCCCCCCTCCCTTCCCCTCCCCTCCCCTGCCAGGGCTGCCTCCCCCTCCCCTCGTGGGTCCTCTTACCTCCATGAGGACAGCCCCGACGGTGACCTTGCCGACACCAAACTGTTGCCCCACGGATCGGTAGCTGTCTGGAGTGGCTAGCTTCCAGACAGCGATGCCGACCCATTTCTCCACAGTGAGGGCATGCCACATGAAGGTGTCCTGGTGCCTCAGTGCGGGGGTGAGCCACTGGCATAGCTCCAGAAATGTCTGCCGGCTCATGCGAAAGTTCTGGAGCCAGCGGTCGTCGTCCCACTCTCCGAGCACCAGCCGCTCCCACCAGTCGGTGCTGGTGGGGTAGCTCCACAGCCGGCAGTGTATGAGGCGAGGGGGGGGCGGGGTGCTGCAGGGTTGGGGGTTGCGTCCTCCTCCCCTGCGGGCAGCTCCTCCTATGTGGCTAGGATGTGCTCAGCTGCCTCCTGCATGGCATGGAGCAGGGCGAGCACTGCTCCTACAGGGGCGGCTGGGTGGACCTCTGGCTGCTGCTGCTGCTGCTGCTGCTGGGAGTCCATGACTGTGTCGCTCGAGGTGTGTGTGCCTATGGCTCTGCAGACCGCGTGCTGTGCAGGCTGAGTGTGTCTGGGAGGGGCCCTTTAAGGGAGCTGTTGCCCCGGAAGCTGTTGCCCCGGAAGCGCTAGTCCGCCCTGTGACCCTGTCTGCAGCTGTTCCTGGCACCCTTATTTCGATGTGTGCTACTTTGGCATGTAGACGTTCCCTCGCAGCGCCTATTTCAATGTGGTGCTGCCCAACGTCGATGTTGAACATTGACGGCACCAGCCCTGGAGGACGTGTAGATGTTATTCATCGAAATAACTTATTTCGATGTCGCTACATTGAAATAAGCTATTTCGATGTAGCGTTCACATGTAGACGTAGCCATGGAGATATATATCTTATTGAACTGGAAGGGACCTCAAGATGTCATCAAGTCCAGTTCTCTGCACCACCTATCACCATCCCTGACAGATTTTTTTTTAATCTAACATGCCTAGACTCTTGAAAGACCACCTCAAGGACTGAGCTCACAACACTGACTTTACATGGCCAGGCTCTAACTACTGAGTTATCCCTTCCTGTTTTAGTGGCCTGCTTGTCATCTAAGCAATGAATAATTAAGAAATCTAACTAAAAGTGAGAATATGTCTAAAGTTTGAATCGTATTTTTTTATTGTTATTACAGGTTGAATCTCTCTAGTCCAGTGCCCTTGGGATCTGACAGGTACTGAATGAGAGAATTTGCCATACTAAGTGGGGGTCAATATTGTCCAGTGCATTACCAATATTTCCACTTCTTACTGGGCTCTTAGAAGACATTTAGGGGAAAATTAAGGCTAAATAACAACACAGAACACTAAGAAACATGACTGGTGGCTGTAAACAAACTTTATGGGACCAGGGAAAACTTGGCCACACTCATGATAAGCAGTCATCTGGATAACTAACATCATGCTGGATTAGAGAGGTTCAACCTGCTTTAAACATATAGGGGCAGGCTATGATACCATTTCTCAAATTGAATCCGATGTACCACATTTTACTCGGGACTGTACAGAGGTCTTATGAAAGATCAGGTCTCCATCATGACACAAAGTAAGAAGCAGTCCTTGTTGTAATGAGCATAGAATTATAAAACAAGTGAAATAGAAAGAGCGAACTGCACCTAGCTGACATGAATGAGAGTTTTGCCATTGACTTCACTGAGACCAAGATTTCACTCAAAGGGAGAGAGAAAGGAGGAAACAGATTGGAAGACTTTTGGGAACATTTGTCTTATATTGTTATATAGTGTCCAGAGCAAATGGCTTCAGAATCCTGTGCAACATCTGTATGTGTGTTTCATACGATAGGACTCAGGTGCCCCTTGAAGAGGTAGGTAATCAGCAGACTCAGAATATCCCAGTGGGAGAGAATGTGTTTACATAAGAGAAGAAGGAGGTTTTGAGGGCTCAGTGCTGATTCCATGAGTTGGGTAGTGGGCTGTGTGATCGCAGTTCTTAGGAGGTGGTACTAGATAGAGGACCTGTACTCTGGCAGTGTGCCTAGATACTCCAACATACATGTAGTTCATAGTCTATATTCAGACTCCAAAGAATTAAATCACACATACCGTGTCTACACTAGCCAAAAACTTTGAATGGCCATGGAAATGGCCATTTCAAAGTTTACTAATGAAGTGCTGAAATACATATTCAGCACCTCATTAGCATGCGTGCGGCCGCGGCACTTCGAAATTGACGTGTTTCGCCGCCGCACGGTTAGTCCAGACGGGGCTCCTTTTCGAAAGGACCTCGGCTACTTCGAAGTCCCCTTATTGCCATCTGCTCATAGGAATAAGGGGACTTCGAAGTAGCCGGCATCCTTTAGAAAAGAAGCCCCGTCTGGATGAGCTGCATCAATTTCGAAGTGCCACGGCCGCCCGCATGCTAATGAGGCACTGAATATGTATTTCAGTGCTTCATTAGTAAACTTCGAAATGGCCATTTGCATGGCCATTTCAAAGTTTTTGGCTGATGTAGACGCAGCCACAGAGATCTAAGATCAGGAGGTTTGTGAATAGCCAAAATTAGGCACCTGACCGGAGCTGTGAAAACCAATCAGGCTTTCTTGGATGTGAGAGATCAAGCAACCAGTTTGGAATATTGGCCACCACAATAGTACTCTCAGTTCATAAGGGTGTATTCTTTTCATAATTAGTACAAATAAAACTGTGCATGAGACTGACTTGAAACTTGCTCAGTCCTCAAGCTACTTTGGGTTTTGAGTCAGTTTTTCATCTTAAAAAGCTCAGAGCATTCACAGAAGGGTGGAACTTCATTGCATCTTTCTGACCTCTTATTCCAGCAACCTTCTTCTTTCATGAACACAAACCTCTCAGCATATCAGTAGAGACTGATTTGCCTCCAACTCCTGTGAGCCAAATCTGTAGGGCTGAGCAATGTTGACCTATCACATCATGAACCTTGGAGGGATTTGCACATCCTGAAATATAATGTTCAATTCACTGTGTTTAATTTTTTGAAAGACTTCTGTAATTATTTTTATAGGAGTTACTAAAATACACTCACAATATAGCCCTACATTTAATGGACCTATTTAAAAAAAACTTTACCTTGAATAGAAAATAACGATTCTTTAGATGAGATACGTTGTTTCATTTGAAATGTCAAGAGGTAAAGTGGGAAGCATACCAACATCATAATATCTAAATTAATTGTGCAATATCAGCACTATGTGGTATGATTGGCAGCACTGTAATGGAATATACAATCATCTAATGGAAAATTGAACAATATAAAAAGTAATGTTCGGCACCACCCTCTTTCTACCAGTTTTGCTATTTTTGATTGATTATGCCATTCTTTTCATTTGCTCAAATCAAGTTTACTTTTCTTTCTAAATGCAATAATACAATAATGGTTATTGTAATTAAGTCATTAAATCTGGGAGTCAATACTGATGGACCAACAGAAAGATCTTATGAACTGCATTGGCAGTTACATGGTTTAATATAAACCTTTGGTCCCAAAGTTATGAGTAATCAATTTTTATTGCAAAAAACTGGACTCGTGAAAACAAACTGGGCTCAATCTTGAGCTGGCATGATTGAGGCTAGCTGCATTTCAGTGCAGTTAGGCCAGTGTGCATCATCAGAAGATTATGGGTTTTAACAGAGTTTATGCTATTATATCAACTCTAAAACCTACAATCCTTAATATTCCAAAATTATTAAATAGGTCGCATAATATCATAATGATTTGTTTAAAAATAATGAGATTTAAAAAATATATGTCATGGATTTTTTTCTTCTGAATTTTGAACCTTCAGGATGCAATCAAGACTCATTTTCAAGCTTTTTACCACGTAGTTAGAAGAGGTAGCAATTTAATTTTTATTTTTAAATGAAAGCTGATAATCTCATTTAATAATTTGCCCCTAGGAGTTGGGGCTTCATAGCAAGCATCAAATATTATGAAACTTGTGATAAAAATGCAATAGTTATCAATGTTGCTGTTATTCAACAACTGAAAAGAAAAAGGATCATCACCACCACTTAGGCTACGTAAAATGATACCTTTACAGAAAACGTACTAGGACTTCATAAGGATTTTCTAACTGATCATAAAAAATGTACCAACACTCACATAGTGGAAACAAAACAAAAAGCAGTCAAGTAGCACTTTAAAGACTAGCAAAATGGTTTATTAGGTGAGCTTTTGTGGGACAGACCCACTTCTTCAGACCATAGCCAGACCAGAACAGTCATACAGCAGAGCCCATGTCAGGTAACTCCCACAGGAGTAACCATGATAGTTACAAGATCAAAGGCACATTCTCACACACTGACACCAGCATTATATATGCTATTGTGTACCAACAATGCCCTGACACGATGTACATTGGACAGACTGAGAAAAACCTTTGCCAAAAAATAAATGGACACAGAGCAGACATCAACAAGCTCAGTACATGTAAGCTGGCCAATGAACACTTCACTGGAGTTGGCCATTCTGTTAAAGGCCTGAGAATTTGTGTCCTGGAACATAGAGAATTTAAAAACAGATTAGAGTGAAATTTCTGAGTTAGATTCAACACATTAATGTGTGGTATGAACAGAGACATCAAGTATCTCACACATTACAAGGACGGCTTCTCTTCCTTTGATACTCATAATTATCTCAGACTGTACAATTAATATCCTCAGCTCTCACCCCCTTCCTTCAATCCCATTTGATTTGTCAGTTTTTATTGCACTATTTTTTATCCTCTGTAATTATAAATGTCAGTCTGTATTAAAAAAGAAATTGATCTGAAGAAGTGGGTCTGTCCCACAAAAGCTCATCACTGAATAAATCATTTTGTCACTCTTTAAAGTGCTACATTTCTGTTGCTTTGTTTTGTTGAAGTACAGACTAACACAGCTTTCTTTCTGTTACTTTTCCACAGAAGGTGATTCCTGTCTAGCTTCAGGCTGCAGCTCAAGAAGACATTCATGCTATCCTTATATGGGTGGGCACAGCTAAAAAGAAGCAGAGATATGGGTGAACAGGTCTCAGCACAGATTAACAACACGCAGTTACTGAAGATCCTCAGTGACCTTATAGAGATCACACTGAAGCCTGTGCCACCACTTTTGTGTTGTTATTCTAGTGCAAGAAGAGCTGGCATGGGTCTACTAAGTTCCAGACTCTGATGGACACACATTTCCCCAATGTTATACACAGATTTTCACTCCAAAGCTGGATGATCTGTCTCATTTAGAGTCAGCATCATTCTACACCTGTGCACAAGAATGTAATAAATGGATGCTGTGAAAATCTCAGCCTTTCCCCTTTTTCCACTCGTCACTCAAATTTTTTTCCTTGCGTTATTCCATTTTGACCTGTGAAGCCAATGGGCATTACTCACGTGGGTAGCTGCTTACTTGTGGAAATCAAAGATTTACAGCTGGTTTCTAATAGCATCGTTTCTGGAGTGTTTCAATCCAGACCTTTGGTACAAACAGAAAAATAATGACTGGAAGAATAATAGGATATGCCATGTTCTCTCCCCTTGATCCCAAAAACATTTTCATTTTCTTTATTCTTGTCTCACTGAGCAGTTTTCATGTTGTTGAGTACATTTTTTGAGGTTGAGTACTGGTCCAAAGGGAACACACTTCTTAACAAGCATCGCACGTCACTGCTTAGAAGTAAAACAAAGATAGCAGCCTCAACCCCATCCAATATACCTATATCTGTAGTAGTATGTTTCTGCCAGCCTCTGCAGCAGAATGTATCAAGATGAAGAGTGGTAGAAAAAATGAACATTTTCTGATCCATTGCACAGTTTTTCATATTTGCAGTGTTCTGGTCCCCAATTATCTCTTGGGCAAAAGACAGATTGGCTACTACTGTGATTCTCTCTTTTCTGTAGACTAACACGGCTATCTCTCTGTCTCTCTTTTCTCTATCCATGCTTCCATGTGTTGAAGGTACTCTGCAGGATCACCTTTTACATTTACTTTACAATCATTCTGAGATGAGACACTACAAATGAAATTAAATCACTGTACCTTTCCCAAAGCTTTCATGGTTTAGTGCAATGATACTAGCCTCTCAACTAAAGATGACTAGAAATCAAAATTCAACTCCCCACCCCCTCAGGTTACTGCTTGAATTAAAAAGTGAAGAGCATGACATCATGGTCATATTCACACGAGCAAGATCTTTTGAAATATTTTTCGAAAGCAGGGGGCTCTTTCCAAATATCCATCAGAGCATCTGCACACAAAACATATTCTTTCAAAACTAAATTCTTCCTTTCAAAAGCACTCTTCTACTCCCATTTCAGGAAAAGTGTCTTCTTTTGAAAGCTTCTTTCAAAAGAAAGCATATGTAGATGCTTCACAGAACCTTTTGTTTAAAAAGAGCAGTCCTCATAGCACCTGTTTTTTCAATCCCTAGCTCATTCCTTCAAAAGAGGTCGTGGCTGTGTGGATATTTTCTTTTCAAAGAGCAGTTCACACTTTTGATCCCCCCCTTTCTTTGTGTGTGTGTGTGTGCGTGTGCACGTGTGGACACACTCTTTCAAAAGAAGTACTTTCAGGAGATGTTCTGGAAGGTCTTCTTTCAAAAGATTGCCCTAGCGTAGATGTAGCCCATAGGTTTGTACATGGTAAGGCTGACAGACCTAGGATTGCTAGCACTAGGGATGGAACCTGCAAGCATAGGGGCTAAATCCCTGCACTCTACCACATTAGCTAAAGCTTAGCTGGCTCTCAGCCAAGGCTGTTGAGTAGAGACTTAACTCACCCCAGATGAGGTCGCAGTGCCTCCGGGCACTACACATTGTAGGACTAGAAAGTGTCCACTATAATTATTTAATATGACTTCTTGTCTAAAACCGGTCATAGGACATCTATGAACTAATTCTTGTTTGAACTAAAACATATCTTTCAAATTAACCCTAAATGATCTGTACAACACATATTTGTTACTTATATTAGAGCAGATCTTGACTTTGTGCTGGTGTCAATGAGTCTGAGGGTCAGAGCTATGAAAAAACTGCTGAGAACTAAGGTTTATGATGTGGTCAAATTGAAAATGTCAGGTCTCAGGAAAAAATACAAAGAAGCCATGCAATTAAACATTGCATTGCTGGTATAAAAAAAAAAAGAACATTGAAAGCACATGGAATGGGTAGAAAATGGATAATGAAAGATGCCATGTAAACAGGCTACAAGATGAAAATTAAGACATCGAAGCGGATAGTGAGTGAAGTGCTGCCGGTAAGGAACAAGTGCAGAAAAGATGAAGATTAAAATAGAAGATGCAAATCTAAACACTGAGAACAATAGGTGTATGATAATAGGTTAACCAGAGAGATAACACAGAAAAGTAGAGAGAGGCAACTAGATAAATTAACAAAACAAAAATGCTGAAGAACACACAAGAAAAAGTGGCAATTGTAAGACAAGAGAGACAAGTAGAGATCAAGGCCAAAGACAAAGGCAAAACCTCTAACAGACTGGAAAAAAAACTGTATCTTGTGTGACCAAGGTAGAAGAATATGAATTACAAAGATGACATAAAAAGAAGAATTGGGCTAGCAGCTACTGCACTGAGAATTTAAGATCTGGATGGCTAAAATGAAAATTAATGTATGTGTGACAAGTGTCCTGCAAATACTGCAGTAAGGACCAGAATGTAGGACTGTAAGGAAGCCAACAAATGAAAGTTACCGAATTCAGAAATTAACTGGCTGAGGAGAATACAGAAAAGAAAAAGATAAGGTGACAACAAAATGTTTAGGACAAGAAAATAACACTGTTAGGCTATACCTAGACTAGAGGGATTTGTTGGCAGAAGTTTTTTGTTGGAAGATGTCTTGCATCAAAGATACTGCTGACAGACTGTGTCCAGACTGCCTAAGTGTATCAAAATGGCCACCTAGAAGCACAGCAGAGAGGATTGCCCAGTGCCTGGGAGGCCTTTTCTATCAAGAGAAGGGTCCCTGGAACATCTAGACTGGCTTTTTGGTGACAGATCTCTGTTGACAGCAGCATTCTTCCTCCTGGAGAGTGGGGTACAGATATTGAAAAAGTGCCACGTTTGTTCTTGGGAATCTGGATCCCATAAGTTTTGTCAACAAAATGGTTGTTTTGCTGACTAAGCCCTCTAGTCTAGACATAGCCTTGCAGAACATTGAAGAAAGATAACTGTTGCAGCTGGGACATCTGTTAACAATAGACCCAGAAAGGATGCCTACATACAGAGAACAAGAAACGATCAATAGAGGAAAATCTTAAGGACACACCAGATACAGACGGTAAACAACAAAAGTTTAGGAATAAAACCATGAACCGAGTAAAAGATACAGAGAAATAGATATAGAGAGGAAGCCATCCTAGTCTATACACTATCAAAACAAAAAGCAGTCAAGTAGCACTTTAAAGACTAGCAAAATGTTTTATTAGGTTAGTTTTCGTGGGACAGACCCACTTCTTCAGACCATAGCCAGACCAGAACAGACTCAATATTTAAGTATTAAACTAAATATTTAATTATTTAAGTATTAAATTAGTTATTTATTTAATTATAAATTACATTATTTAAGTATTAAATATTGAGTCTGTTCTGGTCTGGTTATGGTCTGAAGAAGTGGGTCTGTCCCACGAAATCTCACCCAATAAACTATTTTGCTAGTCTTTAAAGTGCTACTTGACTGCTTTTTGTTTTGATAGAAATAGATATGATAGTCTGTATTCTATCAAAGCAAAAAGCAGTCATTTAGCACCTTAAAGACTAACAAATTAATTTATTAGGTGATGCACTTTCATTGGAAATGCTATAGATCTGAAGACGTGGGTCTGTCCCATCGAAGCTCCTCACCTAATAAATTATTGTGTTAGTCTTTAAAGTGCTACATGGCTGCTTTTTTGTTTTGCTAGTAAAAGATGGTAGGCGAGAAAAAGATTTATGCTGGCACCATCATTGCTGATAATCTGATGGATTGGAAGCAAAATAGAAAAAAGTACCATTTCGAAAAAAATCGAACATTGATTTAAAATTTCTCATGATAGCACAGCCACCACAACTCCTGGGAAGTTGTTTTAACAGCTACTCTTTGTTCAAAAGGTGCACCTTATTTCTAATCTGAATTTTTCTAGCTTCAGCTTCCAGATATTTATAAATTTGTCTGAGATACTGAAGAACTCTTGATTATAACATTTTTGTTCTCCCTATAGATGTTTATTGATTCTGATCTAGCCATTTCATAACCTTTTATTTGTTGTTTGGTTGACTGCAAAAGTTCAATATATTTTAGTTATCACTATAAGGCATATTGTCTGATCCTTTAGTCATTCACATGACTCTATTTTCTCAACCTTCTCCATTTTACCCAATATCCTTTTTGACTTATGGCAACCAGAAGTAGGTAGTATTCCAGTAGCAGTTACAATTAATGTGGCAATATAAAATCCCTGTTCCTGTGCAAGATTATTGAGTCTGTCAAATATTACTGTTCCAATAGATTGACTTTGACCAAAAAAATTCTGAGAATAGCTCATAAAGTTTATTTTTCAGATACTACAGTAACCAGCAGGAGTGGGAGCATACAAGTAGAGAGAGACTCAGTGGGATAAATTCATGGCAAGTGAAAGTGAGCAAACTGATGGAGTAACATGTGACTATAGTAGGCATCCTTCAGTCTGCACAGACTATGGATCGCGCCCTTCAATTCCAATTGAGGACTTCATTTACAGCGTCTGTGGTGACTATAAAGACCCACACGAGAGTGACAGTCCTTGCTGCATCTCTTGCAGATGTGGTGGGTGTCTGGCAAGTCCTTAGTGTGCTTTCTGTGTGCTCGCTTCTCCTCTGCTAGCTGTCTGATCTTCAACTCGCCCTTCTGAAGGCCCTTGTGTAACCCCTGCCTCCATCTGCTGCGGTCGTCTGCTAGATCTTCCCAGTTGCCCAGCTCGATGTCTACCTCTCCGAGGTCTCTCTTGCAGACATCTTTGTAGCGCAACTGGGGGCGTCCAGGAGGTCTTTTGCCAGAGGCTAGCTCATCATACAGGTTGTCTTTTGGAATCCTTCCATCGTTCATCCTGTGGACGTGGCCAAGCCAGCGAAGTTGACGCTGCCTGAGGAGGGTGTGCATGGTTGGGATTCCAGCTTGCTCGAGGACGGCAGTGTTGGTCACTCTGTCCTTCCATGATATTCCAAGGATGCGCCTGAGGCAGCGCAAGTGGAAGACGTTCAGCCTCTTTTCCTGGAGGGCGTAAAGGATCCAAGTCTCGCTGCCATAAAGGAGGGTGCTGAGGATGCAGGCTCTGTAGACTTGCATTTTGGTGTGAGTGTACAGCTTGTTGTTATTCCACACTCTCTTGCTGAGTCTGGACAGAGTTGTAGCCGCTTTTCCAATCCTCCTATTTAGCTCAGTGTCCAACAACAGGGTGTCAGTGATGGTGGACCCTAGGTAAACGAACTTGTGGACGACCTCTAACGTATAGTTGTCAATGCTGATTGATGGGGATTCAGCAACATCCTGACCAAGTACGTTCGTCTTCTTTAGGCTGATGGTAAGCCCAAAGTCCTTGTACGCTTTGGAGAACTGATCCAGCAGTTTTTGAAGCTGGTCTTCTGTGTGAGACACTACAGCAGCATCGTCTGCGAACAGCATGTCTCTGATGAGGACGTCTCGCACCTTAGACTTAGCTTTCAGCCTTGCAAGGTTAAACAGTTTCCCATCGGATCTTGTGAGCAGCAAGATGCCCTCTGTTGAAGATCCAAAGGCATGCTTCAGGAGGAGTGTGAAGAAGATCCCAAACAATGTCGGAGCAAGCACGCATCCTTGTTTGACGCCGCTCCTGATTCTGAAAGCATCCGATAATGCGCCGTCATATTGGATGGTTCCTCTCATGTTTTCATGGAACGACTGGATCATCTTGAGTAACCGTGGAGGACAGCCTATCTTGTGGAGCAGTTTGAACAGACCATCCCTGCTGACCAAGTCAAAAGCCTTGGTCAAGTCGATGAAGGCTATGTAGAGTGGCTTTCTCTGCTCCCTGCACTTCTCCTGCAGCTGCCTTAGAGAGAAGACCATATCAACGGTAGACCTCTCTGCGTGGAATCTGCACTGCGATTCGGGGTACACCCTCTCAGCAATCTTCTGGATTCTGCCCAGGATGATGCGAGCGAACAGTTTACCAGTGACGCTTAGGAGGGAGATTCCACGGTAGTTGTTGCAGTCGCTTCTGTCTCCTTTGTTCTTATACAACATTACAATGTTAGCGTCGTGCATATCCTGTGGAACCTCACCCTCTTTCCAGCACAGGCACAGTAGCTCATGCAGGGGTTCCAGGAGTGTGTCTGTGGCACAGTTGATTACCTCTGGTGGTATACCATCCTGACCAGGGGCCTTTCCAGCTGCAATGCTGTCGATGGCTGTCTTCAGTTCATCCACAGTCGGCTCTTGGTCCAGTTCGTCCATTACTGGTAGGAGCTCGACGGCATCGAGGGCTGCATCAACCACAACATTCTCGCGTTAGTACAGCTCGGAGTAGTGCTCAACCCGGCGCTCTTTTTGGCTTTGTCAGCGATGACTTCACCAGATTTGGATTTCAGAGGTGCCATCTTGTTCTGGATGGGTCCTGATGCCTTCTTCATACCCTCGTACATTCCTCTGAGATTACTAAAGTCGGCACAGGTCTGAATGCTGCTGCATAGCTGGAGCCAGTGGTTGTTGGCACAGCGCCTGGCTGTCTGCCTGCTGTACTGTTCTTCTGGCCTCTCTAAGTGCTTGCTGGGTCCTCTGGCTCGGTGAGCGTTTGTACTCCAGGAGTGCAGTGCACTTCTTTTCAATGACTGGAATCATCTCATCAGAGTTAGCTTCAAACCAGTCGTTCGTGTTTCTAGCTCTTCTTCCAAACACCGACAAGGACGTGTTGTAAACTGTATCCCTCAGATGTTGCCATTTGGATGTCGCATCGACGGCCCCAGGGCCTCTGCACAGATTTTCCTGGAGGGTCTCTCTGAACTTTTCAGCTTTCTCCGAGTTTGCGGTCTTTCTGGAGTCAATGCGGGGCCTTCCAGCAGGTTTAGAGCGGTACAGCTTCTTGGGTCTCACCTTGAGCTTGGAGCAAACTAGCGAGTGATCTGTATCACAGTCAGCACTATGATAGCTGCGTGTCAGAAGGACATTTTTGAGGTTATTACACCTAGTGATGACCACATCTAGTTGATGCCAGTGCTTCGAGCGTGGGTGTCTCCATGACACTCTGTGCTGTAGCTTTGTTTGTAAGAATGTGTTTGTGATGCACAGATTGTGGTACGTGCACAGTTCAAGGAGATGCTGTCCATTGTCATTCATTTTTCCCACACCGAAGTGTCCTAAGCAGGAAGGCCATGAGGCCCAATCAGCTCCAACTCTTCCATTGAAGTCACCCAAGATGTACAGTTGTTCACGAGCAGGTATTTGTGCTACAGCAGCACTAAGCACGTCGTAGAACTTGTCTTTTACTTCTGGTGTGGCATACAGGGTTGGGGCATAAGCACTGATCAGGTGGACGGGACCGGCACAAGTTTGAAGCGTGATCTGAAGAAGTCTTTCTGATCTGCCCGTGACTAAATCCACCATTTGTAGAAGGGTGTTTCTGACAGCAAAGCCAACACCGTGCTCTCTGGGTTCTTCTTGGGCTTTACCCTGCCAGAAAAAGTTGTAGTCCTTTTCCTTTAGAGATCCTGAATCTGCAAGTCACGTCTCTTGCAGTGCAGCGATATCAACTCTGAGCCTCTTCAGTTCCTCGTTGTTGACAGCGGTCTTTCAGGTGTCACTGATGGCCTGAAGATCTTCAGTCAAGCCCGTCAGCATGGTCCGCACATTCCAGCAAGCAAGCTTAAATTGTTGATGTTTCTCATTTCTTGTTGATTTTCTTATTGGTTTGCCTGGTGCCCAAATTTCAGTCACTTGTCAAGGTTCAGGAACCTTAAGCCTCACGCACCCAGTGAGGCAGGTGAACTGTGGCGGGACATTACCCTATTGGCTGGGGGCTGCCCAGCTTGAGGCGGGCGGTGACTGTCCAGTGAGAGGCGAGGATCTCTCCCACCGTCGAAGGCAACCCCTGGCGCTCGTTCTCTACGCCAATTGAGCAAGAGCTTATAACCGGTAACTGTTGCCTCCCATGTTGATGCAACGCTGTTCAGTGATGCCTGAGTACCTCTCCGGGCGTGAGCCTGGGCATTTGTTATGGAGACTCTGGGCTGCCCAGACACCAGTGTCCCCCTCTCGGCTTTACTGATATAGTCCAAAGGAGAGGATAACCTCCATGTCTGGTACCAGCTCAGCTGCAGGAGTTGCCGGGACAGTGCCAGAAGTTGACACCGATCCACCTTCGGACTCCACTCCGGATTTTCTGTCAGGGTTTACTCCCTTAGCCTCTCTCCTTCCCAGGATAACCCACAAGGCAGTGGGGTGTGGAGAATGTTGTTAAGGATCCTACTACTTCATACCTCCCTGTCACCACGTCACCATAGCTCCCTGTGGAGCCATGACCTCATATCCCCGGGACCCTCCTCCCTACCTTTCACCCCCCCCCCAGCTACCATCACCATAGGACCCTCCCCAACCCACTACCCCCATCTGCTCCCGTGTCCGCCCTCCTCACTGCACTGGCCCCTCTCCCCCCAGCTGCTCTTACAGCCACCAGGTCCACCTTCCCCCATCGCTGTTCAGGCTCTTTTCTTCAGAGACTTCTTTTCCTGGTAGTGCTGCCTTGCAGGGCACAGGTGGAACACCATACCTGAAAAGGACAAACAAACACGGGGCTCCTCCCTCGGCAAACTCCCAGAGGCAAACTCCCTTCCCTGTTAGCTGCTGCCCCCTGTTCGCTGCTCACCCCTTGTTCGCTGGGAGCTCCCTTCTTATAGGGAGAGCTGCTGGCTGGTCAGGCCTGGCTCAAAGCCTTGCCTCCATTCTATTCAGCCCTTGAAGGCTCACCTGGCAGGGAACTCCCCCAATTCACACCTTGCAAACTGCTCTTAACATGTGACTATACTGGCATTGGATATAGCTACTGTGCACAGCAAATCTGAGCTGTGAACCAAAAAACAGCTTCTCTGTCATTCACCAGGTACTGTGCTAATTTTATCACAGAAATAATTTATATATTATATTTATAAGGACATAAGTGACGAAAGTAAAATATGTATGAAGTATAATTTTAACTATCTCGGTCCCAGCATATTGGAAGGATAATAAAAAATATTATCTCACTCACCATGTCTCCCCACCCCCCCGCCAAAAAAAAAAAGTGAAATATACAGTGATGTAGTAACAGTTATTGAGAGGATTTGCCCTAGGCCCTTAAGATAGGGCATCACTGAGGCTGAAAATGACTGTGCAGTGACAAAATCAGGCAATGTGAAGTAGCAGGTGGCCATATGGAGTAATCTGTGATGAAAGTCTGTGTGTTGAATCATGTGGAATCATGCAGAGCAGGGACTTGAGCCTGAATCTTGGTTTACTATGCTGCCTGCTGTGAAGGGGCACAAAACAGCGAAGGAAGCCAGGACTGTGTGACAAGGCAAATCATCTATGTGAGAAGCCATCTCCAATGGGCCATGCAGCAAAAATGATTAAAGACAAGACGAGAGTGGTGCATAACCATTTTGTGTAGTATTTTGCCAACAAGACATGTAAAAGAGCTGCAGAAACATGTGTTGGATCTGAAGACATCACAAACTCCAACACTTTTTTATCATCCCGTGATCCCATGAGGTCCACCAGCTGCTGGTCTGTCCATGCATTTATGGCAGGTGATGGTGGAGAATACTATTAAGGAACAGAGCTCTGTGGCACAGCCAGCAGTGGTTAAACAGACCACCTGCCCCCCAGCCAAAGAATTACATCTGTTTCTTTTCTGGACCTGCTTTCTAAATGGTCGTGTAGATTTGGGCACTGGTAGAGGAAGAGGGCTACGGCCGCACCTCATGACACAGGCTACTGTGGCTTGGAAACTGTAATATGGAGATTCTGTTGAGGAGCCAAGTATGTGGTAAAGTGTGTATAGTGCTTGTTGTTTTATAGCTGTTGAACAGTTTGGATAAGTTGTGATAGGAAGCTCAGAAGAGTTAGGTTTTTTGGAGAGTGAAGGCACAGAATATAATGATCTTTGTTCTTAGCTCTGTCTGACTGCACAGTGCTCTGGAAACATCAAGATCAAACTGGGCCTCCTAAAATTTTTAATACAGAAATTAACAGTTGATCCAATATCGATGTGGCAGCTATCTATACAGGACATATTTTCATAATTTTAAATAATTGATAATCAGTCCTTATATCTTATTGCAGTGAACCTGAAGAAACAATGAAGTTGTTGTTATTTATAGCATATTAATTGTCTTCTGCTGTATGGATATAGTACTGGTTATTATTAATGGCATTTTTTTATTGTTTGCTTACAGTATTAAACTAGATCTTCCCCATGGAAGAAAATCTCACATGAAAAGTCCTACAACTTTGAGTTCCCATTTCTGGTGTTTCCTCTACATTGCCCCTCTATTCTCCTAATGTATCTCCTAATGTATCTTATTTTACCCCTCTCAGACTCCATATTACCTTTCTTGTTGCCTTTTGTATTATATCTATTCCTTCCATCATGTGTACAGGCACTCCCATGAGGGCATCCTCCTTTCTGGATCAATACACTCATTACAATTTGCAGAAGTTGAGGATCTGGCCCTAAGAGTTGAATCTATGGAATCTATTTATTGGACTTTTTCATTGCATTCCAATGCCAAGAATTACACATGTCCATGTTCATGGAAGACCATTTTGAAATTATTACTATAGCACTCTGATCCAATCAAATTAGTTCAAAATATCATCACTTGCCACAATGGATTATTATGTATTGCAACCAAAGGCCATTTACTTTAATTAGGGTCCACTGAAAAAGGAATTCAGTACCAGATAATCCAAGTACAGTTAATCAATCGTCCTCTCTTCTCACAACTTTTTTTGTCTACCTTCTCATGTTTTGGTTTTCTTTTTCCTGTATAATCCAGGAACAATGCTGGTGTGTGTTAATAATGAAATATTTGGCTCTACGCCATCCAATCATTTCCAGAAAATTAACTGTATACTTTAAGCATAAAGAGACATTTATACTAATTAATAATAATTATATCCTCTTTGTTAATGCTTGGGCAGAGGGGAGGACAATGAGGATCAACCAGTCCAACAACACTACCATCACACTGGGAGGGGATGACCTGGAAGATGTGTAGGAGTTCACCTATTTGAAGAGTGTTATGGGCCTAGCTGGAGGAACAGATAAGGACATCACTGTCAGGACAGGGAAAGCAAGAGCTGCATTCATGACTCTCCATCCCATATGCAGTTCACAAATAATATCTGTAAAGAGAAAACTGCAGCTCTCCCACACAAATGTGAAGAATGTACTCTTGTATGGATGCTAGACCTGGCATACTAAAAGGTCTTCGAATCACAAGCTACAGGTATTCATAAACGGATGCCTGAGGTACATCCTTCACATCAAATGGCAAGACTTAATCACAAATGAAGATTTTTGGAACACAATAGGACAAAAAACAATTAACATTGAAATCAAGAGAAGAAAATGGAAATGACTAGGCTATACTTTCAGAAAACCATCATCCAGCATAGTCCATCAAGATATCGCATGGAACCTGCAAGGAAAATGAAAGAGGAATAGTTCTGACAACATGGAGAAGGTCTATTGAGATTGAAGTACAACAACCAGGGTACTCCTGGAGTCAGCTAGAAGTTTTGTCCCAAGTCCGAGCGAAGTGGAGAAGACTTGTAGATGAATTACGCTCCATGCAGAGTACAAGGGTTAAGGAGTAGTAGTATAATAATTATATACAAATGAATCCCAACTCTAATTAACTGTGGACATGTCACTACCTGATTAGCAAAGAATAATAAAAGTAAAAGACATGGATAAGGTACATTTTGTTTTGTTTTGGTTTTGGTTGTTTATCATAGTCAAGAGAAGGAAGTTAGAAAAATCAAACAACACAGGAACTGGACAAGGCAAAATAAATTAATGCTGGCATAATTGTGTGATTTTAAAATGGTGTTTTCATGAGCAGGTCTGCATGAAGAAACGGTGGTGGGTGATAGAGCCATTTCATTTCTGGGCAGTCAGCAGTACAAACACCCCCCCCCAAAAAAAAAACAAAAACAACCACCACCAACCAGCAGGTCAAAATCAGTAATAATATTAGATGAACATAAGGATGAAAGAGAATTTGAGGATTACAGAGTACCTTCTGATCTCAGTTACATTGCTAAGTGGGGGTGGTGGGGGGAATTGTGAGTTTTCTCTCAGTTCAGCTGGTGAGAAAGTAGAGATTCAGTGGCAACTCTCAAGCTGACAGATCTCTATTATAAAGCAGCACTACCTTCTTGGAACAGATTGATTATGTTGTGATTTCTTCAGGGCTGTTACTTAACTGTATGTTAAATTTTATTTCCCAAAATGGTATAGTCCTGGGATAATATTTCAATATGTTAGAGATGTGAGGTCAGTGCCTTCAGCAACACAGTGACTTGAAACAAGGTGAGATGTTTAATTTTGCTGCTTTACTCATTCAAATAGTCTTATTGACTTTGGTGGGATTGCTTTTGTGAATAAAGGGGCAAGATTTGATACAATTTAAAAGTCAGATATGGATGGGCTTCCAAAATGACAGTTAGTGATCTATATTAAAATCATCTTCAAAAGACAAAGCAAAAATGAGCAGTCCAATATTTCTTGCATACTAAAACTCTTCTTATTTAGGTAAGTTTGAAGCATGCAAGGATTGTGCTCCAAGAGCTCATAACCATTACTGTGGAGGTTACAAGGTGGCTTTGTAATTGTTGCAATGCAATGTACTGAGGATAAAATATTGCTGATATTTAAGAGTTACAGAAAAAGTGGATCTGTACGTGCACCCCCTGGCACTTGTGTTTGTAAGAGGACCCATCAGGCTCCATATTTTTGTTATTATAATGGACTGGACTTCACAATAAATTTGGGTTTTCAAATGTATAAATAAATGTGGAGAATATATTGATGTCACATAGCTGGATTTTGATTCAGACACAGTGACAACAAAGGACACAGATCACATTGCAAACTGTACAGGAAAAAACCTCAGGATGACATAAATGACAACGTGTATATAAATGCAAGGGGGGTTGTGCTACAACATGTCAAAATATGGAAGGAAATAACGGTGCCTGCAGACATAGAAAAATGTTAGGTGCAAACAAACTTGAATCTGATAGTGTTAGCATCCATATATATTGCTGTTTTCTGCTACAAGCAAATTTCATTTTGAGAAAAGGGGTCTAGCAAGTTTTTTACCCTTCAATATGTGATCACTATCACAGATCATGCTGTGCCCTTTTCTTCAACACCCATTACCACTCTTGTGAGGGGGATCTATATTTGAGGTTTCTAGAAGTGTTTTATGTTCACACATTCCAACCACCTCCACAGTCTTTACATCTCTAGGCACATTCTTCAACTGTATTCCTTCAATCTGGCATCTCCGTTTTGAGGAACCTGGTGACTGTCCACTCATAGTCCCTATGGACACAGCACTGAATCATCAGACTCCCCAGAAGTCAATCACATCCTTTTCCCAGAACTCCACCTAAGCCCAGGAGTTTTTCAGTTTTAACTCTCATTGGGATCACAATATTGGTGAAGCAGTGAAGATGGGCATATGTTTCCTGGGTTCTTCAATTAATAGATATGCAAAGGAGAGTGCAGATCAAATATTATAAAACATCCTAAATAAAATGCACAAACTCATTGTTTCCTTGGTGATCCCTGGGAGATCTTTTGTGTTCCATCAAATGGAAGTGCTTTACCCCTTTGCCTATTTCCTGCTCCTACTGCAGGCTCCCTCATCTCAATCTGGTGTCAGACATGTCACTCCCAAATCTACCCTCTGTGTCATCACCTGCTGTTTTTAGTCTGTCTATTGGATTTTTTTCACTGCTCTCATACCCTTCTCCCTTCTGACCAGGCAACAAAGTGTCTTATCCCACCAAGAGCAAACGTTGTCTCAAGGATTTTTACTTTGATTAAAGGGTTCTTGAATGGTGATCACTCACAGTTGTCTCCAGCCTGGCAGAGACATGAAAAAAAAACCCTGCTAAGTTAGGATGGATCCACCCTTAGGCTTTCAATAACACAAAGTCATGATACCATTTCATTAAATCATCCACAATTCAGAAACACCCCCACTTCATCACAGTCTCAGTATATAGCTGATAATCTATTGTGTTGCGTTACCCATTTGTCTCCAAGTAAACAGGGACAACAAAACTTCTTCCCATTTTCTCACAGTCCAATGCCTAAACAAACTGAGTAGTGCTTGAGTCATTTAAGACTAGATTGCACTGAGAACTCCTGCTGTCTTGCAAAATGAATGATTGTTCCCTTGTTTGAAGAGAAAACAATACTTCATTGCACAAGATGAACTAATTCTTCATCTCTGATGTTTATGATTCTATCATATGATTCTGTAAGTATGTACCTTATTCTTGGAAATGGAAACAAATTGGCTGATCTACAAACTATTGCGAATGAAATATCTTGTGGTTTATGAAGGAATTTTGTATCTGATAGTAGCCAGCATTTACAGGTGTCTCTATCTATCTGAATGCCTGTAGATGACTATTTGCTAGTGCTGAAAATATTTAAATGGAAAGATGGACAGTTTAGGGAGAAGATGAGGGTTCTTAAGGCCTTCTGAGTCTAATAACATGATCTGGTTTGGGCTGTGTTGTGATAGCAAAATAGAAGTGTTTGCTATTTGACTTCTCTCCCAGGCCATTTTGAATTCCTCAGGCTATTGTGGGATGCGTGCCTGTGACCCTGCATGACCCCACATCTTGCCTTGAGAAGACACAGCCCCAGGTACCAGGAGAGGTGCATTCAGCCAAGGGACCCAATAAACAAGGATGATGGAAATCATTGGGCTGGGAGAGTTAGAGTAGATTGGTCAGTCACCCCAGTTCTCTTGTGAGAGAAGTATATGGGAATATGTGTTTTGTTGCTCCCTGTACATACCCTAAAGGTAAGGAGATGACTAAAAAAACTTCAACTACACAGTATTTCTTTTATAACAGGGGTTCAGTCAAACTGATGTTAATTTGAATGTTTCTACTGAGTAGTCCTGGTTGATTGCCATTGAACTCACTTGAATATTAGTAATCTTACCAGGTGCCCTGTATTCAACATGGGAAATTATGGTCACCCTATAAAAGGCACAATGTCCCCAACAGTACAAGCTGTGAGATGAACAGCAAAAGAGACCAGGTAGTTTAGGTTCTGTACCCAGAGTAAGATGCGAGGGAGTACAGCCATATGAACCAGGAAGGAAAATTACAATGATGCTACATATTCCAATACACAAGGATCCTGAAAGTGTTCAAAGCAAGGATATCCAGGACACCTGTGGAAGCATAAGTATTCCCCATGGTGGTAAAGTGGCCTTTAGGCAAATTATACATCAAAAACCTCAAAGCCAGTGAATCAGCCACTGAAGATATGCTGATACCCATTGCACTCGATTGGTGACATCTTGAGAGAAAGTTTGAAAGCCAGAACCTTGATGGTCTCTGATGTGAGAAATTGATTTTGGCACATAAGCCATGTTAAGTGCATGCTGACAATGTTTGAATCACCCTTTGGTCACTACAGATAAACCCAGTAATAGGTTTATTAGCCAATAATAATAATATTAGCCAATAATAATAGCCAATGCCAGACTTTTCAGAGTGAATACATAGAACAGGTCAATTTCAAGTGCTCTATCCCTGGTGTCCAATCCAGCTTCTAGAACATGATGGTGTATCACTGACCTCTCAGCTAACAGCCATTGATAGATCCATCATCAATTAATTTAATCTAATTCTTTTTTAACTCAATTATACTATTGATCTTCACAACAGCCTATGGCTGTACCAAAGGCCAAAAGTCAATTGGTTTACATTAGCTATCTTTAAGTCACCTAGCACAGAACTGATTTACTTAACTTAAAACCTTGTACTCCAGATGGAGCATGGTCCATTACGTGTTGTAGTGAGGTGGCTTGTGTGTCTCAATGACCCAGAGAGCTATGCCAGCGGGAGCTACAACTTCTGGAAGGGTCACCCACACTAGACAGGTCAAAACGTAGAGACCACGTAAATTAGTATCACCTCTGCTCAAGGCAAAAGGGGTTGGCCTAGGGGTACCAATTCTTTCCATAAAAACCTAAAGTTACAGAAACATATACAAATAAACTTATAACTACACAAGTCTTGGGAGGACCTAGCAATCCACGCAGAGTATGAAGTGTGGTAGGGAAAAATGAAAAATCTAGTACAGAAGCTGATTTAAATGATAAGAACATAAGAACAGCAATACTGGGTCAGAACAAAGGTCCACCTAGCCCAGTATCCTGTCTGTCGACAGTAGCCAGTGCCAGGTGCCCCAGAGGAGGTGAACCGAAAACAACGATCAAGTGATTTGTCTCCTGCTATCCATCTCCCGCCTTCAACAAAAGGCTAGTCACCGTACCTTACCCTTTGCTAATAGCCATCTGTGTACCTAACCTCCAAATATTTATTGAGCTCTTTTTTAAACTCTGTTAGAGTCCTGGCCTTCACAACGTCCTCTGGTAAAGAGTTCCACAGGTTGACTGTGCTCTGTGTGAAGAAAAACTTTCTTTTATTAGTTTTGAACCTACTACCCATTAATTTCATTTGGGGTCCTCTAGCACTTATATTATGGGAACAAGTAAATAACTTTTCTGTATTCACTTTCTCCACACCATTCATGATTTTATATATCTCTATCATATCACCCCTCAGTCTCCTTTTTCTAGACTGAAAAGTCCCAGTCTCTCTGGCCTCTCCTCATCTGGGATCCATTCCAAACCCTTAATCATTTTAGTTGCCCTTTTCTGAACCTTTTCTAATGTCAATATATCTTTTTTGAGGTGAGGAGACTTCATCTGCATGCAGTACTCAAGATGTGGGCGTACCATAGTTTTATATAGGGGTTTTATATAGGGGATAGATTACATACCACAGTTAGTGGTTTCATATCTCAGTTTCTTCAGAACTTTTGGATGCATATAATCTGGTCTTGGTGATTTATTATTGTTTAATTTATCTCTTTGCTCCAAACTGTCACCCAAGTGCTGGAAGACCTGCCTGGATGAGTATAGTTGCAAATATTTTCACTGAGGTTAAAGGAGGAATTACATGTAGCTGAGTGAGAGACCATGTCAGAAAATGACAAGCTTTTCTACAGTGTTGCAAGAGCAAGAACATAAAAATCAGCTCAGAATAAATTACATTCAAATAGCAGGAGGTGACATACATTGGACATCTACTCACAGCAGAAGGACTTAAAGCTGATCACAACAAGATCAAGGAGGTCAGAGCCATGCCAGCTCCATGTGATGGGAAAGGGATTCAGCGCTTCATAAGAATGATATATTTTCTGTTCAAGATCTGTCTATACCTATCTTCTAGGAGTGGAAACCATACATCATGTCACAAGGCAGGATATTGAGTGGGACGAGGTAGATTCCCAACAGTAAAAAACTAACATGGTGAAGTAAATGGTGAACCACTGACACTCTAGTGTGGCACTTCAGAGACAGTCTGGGGTGTGACTTGTTTTCAGGAGACTGAACAAGCATGCATCCTATCAAAAAAGGAAACTCTGGCTGTGGGACTTAGAGTGGAGTGATTCCACAGGTACATCTGTGGCCACCTACTGATAGTTTGAATCAACCACAAACCCCTAGAAACTGTTATGGCAAAGTGTCTTAGCGTTTCAAGGAGATGGCAGTATACATTGATGTACCTCCATCTCCAACAGGTAGAGATCAGATAACATTCAGAAAGATTGCTACTGTAGAGGATTCCAGGATGTTGTCTGACACCATGAGCAGGACATATATATCAACATCAGTGAGTTGGAGGAAAATCATGAGGATATTATGTTATCTCCCTGTTTCAACAAAGCAAAGCTGATGAAAATTAAAATGAAATACAAAAAACGACATTAAGTATGAGTAGCCAAAATAGTGATATAGAGTGCCCAGAAAGCATATACAAAGTACTGGTAGGAGCAGATCCATAATTTCAAATTAAAGATGTGCTGATTGTGCAAGAGGGAATCATATTTTGAGGACTGAGAGTGGCAAAATTACACGATTCTTACCTGGGCATTGACACCTGTTTTAGATGGGCTCAGGAGTAACATTTCTGGCTGGGAAAGAATACACAGCTCCCAGCCTTGATAGAAATTGCACCCTTCTAGGCAGTAGTCAGGCAGTAGTACAACAGGTCAGGCCACGACCTAATAGCCCTGGCGAATCCCATGAGGATCTAACCATTGGAGACAAACCACAAAGAGTGGACAAAAGGAGTCATGAGGGATGTAGCATTCACATCATATGAGATGTCTACATAAGAGGGAAATGTGATTGGAAGGAACAAGTCTCAACAGACACACTACCCAGAGAGAGTCAAGAGAGATAATATAGAATAGTGGGACTAAGAATCATTTAGCGGTCAATCCCCATAAGGAGGGGGATCTTTAGACAAAAGACGGATAGACTGAAAATTCACTTCTGATGTGGTAAACTACAGCCTGAGCTAGATTTGAACTAATGCCCTATGGTAAAATTTTAGAAAGCACCTAAGTGACTTATGTGCCAGAGTGTCACTTTCAAAAGTAAGTTACAAACACATTTCAAAGATATTTAGTCACAAAGTTGCAGACAGGTGTCTAGCAGAATTTTTAAAATATTTATGTGTCTGTTATTGAAATCAATTACACTACTATCAATGGGAGCTATTAAAAATGTATGTTTTCAAGAGTCACCATTTGGGCACCTAACATCTTTAAAAACTGGCTGTATATAGGATCTTCAGTCATATTTAAAGCAGTGGGACTCCACAGTGTCCTAAAATGGGGTTGAGGATCCTAAGTTACTTAGGTGCTTAGGAAAAATTATCCCTAGAAGTGAGGTATTCTCCAGAATATTATTAATCTTTTACATCCTTTTGTTCCCTTATATCACCTGAATTAACAAATAAAATATGAAGGTATGCAATTTAAGTAATATGACAGTACTGAAGTAGGATATACGTGCTGCAATAAAATAGTAAGAAAAGAATCAAGGTTGCAATTGATATTCATCTTGGCAAATCAAAATAGGTAATAGGACAATAGAGGCCAATGTACTTGCAAAGTAATATAAAATCTGGAAAAAGGAACAAGCAATAAACTTCTTTCCCTTTTCCCTTGAACACCTTGAACAATAGAGACATACCCTGGTTGCTGAAGTAAAACAGCAGGGGTCATTTCCATTCACACCCAATTACCTGACATCCAGAGGTCTTTCACTGAGCAAGGTTTAAAGGCCCATTCATTCTCCTTGTACTACCCCTATAGGCAACCAGCTGAGGTCCATTTCCATCAGACCCAGAATACCTAATATTTAGAGGTCCTGGATAGAGCAGGATTTAAAACTCTCTCAGTCCAGTCAATGCCATCTCAAGGAACCAGACTGGAGCTATAAATAACAAGCCTTACCTACCTGACATTTGAGGACTACCTATTTTCTGTTTTCCCTTATCTCTTTCTAGCGTCATTGTCGTAGAACAGGGAGAATATTTTCTTTTTGTCATTCCTATTTAAGGTGAGCTACTTTTTTTCTTATTACCCTTTGCGACTTCACTGTCATGGGGACCATTATAGAGACACACTTCTATTTTAACGTAAAGATTACTTTTTATCTTTGTGTCTCTAACGGAGAATCTCACCAACTCCCAGACATTATAGTACCAATAAGAGGTAGAAACAATGTTGGCTTGGATAAATCTGTTTCTATTCACTATACTGTGATTAGAGGAAGTAAAATCACATTTTTTTTCTCAGAATTGATTTTTTTGTCAAAATGAAATTTATCCAGGAAAAGACTGATCATGGGGTTGCACCTGAAAAACAAAATAAAGCAATGTCACAAACTGAAAACTAAAAACAGTGTTCTTTTGTCATTTGAAAAATGATACTTTTCACCTGGAATCTGGACATTTTTGTCATATTTAGTTGCTAACTTTTAAAGGAGAGAAAACAAATTAAAATGTCAATCAAAATTTGAAACAGTTTGTAATTTTTCTGACATGAAATAATGTTTCTGATTATCTCTAATCCTGTTGTGAAAGAAGCCTAATAATGCAAGATTGATATTCTTTTTCCTCCATCCACTGCCTGACCACCCTTTCCTTAGAAGCAGTTAACACTGAGCTTTTGACACCATTACTCATTCTGGCCACATCTACTTGAGTGGCTTTTCCTGGAAAAAATGGACTTTTGCCAGAAAAAACATGGAGCATCTGCACAGTAAATATGCTTTGCTGACAATTTGTTGACAAAACCTGGCAGATTCACCGGCGGCATTCTACCTCTCACTGTTCAGGTACAACGCCCGCCTTGACAGTGTTCTGTTGACAAATCAGCCATGTAGACACTCCGGGGCCCTTTTGTAAACAGACAGGCCTTCCAGTTCACGAGCCCTGCATACAGAGCTTCCAGTCAGACATTCTGTTGAGAGAGAGCCAGGCAGTCTGGCTGCTCTCTGTCGACAGAATGGATTGTTCTTTTGATTTGCTTTTATGTGTAGATGCAATCTGTCAACAGGTGTTTTGCTAAGAAATCCCTTCTGACAGTAACTCCTGTCAACAAAGGTTTCTCATATAGACGTGGCCTCTATGAGGAGTCTTGGACCAGATATGGATAATTTGATTTACCTTGAATTGCATCTGACTGTAATTGAAGTTAATGGCACTCCTTGCCTAGCAAGGGGGACAGAATCTGCTACTAAATGCAAGATTGTGTAGGCCTCATGCTGGAGGGCATTTACTCACAGGAGTGTCCTTTAATGAGAGTACTTATGTCAGGAAATGTTCACTAGAGAAGTGTGCAATCTAATCTAAACTAGCAGCCAAGAAAGCTTGTTCAAGTTCTTCAGCATGTTCTGCTTCCGAAGTTTAAGGGGAGATGTTTTTTCTGCAGAAAGAATTCCTCCAAGTAGACATATTTGAGTCTAAATTAAATGCTTTTTCAGATAATATTATAATATGAGATAATGTGCTAGGAATATGAGAGAAAAAGTCAATGACATGTTAATAATCGCCAGGATTTTTCTGTTCAAAATTATACCCTTAATGCTCTTATACTAGAATTTAGAGGAAGGTGACGTGCTTGCTCACTGTAAACTGAAACTTTTAAAAAACTTTATTAAAATCACAAATATTTGGATTTATTATATTTTTCCTAATTATCACTACAGTTAGCTTCAAGTATCCTAGCCATATCATTCACTACTTTCACCAGTTGAAGCTCGTATACTAGGCAGTATACAATACACCTTTGAAAGTTCAGCTTCTCTTAGTTTCCAGACATCAGCTTTTTCCTTAAACTTTCTTTAATTGACGATGGTCGGTAAAATTTTCAAAATGCCTCTGACTAGCATAAATTTCATTTTTCAAACTGACCTGTAGACATAGCACTCTAAATGGGATTTGAAGTCTCCATGTGACTTACACAGCTGAGACATGAAGTCTTTACACTAAAAAATTAGGTCAACCCAGCTATGTCACTGAGAGGGCTGACAAATCCACACCCCTCAGCAATACTGGGAAGCCAGCCTAGTTCCCATTGTAGACAGTGGTATGTTGACAGAAGAATACTTCCATAAACGTAGTTGCCATATCTTGGGGAGGTGTGTTGTCTACACTACTTGGACAACCTCCGCCCTTGTCAATGTAGGTAGTGTTTACCCTGAAATGCTCAGTGACACAACTGCAGTTGGGTCAATATAGCATCTGAGGTGTAGACAAGCCCATGGGTGCTTGGGAAGTTACTCAGTAATTCGTATGTTTTTTTGCAGTCAACAAAGCCTATTTCACCATTGTGGCTCAGTGAAAAATGGAACTCCTTTATTGTAGGTCAATAGATTCTGAAGGTAGGGGGAAAAGTCCCTGTGGTAAAGAGTCCACATGGCCCTGCCTTAACATTAGTATGGCTCTGTAGGCCTTGGCTCTGCCTAAGCCTCGTGCAGATGTGCGCACAGGCAGGGCCTCAGTGGACAAATGTGTGAGCATGTAAACTCTTCCCCTCAGCCTGTTGAGTAAGACATGACCATAAATAATAAGGAAAACTACAACTTTCCTGAATTTTGGTATCTTTCTAAAACTTTCTGGAATCTCGCTAGCAAAATATCAAACACTCCTTGCACTTATCAGAAATGCCTGTCACAAATGGGTAAACAGCTGAAGATAACTGTGCATGCTAGAGTCTGTAAAGATAAGATAGGGTAAAAGTGCAATATAAGCTGAATTAAAAGAATAGGGAACTAATATTAGAGACATAGGCAACCAAGTCCAACTTTGCAGTGAAAATAGGCTTCGAAAAACACTTAATTGGGAGGGAATAAGCAGGGAAAGTACATCTACCCTGTTTGTGTAACTAGAATTTGAAGTAGTGTAGCACTTTAAAGACTAACAAAATAATTTATTTGGTGATGATCTTTCGTGGGACAGACCCACTTCATCAGATCAATAGCATTTCTAGTACAGACTGACATCTATAAGTACAGACATTCAAAAAAAATTGCAATAAAAACTGACAAATCAATCCTATGGTACTTGAATTATCAGTTTTCATTGCAATTTTTTTGGACCTCTGTACTTATAGATGTCAGTCTGTACTGGAAATGACATTGATCTGATAAAGTGGGTCTATCCAATGAAAGATCACCACTGAATAAATCATTTTGTTAGTCTTTAAAGTGCTAAATTACTGCTGTTTTGTTTTGTTAGAATATAGACTAACACAGCTACCTCTCTGTTACCAGAATTTGAACTGTTCATCCCGGTAGCTACAGTGTGGGTGCCTGGATGCATGGGAACCAAACAGCCCAAGACCTCCTGTCTGACATTGTAATATTGCATTACAGGTGAGCTGTAAGTGAACTAAATCTAAAGATTGTAGAGATTGGCTTGAAGTAAGAAATATGGTTGAATTGTGTATTATATTCAACTTGGCATTATGTGCTTTTTTATTGCTTTGTATTTTTCTACTGGGGTGTAATAGGCATAGGAATTTAGCAAAAACCACATTAACTGCTTTAAAGCATGTTAGCCACATAAACTGCTTTATAGATTGCAATAAATAAGTAGTTGGTTAAGTCTCTCTGGTGTGTCCTGGTTCCTCCTGGATCTAACTAAACCAAACCATTTCGCATTTGGCATCACAGAACAGGATCCAACAGCACTCCAACAGATCTAGGAGATCTGTGAGCCATGCCACCTTTTAGGCATGGTAGGGGAGGAAAAGATAAGAGACAGGTAATGATGCCGGGATCACTGCCCGGTAATGCCTCAATTGTCCTTGCACTTTATATAGGTCAAACTGAGTTGCCAGCCAGCTGTGAACCAGAACAAAAATCCGATTACATGACACTCCGCCAAGTAGGATTCATGAGTTGGGGTGAAGCACTTTGGGAAGCAGTGGTAGGAAGATTATTGTACGGTGAGGGATTTATCATAATCACCTATCCTGATGTTAGTGTCAATATTTCAGAAGTTATGGGGAGGGATAGCTCAATGATTTGAGCATTGGCCTGCTAAACTCAGGGTTGGGAGCTGAATACTTCAGGAGGACATTTAGGGATCTGGGGCAAAATCAATTTAAAAAAATATATAAAAAAAGGGTAGGTGACTGGACTAGATGACCTCCCAAGGTCCCTCCCATCCTTCTAGGAGGGAGGGATAGCTCAGTGGTTTGAGCATGGGTCTGCTAAACCCAGAGTTGTGAGCTCAATCCTTGAGGCTAGTAATCAGGGCAAATGGTTGCTAAGGATGGTGGTTGGCCCTGCAAAGAGGGCAGGGGACTAGACTAGGTGACCTCCTGAGGTTCCTTCCAGCTTTGGGAGATGCATGTCTCCAATTATAAGTTAATAAGAGAAAGGGGCACAGAGATTTTTGATTAGGCTCTAGGGAGACATAAGCTGTGTCTACACGTGCACGCTACTTTGAAGTAGCGGCACTAACTTCGAAATAGTGCCTGTCACGGCTACACGTGTCGGGTGCTATTTCGAAGTTAACTTCGACGTTAGGCGGCGAGACGTCGAAGTCGCTAACACCATGAGGGGGTAGGAATAGCGCCTTACTTCGACGTTCAACTTCGAAGTAGGGACCGTGCAGTCGTTGCGCGTCCCGCAACATTGAAATTGCGGGGTCCTCCATGGCGGCCGTCAGCTGAGGGGTTGAGAGATGCTCTCTCCAGCCCCTCAGCTCAATGGTGGCCGCATGGAGCGGCCCCTTAAAGGTCCCCTCCCCCTCCCTTCTGTAGCCAGACAGAGTCTCCCCCTTACAAGCCAGCTTGCTCGTTGCCCCCCCCCACTGAGGAGCACACAGGGCACGGAAATGGCTGCTGACAGCACAGTCTTTGATGCCCTCATTGAGGCTCAGATATGCTGGCTTATCGTGACCCTGAGAAGCAGAAAGTACAGCTAGAAGGCTAACAGGCCAGACTGTCAACATGAGAGAGGGGGGTGAACCCTCAAGAAATCACCCCAGCTGGCATTGATCAATATGATGCACACACACAATCACTCAGAAGGGGACGTGCCCCGCCCGCACAAAAGAATGTCCTGTACTCCTAAATTGTTTATCTCTTGTCTTACAAGTGCAAACTAAGTAGAAATGCCCTTGTAACAAACTGGAGTCACAAAGACAAACCAGTATGATCTGGCACCATAGATAAGAAAGAGAATACATAACCCAAAAGGGGTATAAAAGATGGGTCCAGCAGAACTCTAATTTTGAGTGCATTTCAACCAACTACCTGCTGGTCGGGTCAGGTGATTGCCTCCCGAGGTCCACTACTGGGGACGCCCAACCTCGTATTCGTCTTTCCGCGGAATTGAGTGACCGATCCGGCTTGGCTACGCTGGTATCGAGAGACGCAGAGAGGGTAAGATACACCCATGCTAGGTCTCTGACTTTTTTTGTGCACAGCTAAAGAATTAGAGCTCTGTAACTAGATGTCATTGTGCCAAGATATCATTGTGTTAGATGGTAACAGATATCTTTGTATTGGATTGTAACGTAACTTGTTAACACCTGTACTTTGCTAGCATATAAGAAGTAAACAATAGCCTTTTGTAACCGCACGCTTATAACTGTAGCTTAAATAAACTTGTAACTAGTTAAGCTCTGAGCCTAAGTATTTTGTTAACCCTTTTGTCACTGCAACACAGCCGGCACAACAAAAGAACTTTAACCATTTGGTTACAACAGCCTGGCCGTGGGTGAGTGTGCTAGGAGCTGCCTGCTCTAACAGTAAAAAACTGGGTTGCTTAGGACCCAGGGGAGTCCGTCAGCCTGTCTTGGCTGCTTGCAGCGACGAGCTCTCTGCTCTTGTAGTTTTAAACTTGGATGATAACAAGGGCATAGTTGGTACCTCACCGCACATTACCTGGCCGCCGGCTAACAGAATTGGCGTAGTCGAGCAGGGTTGTGACACAGGCTGTACCACAGTGACAAAATGAAACCAGTCATGATAAACAACATGGATTTCCCCAACATAGAGAAGGAATTCACCCAGGAAGGATGGTGTGACCCTAAGTGGGACGAGGAAATGTTGGAAAAGAACTGGGGACAATCAGAGGAATCACGGTTGCAGCTCTGTAAGCAGAGAACTGCTTGTAAACTAGGGAAAAAGGAATATTGGAGCAGTTTTGTATCTGGCTGTGAGATACAGCTCCTTGGACAAAAGCCCAGATTATAAGACCTTGAAGAAACTGCCCAACTCTGAAAGCTTTAGTTCAAGTTCTTAACTCTTTGTGTTACAAAGTGTAGTTATGTAAACATTTATGTTGTGGTGTATGTGTATGTGTCATGGAGTTTTGTTTAATGTTGTTTGTTGTCTGTCTGTCTGTTTGTCCTGCTGGTGCATCCATCAGGAGGGGACGCCTTCCGATATGGACACCTTTCAATATAGGTACAAAGGATCTAAATCCCTTTAGTAATACTTAAAATGGTAATATCCAATAACATGTCACTTTGGAAAATAAGCATGTGATTTGAGGTTAAGAGTAAGTGAGTAAGTCCTTAACTCTGAAGGGTCTGGAGAAAATTCAGAGTGAGTAGCCTGCAGAGTTTAGAAAGAACTGAGCATATTTGTAAATGGAATATTCCAATATGTAACCTGCCACCCCAAAGGGGGTAGAAAAGTATTCTTTTGTCTTTCAGAAACACAGGAAAAGCTGGTAGTTACTGAAGAACAACCTAAACATCATGAATCTCCTTTTAAAATGAAGAATGTGGTTTTGTATTTTATGTGTGTGCTTATCTTAACAGCCTGACTCATGTAAGCGAAGCAGGGGGATGATTACTGCTGTTCAAGCAAATTGGTTTGCTTCCAAATTCTCCTAAGTAGCCCAAACTACTGTCTGGCTTGCCCTGTCTGCCAAGCCCATGACGTGGGCAAACCTGTAAAGACAGTTCTGGCAACTAGATCTCTGCCTTTAGGACTGTTCCTGCAGTTACAAATGAACTTCATTCAGCTACCCAAATGTAAATCTTTTAAAATGTGCTGGTTATTGTTTGTTTGTTCTCGGGATGGGTAGAGGAATGTCCATGCTGGAAAGTTAATACCGCACAGAACTCCACCTTAATTAAGGAATCCCTATGGAAGGTGGGAATGCCTAGTGAGTACCACCATGCCACCCAGCAACCCTTAAGTATAGGACATGTGTCAGCCCAGCAAAAGAATAACACCCCGGCTGCACAGCTAAATAACCTGGCAGATGCAGCAGCCCAGATCTCTGTCACCCAAGTAGATTGGGAACGTTTATATCTATGGCTGCATGAGACTCTGGGGCACACAGGGAGTGATGAGCTGGTACGGCAAGCACATATCAGGGGGTGGCCTATCACTCACCAACAGGCCAGAGACCTGTTGCAAGCCTATACTATCTGTGCTAAAACCTGAAAACACATAGCTGAAGGACAACGATTTGCCAGACTAAGAGATGGGAAAACACTATGGGCAACCTGGCAGGTTGATTACATTGGCCCACTTCCTACTACCAGGCAAAGGTGTAAGTACCTCTTGACTGGAATGGAAGTTGTTTCAGGAATTGGTTTTGCACACCCTGCCCCATTGGCAACAGGACTGTCCACAATTATGGGACTAAACGGCTTAACAGCAATTGTCCCAGCACCCCATGAAATCCAGTCTGACAACAGCTCACGCTTTACAAACAAAGTAGTACAAGAGTGGGCTACTAAGCATGGAATTCAGTGGACTTACCACTGCCCTTGCCGACCCCTGTCCAACGGCATAGTCGAGTGCTGGAATGGGCTGTTAAAAAGCCCCTACGGGCACTCCAATCAGCAGAGGATTCTTCCCTACAGGGGAAAATTCCTCAAACTTTGGTTGCGCCACTCAAGGACTCCAAATCTAATCCTGGAGATACTGTTGTAATTAAACACCCTAGTCTAGGAACACAGACTCATGTACTGCACTCATACAAAGGTGGGGGTGTAGACTGCTTTAGACTCTAAAAGGGAACCAATAACCATTACCAAGGCTTGGATCACATCCAAGACCGGCTGACCTTGTGTTTTCTCTCCAGAAAAGAAGGAACCACCTGGAATGCACACCTTCCTGGGAGGAAGCAAGGCAATGGCCACCTGTAACATCAGTACACACCAAAGAACTTTAATGTACATAATATATGCATGCTGCTAGATGCCATATTAATACTAATAGACTTTTAGTAATTGCTATAGGCCTAGTTGTGTTGTAGCTACCTTCAACCCAGATGACAGCATGGCAGCTGAACTCCTCGTCATCTTCCTGACAACCTCGCTAACCTTTGCCACGCCTAAGCATCCCCTCAGGAATGCCATCCAGTCCATCGTCTCCACCGCTGGTGCCACGGATTGCTGGATGTGTACCCTGCTGAACTCCTCTACCACATTGGGAATTAAGTTTGTCCCTCTGAACCTGAATGATTGGTGGGAAGTTCTGGTTCTGGTTTTGTTATTGTACCCTGTAACGGGATGAGGCTTGCTGGGATTTGAGTCCCTGACAACCTTGTTGTCCCGGGTGCTGGGAGGGTGGAACTGAATGTCTTGCTTGTAATTCCTTGGAGTGGAAGCCATCGCGTGCGAGGAAGCTCCAAGGTTAAGCTGGGCCCTTCTGTCCCATCCTCCTAGCCAAGCTGGTGTGGGTAGAGGTAACCGGTTTAAACTTTCGTGGAACTGAGTGTCTTGCTTGTAATTCCTCGGAGTGGAAGCCATCGCGTGCGAGGAAGCTCCAAGGTTAAGATGGGCCCTTTTGTCCCGTCCTCCCACCCACGCTGGTGTGGGTAGAGGTAACTGGTTTGAACTTTCTGGATTAGACCATAATTCCCATCTGCCTTCCTGTCTAATTGTTCTCTGTCTGAGTGTCAGCAAGCGATGGGTGGGTCTCAAAGTATGTAGTCCTGGCCCAACAAGGAGGATTTTGTGCTGTAATTAACCAATCTTGCTGCTTTTAGGTAAACACTCAGAACAGATTAAACAGGATGTATCTGCCATCAAAGATGCAGTTAAAATCTCAAATGCTGTAACTAAGAATGGAAAGATCTCATGGTTAAAATGGTTAGCTCAACAATTAGAATTTTCTCTTACTCCATTCCTGCATTCTATTGTAACCACTATTTTGGTTGTTCTTATCATAGTAGTTGTGTTTTGTATAACACTGTGCATCGTCAGGAGACTAATTGACG